>NC_133127.1:24233357-24871461 GCF_048418815.1 Hemitrygon akajei
GGTTGGGAAAGTTAAAAAAAAGTCAAAGATTGAAAGTGGAAGAAATAATATTGGGGGGTTAGAGGTCAGTAGTTCAGTGATTATATCCTATGAGTCAGAAGATGTAAAGTTAGTTCATGTGATCAGGGCCTAGAAGTTCATTTATATATGAAAACTTGGATGTGGGTGTTATGGGGGAGTAGAATGGGGAGTGGTAGGGTAAAGACTGAGTGGGGATTTGAAAGAAAAAGATAAGGAAGCAAATTGATTGATTGGATTTTCAGCTTCGGAAGAATCTCATGTTTTGATGATGTGCTACAGAAGCAAAACCTTCTTTCCAGAGTGATATGATTTGACTTAGAAACCAATCCAATTGGTTCCTTTTTGGGAAAGATGAATTTTTATGCCAATGCAAATCAGTTATCAGTATTATTTCTTTTGAATTTTTCAGTTCTAATTGAAAATAAATGTTCCAAAATGCCATTTCTCAGTGTCTCTCCATTTTTCTCTCTCTGTCTCCCTCCCTCTCTCCTTCTCTCCCTCTCCCCCTTTCCCTTTTTCTCAGTCCCAACATATTGATGCAGCTATAAAGAAGGCAAGACAGTGGATGTATTTCATTAGGAGTCTGAAGAGATTTGGTTTGTGTCCTAAAACACTCAGATCTTCTATAGATGTACTGTGGAGAGCATTCTGACAGGCTGCATCACTGACTGGTATGGGGGGGGGGGGGGGGGCGCTACTGCACAGGACCAAAAGGAGCTACAGAAGGTTGTAAAAGTAGTCAACTCCATCTTGGGTACTAGCCCCCATAGTATCCAATACATCTTCAAGGAAGACATGCCTCAGAAAGGCAACATCTATTACTAAGGACACCTATCACACAGGACATGCTTTCTTCTCATTGTTGCCACCAGGATGGAAGTACAGAAGCCTGAAGTCACACACTCCAGCAATTCAGAAACAGCTTCTTCACTCTGCCATCTGATTCCTAAATGGATATTGAACCCAGGAACACTACCTCACTTTTTAAATATTATTTGTGTTTTGCACCACTTTTGATCTATGTAAAAAAACATATATATACACACACACACATACTATCACTGATATTTTAAATATATTTTTTCTCTATTATCATGTATTGCATTGAACTGCTGCTACTAAGTTAACAAATTTCATGACACATGCAGTGATAATAAACCTGATTCTGATTCATATAATTCTTAGGCACAAAAGGAGCTATTTTATTCTTTGAGCCAGTGCCAATCACTGTAGAACAATTTCCCCCATCCCTTTGTTGTACTACATTATTCTCTTTAAAGGGTCTCTCTAATTCACTTTTGAAGGAACTGATACAGTCTGTTTCTACATTTTTAAGTAGACAATTCCAGATAATAAATTCCCTTTAAGTAAGTAAATTTGTCCTTCGAGTTATTTTTCTGCTGTGCATTTCCAGGTTTCTGTTTTTTTTCTATTTTAGATTCCAGCATCTTCTATTTGTTTCCTCTTTACTTAAGAGTTAAAATTTTTAAGAAGGAAATTTGTAATAAGATCGACTCACTAAACTCCTTCATATTTGAAAATGAGTATCAACCCATCTAACATTGCCAGTGTCCGCCATGAGGAAAACATTGGGTAGAAATGTACCTTTTGTACACATTGAAGTCAAAGCACTAAAGCATGTGAACTGAAATCAACCTTAGCATTCGGATTCATTGAAGTCAATGGAAGTTGTGCCAACGTGTTTGATGCTCTATGTTCAAAGGATGAATTTCAGCTTAACATTCAGGAAATCGCAAGGTCCCTCAGAAAATATTGTGATGCAGTTACTGAAGCTCACATTAAGCTTCACTGGAACACTATAAAAGGCAAGCAGCAGATATTGTGAAGAGCTGGTCAGAAAACAGAGAATCCTTTGCTGGACTAGTAGGCAGAACAAAGCATTGTCTAATATAGCACCAGTCTATCCTATATATAGGAGAGCATATTCTAATCTGGCCTAAAATAATATTTGATTTAATGAAACAGAATCTCCAAGAGAAATATGTACATATTTTATGTAAATAAATATATTATACTAATATTTCTTTCAGGAAACACAAAAAAATGTCATGATTACTGATTAAAAATCTTCTTATGCAACCTGTGGGAATGTAAGTCATAGATTCATGAAGTAATACAGCATGGTAACAGGTCTTCTGGCCCAACCATCAATGCCAACCAAGATACCTATCTACATGAAAGCCATATGCAAATTTTTGGTTCATTTTAACCATAAAGATTACCTGTCCACTTAGCTGTCCAAATATTTTTTTAAACATTGTGATTTTACTTGGTTTTACCACCTCCTTTGGCAGCTTATTCCATTATACCTATCATCCTCTGTGTGAAAAATAGATTCCCTTTAAATCTTTCCCCTCTCATCTTAAAACTCTGGCCACTAGTTTTAAGCTCCCCTACCCTAGGAAAATTAGAATGGCTATGGATTCTAACTATCCACCTTATAATTTTATAAACCTCTGTATGGTTGCCCCTCAGCCTCCTTACACCTCAGGGAAAGCAGAGCTAACTATGTAACCTCTCCTAACTTCAGCCTTCCAGACCAGGCAGTATTCCTGTGAATCTGCTCTGCAACCTATCTAATTTAATCGTATCCTTTCTTTGAGTTGTTATGCCCGCAGCCCCCTCCTTTGTGAGAATTGCAAGAGCACTATTGGGTTGGGTCAGGGGGGCCCAGGAAATGAGAAGGAGACGTGCGGACTGTCTCGTTCCCCGGCGATGTAAAGCAAGGGGAAATGGCCATTGTCTCTTGGAGACACATTTATGGATTGCGATCCTATGCTACGTGACTGCCTTCGGGCAAAGTGGGCTGGGTGAAGGAGAGAGATTGCATCATCCCCCAACCTGATTGACATCTACAACCCTGCAAGTCAGGATAAAAGAGGGGCTGTAGGAACAGCCCCCTCAGACGCACCAGAAGAAACGCTAGCGATCCCGTAATAGCGGGAAGCCATTTGAAGGAAGCCACGTGCATTCAGTTCCCTTGCCTGGGAGCTGGTGGCTGATACCACAGAAAACGACTTTGAACTAACAACGGGGAACCAACTCCCCCGACTCAATGGATTGGCCTCATCAAAAGACCCGGGCAAGTTTAAAACCGTCTCTCTAAAACTCAAAGAGCTGCATCTTGAATGAGCATCTTGAATGACATTGACTTTATTTTTCCATCGGACAATACAGTATCCCCTAGACAAACGATAGAGCTATTTCTTATTGATGATTATTATTATACCCGCGCTTTTAGATTGAGTATTGATGACGTATATTATCTGAATGTTTGTATTAATCTTATTTTTGTGCCCCTTTATAAATAAAGACTTTTAAAAATAGTACCATCAGACTTCAATGGACCTCTCTATCTTTGCTGGTAAGTGACCCAGTTACGGGGTACGTAACAGAGTTTGATGGCAACCAGAACTGCACATAAAACTCAAAGTGCAGCCTGCACCTTCTTCATCACTCTGCTACTTGTGTTGCCACTTTCAAACACTATGCACTTGTACCTCTCCAGCTCCTGTCATTGTTGATCAACCGAGCTCTGAAAACTCACACTCGTTCTTCAATCAATCTTTATTTACTTGTGCCCATGGAGGAACAGCCTGGCCCCTGTCACCACACTGCTCTGAAGTCTGAATAGAGAAATGCCATGTTTTTACAGACGTGACTAGCGGTTACTTACATGGACCAATGGTAACCTTGTGTATATTCAAATTCCTTACTTGCAAGATCATTTCCATTCACAAAACAGGTGTAAAAAGTCAATAGAAACTACAAGCTAACAACTGATGATACTTTGAAGATAGTAAAATAATTGTCCCTTCCAATTGTGTGCCCCTTGCATCCTCTGATAACATTTTTTTCTGATCTCAGTCAGACAAACAGCTCTGGGTTGTTGCTGTAAAGAGGGAAGCTATGTTGTTGAGGATGTCTGCATTGTCTATGCCTAGGCATTAATCAACCCTTCCCTTGCCACAATTGCCACAGTCCGTTTGTCCTACAACACTCTCTGGGGCCCTACCACAGATCAAGCAGTTCATGTCCCGGTCTGGTTTAACTTTGCAAAATTTATCACTTTGCACTTGTCCAATTCAGATTGGAGGGTTGTGACTAGTGGTGTCCCACAAGGATCGGTTCTGGGACCTCTACTTTTCGTGATTTTTATTAACGACCTGGAAGTGGGGGTAGAAGGGTGGGTTGGCAAATTTGCAGATGACACAAAGGTTGGTGGCGTTGTAGATAGTGTAGAGGATTGTCGAAAATTGCAGAGAGACATTGATAGGATGCAGAAGTGGGCTGAGCAGTGGCAGATGGAGTTCAACCCAGAGAAGTGTGAGGTGGTACACTTTGGAAGGATAAACTCCAAGGCAGAGTACAAAGTAAATGGCAGGATACTTGGTAGTGTGGAGGAGCAGAGGAATCTGGGGGTACATGTCCATAGATCCCTGAAAGTTGCCTCACAGGTAGATAGGGTAGTTAAGAAAGCATATGGGGTGTTAGCTTTCATAAGTCGAGGGATAGAGTTTAAGAGATGCGATGTAATGATGCAGCTCTATAAAACTCTAGTTAGGCCACACTTGGAGTACTGTGTCCAGTTCTGGTCACCTCACTATATGGAAGCATTGGAAAGGGTACAGAGGAGATTTACCAGGATGCTGCCTGGTTTAGAGAGTATGGATTATGATCAGAGATTAAGGGAGCTAGGGCTTTACTCTTTGGAGAGAAGGAGGATGAGAGGAGTCATGATAGAGGTGTACAAGATATTAAGAGGAATAGACAGAGTGGACAGCCAGCACCTCTTCCCTAGGGCACCACTGCTCAGTACAAGAGGACATGGCTTTAAGTTAAGGGGAGGGAAGTTCAAGGGGGATATTAGAGGAAGGTTTTTCATTCAGAGAGTAGTTGGTGCATGGAATGCACTGCCTGAGTCAGTGGTGGTGGAGGTAGATACACTAGTGAAGTTTAAGAGACCACTTGACAGGTATATGGAGGAATTTAAGGTGGGGGGTTATATGTGAGGCAGGGTTTGAGGGTCAGCACAACATTGTGGGCCGAAGGGCCTGTAATGTGCTGTACTATTCTATGTTCAATCCCTGAGCATATTACTGGTTACAGGTCTCCAACCAGAACAGCAATCCTTCACTATTACTGCTTCCTATGGCTCTGTTTCCTGCCATCATGTCAATTTTGTATCCAATTTGCTACCTCGCCCTGAATTCCATGTGTTCCAACTTTTAGGACCAGCCTCCAACACGGGAGCTTGCTAATGTCTATGCAGACAACACTCACTGCCCTGCACTCGTCGAGATCATTTTTATGATGTTATTTTATGATTAATGACAGAATATAGTTATTCTATAATGAAAATACTGAGTAACCCAGTATTATCATGTGCCTTCTGCAGAATGAATCTAAATTCAACTTGCAGATTAATTAATTCATTCTCAACTTTCCCATTCAAACTTATCTTGTCAAAAAGTTATTTCTATCCTGCTTCTGCAGCTTTACTTTATGCATATACTATATCTACCTCATCATAATCAACATAAAGCTGGTGGATTGAGTGTGTGGCTACACTACCCAGGCAATTTCAGTTTTTAAACTGAGCATCTTTGCTGCACATACACTGCTGAGTGCAATTTGCATCTGGGTTCACTGAGTGCTAATCAAGAGCCAGAAACAATAATAATATAACAATAATATACAAATAATTAGGAAGTGCAGCTACAGGATATTAAGCCCAAAAGGAGTATCTGGGTGCTTATGCCTGACACAAGCCCCACTAATACATCAGAGTCAAGTGTGGTTCAGTGAAAACTGTTTAGTACTGAGACAGCTTGTGGTTCGAATCCCACTTGAGTGCAAACAATGGGTTAACATTCTGATGCTGTACCATAGGAATGCTGCATTGTTGCTGTGGCTGTTTCTTAGAACTCTACCCATTCAGATCTCATGACATTGCTTCAAAGGCAAGCTGTGGAGTTATCTAGTGTTCTACTATCTTCAATCTCTCAATTGACATCATTGACAAGGAGTTTGTCTGGTCATTATTGCAAACCGTGGGAGCTTGCTATGAGAAAATTGGCTCTTGTGTATTGCACAATATAACTGTGACTATATTTCAGAGGTGTAATGTATTGTACATGAGAGCCAATTTTCTCATAGCAAACTCCCACGGTTTGTAACAATAACCAGACAGTCTTCTTTTTAATGATGTCAATTGAAGGATTGAAGATGGGTGAACACTAGATAACTCCACTGGCCATATAAAAGTCAGTCCTTTTCTTCTTCTAACATGATCAACACTTCCTGTTTTTCTCTACTTTACATTCATTTAACTTTCACTTAGATATATCTGTTATTTCCCTCAACTCTTTGTGATGATAATAAATACATTTTAACCACCACCTGAGTAGCAATTCAGGAACAGAAGTTGTTCCATATTGGGTGCTCTGAAAGAACAAATCAGAAAAGGAAAACATTTTAAAGCAAACAGCAGAACCCCTTCAGGATGTACTGTCCTGGAAGAGAAGTCATAGTGAATTAAAAACTGGTAAAATACAATATTAGGCCAGTATGGAAATATGAAATAAAATCACAAGATAGTGGAAACAATCAGTAGGTCAGGCAATAAAATTATTTTGTTTTTGGTTATCCTGAGTCCTCATATTTCGGATTCCTTGAATACTTAAGCTTTAGTAATCAAACATCTCTATGAAGTCGCTGTCTTTCCATGATAAATAGAATTGCTTTGACATACCATGAGAAGAAATCATGACTCGTCTCTACTTTTAGTATCTGACTATTACACGGGAAAATTGCTTTTATAATGAATTATGACAGTAACAGTGTCATTCATGAAGGATTAAGGTATAACTTTAGTGACTAAACATGGGTAAAGAGATCCATTAAATGTAACAGAGAAAAATAATGATTAATAAATACTGCTCTTCAAAAAATTCAAATGCAGTTAAATTAACAAATCTTGCTTGAGGTAATAAAGTCTGGAATAAACAACTAGAACAATAGTTGTAGAGAAACTGATCAAACTGACTCAAAGAGGGAAGTTAGGAATGTGCCTTATCAAAAAAGGAAAGGCATTGAGACATCAGGAAATGAAACACTTCTTCAGGAAACCCAAAATCTGACCTACTCTTGAGGCCATCAATATGCATGGCTGGCTTAGTTGAGCTTCTGCTGAATGGTGACCTAATGAAACTTCCAATAAATCTTCATAAGGGACTTGGCGTTGATGGCAATAACCTTCAGCAGTACTGGTTGCTCACTTTCTTGTTGGAGATGACCACTGCTTTGCATTTTAATAGCATGAATGATCCTTGCTATCTATCAATTCATGTAGAAATAGACTACCTCCCTTGTTGAAGAACTGCAAAGCAATTTTACATTATGTGATCATCCGCGCTTCTGAACCAATGATGGAAGGAACCAATAATAATCATCCACACTTTTGAACCTATGATGGAAGGAAGGTTATTATTGAAACAGCAGTTTGAGCCTAGGATACTCTGCTGCAAAATTCTCACAATGATGTCCTGGAGGTTTGACCACTGCAACTACGTATCACCTTCTAATGTGTAATTTATGACCCTAGAAGTCAGAATGCTCTATTTTCCCTAATGTGTTTGTGAATTTCACTTTCGTGTAGACTTCTTCATATATTGCTTGTTCAAATACTGCCGATGTCAAGAGCTGACACTCTTACTTCCTCTCAAAATTTAAATCTTTGGTTCATCTTTGAACAAGGGGTCCAAAAATGTCTAGAGCTTGCCTGTCCTTGCAAGATCTAAACTAGGCATGGATAATGATCAGTGGCAAGTAACATCAATACTCCACTTTGCACAAGTCTTCATCAGAGCTAAGTGGCAGTAACTAGGTGAATGAACTTTGCTTATTTCCATGACCCATTCCCATATATATTTTTTTAAATTATCTCTTGTTAGCTTTGAATATATTCACCAGTTCAGCTTTCAAAGCATAATAGGAGAGAGATTTTCAAAAAAAATCTAAGAAATTTCTGACCAGTTCAGTCTTCCTTCCTAAAATGATGTCCAGTTTGTAGAATACATAAGTTCTGGTCATTGAAACCAGTAACAATCCTAATCCACCAATAATATACCTGTTGTGAAACCGATGAATTAAATCAAACATTATAATAAACTGAGAATATGAAATTAGAATTAATTATACACATACAGCATCTTTCTTGATTTCCTTACAACACAGAAAGACATTTCCGTCAATTACATCAGTGCCAGTACACACAGCAATCCCATTCTCCACTAATTATCTATGTAACCTGTAATCTTCACATTCAATGAACTCATAGCTAATGTTATTTCTCACCTATATGTTAAGCATATTTTACAGTAGGCTTCATGATTTGGATGTAAACTGGAACATCAGGGGAACAACCCACACAGTCACCGGGAGAAAATGCATAGAATCACAGAGTCATAGAATACTACAGCACATAAACAGGCCCTTTGGCCCATCTAGTCCAAGCAGAGCCATGAATCAGCCTAGTCCTACCAACCTGCATTCAGATCATAGCCCTCCATACCTCTCCGATCCATTTACCTATGCAAACTTATCTTAAATGCTGAAATCCACCACTTGCACAGGTAGCTCATTCCACACTCACAACACCTTCTGACTGAAAAAAATATCAGAATCAGAACAGAATCAGAACCAGGTATAACACCACCAGAATATATTGTAAAATTTGTTCCTCTTCGTGTTCCCCTTAAACATTTTACCTTACATCTTTAACCTATAACCTCTAGTTCTAGTCTCAGCGAACCTCAGTGGAAAAAGCCTGCTTGCATTTACCCTATCTATACCCCTCATAGTTTTGTATACCACCATCAAATCTCCTCTCAAAGTTTCTCTGCATTCTGTCAATCTTATTTACATCTTTCTTGCAGATAGGTGACCTAAACTAGACACAATACTCCAAACTAGGATTCACCAATGTATTATACAATTTCAACATAACACCCCAACTTTTGCATTCAATACGTTGATATATGAAGGTCAATGTGTTAAAAGCTTCCTTTTCGACCTTATCAACCTGTGATGCCACTTTCAAGGAATTATGGATCTATATTCTTAGATCCCTCTGTTCTACCGCACTCCTATTGCTTACCACGTAAGACCTACCCAGTTGGTCCACTCAAAGCGCAACACCCCACACTTGTCTGCATTAAATTCCATCTGCCATTTTTAAGCCCATTTCACCAGCTGGATCCTGCTGCAAGTTTTGATATACTTCTTTGCTGTCCAGTACAGCCCCAATCTTGGTGCCATCCACAAATTTGCTGATCCAGTTTACGTTATCATTCCAGATCAGTGATCTAGATGATAAACAGGCCTCCAGTCAGAGAAGCAACCATCTACAACCACTCTTTGGCTTTTTCTATGAAGTCAGTGTCTAATCCAATTTACTACCTGATCTTGAATGCCAAGCGACTGAACCTTCTTGGTCAAGCTAAAGTCCAAGTAGACAATTTCCACTACCCTGCCTTCATTAACTTTCCTGGTAACATCCTAGAACAACTCTAAGATTGGTTAGCACAACTATTTCACCTCTACGCACACATTACCACTTTGATTACCAATTTTATCTCTTACTATCATTTTGCTCTTAATATATCTGTTGAAGTCCTTAGTCCTTCACCTTGTCTGCTAGAGTAACCTCATATCTTCTTTTAGCTCTCCTTAGGTGTTCCCTTGTGTTTCTTCTACTCCCCAAGTACCTTATTTGTTTCTGCCGGCCTATACCTGCTATGCATCTCCTTCTTTTCTTAACCAAGACCTCAATATCTCTCAAAAACCAAGGATCACTAAACCTGTTATCCTTGCCTTCTATTCTGACAGGAACAAACAAACTCTGCTCTCTCAAAATTTCACTTTTGATTGCCTCCCACTTACCAAGTACACCTTTGTCAGAAAACAACCTGCCCCAATCGACACCTGCCGGGTCCTTTCTGATACCATCGGAATTGGCCCTCTCCAATTTAGAATCTCAGAACTATCCTTTTCCACAGTGACCCTGAAACTAAAGGCACTATGATTACTAGATGTAAAGTATTCTCTGATACAAACTTTTGTCACCTGCTCTGTCTCACTCCTAATAGGAGATCTAGTATTGCACTCTCTCCAAATCAGACTTCTATAAGAAAATCTGCAGATGCTGGAGGCCCAAAGCAATGCACACAAAATGCTGGAGGAACTCAGCACGTGGAAACATCCATGGAAAAATCCATGGAAAAGAGTAAACAGTCAACGTTTCAGGCTGAGGCTCTTCATTAGAAGTGGAAAAGGAGGGGAAAAGTCAGAGTAAGAATGTGAGAGGAGAGGGGAGGAAGAAGTACTAGGTGGCAGGTGATAGGTGAAACTAGGAGAGGGGAAAGGGTGAAGTGAAGAGCTAGGAAGTTGATTAGTGAACGAGGTAAGGGGCTGGAAAAGGGGGAGTCTATAATGGAGAAGATAGAAGACAATGGAAGAATGGGAAGGGGAAGATCACCAGAGGGAGGTAATGGGCAGGTAAGGAAACTGGGTGTTCAAGCCATCAGGTTGGAGGCTACCCAGACAGAATATATAGTGTTGCTTCTCTAACCTGGCTGTGGCCTCATCCTGGCAGTAAAGGAGGCTATGGACTAAGATGTTGGAATGGGAAGTAGAATTGAAATAACTGACCACCAGGAGATCCCACTTTTTGTGGTAGACAGAGTTAAGGTGCTTGACAAAGCAATCTCCTAATCTACATTGGGTCTTAATGATATACAGGAGGCCACACCCAAAGCACCAGATACAGTCGATGACCCCAACTGACTTGCAGGTGAAGCATTGCCTCACCAGGAAGGACTGTTTGGGGCATGTAAATAGTGTGGGAAGAGGTGTTAGGAGCATGTGACATCTCCAATGGGATCCTACCACAAAGCACATCTTTTCATTCCTCCCCTCTCCATTTTCTGTAGGGATTGCTCCCTACAAGAATCCCCTGTCCATTCGACCCTCCCACTGATCTCCCTCCTGGTACTTATCCTTACAAGTGGAATAAGTGCCATACTTGTCCTTATCGCCTCATCTCCTTAACTGCTCATGATCTCCCCTGGTGCTCCTCCCCATTCCCTTTCTTCCATGGTCTTCTCTCCTCTCCTATCAGATTCCTCTTCTCCAGCCCTTTATCTCTTTCACCAACCTATTTCCCAGCTCTTTACTTCATCCCCTCCCTCTCTCCTGGTTTCACTCATTACCAGCCACCTTCTACTTCTTCCTCTCCCCTCTCACCATCTTCTTACTCTGACTTCTCCACTTCTTTTCAAGTCCCGATGAAGGGAGCCATCCCAAAAAGTCGACTGGCTTTTCCTTGGATGCTGCCTGGCCTGCTGAGTTCCTCCAGCATTCTGTACATATTGCTTGGGACTTCTATGTACTGATTATTGAAATATTACCGAACACATTTAATAAACACTTTTGCATTCAGCCATTTACAGTCAATATGAGGAAAGCTAAAATCACCTGAGTCTGCTCCACCATTTCATCATGGCTGATCCATTCTTCCACTCAACTGCATTCTGCTGCCTTCTACCCATAACCTTTCATGGCCTGACTAATCAGGAACCTATCAAACTCTGCCTTAAATACACTCAGTGATCTGGCCTCCACAGCCGCCTGCGGCAAAGAATTCCAAGGATTCACCAGCCTCTGGCTAAAGAAATTCCTCCTCAAATTCAATGTTTCCACTGTGCTCTTAAATAGAACAAAGCAGAAATTTACTATATTTTGCTTCTTTTGTTTCCAAGTGTCCCCCTCTTTATGGATGTTCAATTAATATAAACCTGGCCTTAAGGAATTTACAGATCATAACCCAAAATTTGAGATACACAATAAAATTTACACCCTAGGAATTTATGTGGAAAAAGTAGATAAATATCCACAAAATTTAAAATTTTCAAGTCATGTTTTGATGGATGCTCAGAAGACATGGTTTGAGTTATAGAAAATCACAACATGAACTGTTTTCAAGGAACATAAACTCTGTATAGTCTGTATTGTCTCTGTTCAATAAGCCAAGCACCTATCGTATCCTTTCCATCTCTTTTTAATTCCCATAGCCCTCTTCGCTAAGCAAGATTTATATGCAACTAATGTCAATTTCTATTCTACAATTGCTGCTTCGACTGTGCATTCATTGCATAATATATTTTCTAACCATAACTCTAAACTTAATACGACCTATTAACACAGGCTAATAATTCTTGCTAACTACTACAACAATTACAATCTTACATTGTTTTCAATATATTACCTTGTACCATAAACATCACTCTATTGCTTCCTATTTTGATTCCTTCTTAAAGCTCTCCATCTTCATGCCTCTATATTTAATCTATTTTGCACCATGATTAAACAGCAGACACTGAACTTTTCTCTGTTCCCTGTTGTCCCAATTGTAGGTCTGGGTCATCACCTCTGGTTTACTTCTCCGGATTATATCCACTGCTGAGAACTTGCTAATTTTCATAGATGAGCCATAGAGATCAACTGGTCCAGATGCATCATAGCTCAGTATGGCAAGTGCTCTGCCCCAGGTTGAAAAAAAATTATAGCAGGCTATGAATGCAGTGTAGTCCTTCCTGCAAACCAACCTCCCCTCCATGAATTTGGTTTCTACTTCCTGCTGAATCAGGGAAGTAGTTAACATAATACAGGAAACCAGACTGCTGTGCCACCCTCCTCCACTGTCCTTCTCTCCTCTCTCCCTTGTATTGAGCAGAAGATGCAAACGCCTGAGAGCATGAACCACCAGAGGCAAAGACAGCTGCTATCCCACTGCTCGCACACTATTGAATGGACTTCCCACTGGCGAGAAAATGAACACTCGATTTCCCAATCAACCTCACTGCAGCCACTGCATTTGATTAGCGGCACTGTACTTTTTCTGTAACTACAACATCTTATTGTATTCAATCAGGTGACAACTGGACTATAAGGCATAGGAGCAGAATTAGACCACTCTGCTCATTGATTCTGCTCCATCGCTCAATCATGGCTGATTATTCTCCCGCTCATGCATTTTCCTACCTTATCCCCATAACCTTTGACACCCTTACTAATCAAGAACGAATCAGTCTCTGTTTGGTCTTCACAACTGACTGTGACAATGAATTCCACAGACTGACCACGCTCTAGCTAAATAAATTCCTCCTCATCTCTGTTCTAAGGGGATCTCTATTTATTCTAAGGCTGTGCCCACTGGTCCTAGACTTCCCTACCACAGGAAATATCATCTCTACATCCACTCTATCGAGACCTTTCAATATTTGTTAAGTTTCAATGAGATCCCTCTGCCCACCCCAACCTCCCCATTTCTTCTAAACTCCAGCAAATACAGGTCCAGAGCCATCAAACACTCCTCATATATTAACCCTTTCATTCCAATTATCATTCTTGTAAACCTTCTTATGAGTCTCTCCAATGCAAGCACAACATTTCTTAGACAATGGAGCCCAAAGCTACTCATTATACTCCATATGTGGTCTTACTAATGCCTTATAAAGCCTCAGCAGTACATCCTTGCTTGTATATTTTAGTCCCCTTGAAATGAATATAAACATTGCATTTGCCTTCCTTACCAAAGTCCGATTTCTGAATTCTCTCCCTGTTTAGTTCCTCCAGTACTTTGTGTGTACTTTGTCTTTTACCTAAGTGCATGACCATATACTTTCTTACATTGTATTCCATTTGCTACTCCTTTACCTTATATCCTAATCGAAGTCCTTTTGCAGACTCCCTACTTCCTCATCACTACCTGCCCTCCACCAATCCCACCATCCTTATCATTAACCTACAATGTGAAGAGTAGCACTGACCATTGTGGAACACTGCTAGGCACTGGCTGCCCCTTTATTTCCACTCGTTGCTTTCTGGCAGTCATCCAATCTTCTGTCCATGCTAGTGAATGTCCTCTGCATCATCTCCAGTGCTACCACCTTCTTCCAACAGTATGGTGCTCAGCATACTGTAGGAAGGAGGTTTCCAGGGAGATTATGCTCTAACTCTATAAGACTTCTTATAAAGAAGTTGGATAAAGTTAGACCATAACCTCCTTTTTTAGTATGAATTGCACTGATTAATAAAGTTTCCCAATAAAGTTTTGTATTGGGAAAGGGATACCTTCCTAATCATGTTATCTGTGGAATGTGTTGCCATGGGCAGCTGTTCAGCTGTATTTAAGGTAGAGGTTGAAACACTCTAGATTAGTCAGGGCACGAAGGGATATGGGGAGATATGGTCTGAGAGGGAAATGGGTCAGCCATGATGAAATCGTGAAGCAGACCCGATGGGGCAAGTGGCCTAATTTGCTTCTATATCTTATGGTCTTATCTACCTGCACTGCCTTCAGATTTGTTTAGACTTGTACTCTAAAGGCCCTTTGGTCATCAATGCTTCTTAAGATGCTGCCATTCATGGTGTATGTCCTAGCCTCATTAATACATCCAGAAAGCATCACATCACATTTATACAAATTGAAGTTGATCCACCATTTACCCACCTATTTAATAAAAACAATACCATTCCATAGCACAAGGCTGCTCTTCACACTATCCATGATTCTGCCAATCTTCGTTACGTCTGCAAACTTACTGATCTTGAATTTTACCTTCACATCCACATCATTCATGTACATTATGAACAGCAAAAGTCTTAGCAATGAAACCTGAGAAGCAACCATCCAATCACTAAAGCAACTTTTATACCATCACCCTTCACCCTTCTACCATCACTTCCTTAACACGCTTGCCGCCAGGAAAAACAGTTTTGGAATTTAATTTGAAATCATATTCCAACACTCTTGAGCAGCAAATTAACATCCTTTTCCAGAAATATCTGAGGAAAAAGCAAAAAATAGGAACAGGAGCAGTCCATTGAGCCAAGGGAGATGGACAGAATCGGGATAAAATCAGCTCTGATCTAATTGAATGGTTGAGTTAACATTCAAAGGTCAGTCAACCTCTCCTGGTTTGGATGAGTAAACTCAAGACATCTGTCTGAAGTTGGAATAAATGGATCAGACATTATTCACTCCTTGTACTCATAGTAAATTCAGCTTCTCAGTGAGCTAGAGATTTTCTCTTTGGAGGAAAAGAGAATGAGAGATGCCTTGTTAGAGGTGTACAAGATGGTAGATTGAGTCGATAGCCAGAGACTTTTTCCTTGTGTGGAAATGACTAATAAAGGGGGCATAACTTTGTGGGGATTGATGGAAAGTAAGGGGGGATGTCAGAGGTAAGTTCTTTACACCGAGAGTGCTGGGTGTGTAGAATACCTTGCCAGGATTAGTTGTACAGGCAGACATATTAGGGGCATTTCAGAAACTCTTGGATAGGATAGGATTAAAAAATGGAGTGCCATGTAGGAGGAAAAGGTTAGATTGATCACAGAGTAGGTTAAAATGTTAGCACAACCTCATGGGCTGAAGGGCCTGTACTGTGCTGTACTGATCTGTATTTTATATTCTTTAAGATTGCCCAATATGACAATCCTCCATCTCAGTATTTTAATCTCTTCTCTCTCCAAACCACTTGATGCTTCCTTGTTGAGGATCTTCCTTGCGAGGAATTAGTTGATCTCCATCAACCCATTAAATCCCTGATCAGCTTTTATTTGTGGGCATCAGTTTTAGTCTCTTACATAAGCAGAAAAAAAAACTCTACAGCCTACCTATAGACACATTTACTATTAATTATCTCTATCAGGTTACTCCTCAGCAACTTAACAGCACAGGCCACGGTAACCATTAGCATGGCTAACATTAGTTGCGATTCGGAAGGACAAGACAGAAAAATAGGAATTGCTAATGTGAGCAACACATAGGTGCCTGCAAGTTCAACCATCAAAGGAATTCAATAATATTTAAAAATTAAAATTAATGTTAAATGACCCTTTTAAATTAAGGTAGGCTTTGCTCATTCATGAATACAACCAATGGAAATCCAACCTCGTAGTCAACTGTCCCTGTACAAATATTGTGCTCGTTCAAACATCTCAGCTTCTTTTGACAACACACACAAAATGCTGGTGGAATCTGCTGTGTTCCACCAGCATTTTGTGTGTGTTGTTATTTGAATTTCCAGCATCTGGAGATTTCCTCGTGTCAGCTTCCTTTGTTTCCTTTTGTTCCTGCTTGCCATATGTAACCAATAACAACTTTTCAATTTCATATTAATAAATATAAATTTAAAATAAAAAAATTCAAATTAAAAGAAAGCAAATTTAATTCACAGCAGAGCTACAGAGGAAGACCTCTCACAACGGTTAAGGAAAGAAAGCTGAGATGGTACGGCCATGTAATAAGATCCAGTGCCCTTGCAAAGACCGTTCTACAAGGAACTGTGGAGGGGAAAAGAAGGAGAGGCAGACAGAGGAAAAGATGGATGGACAACATTAAAGAACGGACAGGAAAAACATTTGTGGTGACCCAGGCCCTGGCACACAACCATGACACATGGAACAGACTGGTGCAAAGCTTGTCACGACGGCACCCTGACGACTCCACCAGGAGTTAAGGGCGCAAGAAGAAGAAATTTAAACCAACCTGGATTAACAAACTTGACAGTATATGTGAGGAGTACACTGAGACAAAAGCAAATTGAAAGATATTAACATAATTTATTGGCAGAGTCCATTTTTGTATAACAAAGTATGTTGGGAATCCAATTAAGTTCGTGCTTCTCTGCTTCAACTTTCATTTTAAAATGTCCTTATTGGGTAGGATGAGAATTTAACCTACTGGCGAATCCATGGCTGCTACAATTGGACAGCACCCTGATTAGTTAATTAGTATTCTATGTACTTTCGGGAGCTTTGGCAAACACAACACTGCAGTAAGTGTTCATTGTAGAGACCTCAGTATCTTAAACTGGCAAGTGATTAACACTGGAGCAGAGCTTTTACAATTTAGTTTTTTAAAATCTTAAATGAGTAGGAGGAACTGACTGAGAATTATCTGCTAGTAGATGAACTTGTTTGCATTTTGCTGTGAAATTCTAACCTGGGGCCAAACAAACAACAAGCGCAAGGTTAACAACCTTGGAATTTTTCTGCCTTGATCCATCCTTCTTGTGAATATTTGTTCTCCACCACCCACCTAAATTCCTTTCCAGTCCTGATGAAGGATCTTAAAACAAATGTAAACTGTTATTCCTCTTCATAGATGCTGCCTGACCTACTGAGTTCCTCCAGCATTTTGTATGTGTTAGTCTGGATGTCCAGCATCTGCAGAATCTCTTGTATTTACTTAACTACAGTGATGTTTCTCTCATTGCACCATCTACGGATTTCTTGCTTAACCTGAATGTTTTTTAAGAACCAGTGATTTCAACATCCATCTCAATTCACTCTTCAGTCTTCCTTGTGCACTTATTGTCCTGATATCCTCTCCAAGTCACTTCCATCATACAAATTTATAAAATAAGCTCAGCTTTTTTGACACAGGTACATTGAAAAATTGACATATACACCAAAATCCATCATTTATGTCAACAAACAAAGCAGTCCAGGCATGTGCTGGATCAGCCTGCAAGTTTTCCCATGCTTCTGGCAGTAACATAAAATGTCTATAACTTATTAACCCTAGCCTGTCCATCTTTTTGGAATGTGAGAGGCAACTAGAGCACCTGGAAGAAAACCATGCAGTCACAGGGGGAACATTCAAACCCCTTACAGATAGCGGAGGGAATTGAACCCTGGTTGATTTTACAGCTGGCATTGTAAAGTGCTGCACTAACTGCCAAGCTATTGTACAAACCTTATGCTACTGCGCTGGCCTACGCAAACTGATCATCCACTCAACCCTTCAACTCTTGCCAGCTCACATGGCTTCACCACTTCCATCATCCGAGTTACTGAAAAGGCCATTTCCAATCAGTTTCTTGTATCTTTCTGCACTCAAACTTTCCCTTCACCTGCTAGTCATATTTCTTAGGGTGACCACCTCTCAAAAGAAAACAGTTTTGAATTTTGCATACATCTGCACTTCGAAAATATTAACAGTCTAACCTTTGGCCCTTCATTGGCCTGAGGTTTCCTGCTTAATTAAACTTGGCAATGCCTAACCACTGGCTGAGCAATTCATTACCACATCTAGCTGAATCAATTACAATGCTACTTAAAAATACTCTCTGTGCTATTCGATATGGAGTCCATGATTAGAAAAAAGGTGACAGTGATAAAATGGCAGTATATTTGCAAGTCAGAGTAATTGGATGGGAAAATTGCAAAGTGTCTCATGAACTTCTGCTCTGTCCTTGCTGGTCAGAGATTTGAGAAACATTGTTAGCGCAGCCTAAGTGAATAAGTCCAGTGAATCTTGTTTGTGGTACACTCTGCAGTCACTGCATGCCAGTGATGGAGTGAATGAAAGTTTATGATGATGTATTATTGGAATACATTTTCCTGAATGGTTTCGACCTCTAGTTTCTCTGCAAAGCTTAGAAGTGCTGTGATTTCCCAAACTCAATCTTATTTTACACAGAACACCTTGTTTAAATCCCTTCAATCAGATTCTTGCCCTAATCATGATAATTTATTCTTCATCACCTCCTTTCAAATGACTCCGTTGTCCTCTTCCAACTCCTCTCTTCCATTACTTATTTGTGTGGAATCGCATTTGTCTGCTTGTACTTAACCGAGCACATCCCCGAATCACCAGTACCTTCATCCATTCAATATTGTCTAGTGCCCCTGGAGAATCAATCTATAGTTTCTTCCGAACTATCACAAACTCTCACCCATTCTATACACCTCCAAGGCAACTATTTGAAACCAAATCATAAACACAAGGATTCTGCAGATGCTGGAAATCCAGAAAGACAAACAAAATGCTGGAGGAACTCAGAGGGTCAGGCAGCATCTATGGAGAGGAATAAAGAGCCGATATTTCAGCTGGAGACCCTCCATCAGGACTGGAAAGAAAGGGGGAAGAAGCCAGAATTAAACTGAATCAGGCACTTCACATCCCTAACTGCTTGGTATTATTTTTGACTAAGTTGGGATTTACTTCATATATCCATATATTCATTAATGCTTTTTGCCTTTATATCCATAATATGACTGGACCCACTCCTGCCTCAGGAGCTCTGCTGTTAAAACTCTCAGACATTGTCATTGTCCATCACTAGAGTTGACAATTCTAATGCAGACTGACTTTCTTCTGTCTAGACCATTAATTCTACCAAGTACTTTAAAAGCTTTGATCAATACTCACAAAGTCCATCATTTCATTTATTTGACACATAAACTTGTCTTGCAGAAAAAGGTATTGTTATTAAAACATTTGATGAACTGAAATGAAGACAGTTTGATTATCATAGATTAAGTGGGCTTTCTGTTCAAATGACCAACTTGAAATAACTTGTTGAGTGTTACATGACAATATCAATATTTAATCCTTGAGAGTTTAATATGCACTTGGAAAATTTTTTTGAAATATAAGTACCCATTAGTGTAGATAAGGAGTTTCACCTTTGTCATGCTGTGATAAAAAAATATCATTCTACAATCCCAGCAATCGTGAAATAAATGACATTGTACATGCTTACTTAAATCAAAGCGGGATGGATTTAAAGTATTTTGAGGCACTTTTGTACAAAGATGTGAGAAAGCAGCATTAATCATACACCGGCATAATCATAGCTTTTGATAAACTTTTTCTTCCACACATCTCTGAAAATACATACACGGCATTCTGAATAATTTACGATTTAGTGCAGCACGCAAATTTGCACCAGAAGCAATTACTGGATTTTATCTTTCCTGAAAAATTACTGCGAATCATACATCCTTAATTTATTTTTATTAACTTTTTTTGATGTGCTTGATGCTTAAATTTTTTTCAGCACTGAATCACTGTAATGTGGAATGCCCTGCCTGAAAGAGAAGTGAATGCAATTTCAATAATATTAATTCAAAGGAAATTGTGCAAATACCTGTAAAGGAAAGTATTTTCAGGTTGTGAGGAATGATCAAGGGAGCAATTTAAATGGACACCACCCTTAAGGAACTGGTGCAGAGTTCAAAAAAATCCCTCCTTTTTTTTAATGTTTCCATGAGGCTGTTTAACTGGGTGTGGTAGTGGGGATAATCTCCTAGTACCTATTAAATGTTCCTAATGGTGTGCGTCTCAAAGACCTCTGACAGCCAAGTCCAGTTCCTGGCCTTCACATGTAGCTTAGCCACTAAGTGCAGCAGAACTATGTCTACCGACAGGAAAAGGGGCAAAGGTGGATTACTGGTGCCTTAAAACCTGCCACCTTGGGCAGATGGGGCTGATCAGACATCGTTGGTAGCTCAATGAGGAGAAGGGAAACTCAGGTCTCAAAACTCCGCAGCTTTGCATCTATACCCACTCATGGGGAAGGCTTTGGGAAAAATCCGAAGCTAGAGTCCTGAAGGCAGTCCTAAGTTGACTTGCAACTGCTGTGATGCTGCTGGTACCAAACTGTATCAGTCTCTACTGTTCCTTTAGATTCATTATCTGTGAGAAGGGGGGAGCCAGCTACATGGCAACAGCTTGCTGTCCATAACATACTGCACTGACCTGTGTATCACGTAGACAGCTGAGATGCAACATCCATGGTTGACCTCAACCAATGGAGGACCTCAATGAATGGATCAGTTTTCAGTTCAAGTAGCTAGTTTCATAATCAAGTGCTCCCAGATAAAGTCAATTTTTGTTTAAAAAATCATCTCTATTTATTTTCAGTTCTTAAACTTTGCGTTGCATGATAAAATTTCTAGGCCCATGTTCCTTTATCCCAGAGTACTGATAAAGACCTCTTTCTGGGACAGTCCAGTCTAGAGACCTACTGCTACAATAAATGCACTCAGGATTTGTTTGGGAGATAAGTTTTGATGCAGAATTTGTGATGAGCAGTGAGGTAGTTGTTGATAAAAGACCTACCCCCCCCCCCCACGATAAAATCATTGAGTGGAAGGAACCATAACAATCCTATCCACAAAAATTGACTACTCTGTACTGTTTCTTTAAATAGTAGATTTACCAGAGGGATAACAGATTAGCCACAATGGAATGGCGGAGCAGACTTGATGGGCCAAATGGCTTAATTGTGCCCTACAGTATGTCTTATGGTGTCCCATTTTCTCCTTTGAAAATGCATTGACTTCGTAGTTGACCACGAGCTGGACCCCCAGGGTCATCAAATGACTCAAATTATTGAACAATAATGGAAACATATATATGAAGAAAATACCCCCCTCCTTTCTAGCTATATTAATGGAGAAATAAATAGTATGAATACTTAAATAACCACAGACTGTTTCTAAAGAATACTGAACAAAAATTCCATTCCAGAAACATCTGTCAATCATCCACTGTCATGTATCATGGCTTAGTACAGTAATTTGAATGCCTGGAACACAACAAAATGCAGAGCTTAGTGGATTCTGCCCAATGCATCATGGGCACATCCCTCTCAATAAACTGTAGTATCTACAAGTGGTACCTTGAGATACCTCACTGTCCCAAGGAGGCAATGTTCATCATCAGACCCCTAGTATCCACATCATGCCATCTTCTTGAAGCAACCATTGTGCAGGAAGTACATAAGTCTGAAGTCACAGACCACAAGGTTCAAGAGCAGCTACTTCCTTTCAACCATTCAGTTCTTGAACCAACTGGTAAAACTATAATCACTGCAGATTAGCAGCATTTTGATCCCTGCACTAAATAGGCCTATTTGTTTTGTTCCAATTGTGTTCTTTCTAGTAAAAACCATGTATAGTTTATTTTTAATTCACGTTTCTTGTGAATGCTGCTTAGATAATGCTATGTGTCTTTCATGCAAGTAAGATTTTCATTATAACTGTGCATACTTGAACATTTGACACCAAGCTCAGCTTCAACTTTCTCATCCAGCCAAGTAGTGAAAATAATGTTGATTGTAAACCTTACTTTCAACCTGCTCTCTGGGAACATTGACCCATCTTGAGGGAAGGCAATCATTCTCATAAATTTCCATATGAACTTTTCATTTTCAACAGTCTCTTAAAATTCAGCATTTGCTTCCTGTCTCAGTGCTCAGTCACCATGTCTACATTATAATTGAGAATATCTTAAACATCTTCTATACCTAGCGCCAACATTTACAAAAAATGGTAGCATCGTGGTTACTGCAATGTTTTACAATACTAGCGACCTGGGTTCAATTCCTGCTGTTGCCTGTGACATGTTTTCCCCGTGACCGTGTAGGTTTCCTCCCACAGTCCAAAGTCATACCAGTTGGTAGGTTAATTGGTCATTATAAATTGTCACACGATTAGCTAGGGGGTTAAATTGGGGATTGTTGGGTGACGCGGCTTGAAGGGTTGGAAGGATATATTCCGCGCTGCATCTCAATAAATAAAAAAAAGAGACTTGCTGGTTGTCACAAAATGTGACACACCCAAAAAAGTTGGAAATGTAGTCATTGCTGTTGTAAGAGAAAAAGAAGAGACAATTGGCAGAGTGATGCAGCTCACAGAACTCATGGATCTAGTGACCCAGGTTCAAACCTGACCTCCAGTGCAGTTTGCCTGAGCTTACATTTTCTCCCTTTGACTGCAAAGGAATTTCCGAGTGACTCAAGTTCCATTCCACATCCTAAGGATGTGAGGGTTTCAGGTTTACTAAGTGTAGAATCTTGGGGGAGGTTGATGGCAATGTAGGGAGAATAAAAAGGGATTTGTGTAGGATGAGGTTTTCAGTGGGCTGAAGGGTCTGTTGGCATGCTCTCTGACTCCCACCAAAGGTAATGTGATTATCCAACAGTATAACATTGATTAGGAATATTGACTAGGGCAATGGAGAAAACTGCCCTGGTTTTCTTCAAAATAGTGTCTATGGACCTCCACCTGAAATGGCAGTCAGAAGTCAACTCTAATAGTTTATCCTCCATCAGACCAGGAGCGGCACTGCCACATCAGATTAAAACTCAAGCTTCTGCAGTAGGATTTGAACTCATAACAATTAGAAACAAAGTAGATGATTTGACCTTCATAGATTGACCATTCAATAAAATCTAATCTTTAAATTCAGCATCTTTTTCCTGCACTAATCCTATATCCCCCTAACTCGTTTAATGTCTAAAAATCTCTCATAAACTTTTCAATTCAGAAGCATGATTTCAACACATTTAGTTTGATGGTTGAAGTTCATATAAAATAAACAAACATGCTTTTAGAACAATCCCTCTGCATACGTTGTCGAATCTGTTCAGCTATCTAGATCAGACCTTGAGTGGAGGCTGAATCATGTTCTTCCTTTCCTGATGTCTAACCATTTTACAGAGGGAAAAAAAACTGACACACGAAGAACCCAGGTATTATGATAATCAGATGGGGATATGAATCATACCTGCCGAAAATACAACGGTTGCAATGTATAGCATGAACAACATCTCAAGAGTTCCTAATTTTAACACAAATACTAGGCATAAAAAATGCATTTATTCTTCATGGAGAGTTGCATATTAGCATGTAAAATAAGACAAAACATATTTGGTTAATGAAATGGGATTGGTATGTGCACTTGTGGTGAAAACATCCAACTGGCATCTGCTGCACGCATTCCTCTCAAGTATGTAGGTTTTATACAAATCCACACAGAGCAGTGAGGAATAAAATATGACGTACAATGGTTTTATTTTGAAAGACGCTGGTTTATAGTTGCATTTCAACAATTTAAAAGGCTTAGAATAAGATCCTGGTATTAAGGAGAGGTCATTGGATAGTCAAGAGGCCAGTGCAAGCAATGTTGCAAATGGTTTTTTGCTACTGTGTGGTGTCATTCTTGTGGTGAAACGTCCTTGTCATTGTTCCTTTGAAGGAAAAGGATATTCTATCAATTTAAAACCTAGTCTGGAATGTTGAAAAGGTTTTATCAATATCTTTCAACCAATTTCATGCTAGTATGTCACATGCTTTAAAATCGGGAGCTTAAAGCAGCTTGCAGGCAGGCATTTTGTACCTGACTTTATGAATCCAAATAGTGGGTCAAGGGCCTCTAATATTCTCCCAGCATTATTTCCACTGCCTTGCAGATATCATTGGAGTGCTCAGCATTTGAATATTTCAAAAATATGTAGCAGATGAAGTAGGATTATTTGGGAAACAGGTAGGCAATGGTGAATCTGTCATTGTATTATTTTCACTTGAACCCTCTAAATCATTTCTAATACCAGTAATGTTCTTCAGAGTAGTACAGATACATAAGGGATCAGAAGTGGAGAGCGTAAGCAGCTTCAAATTCTTCAGTGTCAAGATCTCTGAAAATCTAACCTGGTTCCAATATATCGATGTAGTTATAAAGAAGGCAAGGCAATGGCTATACCTTATCAGGATTTTGAAGAGATTTGGCATGTCAACAAATACACTTAAAACTTCTATAGTTGTACTGTGGAAAGCATTTTGACAGGCTACATCACTGTCTGGTATGGAGGGGCTACTGCACAGGACTGAAAGAAGCTGCAGAAGGTTGTAAATCTAGTCAGCTCTATCTTGGGCATTAGCCTACAAAGTACCCAGAACATCTTCAGGGAGTGTTGTCTCAGAAAGGCAGCATCCATTATTAAGGACCTCCAACACACAGGGCACGTCCTTTTCTCACTGTTACCATCAGGTAGGAGGTACAGAAGCCTGAAGGCACACACTCAGTCATTCAGGAACAGCTTCTTCCCCTCTGCCATCTGATTCCTAAAAGGACATTGAATCTTTGGACATTAGCTCACTTTAAAAAAAAAATACATTATTTCTGTTTTTGCACTTTTTAAATCTATTCAATATACATAATTGATTTACTTGTTTATTTATTATTATTTTTTATTTTATTTATTATTATTATTTTTCTCCGCTAGATTATGTATTGCATTGAACTGCTGCTGCTAAGTTAACAAATTTCACGTCACATGCCAGTTATAATAAACCTGATTCTGATTCGGAATCATATTAGGCTCTGTCATTTAGATTGGATTAGAAATTCACGCACACAATTCTGAAATAAAGGTGCTCAGTTAACACGCAGAACAATATTGCACACATTTTGGTCTGCTTTAGTGGCTGTCAGGAAACTTGTCTCCTCACTTTCCTGCCCTATTTTTGCTCTGACTGATGCCTGTTTTCTGGTGTAAAGGTTCCACGTATTACATCAGCAGCTGAGCAACAGATAAAATTTAACCTTTGTGATCTTAAAAATGTTTACTCACAGAAAAGCCAGCTTTAACAGAACCTATTTTACCTGAAGGCCATCAGACATAGAAGCAAAAATTACGCCATTCTGCCCATTGAGTCTGCTCCACTGTTTGATCATAGCTGATTTATTATCCCAGTCAACCCCATTCTCCTGCCTTCTCTCTGTAACCTTTGATATCTTTATAAGGTTGATAGGTTCTTGATTAGTAATGGCATCAAGAATACAGGGAAAGGCAGAAGAATGGGGTTGAAAAGGATAATAAATCAGCTATGATTAAATAACAGAGCAAACTCAAGCTAAGCAGCTTAAATTTCCTTCTATGTTTTACAGTTTTATGGTCTAATTAAGGACATAACAACCTCTGCTTTAAAGATACCCAATGACTTGGCCTCCACAGCTTTCTGTGGCAATGAATTCCACAGATTCACAGCATCTGGCTAATGAAATTCCTCCTCATCTCTGTTCTAAAGGGATGTCCTCTGTTCTAAAAGGAAGCCATGAGCCAACACTCAATCTGTAATCTTTGTGCTTATAAATATCTAGGACCTCAGGTGTATGACAATATGCTTTGCCTGTATAGGACAGAATCTTGGGTAACTTCAACTTCATAGACTGACGGGCATTCCAGGAAGTTGCTTGTTATCTCTGCTACATCACTGCTTCACTGGAACCAGTGAGGTCACTCTCACTCCATGCTCAGGGGTACATTACATCCATGTTTCGTTCAGTATCGCAGGAACAGGCAGAGTACATCTAGCATCTGCTTACTCTGCATACTTCTTTAAAGTTCCACAATTCACACACTGCTCTCATGTCTTCAGGAGACCTCTCTGGCTTTTTCCTACTAGAGCCCCTGGATGTAGTCCTGGAGGATGCCATCAGCCCAGAATCTATAAAACATGGTTCCTGTAGTCAATGTTCTTCAGCAGCCTGCCCAGATCTTTCTTTTTGAAAAAAATTAGCTTTATTTGTCACATTCACATTGAAATTTACAGCAAAATGTATTATTTTGCATCAACCCAAATAGGCAAGGATTGTGATGTTTCTATGTTTCTATGTGATGTATAGTCTGCAAGTGTTGCCACTTAACCGGACCAATATAGCATGGCCACAACTCACTAATTCCAACCATAAATCTCTGCAGTGTGGGAGAAACACACCTGGAGGAAGTCCACAGGGGTACAGAGAGAATGCACAAACTCCTTACAAACAGGGGTGGAAATTGAACCCCAATCTTACAGCAGACGTTATAATAACATGACACCACTAATCGTTATGCTATCATCCTGTCTTATTTTCTTCGGAATAATTCTTGGGAATACAATTGCGCCACATTTTGTCGTTTTACCATTCAGTAAGCATACTTCACTGGAATACTGCTGCTTCTATATTCATTCGTCTGTTTAAGAGTTGTCGGCAAAGATATCACCTGCTGTCTTACATATGCATCAACACAGAACACTGTTCTGTAACCAATAATGTCAGCTTCAGCATAGCATTACACAGAGAAACCCTACAATATTGTTCTGTCACAGTTTATGCAGTCTTTACAATGAGTGCTGGGTTGATTCACAATATTGTTCTAATGCCAAAACAGGATAGAATGAATTCCAGGTCCATGTCTGATTTGTGAACCAGTTTTATATTCCAGTTAATACAGTGACACAGACATTCTGTTAATAAACTAACAACCCAGAGACCTGACCTGATGATCTGCTGACCTAAATTTTAAATCCCACTATGCCAGCTAAACAATTAAAATTCACTAAATAAACCTGAAATAAAAACCCAATGTCAATAATATTGATCGTTGAACTACTGGATTGTAAGAAGAATATCAACTAACATTATTGAGCAGACATTTTTTCTGCTTTACTTGGTCAGATTAGCATGCACAGTTCCAGACCAATCAGCTGCCCTCTGAGATGGGCAAGCAAGTAATTGTGGGTAATTGGAGAGGGGAACAGGAATGTCCTTGCCCTACATACCTCAGATTTAAAATTATAGATTCATATGACAAAATTTAGCATTTGCAAAGATATGTTTCAGATTCTTTCACCCTCTTTTTGATGTTCTCTGTTTGGGTGATTGCAATTGCTGCTCTTTGCCATCAAAGTTCTTTCTTCTGCTGCTTCTGTACTATCTTTTCTCAGCCATCACCTATTACATTCTAAGGTCAGTGGGAGCTCCCCAAAATACAACAAAATGTTAACCCTTCTGATTCTGCAGTTAAAAATAAGCACTCCGAACCATTTGTAATTGTTTTCTGTTTTATCTGATCTCTCTCCTTATATTGCTTGTGACAGAGCTAAAAGGTTTGTCTTTTGACTTTAATATTGAAATGTTTTATTTGATCTTGGATCAAGTGATCTTTTGTTTGAATGTTCAGTCAATGGACTTTCATGTTTGAAACCTTATAGGAATGTTTTATAAACTTGCTCCTTGTGCAGATTCCTTCAATCATTTCTGGAGCATCTCAAGAAGGGCAGCAACATACAACAGGCAGCTTAATTTTAAAATGACATAAAATAGATTACAGGAGATTAAGAAAGCAGGGGGAAAATCAGAAGAATTTTAAAGGTTTCTATAATTCTACTGGTTTATAATTCATCATTGTGACCAGGAAAATAAATAACTCTACTTTGTGTTCCCAGAGGAGACTAAGGGTATCTTAGAGTAAAAATCAGTTTAATTTAGAAATTCCACATGGTAATTTTGAGGAATTAATAATTTTGGACAAATATGTCCCATCTAAAGGACTGCATGTTCATGGGGACATCTGTTTCATAACAATGTACTGTATTTATACATGAAGTGCTTTACGATGGTCTTCAGATATTTTCAGGAGTACAAAATTACATCCAATACTATTTAATTTTATTTCATTTTTGGACTTTGGGTTTCACCATCTAGCCTGGCATCTTTTCACCACAAATATTTGCCCTTCAGTTGAATGGTTTGCAGGCTGTTACAGAGAGATAGCCAGACCAGGAGAGGACATGAATTTTCTTCCCTTGAATGACATTAGTGAATCTGATAACAAACTTTGAAGTTCAAAGTAAATGTATTATCAAAGTACATCTATGTCACCATATACAATCCTGATATTCATTTTCTTCTAGGCAATCACAGAAAGTGAATTTTACAACAGCATTATGAGATGCAGCAAAAAGTTTGTACCTAAAATCAAATTAACATAAAGTGTATATTTATTCCTACCAATCTAATGAAAGGTATTCAGTTTGAAAGTACAAATCTGGTTCTCTTTCCACAATTATTGCCTGACATGATGAGTACATGTAGCATTCGCTGTTTTCACTCAAGTTTCCAGAACCAGTAGGTTTTCAGAATTTCAACATAAAGCAAAGTATTTTGAACGTGCTTCACACAACAGGGTTAACTAAACACTTCCTCTACCTCTTTCTGTTACATGCTGTTGTTAATACACTTAGCAGGTAAACTACATGATTTAGAGTTGCTCTGTAACCAGTTTTTCAATTCAACTGGCAACAACTGATCCAATATTAGTCATACTCTGAGTCATATTCATCATTTCCTCTCTTGTTTTTTCTTGCAACTGAATTTCCTGGCTCTGCAAAAAGTTCCCCTGTTTGTCGTAATTTCTGATAAAAATTATTTATTAAACTTTTCTTTCTTGTATGTAGTGTATGTTAAGTAGTTTTCTCACTGCATAATCAATAACTCTGAAACCGCCCAGTTTAACTTCCATAGTAGGTAAAATGTGTCACAAACACAAGAAAATCTGTAGCTGCTGGAAATCCAAAGCAACACACAGGGAATTCTAGAGGAACTCAGCACGTCAGGCAGCATCTATCAAAAAGAGTAAACTCCTTTTACTCTTCTCTTCTGAAGTAAAATGTGTTGTTGAATTGGACTCCATGGCCTCTTCACAGGTACTTGTAGAGTACTTGTTTTTTTCACCCCTTTTTAGAGCAAAACCTTCAGATTGAAGATCCATTGTGATTTTGTGGGTTCTGAGGTGGCAGATCAATCAGTGTAGTAACTGCAGGCTCTTCTGCAGATGGGGCAGGTTGTGGCAGGAAGAATGATCACTGGGTAGTCTGGGAAACTACCCTCTCTTTTTCCAGCTCATGAGAGGCCTCTGGTTGCTTTCGATACATGGACTCAAGGTTGTTAATAACACCCTGAATGTTCTTTCTCAGTTGTCAGTGCTTTTGGGCCAATGATGCCCTGGAGCCAGTGGCATGTTTCATTTCTTTCAAAGAAGCTTAGAGTATATCCTTGAACCGTTTCCTCTACCAAACGCTTCAAAGAGCTACATTTTGAGTTTTACATCACCATAGCAACTAAACATGCCCACTGGAACTAATTTGAAATTATAGTCAATAGATTTTGCAACTAAAATCACCTGCTCAAACCAAACTCTTAAAATACTGGCTAGAGACAGAGTATTGGAATTGAAATTGGAACTGGTTTAATATTATCACATGTACTGAGATTCTGTACATTGAAATACTCGTCTTGCATATTGTTTATACAGATTAATTCATTACTCAATTCTATGAGGTAGAACAAGGGAAAATAATAACAGAATGCAGAATCGAGTGCAATAGTGATGGAGAAAGGGCAGTTCAGGTAAACAATAAGAATGAGGTAGATTGTGAGGTCAAGAGTTTATTATACTATGGAAACATTCAATAGACCTATGACAATGGAATAGAAGCTTCTTTTTGAGTCTGGTGGTGTGCACTCTCAGGCTTCTGTATTGACTACTCAATGGAGGAGGAGGGGAGAAGAGGGAATGTCTGAGGTGGGTGAGATCTTTGATCATGTTGCCTACTTTACTGAGGCAGCAAGAAATATAGACAGAGTACATGGAGAGAAGGCTGGTTTCGTGATGTATTGAACTGTGTTCAAAGGTACATTTATTATCAAAGTAAGTATGCAGTATGCAACTCTGAAATGCTTCTTCTCCAGCTAGCTGTAGAACCAAGGAAAACCATGGAAGTCAGCTCAAAGAGAAACAGGAAACACCCCCCCCCCACACACACAGAAAAAGAATGGCAACACAATCATGAACCCCCAAACCCCCCTCCCACTGCATGAATAGCAACAAGAGCATCTCCCCTCCCCACACAAAACACGACAAGAACATCAACTTGCAAATTCCCCACCCCCGCCCAAATAAATGAGAAAGAATTTCTTCCCAGGGCTGAAATGGTTAATGCAAGAGGGCACAGTTTTAAGGTGTTTGGAGGTAGGTACAGAGAAGATGTCAGGAGTAAGTTTTTTATGTAGAGAGTGGTGAGTGCGTGGAATGGGCTGCTGGCGACGGTGGTGGAAGCGGAAACGATAGGGTCTTTTACGCGACTCCTGGATAGGTACACGGAGCTTAGAAAAATAAAGGGCTATGGGTAACCCTAGGTAATTTCTAAAGTAAGTACATGCTCAGCACACCATTTTGGGCTGAAAGGCCTGTATTGAACTGTAGGTTTTCTATGTTTCTATGAAAAAAAGTCCACAGTCCAGAGTTCAAGTCTATATCCATATACACAAAAAATCTTGTCAACAACCTCCATAAACAACGACAGGCTACACAGTTCCTCTCTGGCTGCAGAGTGATCCACCAGTGATCAGAAGGCAGGCAGTTGGTGCTCACCCCTGCATTTCCTTCAATATTTCCATCTTTCTTGTCACTAAGAGAGTTCACAACTCTTGTTTCTTACAGTAACAGGCAGAGCAGATCTCATGCCAAGACATGATACATCCAGGTAGTATCCATAGTGCATCAATAAAAATTTTCACAATAAAAGGTGTAAGAAATGTATTACTATTACTTTGACAGGACAGTGTACACTAGCAACCGTTAAATAAATATGGCATATGGAAAAGAAAAGGCTCTGTTTGCAAATACAAAATGATTAGAGTAGCAGATAAGTTGAGCTCAGTTAAATTCTGGTCAAATATTTTAATACTGCCTTTGTGCCTGAAGTGTAAGAAACTGATATGGAGAGCAATAATAACTTCTTCACATACTCCTGAAGAAGATTGTCCAAAAGAATGTTTTCCCATTAAGCTGAAGGAGATAAGAGTTTTCTCGGTTGAAATCAATTTATATTAGATATGAGAATTCTAATTCATTAAATATACACTGTATAAACTCTGTAAAATCAAAAACAGAATTCTCTAAAATACAAGAGAAGAGGGAGAGATTTTAAGGGAATGGTTTTGGTGGGCATAATTTACACATGCAGGTAACATTAATTAGGATATAAATTTCCTCTCTAGATCAAAATACAAACCCTGCATGTGTGAAGCACTGTCATTTATGAAGCCCAGAGGGAATATTAATTGCATTTCAATGAAGGTGAAGAATATAGACTGAATTAATAAACATGGAATTAAATCCATGAGCGCTGGCAAAATAAGTGCCAGATGTTTGTAAGACAATGGTGTGTCCCACAACTTCTTTGTGTGAGATAAATTTTGTTTCTCACTTAGCATGGACACAATAAAAATTTTGCAAGTAATATTGTTATTTTTGCTCTCACCTGTCATAGAATATATGTGTGTATGTGAAAGGGGTTTTCAAATTAATAAATAATTTTGATAGAATATGCTATCTCTCATGCAGGAAGGTGAGTAATCATAAAGTGTGTGCTTAACATAAATGGATAAAGACAAGAAATGAGAGGACTGATTAACTCATTGGGGTAAGCAGAGGTCCATGTGAACCACTGTGAACATAGAACAGATGATCCTAAGGCGTGTTGACATACATCATTGTGGACAACAATGAACGAGGTAGAACATAGATGCACCATGATGACAGGTAGGAATAGTGTAAAAGAATTGAGTTTACCGAGGAGGGTGGAAAACTGCTGAGACACCAACCAGGCAGTTGTGGGGTCAAGAATAAAATCACCCGGCACTATAGCAGCTGGCAGTACATCAACTCAGCCATGGAGGACAGCGTGTCCTCTTTTACAGCTATTCTGAGCCCCAAGCAGGACCCATGGGACAATCAGCTACCATTCATCTATCTGTCGGGAGGCTCTCAGAGCAGCCTTTAAGGAATAGTGAAACAGCTCGCACAGGTCATTGGACTGTAGATGATACACCATAGTGTGATGCAATTTAACACAAGGTTCCAGACCATTGTGGCCTAGTGGTCTCATGTGAATTACGAACCACGGTCAGAAGGAATATCAGATGGGGTGCTGAACTGAGCCACTAAGGTGTTGATGAACACCTGAGCCACATCCCCAGTTGTCGTCCATGCTGGAGGGACAACCTCTGGCATTGGTGTTGTGGTCCGTCATGGTAAGGAGATGTGCCCGCTGACACACAACACAAGCTGCACCCCAGTCTCGCACAACCTTCCTAGGGCCATGACACACAGATTTTAAAGCAACCAGTTTCTGTGAAACTTTCCTGCCCAGCTGTGAATGGGGTTTAAAAAAAAGTACAGCTCCAGTTTTCGGGCACTGTGGGGCAAAAGCGACTGGTTTGGACGTCGCACATAAGAGAAAATGCTGCGACCCCAACTTGAGATCAGACAACTGCAGGCCCATGACTGTTATCCTATAAGCATGGACCTCTATGTCATAGCTTGGTTGGCTGCAATGTCGACATCGTCAACCACTATGTGTATGGCATCAAGCGAGCAATCAGCCAGAGTGTTAATTTTCATCTTGATGTGTTGCATGTCAATACGATGAATCCTGAAATGAGTCCAGGTGAAGTTGCTGCCATGCAGCCAAGGGACTGATGCTTTAGTATCGCGTACACGAGGGTTTTACGGTCAACAAATGCTGTGAGATGCTGACCCTCCAGTGGAAAACAAAAATGGTGGATGGCTAATAAAGACTGAGGAGCTCGTGGTCAAATATGCAAATGCGCTGTACTTTCTCTTGGGGGTGGGGAGGCATGGAGCTGCTGGTTGAAGAAGGTGAGCGCTGCCACACGCCTCCAACCATTTGGGCAGAGCACCCACAGCATCGTCTGAGGTGTCAGTAGTGATGGCTATAGGTGCATGGGAGAGCAGGTGCTCAAGTTGGGTCGTGTTTGAAAGAACTCATTTGGTATCATCACACACTCTGGTCATGTGTGCTCACCACTCAAGCATGTGTTTAGGGGCACAAGGGGAGCTTAATTTCAGCGGCTCATGCAATGAAATAGTGATAGAAATTCACCTTATTTAAAAACTCTTGCAGTGCTTTGGTAATGCGGGCCCATAATAGCGGGAACTTTTAACAGCAGGGGTGTCAAACCTTCAGCGGAGATGCGGTGGCTGATAAAGTCAATAATTGATAACCCAAACTGGCATTTAGTGGGATTAATCATCTGTCGATGCTGGCTTAAGTGCTCGTAAAGTGTGCTGAGGTGGGACAACTGTTCGGTTTTAGGTGAGCTGGCAACAAGTATGTCGTCCAGGTAAACAAAAAGAAAATAAAAGTCTTTTATCACAGAATCCATTAATGTGTGTGCTGCATCTTTCAGCCCAAATGGCATGCACAGAAACTCAAAAAGGCCAAATGGGGTTTTAACAGCAAAAATTATCTTTCCAGATAAATGTGCCAAAAAGTCTTGACTTACTTCTGCATAATTCCTATTAAAAGTCAGGGAACTGTTGATCAGCTTCAGTCTCTCTCTCTCAGCACTTAGCTTACAAAAGGGTCAAAAAACTAGGTAATTATAGGAATCTGGAAGATTATAAGGCTAGCAGGAAGGAGTTTAAAAATGAAATTAGGAGAGCCAGAAGGGCCTATGAGAAAACTTTAGCGGACAGGATTAAAGAAAACCCCAAGGCATTCTACAGGTATGTGAAGAGCAAAAGGATAAGACATGAGAGAATAGGACTAATCAAATGTGACAGTGGAAAAGTGTAAATGGAACCGGAGGAAATAGCGGAGGTCCTTAATCAATACTTTGCTTCAGTATTCACTACGGAAAAGGATCTTGACGATTGTAGGGATGACTTGCAGCAGACTGAAAAGCTTGAGCATGTAGATATTAAGGAAGAGGATGTGCTGGAATTTTTGGAAAGCATCATTGAATAAGTCACCGGGACCAGACGGGAAGTACACCAGACTACTGTGGGAAGCGCGGGAGGAGATTGCTGAGCCTTTGCCAATGATCTTTGCATCATCAATGAGGATGGGAGAGGTTCCAGAGGACTGGAGTGTTGTGGATGTTGTTCCCTTATTCAGGAAAGGCAGTATGGATAGCCCAGGAAATTATAGGCCATGGAGAAGATCCTGAAAGGCAGGATTTATGAACATTTGGAGAGGCAAAATATGATTAGGAATAGTCAGCATGGCTTTGTCAAAGGCACATCGTGCCTTACAAGCCTGACTGAATTTTTTGAGGATGTGACTAAACACATTGATGAAGGTAGAGCCACAGATGTAGTGGTATATGGATTTTAGCAAGGCATTTGATAAGGTACCCCATGCAAAGCTTATTGAGAAAGTAAGGAAGCATGGGATCCAAGGGGACATTGCTTTGTGGATCCAGAAATGGCTTGCCCACAACAGGCAAAGAGTGATTGTAGAGTGGTCATATTCTGCATGGAGGCCGATGACCAGTGGTGTGCCTCAGGGATCTGTTCTGGGACCCCTACTCTTTGTGATTTTTATAAATGACCTGGATGAGGAAATGGAAGGATGGGTTAGTGAATTTGTTGATGACACAAAGGTTGGGAGTGTTGTGGATAGTGTGGAGGGCTGTCAGAGGTTACAACAGGACATTGATAGGATGCAAAACGCGGCTGAGAAGTAGCAGATGGAGTTTAACCCAGATAAGTATGAGGTGGTTCATTTTGGCAGGTCAAATATGATGGCAGAATACAGCATTAATGGTAAGTCTCTTGGCAGCGTGGAGGATCAGAGGAATCTTAGGGTCCGAGTCCATAGGACACTCAAAGCTACTATGCAGGTTGACACTGTGGTTAAGAAGGCATACAGTGCATCAGCCTTCATCAATTGTGGGATTGAGTTTAAGAGCTGAGAGGTAATGCTGCAGCTATATAGGACCCTGGTCAGGCCCCTTTTGGAGTATTGTGCTTTATTCTGGTCGCCTCACTACAGGAAGGATGTGGAAACCATAGAAAGGGTGCAGAGGAGATTTACAAGGATGTTGCCTGGATTGGGGAGCATGGCTTATGAGAATAGGTTGAGTGAACTCGGCCTTTTCTCCCTGGAGCGACGGAGGACTAGAGTTGACCTGATAGAGGTGTTCAAATTAATGAGAGGCATTGATCATGTGGATAGTCAGAGGCTTTTTCCCAGGGCTGACATGGCAAACGCGAGAGGGCATAGTTTTAAGGTGCTTGGAAGTAGGTACAGAAGAGATGTCAGGGGTAGGCTTTTTTACGCGGAGAGTGGTGAGTGCGTGGAATGGGCTGCCTGCGGCGGTGGTGAAGGTGGAAATCATAGGGTCTTTTAAGAGACTCCTGGATGGCTATATGGAGTTTAGAAAAATAGATGGCTATGGGTAAAGTCAAGGTAGTTTTATGGTAGGGACATATTCGTCACAGCTTTGTGGGCCGAAGGGCCTGTTTTGTGCTGTAGGTTTTCTATGTTTCTATAACTCCACATTCCTGTCAGGTACAACATCATGGGCTGTAAGGTCTGTATTATGCTGTAATGCTTGATGTTCTGTGATAAAGTGGAGTCATGGAGAACAGCGAAGGGTTATGCCTGAATGGATGGGTCTTTCTAGAGGCAGATCTGATCACCAGAGTACTGGAGAATTGTTGCTGACCATAGTGCTTAAGGATAGAATGGGGGAAACAGAAGTTTGAAAGACAATACAAAAATGAAGCTCTCATTTACAGTATTTTGGCTCACACAAGCAAACAATGTGTTTGAATCACTTTTGAACAGCGTGCATTAATAATTCAAAAACGTCAGCAGTTCAACATTAGTTACTTAAGTAAAACATAATTCAGTTAAGATTTGATCTGTACATTAGGTACTGAATGAGAACTACAGGCATTACAATAGCAAAAGAAGCATGTAATTTTAATAAGACTAGATAGGCTAGATGTGGAGAGGATGTTTCCTCTGGTGGGGGGTATCCAGAATTAGACTGCACAGTCTCAAAAATGAAGGGTGACCCTTTAGAACAGAGGTAAGGGGGAATTATTTTTAGCCAGAGAGTAGTAAATCTGTGGAACGCTCTGCCACACACAGCGGCGGAGGTGAAGTCCGTGTGTAAATTTAAGGCTGGAGTTAATTGTTTTCTGATCGGTTAGGGCACCAAAGGATATAGCAAGATGGCAGGTGCATGGGTTTGAATGGGATCCGGGATCAGCAATGATGGAATAACAGAGCAGCTGAATGGCCTAATTCTGCTCCTATGCCTGACAGTCTTATGTAGCTAGCCTGTCATTATAAACAGTGAATATTTTCCTGTACTAAAAGCACATTGTAAGTGAAGATTATTGTTATGGATAATTAAAGCATTGGTAGAATGAGTAAGCTTTTATAGACAGCAAAATGAAACACACATCACCATTTTAAAAAGATAATCTCAGACAGTTTGATGCTGACTACCTGACGTAAGACCATAAAATATATGAGCAGAATTAGGCCATTTGGACCATCAAGTTTGCTCCGCATTTCATCACAGTTGATCCATTTTCCTCTCAGCCCCAATCTCCTGCCTTCTCCATGCATCCCTTCATGCCCTGACCAATCAAGAATCTATCAACCTCTGCTTTAAATATATATAAAGGCTTGGACTCCACAGCTGCATGTGACACAGAATTCCACAGATTCACCACTCTCTGGTTGCAGAAATTCCTCCTCATCTTTGTTCTAAAGCGATGCCCCTCTATTCTGAGGCTCTGTCCACTGGTCTTAGACTCTTGCACTGTAGGAAACATCTTCTCCACCTCCAACCTCTCAAGGCCTTTCACCATTTGATAGGGTTCAATGAGGTCACCCCTTATTCTTCTGAATTCTAGTGAATACAGGCCCAGAGCAATCCATTTCTCTTCATATGACAAGCCACTAAATCCTGGAATAATTTTCTTGAAACTCCTTTGAACCCTCTCCAGGTTCAGTACATCCTTTCCAAAACTGCTCACAATACTTGAAATGAGGCCTCACCAGTGCTTTATAAACTTTCAACATTACATCCTTGCATTTATATTCAAGCCTCTTGAAATAAAAGCTAACATTGCATTTGCCTTCATTACCACAGACTCAACCTGCAAATTAACCTTTAGGGAATCCTGCACAAGGATCCCCAAGTCCCTTTACACATCAGTTTTTTTGTATTTTCTGTCCATAAGTCAACCTTTTAATTTCTTCTACCAAAGTGCATGACCATTTACTTCCCGATATTGTCTTCCATTTGCCATTTCTTTGTCCATCCTCTAATCCATCTAAGTCCTTCAGTAGCCTCTCTACTTCCTCAAAACTACCTGCCCCTCCACCTATCTTCATATTATCTGCAAACTTTGCAACAAAGCCATCAATTCCATCATCCAAATCATTGACATATAACTTAAAAAGAATCAGCCAGAGCACAGACCCCTGTGGAACACCACTAGTCAAAAGCAGCCAACCAGAAAAAGCTCCCTTTATTCCCACTCTCTTCCCCCTGCCAATCAGCCGCTGCTTTATCCATGCTAGAATCTTTCCTGTAATATCATGGGATCATAGCTTGTTATGCAGCCTCATGTGCAGCACTTTGTCAAAGGCCTTCTGAAAATACAAGTACATAACATCAATTGATTCCCCATTGTCTATACTGCTTTTATTTCTTCAAAGAATTCCAACAGATTTGTCAGACGAGATTTTCCCTTGAGGAAACCATGCTGACTGGGGCCTATTTTATTATCTACCTCCAAGTACCCTGCGACCTCATCCTTAAGAATCAACTCCATGGTCTTCCCAACCACTGAGGTCAGGCTAACTGGCCTATAGTTTCCTTTCTTCTCCTCTCTCCCTTCTTAAAGAGTGGAGTGACATTTGCCTCCACAATCTCTTCAGTCACTGCTGTCAAAACTCTGCGGTGTACACCATTTGGTCCAGGTGACTTATCTACCTTCAGACCTTTCATCTTCCCAAAGAACCTCTTCTAGTTATGGTAACTTCATGCACTTCATAACCCCTGAAACCTGGCACTTCCATCATATTGTTAATTGTTTCCACTATGAATACTGATGCAAAATACTTACTCAGTTCATCCACCATTGTCTCCCATTACTATCACTCCAGCGTTTACCAATGGTCTGATATCCACTCTTGCCTCACTTTTACACTTTATGCATTTGAAGAAACTTTTGGTACCTTCTTTAATATTATTGACTAGCTTAATTAACTTTTTTTTTTACCTTTGTAATGCCTTATGTTGCTTTTTAAAAGGTTTCCAATTCACTAACTTCCAATCACTTTTTACTCAATTATTTTGTGGACACTTTCCCTTGGGCAATACATCACTTGGGCCCGATGCATTACTTCAAGATGCAGGTAGATTGGGAAAATTAGGTTGGTGCTAGGTTACGGGGGCAGGGAGGATTTCTAGAGTGCTGACGAGATGCTTTTTAGAGCAGCTTGTGGTTGAGTCCACCAGCGGATCAGCTACTCTGGATTGTGTGTTGTGTAATAAACCTGAAATGATTCCAGAGCTTAAGGTAAAAGAACACTTAGGGATAAGTGATCATAATATGATTGAATTCACCCTGAAATTTGAGAGGGAGAAGCTAAAGTCAGATGTATCAATATTACAGTGGAGTAAAGGGGATTACAGAGCCTTGAGAGAGGAGTCGGCCAATCACCTCCGACTTCTCACTTATCCTCCCTCCCCCACCGTCATATTCTGACTTCTTCTCTCTTCCGTTCCAGTCCTGATGAGGGGTTTTAGCCCAAAACATCAACTGTTTATTCTCCTTCATAGATGCTGTTTGACTTGCTTCCAGCATTTTGTGCATGTTACCATGGAGGCTGAAAATAAAATTGTAACTTTAATGATTAAAAGCATGAAAATATTGCCTGTGGTCAATGGCTTTTGTGATACTTTTATAAACCCACTGAGACAGTGAGCACAAGATGACCTAATTGGCATAAAATCCATGCCAGAGAATTCCTTAAGGTGTCATCATGGGCCGTTTTTTCTGAGCCAGACCGAGATATCCACCAAATTGGATTAAGTTTCTTAAGTGATGTGTAAACTGAATCCCTGAAACTAGTTTTTGGCTCATGGCATGTTCAGATTGGAGGCTCATCTTTTGTCAATTACTTATGTAAAATGAGAGACTTATATCTAATGACACAACTGCATTAAATGACACATCCATGGCTAATAAGAGAAGTCAAAGCTAACCTGAAAGCCAAAGAAGGGCATATAATAGAGCAAACATTAGCGGGAAGTTAGAGGATTGGAAAGGTTTGAAAACCCAACAGAAGGCAGCTAAAAAGGTCATTAAGAAGGTAAGGATGGAATACGAAAGTGAGCAACCCAATAATACTAAAGAGGATACCAAAAGTTTCTTCAGATATATAAAGTGTAAAAGAGAAGTGAGAGTGGTGGACTGGTGGAAAATGATGCTGGAGAGGTAGCAATAGGGTGAAGGATGAATTGAATAATTAATTTGCACCAGCCTTCCCTGTAGAAGACACTAGCATGATGGTGGAAGTTACAGGCGTCAGAAGGCATGAAGTGTGTTAGAGTGAAGGTTCTTGGGAAATTGAAAGGTCTGAAAGTAGGTAAGTCACCTGCACCAGATGGTGTACACCCCAGTTCTGAAAGAGGTGGCTGAAGAGGTTGTGGAAGTATTAGTAATGATACTTCAAGAATCACTAAATTCTGGAATGGTTCTGGAAGATTGGAAAATTACAACTGTCACTCCACTCTTCAAGAAGGAAGAGAGGAAGAAAAAAGGAAACTATAAGTCAGTTAGTCTGACATCAGTAGTTGAGAAGATGTTGAAGTTGATTATTGAGGATGATGTCTCAGGGTACTTGAAGGCACATAATAAAAGAGGCTGTAGTCAGCATGGTTTCCTCAAGGGGAAACCATGCCTGACAAATCTGCTAGAATTCTTTGAAGAAGTAACAAGCAGGATAGGCAATGGAGAATCCATTGATATCATGTACTTGGACTTACAGAAGGCCTTTGACATGGTGCCACACATCTGGACGTTTAACAAGCTATGAGCCCATGGTATTACAGGAAAGATTCTAGCATGGATAAGGCAGTGGCTGAGGTAAAGAATTAGAGACTTTTCTGGCTGGCTGCCCGTGACTACTGGTGTTCCACAGGGGTCTGTGTTGGGAACCAATTCTTTTTACAAATGTATCAATGATTTGGATGATGGAATTGATGGCTTTGCTGTAGAGTTTGCAAATGATATGAAGAAACGTGGAAGGGCGGGTTGTTTTGAGTAAGTGGAGAAGCTATGGAAGGACTTAGAGAGATCAGGAGAATGGGCAATAAATGGCAGGTGGAACAGTGTTGGGAAGTGTATGGTCATGCACTTTGGTAGAAGAAATAAGAAGGTTGACTAAATGGAGAAAATACAGAAAAAAACTGAGTTACAATGGGATTTGGGAGTCCTTGTGTAGGATTCCCTAAAATTTAATTTGCGGGTAGAGTCTGTGGCGATGAAGGCAAATGCAAATCCTGCATTTCAAGAGGAGTAGAATACAAAAGCAAGGATGTAATGTTGAAACTTTATAAAGCCCTAGTGAGACTTCACCTAGAACATTCTAAGCAGGTTTGGGACCCTTATCTTAGAAAGGATGTGCTGAAAATGGAGAGGGTTCAAAGGAGGTTCATGGAAAATATTTCAGGATTGAATGGTTTGTGTTATGAAGAGCGTTTGATGGCTTGGGCCTGTATTCACTGGAATTCAGAAGAATGAGGGGTGACCTAAATGAAACCTATCAAATGATGGAAGGCATTGATAAAGTGGGTATGGAGATTATGGTCCTAGGGTGGGAGAATCTATGACCAGAGGACACAGTCTCAGAATAGAGGGCATCCTTTTAGAACAGAGATGAGGAGGAATTTCTTTAGCCAGAGGGTTGTGAATCTGTGGAATTCTTTGCCACCGGCAGCTGTGGAGGCCAAGTCTTTGTGCATATTTAAGGCAGAGATTGATAAATTGTTTTTTGATCTGGGCATGAAGGGATACGGGCAGAAAGCAGGAGATTGGGACTAAGGAATATTGGTCAGAGTAGACTCGATGGGCCAAATGGCCTAATTCTGCTCCGGCATCTTCTGGTCATACAGTAAAGTGAATAGCCAGATAATCACAGCCTGAATAAGTGTCACTTTCAAAACTGCGATTAGCAATCTGTTCCCAGCCAGACATATTGGCATGGTCATGCTGTTTCACAAGTACATGTTCAGTTTGGTGGAGAGACTAAAAGAGTTAATGTGGCAATAATAAGAATTCTTAACTTTCAATACTGCACAGACCATTAGTTTAGTATTTGGAACAAAGTCAAAGACCTTCAGCAATACAATATTTAGTGGGATATAAAAATGCAGAAAGGGAACACAAGGTTGCTATTTTGAAACAAATCAAAATTAAAAGGTATATTTAACCTTTTCCTTTGGCCTTGTAGATACATTGATCATAATATCATAGGTATGATTGCTGATGTCTGAGCTGGCAGATCTTTGTATTCCTGTTAAAAACTATGTTAACATCCATTAAGATCTTTCAGAGCACAGGTTCTCAACCTGGGGCTACGGACCCCTCGCTTAATGGTATTGGTCCATGGCATAAAACAGGTTGGAAAACCCCTGCTTTAGAGGTGGTGGGGGTGAGTGACAGTATAGGTGAAAGTAACTTATGCAAAAGTTACGCAGATATAAGTTTTAAGTGTAACTAGGGAAGGAGTCAAGAGTGATGCAGCATTTCATAAAAAATCCATCCTGGAATTTGACGTGTTAGTTCAATTGATTTGAACTTGGGAGACAATGCAGAATTTTTCTGTGGAAGAAGCACCTCCCCACACTCACTCCGTCAGCCACTGACAAATAGTACCAGCAGCTTGTCAAATCTGCAGATGCTGACAATCCTGATGAAGGGTCTTGGCCCAAAATGTCAACTATTTTACACTATTCCATAGATGCTGCCTGGTTTACTGAGTTCCTCCAGCATTTCATGCGCATTGCAGCTGCAGCATGTACCATCTACAGGATGCACTACAATAATCTGCCATTATACCTTCGACCAACACACACAGAACCCTGCAGGAAATCAGTAAACCAGGCAGAGAGAGAAAAATAGTCAAAGTTTTGGGCTGAGACCCTTCACCAGACCTGGATGTGTTTGTACATATGTAAATACACTGAGTGTGCTCACATGCTTTGCTCCAGATCTGCAGTACCTCCTTAGACTCCACCTTCCTAAGCAAGATCCTCTAACCTGGGGTTCACTGACCCCTTGCTTAATGGTATTGGCCCACGGCATAAAAACGGTTGAGAACATCAGAGCTAGAGGGATATTGGCAGCAGAAGCAAAGGCACCAGCATCTGGAAGTTGCCCTCCATTTCACACACCATCCTGACTATGAAATATATCACTGTTCCTTCACCACCGCTGGGCCAAAATCCTGGAAATCTCTCTCATAGTAGCATTATGGCTATCCATATGCCTCAAGGACTACAGCACTGCGAAACAGCAGCATACCATCACCTTTTCAAGGGTAATTAGAGATGGACAAATAAATGCTTGTTCAGCCTGAGAAGCCCTGAAGAAATATATTAAAATAAAGTCAATGCTGTCATGGATAAACTGCGAATGAAACCAGAAAGAACACATTAAACACTTCAGAAAATTTTATTTGTATTAAAATATACACTCAATAGCCATTTTATTAGGTACACCTGCGTATCTGCTTGTTAAATCCTATCTTAAATAAGGGGCTCAAAGCTGCTCACAGTATTCCAAGTGAGTCCTCACCAGGTCCTCATACAGCTTGAACATTACATCTTTGCTTTTATGTTCTAATCTTCTTGAAATGAACGCAAGCACTGCATTTGTTTTCCTCACCATCAATTCAACCTGCAAATTAACCTTTAGGGAATCCTGCACAAGGGCTCCCAAATCCCTTTGCACATCGGAATTTTGAACATTTCCCTGGTTAGAAAATTGTCTGTGTTTTTATTCCTTCTACCAAAGTGCATGATCATACAATTACCAACTCAGTATTCTATCTGCCACCTCACTGCCCATTATCCTAATCTGTCTAAATGCTTCTGTAGCCTCTCTGCATTCTTCACACTACCTGCCCCTGCAAGTACGCAAACTTGGCCACGAAGCCATCAATTTCGTCATCCAAATCATTGACAGCGGCGTAAAAAGAAGTCGTTCCAACACGACTAGTCACTGACAACCAATCCAAAATGGATCCCCTTATTCCCTCTGTTTGCTTCTTGTCAATCAGCCAATGTACTATACATGCTAGAATCCTTCCTATAATATAGTGGGCTCATATTATTAAGCAGCTGGATGTGTAGCATCTTGTCAAAGTCCTACTGAAAATCCAAGTATACAACATCAACTGATTCACCTTTGTCTATCCTGCCTGTTTCTTCAAAGAATTCCAACAGATTTAGATTTGCCAGGCAAGATTTTCCCTTGAGGAAACCATGTTGACTTTGGCCTATTTTTCATGTGCCTCCAAATACCCTGAAACTTGAACATAAAAGCAAGGATGTAATGCTGAGACTTCATAAAAGAATTTATAAAAGGCTTGTTGTACTGTGAGCAGATTTGGGCCCTTTACTTTAGAAAGGATGTGTTGAAACTGAGAGGGTTCAAAGGAGGTTTACAAAAATGATTCCAGGATTGAATGGCTTGTCAAATGAAGAGTGATTGATGGCTAAGGGTCTGTATTCACTGGAATTTAGAAGAATGAGAGGTGACCTAATTGAAACCTATCAAATAGTGAAAGGCCCTGATAGAGTGGATGTGGGGAGAATATTTCCTATGGTGTGAGAGTCAAGACCAGAGGACACATCCTCAGAGTAGAGGGGCATCCTTTTAGAACAGAGATGAGGAGGAATTTCTTTAGCCAGAGAGTGGTGAATCTCTAGAATTCTTTGCCACAGGCAGCTGTGAAAGCCAAATCTTTATGTACAGTTAAGGCAGAGCTGGACAGATTCTTGATTGGTCAAGACATGAAGGGATATGGGGAGAAGGCAGGAGATTGGAACCAAGAGGAAAATTGGATCCGCCATGATGAAATGGTGGAGCAGACTTGATGGGCCGAATGGTCTTATGAAACCACACCCTTAGCGATCAACTCCAACATTTTCCTAGCCTCTTAGTGCTAGCGGTTACAGAGAAAGGTGAGAAAAACAAAACAAAAATCGAATGAGTGGCATTTTTGCAGGTGAAAAAGCCTTGTTAATAATGCAGTTCAGGAGAGAATGGCCAGACTGGTTCAAGCAGACAGGAAGGTGACAGTAATTCAACAGTGTAACAACAGCAGTGTGCAAAAGATTATCTCTGAACATGCAACACATCAGACTTTGAAGTGGATGGCTGCAGCAGCAGACCATGAACATACACTCAGTGACCACTTAATTGAGTACAAGCGGTACTGAATAAAGTGGCCATTGAGTGTATGGTAAATTGGAAAAAGAACATAATAAACATAAATACTTACTACACAGAAAGCTACTGGTGAAGGAATAGACAGAAACCCAGGCACAGGAGATAACTCAGTCTGGATTTTGATGCAATTATTTTAGGTCAGCCCTAATTTCTCTCCATAAAAAATATTATTTCCAGCTTTTAATTTTTTTAAGTAATTATGCATCATAATTCTGAATTTGCTTATCAATTTAAAAATAAAGTATGCGTTATTACACTCAAGCACAGAAGAAATGGGAGCAAGAGTAGACGATTGAGTCTGACAAGTCTACTCTGCCATTCAGTGAATCACTATTAATCAGCTATCCTAACTTTTCTATCACTCCTTGCATTTCTCGATTCCCTAAATGCACTATCTATCAACTTTCATCTTGAAAGCTGTTACTCAGTTAACGAACATACTCAAGATGAGGACTGATGGATTTTAGATTTCTGGAGAAAATGAACGGCTTTAAAGAGCCCGCAGAAGGGATTTACCAAAATTATGAAGCAACAAACAATCTGCTGGTGGAAATCAGAGGTTCAAGGAGCACCAGAGGGAAGGAATTGTCAACATTTTGTGTTGAAACTCCGCATCAGAACAGATTCTTTCCTTGACTGACCTACTGAGTTCATTGAGCAGATTGTATGTTATTCCATATTCGAGCATCGGGTGCAAATGTCTCTAATAAAATTATAACATTTATGTCAACAGACTGGAGAAGGCAGAGTTCTTCTGCTTGGAATAGCTTGGAAGAGGATCTGACAGAGGTATTTAAAGTCAGAAATGAGGTCATCAGAGTGGGTAGAGTAAAACTACATCAAAATTCTCTGCCAATGACTTGGTGGCAGAGGAGAGTACCAGGAATAAGGATCAATGTTCCTAAGGCTCCAGCATAAAAAAATGTGAAAAGCAACAACAGAATAATGATCCTAAGCTGATTCATTACCTCACAGTTCACCCTACTATTGTCTTCCCTGATGGATTCCCCTGCAAGATTCAACACTGGTTATTGTCATTCTTCAGTGTACTATTGTAATGGAGAAAAAAATCATTGTTACTCTGGATCCAATACAGCATAAAAACACACTACATATCAAGAACACCAAAAAATACAATGAATATAATTACATATTAGCTGATGCACATACATATGCCTATTGTATATGAGACTAGGCAAAGGAGTATCTGATAGGTGACTCCAACAGGAAATGATAAAATAGTGGTGGCAGGGAGGGTTGTAAGTTTGGGTTAATGGGTGGAGGTGTTGATCAGGCTGATAGCTTGGGGAAAGTAACTATTTTTGAGTCTGGTGGTACTGGCATGGATGCTGTGTAGCCTCCTCCCCAATGGTAATGGGACAAACAGTCTTTGAGCAGGGTGGGTGGGTCCTTCATGATATCGCTGGCCTTTTATGCTACCTTTCTGTGTACATTTACTTGATTGCAGATTGGCTATCAAAAGTGTAAAGATGCAGATAAGAGTGCTTTCTTGATCACCTTTTCAGTTAAGAGAGCACAGGAGCATGTCCGCTTCCTGAGGATATTGAGGTGAATGAGGCTCCCCCTCCACCATTTCAACCAGTTTCTAGAATATATTTCATTATATGTTAATTTAATTGTGGTAACATTACTTTATATGTTGCTTTTGAGTTATATGTACTGTGCTGTGTACCTTGATCTGGAAATGCATTGGTTTGTTTGGTACTATACATATACAGTTGAATCACAATAAACCCAAGCTTGAACTTGAAGAGTGTATCACTTCGAGACTCATGATTGGGCCCGATTCCTTCTTCTGGGCCATAGCTTCCTCAGTATGGACTAATTTGTTTCGAAACAGTGTAAGCATGCTCCATTGTAGGAGAAGTAAAGTCACAGATGACACTGCCTTATGCACAGCGTGTTTTTGGTGTACATGTTGTTTGCACAAAATTGGGTGATCCCTTATTTAGTGAGTAATATCAGGTTGATATTCAGTTTTTGCTTGTACTCCACAACTCAACCTGTTGAGCATTTAACAAAAAACTGTTACATTATGCAGTTTCAGTATTTAAGATATACATTTCAATAGGAATATGGCTCTTTCTTCTAATTTCGATGATGGTTCATATGAAAATCTAGATCATTCTCATTCATTTTTGATGTTTAATTTTGTTTGATTTGTTTCCTACTGAGAATATTTATTCTATATTTAACTTTGCTTCTTTTATATTTTCCACACCTTTTATCAAGCTCATCCCAATCCTCTTGACACATTAAAAAAAGTATATTGTAGGATGCCTTGCTGTGTTTTCCCCTAGAGGCTTAACATGAATTCAGCTAAGAATAAGAAGATGAGGATTCTCTAGCTCTACAACAATGATTATTTTTAAACTCTCATTCAGTTATAGGTCCAACCATTACAGGGTGTGCATGCCAAAGAATACAGCTCAAACTCACTGAAGCTTCAGGAATAAGTTAAAGTGATGTGATTAGCAGGGTATCTTCCATGCTGGTGAGGGTAATATATTAGGAAATGCTTTATTTTGGTCTGCTACACCTGATATGAATTTGCATTCTACGCCATAGTCATTGGCAACTGAAACCGGCTGAGTATAAAACTGAAAAACAGAGCCTGCAAACAGGTGGGTAAATCAATGTGGGACATTATTTTGTGTGTTAGCATGGTCAAACAAACCTGTCCATGAAGTGAGAAACAGAAAGCAGCAGAGACCTTGATGAATTAATCTTTATGTCACCTTTTGTTTAAATCAGTATTGACGATAAAGGAACTATTGTGAATCAGAGCATGTATAAACGGCACAGGTTAAGTCATTTTGGTGCAGCATTATTTCTTGCTCAAATAAACAAGGCAATTCAATGTGCCTGACATTTTTCTTTTATATTTCACCTTAAAGCAGTGGTGTGCTTATCTGTACCAGTGGAGAACAACCATCACCTTCACAGGTCATCTCGGGTAAGGCAATAAAATAAAGCCTTGCAAAAATTATCCACATCCTAATAACAATTTTTTGGAAGCTATATTTTATAATCAAGATGCTTTCTGCAATGATGATTGCTGTAATAGTTCAGCACCATGTTAATTTATCAGAGAACAGTAGAGATGGAAGGAAGAGAGGGAGGAGATTGCAAATTAATTCTTGTGACCTTGGATCAGATGGTGCTGGAGCTCATTTGCCCCTCTTCTGCATTGAAGCCATAAAATCACAACTCGACATGCAAGTCAATTACTTATAGCATTTATAAAAGAAAAGCTGCAATATTGATCAGCTCCATGTAAGACAGAATAAACCAAGAGAGAAGTAAAACACCACGGGCCATGTCAGTTCTGTAATATACATTCAGTAGCCACTTTATTAGGTACCCCTGTACACCTGCTCTTTGATGCTGTTATCTATCCAACCAATCATGTGGCAGCAAAGCAATGCATAAAAGCATGTAGACATGGTCATGAGGTTCAGCTGTGCAGCCCAAACATCAGAATGGGGAAGAAGTGTGATCAAAGTTACTTTAATTGAGGAATGATCATCAGAGCCAGACAGGGTGGTGTAAGTATCTCAGAAATGGCTAGTTTCCTGGGATTTTCATCCATAGCAGTCTCTGGAGTTTACAGAGAATGGTGTGAAAATAACAATCATCTAGTGATCAGCAGTTCTGTGGATAAAAACACTTTGTTAATGAAAGAAGATGGGATCTTGTATCATTGGGATCTCTTCTGGGGGAGGTATGACCAGTTCAAAAGTGACAGGTTGCACCTGAACCCAAGGGGGACCAATATTCTCCCAGGCAGGTTTGTTAGAGCTGTTGGCAAGGGTTTGAACTAATTTGCCAGGGGGTGGGAACCAGACTGAAGGGGCTCAGGACAGGGCAGATAGTAAAAAAGTAAAGATAGCATGCAGTCAGACTGTCAGGAAGGGTGGGCAGGTGATGGGACTTAGTTGCAGCCAGTAGGCTGAGTATCAAATCATTAGGGATGCAGAATCAAAAAGGATAGCAAATAGGGTACTCAAAGTGTAGTATCTAAATATGTGTAGTATAAGAAATAACGTGGATGAAGGATGGTTGTAGTTGGGAGCTGAGCGTCCAAGGTTACACATTATATCAGGGGGATAGGAAGGTAGGCAGAGGGGGTGGAATGGCTCTACTGGTAAAGAATGGAATCAAATCAGTAGAAGAATGTGATGTAGGAAGATGTTGAATCCTTGTGGGTTGAGTTAGGAAACTGCAAGGGTAAAGGATATTGATGGCAGTTATATACAGGCCTCCCAACAGTCACTGGGAGGTGGACCACAGTTTACAACATGAAATAGAAAAGGCGAGTCAAAAGGGCATTGTTATGGTAGTCATGGGAGATTTTAACATGCAGCTCCATTGGGAAAATCAGTTTGGTAATGTATCTCAAGAGAGTGAGTTTGTTGAATGCCTAAGAAATAGCTTTTTAGAGCAGTTTGTCATTGAGCCTACTAGGGAATCAGCTATACTGGGTTGGGTGTTATGTAATGAACCGGAGGTGATTAGAATACAGAGCAAGGATGTATCTTGAAGCTTTACAAGGCACTGATGAGGCCTCACCTTGAGTATTGTGAACAGTTTTGGGCCTTTCATCTTAGAATAGATGTGTTGGCATTGGAGAGGGTCCAGAGGAGGTTGATAAGGATGATTCCAGGAATGAAAGGGTTATCATACAAGGGATGTTTGATGTCTCTAGGTCTGTACTCGCTGGAATTCAGAAAGATTGGGGGCCGGGGAATCTCATTGAAACCTTTCGAATGTTGAAAGGCCTAGACAGAGTAGATGTGGAAAGGATGTCTCCAATGGTGGGAGAGTCTAGGATAAAAGGGCACAGCCTCAGGATAGCGGGGCACCCTTTCAAAACAGAGATGTGGAGAAATTTCTTTAGCCAAAAGGTGGGGAATTTGTGGACTTTATTGCCACATGCAGCTGTGGAGGCCAGGTTGTTGGGTATACTTAAGGCAGAGATTGATAGGTTCCTGATTGGACATGGTATCAAAGGTGATGGGGAGAAGGCTGGAAAATGGAGTTGAAGAGGAGTAAAAAAAAAAGGATCAGCCATTATTGAATAGTGGTGCAGACTCGATGGGCCAGATGGCTTAATTCTGCTCTTATGCCTTATGGTCTATGGTCTAAGTCAGAGGAGAATAGCCAGACTGGTTCAAACTGACAGGAACCAATCTTCCTTTCGAGATGTTGCAGGATGTTACCATTGTTTTCTCTGTTATGGATTTGTACTAGGGACTATAGACTTTTCAGTCTTAAAACTTAAATATTCTGTGTTTTTGCCCGTTCTTTCTCATTTTTTGTGTGTGGGGGGAGGGGGACTTGGGGTTGATGTTCTTCAGTTGTTTTGTTTAGGGTCTGGGGATCGATGTTGCATCTTTTTGTTAGTTTTTTGTGCTGGGAGACAGGAATTTGGGGGCCGATGTTCTTGTTGTGTTTCATGTGGGGAGAGCAGGGTTTGGGGATTGATGATTGTGTTGCTGTTCTTTTTTGTGCTGTTTCTCTCTGAACTCTCTTCCGTTTTTTTTTGTTTCATGGCTATCTGGAGAAGAAGAATCACAGAGTTGTGTGCTGCTTACAAACTTTCATAATAAATGAACCTTTGGAGCTTTAGTAACTCAAATAACCATATATTACAATAGTGCTTTGTAAAACATATCGAACCTTTAAGTGAAAGACCACAAACACACACTCAGTGGCCACTTTATTGAGTACAGGAGGTATCTAGTAAAGTGGCCACTAACTGTACATGGAGGAAACAGGAGTGGTGTGGAAATAATGCAGTTGAATAACAATATGTTGTGGGAAACATAGCTCGCAAAATATCACCCTCGTCATCTAATTCACATTGCAGCTTAGCACCGCAGGTATCGATATCCAGTTTACATTGTTGGATGTTGAAGTGCCTTGGTCCTTCTGTGATTTTATACACCATCACAGCTGTCTAGGTTGAAAATAGGGTGGAGGATAAACCTTCCTCAGTAACTTTATGGTTATGACAAAGCAAGGGAGTAAGTTAGTATATATTACTCAACCCTGACATATTTAGAAGGTGGTGGTAAGCAACCTTCTTGAACCACCACAGTCCTCATGAAGATACTTCAGTGTTGTTCTCCTCAATATTCAACAACATTACCAATGGTTATCATCAACTGAGTTATTGGTCACTGATGACCAACACCATTTTGGAGGTCACCAATAAACAAAAATTCATTTGGGCAAGCTGCATAGATCCAAATACTTCCCTAAGTTGGCTTACAGTGTTTTGTTTAGTGTTTTATCAAGTAATATAATATTTAAACACATGGAATAAGGTGAGCCACTAAACTCACCAAAAGAAATTTGTCAATCTATTCCTAAATGTTTCATAACATTAGAAATCTTAACCATTGATCAAATAACCTCTCTGTGACTAAAAATATATAATTCTGGTAACTCTTTCCTTCAAAAGTTTAAATATTATTCAATATTTTAAAAAAAATCTTTTTAGTTTTACTTTCTGACTCTTTCTAAATCATATATTTATTTCCCTCTATTTGGCTTTTGGATAAGATACTCAGTGACCACTTTATTAGGTACAATTGTACATTTGCTCATTAATATAGATAACTAATCAGCGGGGGCGTATCTATGAAAAATAGCGCCTATGGCAAGCATTGAAATTGTGCCCCTGTCCAAACATCTGACACCCATCTTTTAGATAACTTTACTATAATATCAGCTCAAAAATACAAGTTAAGCTCGTTAATCTTTTAATTAACAAATTATGGTACTACATGAAAATTATAACTGCACCTTCCTTGCTTTTACTGATGCAAATTGGTCTATGATGTGATCAAAGTCAGTTTTTTCTTCGCTTTCTACACTCAGCACAGCAACATCACAGAGTCTACCTTGACCCGTGGAGGCTCTCGAATATGAAAGTATTAGTTTTAACTTGCTGAATGATCTCTCAGAGCTGGTGATGGAAACTGTGATGGTTAGCATTATCTCAATAGCAATGTGAAGTTTGGGGAAGATGCTCTCATCTCCATACTGAACAGTACTAAGTTCAGGAAGCTCTTCAGATCTTCATATTTTCATGTTGACCTGCCTTGATAGCAACATTCTGCAATCCAAAATTGCTTCACGTAGCTGCTGTCCATCAACATCAGAGCTGTACAATTTACCCAAATTTTCACACTTCTTTAGGTTGTTACTGTCAGCTCAATAATACAGTCCCTCGATATTGAGAAGGAACCCAAACTTGGTGTCAGTGTTTTGCAAATGAGCGAACCTTTCATCCATTTCTCTGCAAAGACTGTCAAGTGTTCCCTTCATGACTTTTTCCATTTCCCCCTTAGCTGTTAACCCAGCGCCTCTCAAGTTCTCATCAGCCATTCATTTCTTTCATCTCTGGCGTCTTTCAAATTCAATATTCCATTCTTGACAGAGACCGACTCTTTCTTCAAGTGACTCACTGACCAACACTTCTCTTTCATCATTAAAATGATCTCGGAGGGCTTTCAAATCCAGGGCAGCATCATGGAAGATCATGCTAGGATCCTGCAGCCTCTTTTGAATACGGTCAATGCGAATGAGTACTTTGTTCCAAAATCCTAGCAAAATCAGAAAATCATAATTCAACATGTGGCTGTACAGCTGCCTTGCATCACTTCTTGTTTCACTGGTCCTGTTTTCATTGTCTATCACATCTCGGAGAACTTGAAGTATCTCCTCAAGGTACTTGTTGATGGGCTTCACTGCTTCTGTCCTTGCACTCCACCTGGTTTTGGACTCCAACTTAACAACCACAGGCATGGCGTTTTTTTTTGCCACAATATGTTTATTTGTATTTAATACTATAAAATACAGATTTAACCTTCCTATAGGAAGGCACAGCGTTTCTGAGTTTTTCCCAGCGCTGTGTTGAACAAGAGAAAAACACATAGAGAGCGTCGATTGTTCCAAAAAACGTGACTATCATTGTATCCTGCTTGGCTGCACGAACACCCACCAAGTTGAGTGAGTGATTGTCACAATTCACAAACACTGCCAGGTTGTTTTTCTCACTTATTCTTTGATGAACACCACTTCTGTGTCCAGCCATCACAGCAGTGTTGTCATAGAACTGTGACCGACAATCTTGTAACTCCATTTCGTCCTTCTCTAGTTGTTTCAAGATGTCTTCAACCAAGCTCTCAGCATCCTTCTAGCTTATCTGAATAAAACCAAGGAAGGACTCTCTAACACGGACTGTTTTTCTCTCAAAATCAACTTCCACATACCTCACTACTTCTGACATCTGCTCACGGTGTGCCTGATCAGGAGTCAAGTTGAACATGAGACCATAGTACTTGGCTTTACGAATGCTTCTCAGTGAACTCTGGTGAACAGTGGATGCCATCATGTGGATGAATTCGTTCTGGACACCCGGTGAAAGATAAGACTTGGATCCAGGATGACTTTCCAAGTGAATGAGGTGTTCTTTTATGACAGGGTCAAAGATGACCAGTAGTTTCAGTAAGCCAAGGAAATTTCCCACATTGGAGTCATCGTCTAGCTGAAGTGACTCCGTGTCCTCGCAAAGCCAGGTTCTGAGTCGCAAGGAATTTTTTGCAGTGAAGAATTCTTGTTAAGATATCACACCACTTCTACTTTTCCTACTCAATCTGTGACTGAAATACCGCATCAATAACTCCTCTGTTTCAGCTAAATTTCTTTCCATTTCTTTCCACTGTGTGAAGCAATCCCGATGATTCTTGGCATTTCCATGAACACTAATACTTTCAGGTGCTTTCCACTTGTTGAATCCATTTTCCTGCTCCAATGAGGATTGATGGTCTGACCGGGAATAGAGAAGACAACAGATACAAAATGCAGACTTTTTAGAAGGGGAATAGACCAGCCATGAGTGAGTCACTTCCTCACCAGGACCATTTCCCAATTTCCTCTTGAACCAAGTTTTGTTCATTGAGTGGTTATTTGTTGGTAGAAAAGGCTCCTCACTGTTCTGGAAATACTTCAAACCCAGCTTTATTATTTCTGTTCTCAACGTGTCAGGCAGAATTGCTTTTTCAGTATTCTTGTCAAACTTCAGAAGTCCAATGTCATGCTGTTCAATCACTTCTGGTATGACAGTTCGAGGCTCTTTGACACCATCTAGTTCACTAGGTTCAGTGTTGTCAGGGTCAATCTCGTCAGGTAAAATCTCATCAATAAACTCAACATCACCACCACCACCATTGTCTTCCCCTCCTGTCCTGTTACGTCCACGTTCTCTGTGGCAGCCTCATTCTTAATCTCACCATACTCGGATTTATCTGATTTGACTTCCAGCTTCTGACGCATTTGTATTTGATCCACCTTCGGATTCTAACAAACTTGTAGCAGGTGCAGGCGACTCCATGGAACGTGTCAAACTACTTGTTCTGGGCTTTTCAAAGAAGGGCATGAAGAACTTGCTTGACTTCTTGGAAGAAACGTTTCATGGTTTTCTTACACAATGCTCTGAAAATAGGCCATCCTAGTGCTTCTCACCCATGATAATCAAAGACAGATCATACATCTGAAGAAAGTTCTTTTTTCACTATCTGAGGATGGCTTGTCTGACTTCAATAGAAACTGCTCAGTGCTGCCCCCTTCAAGTGGCACCCAGGGTACGTGGCATACCTGCCATACATTAAATACGCCACTGCCAATCAGGCAATCATGTGACAGAAATTGAAGGCATAGAATCATGCAGATGTGCTCAAGAGGTTCAGTTGTTGTTCAGACCAAACAACAAAATGGGGAAGAAATGTGATCCAAGTGGGGGCCTGAGGTGAGCTGTAAGAGTTAGAGAAGAGACTGGTGCTGGTTGGGTAGCGTGCAGGGAGTGATCAGGTTCTCCTTTTGAAGGCCTTGGAGAGCCAGAAAGATCAAGAGTCCATGTGGTGGGGTCAAGGTTCAGATAATTGGGGTCTGAGATTTAGGGCATTGGGAGAAAAACCATGTTATGCTGAACAAACTGCACAATGCATATGGATTTCAAGACATGCTTTAGAAAGAATTCTTCAACATGATAGATGAAAGTATTAACAAGTTGCTTGCCCTATTCCCATCAATCCTACATGCCTGCAGAGGGCGACGTGATGAAATGGCTTTCATATTTAGCCAGTTGACAAAGCCCATAAAAAGTATGAGGACAAATGCGAGCACAATGTATACACCATTTTCTTGCTTCTAACTACAATATCCAGGCTTTTAAAACAATGCTGGGTGGATATAAGCTAAAATAATTTTATTTTGAAACTGCATTGTGCTCTACCACATAGAAGAGGCCATTTGGTCCATCCTTGCCAAGCCTTCCAGCAATACTTGTTGCTAAGTTAATCATATGGTCCTTACTTTGCAATTTATAATTGAGTTAAACACTTTAAATAATCAGGAACAAATAGAAAAAGGAAAATAGAAAACAAAACTGAATGCAAGAGACATTATAGACACTACACATAAAATAACCATGGTGTTCTGTGGAAGCTGTGTTTCGCTTCTCGCTTCAATTTCTAAAGCGAAAGCAAGACCGATCTTGTCTCTTCATCCTCAGTATAGCTGCTTTACTCACATGACGGCTCTCCTGCTGGAGTAGATTTACAAAACAGTGTGCAGATTTACTGCAGCCCTCATACACCTGGCATTTAAATGTTAATGCACAGCAGATTGCTGCCATCTTTGGTTAAATACCAAAGCCCTTTTGTACAGATTGTAAGATTACTGAATCTTTGTCAAATAAAGCACAAATGTTTATTGTATTCACCTAAAACCTTGTGCTGTTATTTTAAGGAACTGTTTAAGTATTGTTTGTGAGTTTATAACACCCCATGGGTTTTGATGCAAAGCAATTTTCATACCTGAATATCCTGCACCCCAGAATACCACAGCAAATGACAGAAATCACGGAATTCATATTGACATTCAATCTATTTATTTATTTAGAGATTCAGCACGGAACAGGCTCTTCCAGCACAACCCAGCATCCCACCTATTTAACACTAGCCTAATCACAGGACAATTTACAATCATCAAATTACATAACAACTGTTAGGTCTTTGGACTGTGAGAGGAAACTGGAGTGCCCAGAGGAAATCCACATGGACACAGAAAGAACATACAAACTCTTACAGATGGTGCCAGAATTGAACTCTGAATACCGATGCTCCAAGCTGTAATAGCATTGAGTTAACCACAATGAGACTCTGGCACCCTAAAATTCATGGTGTAAGTGTGGAGATGTTGGGCATCAAACCTGGGCCCTCATCCATGCAAAGCATGTGCTCTTCCACTGAGCTACATCCCAAAAGTGTTGCACATTTGGAACTATAGATAGACAATCAAGAGCACCTCCTGGTATTCCCTCATTTCTGGCACCTCTGCCATCCAGCTACCTTCCTCTTCACCTGGTTTCACCTACCTCTGCCAGCTTCCCCTCAGTCAACCTTCTTGTACTGGCTTCTTCTCCCTTCCTTTCCAGTCCCAATGAAACTTGGCCTGAAACTTCAGATGTTTATTTCTCTCTATAGATTCTGCCTGACCTCCTTAGTTCCTCCAGCATTTTGTGTTTGTTAATCTGGAACACCGTTGTCCACAGCTACTAGCCTTGTTTCTGAGTTGAATTTTGGACCACAATTATAGCATCACTATGATCATATAGAAGCATCTCTCTAACATCACTTGACTCAGCTCAACTGCTGTAGAATCTTCTTCCTTTCTCATATTACTCTACAATTACAATGCACACCTTGACAGTTCCACACCTGGCTGGTGACCTTTAATATATTCTCCATAAACTAGCACCTAAAACTCTTGTTACACCTCTTCTAATTCACATCCTCATGTTCTTCATCAACCAAATGCTTGATACTCTCTTGCAAGCTTCTAATCAGGCAATGCTTCAAAATTTTCATCCCTCTTTTCAAAATCCTTCAAGGGTTCACCCTTTAGTTCATATACAATTTCCTCTAATATATTGGTGTTCTTCCCAACACCTCTCTAAGATATAGGTGTCCTTCCAACTTTGTTTTCTTGATCAACCCCAAACTAATCCCTCTATCGTTGCTAGCCATGTCTTCAGTTGCCAAAGCCCTAAGCTGTGAAGTTTCCTCTACTACTTTTAGAAAATCTTTGCCATTCCATAGATAGCATTTGATAAATTTTCATGAAGTTATTTTTGTTGGCCTAGTGGACAAGGCATCAGACTAGTAACCTGAAGGTCACTGGTTCGAGCCTCAGCTGAGGCAGCGTGTTTGTGTCCTTGAGCAAGACACTTAACCACACATTGCTCTGCGACGTCACTGGTGCCAAGCTGCATGGGTCCTAGTGCCCTTCCCTTGGACAACATCGGTGGTGTGGAGAGGGGAAGGCCTGCAGCTTGGGCAACTGACGGTCTCCCATACAACCCTGCCCAGGCCTGCGCCCTGGAAACTCCAGGCGCAGATCCATGGACTCTCGAGACCGATGGATGCCACCAAATTTTTGTTGAATGAGGCTCTGTACCTGAGCAAAACTACTTCTTTACAAAAGAAATAGTCTCTTAAACAACTTGCATTACAAGGATTACAAACATACCCACGGAAGTATGATTTGCTTCCTGTTCCCCAATAGATTCCTGGATCCTCTCAATAAAGAAAATGATATTTTTTTTCCTGGATAGGGAATATAATTCAGCCTAGACATTAATTCCCGATTTGGGTAAAAAAGCATTGACAGGATCATAAATTATTGCAAAGCCAAACAATTTTATAGCAAAATGCACAGTTCAAACCGACACCAAGATGGCATACAAAGTATACTGAATTTGAAATGTTTCACAGAAGATATATAATTATTTATGCAGAGAGACTGCAAAGTGTGATTTTGGAATATAGATCCATGCGAAAAAGCAAGGCTTGAAATACAGTAATCTTAGGATTATTATTGGCATTACAACCTGTCAGTATGAGAATGGTATGCTAAGAGACAAAAACAGAAAACCAGATTTGAGGCATCGACAGTTTACAAAGCACTGGATGAAAGGGATGTCAATGCTGGAGAAGTAACTACTGTATTTTCTACTTTACAACATTTATTACAACTCAAACTGTTTGGAAGTTTGGAAGTCATGAAAGTTATGTATACATTGAAATAATGCTCTGGAGAAGTAAATAAGGAAACAAAGCTAAAAATCATTAAGGAATTTGAAGAGAGCAAATGAAAAGAGGAAAACTGAAAAGAAACAAGGCTTTATCAGAAAAATAAAACAATGAACAATGCAGATTTATGTTCCATGCTTGTTAATACAACAAGGTTTCCCAGTGAAGATAGAAAGTCAAGGACAAATATGATATATTATCTAATGTTAATAAAATCTTGGATTAACTTACAGTAAATCTGGGAAATCTGATCAGGCAGGCACCTCCCAGTCTCCACCCAGTTAACAGGAGTCACCTGCCACTCATTTCCAACTCATCACCTGCAGCCTACTTAAATCCAGTCTTCATCCGCAGTCCTGGTTCACCATTCAAACCAGTTAGCCTTAACTAAATGCTCCAAGCCTTCAGTTACCTTGTTGCCTTGTCATGTCACGTATCCATTCTCTTTTGTTTAGTGGCCCCTCATGGCTGGATATTTTGCAATTTATTATGAAAGTGATTGCTCACCACTAAATTGACTTGGCTGCTCTGTGTTGGATCAAACCTCCTCTTCATTTCCTGACATGATTGGTGAAACAGCCCGAGATCCCAGTGCCTGAACACTTCAATGTTCCCCAACCTGATGCTGCAACTTCCTGTCCTGGTGTGTCTCACACTTCAAGCTGTGGCCATTTCTGTATTATATGGACTGAGTTATGGTTGCCTTCATAATCTCTGTCTGTGCAGGCTCTGACTTGGGCTACCATTAAAACCACCATCAGCACTGAGATGTGTTTGATTTTCGACCATCCAGTGTGTGGAAGGGAGGCAGTGGATCAGATACTTTGCCTGCGTCAGAGCTCATGCTAAGTGCTGGATTACACTGTAGAATTTGGGACCCTTGCACTGGAGTGCAGGTGGAATGTGGAAGCACTGCTCCCATTACCACCCCAGCTCTGCAGTGCACTTGAAAGACAAGCTGTCTACCCAAGACATGCTATCTTGGGTCTGGTCCTGTGCAATGAGACAGGTAAAATTAGCAATCTTGTAGTTAGGGACCCTCATGGAGAGAGTGATCAGAGTATGATTGATTGAGTTTTTCATAAAAATGGTGGGTGCAACAGTTCAATCTAAAAACAGTGTATTATGCCTAAACAAGGGAGACTACAATGGGATGCAGGCGGAGTTGGATAGGGGAGACTGGGTACATAGGCTCTGTGGTGGGATTAGTTGAGGAACAGTGGAAGACTTTCAAAGAGATTTTACACAGTGCTCAACAAAAGAGCAAGCCTTGGATAACTAACGAAATAAAGGAAGGCACCATACTAAAACTTCATTTGTAAAAATTCACCAAGGAAAGTGGGAAACTGGAAGATTGGAAAATTTTTTAAAAGCAATGAAGAACCACTATGTGAGCAATAAAGAATGGGAAGATAGGTTATGAAAATATTTATAGTTGTTTTAAGTGGAAAAAGGTGTCTAAAGTGAACGTAGGTTCGTTGGAGGATGAGAAGTGAGAATTAATATTGGGTAGTGAGGAAATGGCAGAGGCTTTAAATGACTATTTTAGACAATAGACAATAGTTGCAGAAGTAGACCATTCGGCCCTTCGAGCCTGCACCGCCATTTTGAGATCATGGCTGATCAATTACTATCAATACCCAGTTCCTGTCTTGTCCCCATATCCCTTGATTCCCCTATCCATAAGATACCTATCTAGCTCCTTCTTGAAAGCACCCAGAGAATTGGCCTCCACTACCTTCCGAGGCAGTGCATTCCAGACCCCCACAACTCTCTGGGAGAAGAAGTTTTTCCTTAACTCTGTCCTAAATGACCTACCCCTTATTCTCAAACCATGCCCTCTGGTACTGGACTCTCCCAGCATCTAGAACATATTTCCTGCCTCTATCTTGTCCAATCCCTTAATAATCTTATATGTTTCAATCAGATCCCCTCTCAATCTCCTTAATTCCAGCATGTACTCTCTCTAACCTCTCTGCATAAGACAGTCCAGACATCCCAGGAATTAACCTTGTGAATCTACGCTGCACTTCCTCTACAGCCAGGATGTCCTTCCTTAACCCTGGAGACCAAAACTGTACACAATACTCCAGGTGTGGTCTCACCAGGGCTCTGTACAAATGCAAGAGGATTTCCTTGCTCTTGTACTCAATTCCCTTTGTAATAAAGGCCAACATTCCATTAGCCTTCTTCACTGCCTGCTACACTTGCTCATTCACCTTCAGTGACTGATGAACAAGGACTCCGAGATCCCTTTGTATTTCTCCCTTACCTAACTGTACACTGTTCAGATAATAATCTGCCTTCCTGTTCTTACTTCCAAAGTGGATAACCTCACACTTATTCACATTAAACGCCATCTGCCAAGTATCTGCCCACTCACCCAGCCTATCCAAGTCACCCTGAATTCTCCTAACATCCTCATCACATGTCACACTGCCACCCAGCTTAGTATCATCAGCAAATTTGCTGATGTTATTTTCTATGCCTTCATCCAAATCGTTAACATAAATGGTAAACAGCTGTGGTCCCAATACCGAGCCCTGTGGTCGGTCTTTGTGGTGGAGGACAGGTTTAACATGCCGAAGAGAGATGATATGATGCAATGGAATGTGAGGACCTCTATACAATAGCAATCACTAAAGAGGTATTGCTGAGCAAACTTGTGGGGCTGAAGGTAAGCAAGTACGCTGGTCCTGATGGAGTGCATCCCAGGGTACTGAAAGAAATGGCACAGGTTATAGTTGAGGCTTTGGTGATAATTTTCTGGACTCTGGGCAGGTCCCGGCAGATTGGAAGAAGGTGAATGCCATGCCACTGCTCAAAAAAGGACGTAGGCAAACTGCAGGTAACTATAGGTGAGTTAATTTAATACCTGCAGTTGAAAAATGCTTGAAGCCATCATTATAGAAAAAATAGCGAGGCACCTGTAAAGAAGTAAATCCAGCATGCAGATGCAGCATGGATTCAGCAAAGGCAGATCCTGTTTGACTAACTTACTGGAGCTCTTTAAGGATATAATGAGAGCAGTGGATAGAGGGGAACAGATGGACATTATTTACTTGGACTTCCAGAAGGCATTTGATAAGGTGCCACATTAAAGACTTGACCATTAGATAAGGATGTATAGAGATGGGGGTGATATATTAGTATGGATAGAGGACTGGTTAACCAATAGAAAGGAGAGAGTTGGGATACATGGGTATTTCTCTGGTGAGCAGTGTGTCACAGGACCCGCAACTGTTCATGATACACATTACCAATCTGGAAGAGGGAACTAAGTGTAGTTTATCTAAGTTTGCTGATAACACTAAATTGAATGGAAAAGCAAATTGTACAGAAGATGTGGAGAGTCTGCATAGGTTAAGTAAGTGGGCAGGAGTCTGGCAGATGGAGTACAATGTTGGTAAATGTGAGGTCATCAATTTTGGAAAGAAAAATGGAAGATCAGATTATTATTTAAATGGTAAAAGATTGCAGCATGCTGCTGTGCAGAAGGACTTGGGAGTGCTTGTGAATGAATCACAAAAGGTTGGTTTGCTGGTGCAGCAGGCTATCAAGAAATCAAATGGAATGTTGGCCTTCATTGCTAAAGGGATTGAATTTAAGAGCACGGAGGTTATGTTGCAACTGTATAGGGTACTAGTGAGGCCGCATTTGGAGTTTTGCATGCAGTTCCGGTCTCCTTACTTGAAGAAGGATATACTGGCTTTGGAGGCAGTGTAAAGGAGGTTCACCAAGCTGGTTTCAAAGATGAGGGGGTTAGATTTGGAGGAGAGATTGAGTCGCCTGGGACCGTACTCGCTGGAATTCAGAAGGATGAGAAAATATCTTATAGGGATGTAAAATTATGAAAGGGATAGATAAAATAGAGGCAGGAAAGATTTTTTCACTGGTAGTTGAGACTAGAACTAAGGGACATACCCTCATGAAGGAGAGTAAACTTAGGACGGTAAGGAGAAGGAACTGCTTTTCCCAAATAGAGGTGAATCTATGGAACTCTTTGCCGTGAAGCAGTGGAAGATATCAGTAAATATATTTAAGGCAAGGTTGGATAGATTTTTGCATAGTAGGCAAATTAAGGGTTATGGGAAAAGGCAGGTTGGTGGTAATGAGTCCAGGGTCAGATAAGCCGTGACCTTATTGAATGGCGGAGCAGGCTTGATGGGCCAGATAGCCTATTCTTGCTCCTATTTCTTATGCTCTTATGTTAAGAGATGCCAGCCTAATTACTCTGGCCATCCATTTGACAAGCATCTTATGGAATGACCCACCAGAACACCAACCAGAACAGCAATTCCTTTCCCAGAACCATTTTAGGCTCATCAGCAATGCTTCCAGAACCCATGCAGTTAGTGAGGGCTCCGTTAGCCCCATCACACCCCACCCCTCCAAAGAACATGAGCATTGCTGGAGAAACAACTGGTGCACTTACTGTGGAGCAGCTGAGCCTCACACATCAAATGCCCACTGTGTCTGTGTCCCTTAGTTCAAGTGCACCACTAGATAGAGATGAGGGCCTATAATCTGTTGAGCTCTCCCTGGCCCCTCGTTCCAGCACCGGACCCATCCCGATTGTCCTGGTCTGTCAGGTGCCAGTAAGTGGTGGCGCTGCGGTCATGTCAAGCCTGAACAGGTAGTCACCTTCCAGTCCCCACCCACCTAACAGGAGTCACCTGCCACCCATTTACAACTCGTCACCTGCAGTCTATTTAAAGACAGCTCTCATATACAGTCCTGGTTCACCAGCCAGTCAGAACTAGTTGCTCCTAGACTTCAGTTACCTTGTTGCTCAAGTATCTGTTCTCTTCATTTGTGGTCCCTTGTGTCCTGTTATTTTGCAGTTTATTATTAAAGTGACTGCTCATTGCTAAATCGTCTCTGCTGCTCCACGTTTGGGTCAAGGCACCTCTACAATTCCTGACAGTAACAAAACATAACTGATGAAAAATATTAAGATAGCAAAGTAGGATTACTGAAGAGGGAAAGGCAGATGGTGGATAGTATTAACTCAGTATTTCATTGCAACACTGGAACATGAACCTTAAGAATCGATCAGTGCAAAGGAGGCCATTTATCTGAGAATGTATGTGTATGTGAGATCTCAATGAGTTGAAGTGCTTTAATTCTTTCTCTGTGGATCAAAATGGCTTTTACTTTTGAAGCCATTGCATGCCCTTCACCATTAATTTAGACTGTGCATCATAGACCACAAGAACTCTTTGCAAAAATTATTTCTATGGCCTTTTCATTAAGAGCAGGAAATGCAGTGTCAGACTGAGCAACAGGGACAAACCAGGGAAATGCAGACCAGTGAGCCTCACATGAGCAGTGAGAAAGTTACTGAAAGGGATTCAGAGCACACCCTTTGGGGCACTTTATGCCGTCTTGGGTGACACATTGTAGGAAGAGCATGATTAGGATGGAGAGGATGCAGAAAAGATTCACAGGGACATTACCTGAATTGGGGGGCTTCAGTTATCTAGAAGGACTGGATAGGCTTGGTCTGTTTCTGTGCAGTGAAGAGGGTTAAGAGATGACATGATATATAAAATTATGAGGCACAGAGAGGCTTGATGGCTATTGTTTATTTCCCATGGTAGCGCTGCCTAAAGTTAGAGAGTACAGAGTTAAGATGAGAGCAAGAAGGTCTGAGGGTAAATACTGGTGCCTGGAATGAGCTGTGTGGGGAAGTGTTGCATGCAGGAACAATAGCAACATTTAAGAGGAACCTGGGCAGGTACTTGAATGAACAAGCGTAGAGAGATATGGAATTAATGAAAGCATATAAGTTTAGTATAGATTGGTCAGTAGACCTGCAGTGGGCCAAATAACCAGATTTGGAGCTTTACAACTCTGATTGAATTGTCATCTGGTTGCTAACTCAATGAAAAATCCTTTTTAATTATTCTTTCAAACCTTTGTAATTTATAATATGTCCAATGACTTTTCCCTTGAACCCTCTCTACTATATACCAGCATCAAAGAAGAATAATGTGAGCTGCCCGGTCACAGACATCTACAGTGATGAAATGCTTTGAGAGGTTGGTCATGACAAGACTGAACTCCTGCCTCAGCAAGGAACTGGACCCATTGCAATTTGCCTATTGCCACAATAGATCAACAGCAGATGCAATCTCAATGGCTCCTCACATGACTTTAGACACCTGGACAACTCAAATATCTATGTCAGGATGCTGTTCATCAACTATAGCTCAGCATTTAATACCATCATTCCCACAATCCTGATTGAAAAGTTACAGAAAATAGGAACCTGTACCTCTCTGCAACTGGATCGTCGACTTCCTAACCAGAAGACCACAATCTGTGCGGATTGGTGATAACATTTCCTCCTCACTGACGATCAACACTGGTGCACCTCAGGGGTGTGTGCTTAACCCACTGCTCTACTCTCTCTATACACATGACTGTGTGGCTAGGCATAGCTCAAATGCAATCTATAAATTTCCTGATGATACAACTATTGTTGGTAGCATCTCAGGTGGTGACGAGAGGGCGTATAGGTGCGAGATATGCCAACTAGTGGAGTGATGTCGCAGCAACAACCTGGCATTCAGTAAGACAAAAAAACTGATTGTGGACTTCAGGAAGGGTAAGACGATGGAACACATACCAATCCTCATAGAGGGATCAGAAGTGGAGAGAGTGAGCAGTTCATGTTCCCGGGTATCAAGATCTCTGACGATCTAACCTGATACCAACATATCAATGCAGTTATAAAGAAGGCAAGACAACAACTATACCTCACTAGGAAATTGAAAAGATTTCGTATGTCAACAAATACACTCAAAAATTTCTATAGTTGTACTGTGGAAAGCACTCGAACAGGCTGCATCATTGTCTGGTATGGGGGGGGGAAGCGCTACTGCACAGGACTGAAAGAAGCTGTGGAGGGTTGTAAATTTATTCGGCTCCATCTTCGGTACTAGCCTACAAAGTACCCAGGCCATTTTCAAAGAGCGGTGTCTCAGAAAGGCAATGTCCATTATTAAGGACTTCCAGCACCCTGGGAATGCCCTTTTCTCACTGTTACCATCAGGTAGGAGGTACAGAAGCCTGAAGACACACACTTAGCAATTCAGGAACAGTTTCTTCCCCTCTGCCATCCAATTCCAAAATGGACATTGTATCCTTGAACACTACATCACTTTTAACATATATTATTTGTTCATTATACTATTTTTCATCTATTGAATATATGTATACTGTAATTGATTTATTATTATTATTTTTTTCTTCTATATTATGTATTGCATTGAACTCCTGCTGCTAAGTTAACAAATTTCACAACACATGCTGGTGATAATAAATCTGATTCTGATTATAAACAAACATAAGGAAGTGGAGTAGGAATAAGCAAATAAGGAATAAGGATAAGATGATCCTTGATTTGGATCCTGGTGCATATCTTGTCACTCCATAAGATCATAATTCATCATTTATTTCAGCACCGCTTTTCTGCAATAACCCCATATCGATTGACTTCATGAAGATATTTTTTTTAAAATTATTGATCTGCGTCTTGAGTATTCTGAGTGACAATCTCCACAGACCACTTCAGTGGTGAATTCCAAAGATTCACGATACTTTGTGTGAAGACATTTCTTCTCAGCTTGTCCCTGAATGGACAACTTCTTATTCAGATACTGACTGATCTTAGTCTTGACATCATGATAAATGATATCTCCACCTTTCTATGTCAGGCACATTAAGAATATTCCAGCAATGCGCTCAGATGAATTTTCCCAAATTTTAAGATTCTCCATGCCATTTCACTCCAGATATTATTTTAGAATTCTAATTCCTCATTATCTACTTACTGTTCAGTAACGCTGTGTTTACTTCAATGTACAGTAATCTGGCTATGTATAACTGGTAGTATTGGTAAATGCAGCACAGTCTCCAATGCTCTCTCTCCCGTGGTTTCCAATGGATTCTGTTTGCCATGAGGCAGATCTGTTTGATGTCTTGTGCTGTTAAGTGCTGTAAGTGTAACAAGTGTATAGCCAGAGCCTGAGTTGTGGTCGGAGTTGGGAAACCAGGGGGTCAGGAAAGTGGGCCAAGTAAAGCCTGAATCTTGATTCATCGTACATTCTAGCTTGTTTGGCAGGGTGCAACTGACAAGTAGAAACTTACACAGAAAATGTATCACAAAAAGTGATACCACTTGAGTCTTAGTGATCGTAGTAATACTCAGTTTTTTGTTATTCAAATAAAGGTTCCTAGCCATTTCCTTTGTGAATATTGATCAAATGTAAATCAGATCTCCCCAAGGTATTCAAGAATTATCAAAGATTGTATAAATTACACAACCTTGAGATTTACTTGCTCAGAGGTAGCCACAAAGTCAGAAACCCAAAAGAACACAATTAAAGAAAAAAAAGGCCGACACTCAATGTACAAGAAAAAAAATTATGCAAACAATTGAGCTAATGTTTACACTTTAGTATAATACTTTAGTGTACCTTTCTCATTTGTGTACTCTATTTGATCCAATATTCCTTTTTAACAGCCTCCTAAATTTTGCCTTTTCAAAGATTTAAGGAAACACATTTTCAAGTCTGTTTTATCTTCTAGAATTCTATCCTTTAGCTTATATAGACTTTAACAAAATGAATGACTTTACCCACTTCTGTGTTAATTTTTATGGGCCCTGACTCTGTCTTGATGTCATCTGCAAACATTGAAATCTTGTTCCCAAACTAGGCCATCTGCATCAAAAAACTCAGTAATTCTATCACCAGCTCTGGTTTGACATGACTACACATTTAACCCCATTTGGAAAAAAGAATCATTATTACTCTCTTCATTCATCTCTAATGGTTATTGCTTCTACAATTTCACAGGTTTCAAAGTTGTTATTGTCTATTACATAGTAATTTATCAAACAACTATTAAATCCACTTACAGTAGGCTGCATTAACGTATCAATATGCTAGGAATTTCTCTAATTGCTTTTGTATGGTTATTTGTAGACCACTGCCTGCAAATAGCTTATCACATTTCCTACATCATAATAGTACTTCACTGTCTGTAAAAACTTCAAAAATATTTAATTGTCTATAAAGCTCTTTGTGACATCCTGGAAATAAAGTGAGTGGGTGCTATAAAAAGTCAAGTTTCCTTTCCCTTATCTCATCTCTTTGGCACTGAATCATTCCGCCAACATTACACTGCAGTGTCATCATAGATTATATGCTCTCTCCCGACGTAAAGCTTGAGCACAAGATGGTGAAGATCGGTAATTACACTGTTATGACTTCAGCTCAAGTGACTAAAGTTGATATAAAGATTTTGCATTTGATAAAAATTAAACTGAAGTTCTTTCCACTTTAGTAATAGTGAAAAGCAGCCCTTCAATAACATGACTATACTCAGCCTCAAACATCCTTGACTTGACCTCTTGCACTTGAATTTCGACTTAACTGCATTTACTTCTATAAAATAAAAAGCTATAAAATTACACCACGACAAGCTGGCATCAGAAATGTGTCATTCTGCCAGTTTAGCAGCAGCATTAACCCCTTCTTTTCAAAAGCTTAATACTTCCTCTAAGACATTGAACAGAGAAAATTCAATTCAGTATATTAGGTATCCATTTAAGCTGAATGTTGTGTCTTTTAACCATACTATTAGAATTCAGTATTTTACTGACTCTTCATTAATTAATATGAAACAAAAACATCATTTAAATGAGGCAGACATAAGGATCTGAGTCTGTAAATCTTTTAGCAAGTCTTTATCACTCAGATGGTGGGAATATGTTTGGAATTTTCTTGCACCTTATTAACTCCTTGGGCTTTGCATGCAATTGGATTTTGATGTTGTAAGACTTGAAATAAGATATGCATTGGTCTACTGTGCTCACAAAGATAATTATCTGTCTATTAATTAACCACTGGATCACCTTTCCAAATGCTAAGAACTTGTCTTATAAATACAAATGGATTTTATTACAGTTCCTGTTGTTGTTATGCACTATTATTCTGATGCCAGAAAACCAAGTATAATAATAGTGGTCCTTGAAATAATATCACAGATAACTGAACTCACCTTACAAAGTACCAGTAAATACATCGAAAAAAACATAGTTCACTTTTGAGACAAATCTTTTCATTAAATATTTGCCAGGAAAACAGGTATATTTCCAGGTGGTGTACTTTGAAATAATGTCACGGAAGACAGTATCTCAGACAGTGCTGCATTCTCCCAAAACTGGACCAAAGTCTTATCCTGTAATTTGCACTCATACATGCTGACGTGCACCCTTTGACTCAGAGACAAGGGTCTCTTCCATTGCTTGTCAACCATAACGGTAACATGCTAAAGCAAGGTTCAGCTTGACCACTGTTCGGGCTAAGGGTCCAAAGGTGCTGCTTTAAAGATGTACAGGGATTCTAGTTTCCTTCTCAAAGCTTACTTCTCTCAGTTATATGCAAAATAACTATTCCACCTGGCCTGATAACAAACATACAGAAGAAATTATTTGTGGATAAAGGTATTGTTTGAAGAATGCTTTGAAATGCTACATAAATTAAGGTCATTTAAAAATTTTCATTTATGATCTCCTAGCTGCTTCTGTCACCTTTGTTCCATACTTATTTGATCTTACACATGGAAAAAAATCATGATCCTATTAACTCTTTGATACATTTTGCTCATTGCAGATGCTATGCAAAAATTACACCCAGTAAAGGATTTAATCAGTTCAAGCTAAAGGAGGTAATTTAACAATGCTCGTCTTCTGTTCATCTTTCGCAAATGAATTAATGATTTAAAAAATACACAACAAAAGTAGGTAGTTTTATCAATTAAATAATTACTTACAGTACTGAGAAGCTGCAGAATATTTGTCACATTGAGCTGACAAACCAAAGCCAATAAGGTTTTGAAGATACAGAGATTACTATAGTAGTTAAGGTTGAAACATATAATTATTGAGAGAAAAAGAAGAAGCTGGTGCATTCTTTTTGGAAAATAGTCTAATGGATGTCTTTAAAATAATGAATGGGTTGAATAATGCAGAAGTTGGGGGCAGTGGGGTGCTTATTATCAGGAGCTGTTAGTAGACAGTAGTGTCTGTTGATAAACCAGATGTGTGTTTCCCAAGTGCTGCAGAGTTTGGACTTCAAACCATGTGTTTAGCTTTGGTAAGAAGTAGTTTAGATGGGAAGAGGGGAGTGGAGGGCACTCACTGACAAGGTGAGTTGCAATTTAAGACCAAAGATGGGTATGTTGTTGTAAGCTGAAGGGAGGGAAGAGTTTGGGTTTGGGGCAAGATGCTTCCTTGTGTCAAAAGCTATCAACATTGCCAGCTGGAATCAAATCAGCAAACTACTGTGAATTAGATACTTGCAGTCTCATTAAAATAATTGATTCAGTTTCCTCTTGGAGGCTGTTGCTAACTGAATTTTGCCAACAGTTGCAGCCTGAGGATAAAACGGGGAGTGGTTTAATATTAGTATGGATTAGAAAACTGCATAAATGATTCTTTTATTCAGCAGGGAGGGAAACAAAGATGGTGGTGGAGGGGAATGCAGGTAAATAAGATTAACATCTGTGATCAGTAACATTCTGAACGGTACAATAAAGTTCAGAGCTGGTCACTTAGAAAAGCTTAAGGTAATCAACTCAAATTGATCTGATTTTTTGAAAGTTAAATCATTTTTGACAAATTTTGTGGAGTTCTTTGTGAAAATAATAATTAGAGTTAATAGAAAGGCACTTATAGATGTAGCGCAACAATAGCCTTACACTCAATGTTAAAGACCAAGGAATTAATTGTGGACTTCGGGAAGGAAAAGTCAAGGGAACACAGACCAGTCATCACTGAGGTGCCAGCAATGGAATAGCAACATAGAAAACCTAGAGCACAATACAGGCCCACAAAGTTGTGCAGAACATGTCCTTACCTTAGAAATTCCTAGAGTTACCCATAGCCCTCAATTTTTCTAAGCTCCATTTATGCATCCAGGAGTCTCTTAAAAGACCCTATTGTTTCCGCCTCCACCACCACCGCTGGCAGCCCATTCCACGCACTCACCACTCTCTGCCTAAAAAAAAACTTACCCCTGACATCTCTGCTGTACCTACTTCCAAACACCTTAAAAATATGCCCTCTCGTGCTAGCCATTTCAGCCCTGGGAAAAAGCCTCTGACTATCCACATGATCAATGCCTCTCATCAATGGGTGAGCAGCTTCAAATTGCTGAGTATCAACATCTCTGAAGCCAGGGTCCCAACATATTGATGCACTTATGAAGAAGGCATGGCAAATGGCAGTATTTAATTAAAAGTTTGAGGAGATTTGGTATGTCACCCAAGACTCTAATAAACGTCTATAGATGTACCATGGAGAGCTTCCTAACTGGTTGCATCATCAGTATAGAGGGGCCACTGCACAGAACTAGAAAAAGTTGCAGAAGGTTGCAAACTGCCTCCCTGGCATCTTCGAAAGCGATGCATCAAAAAGGCAGCATCCATCATTAAGGAACTCCATAACCAAAGATGTGCTCTCATCAGAGAGGAAGTACAGGAACCTGAAGACACAACTCAGTGTTTTAAGAAAAGCTTTTTCTCATCTGTCATCAGATTTCTGAACAGTAAATGAGGTACACACACCATGAACACAAACTCACTATTTTTGATCTCCTTTTGCACAAAATATTTAATATATTTTATGCATATTTCTTATTGTGATCTATAGTTTTATGTATTGCCCTGTATTCCAGCCAAGAAACTACAAATTCCACAACATATTTCAATGATACTAAATCTGATTCTGGTGAATTTGGATTTAAAAAAATAACAAATTGCCAGATAAAAGGCTAGTGCACTATTCAAGAGTTTACAATGCAAGTGTGAGTATGGTTTAAAGGTTTGTTGCCACAGACAAGAGTCAGTATTTTTTTCAGGCTGCAAGGATGTAACTAGTGTGCCCTAGAGATCAGTACTGGATACTCAATTATTTATTATTTATAGTATTGCCTTGGAGAAGAGGCAAATTATAAATCATCCAAATTTACCGGAATCATTTATTTGGGTGATTGGCTTGCTTCCTGCCATATGTTCCATCCTATTCAATGTAGTTAGTTTGAAGGTAGAGTTAGAAGATGAATATTGGGTGATCAATACCACATATGTTTGGAACACAGAAACAAAGAAAACCTATAGCACAATACAGTCCCTTCGGCCCACAAAGCTGTGCCGAACATGTCCATACCTTAGAAATTACCTTAGGGTTGCACATAACCCTCAATTTTTCTAAGCTCCATGTACTTATCCTATCTTAAAAGACCCTATCGTATCTGCATAGAAAGGTTGCAAGGTGCAAATTGAATATAAGAAAATAACCCTCTTAGTATAATTTTTGTTCCTTAACGCTACTTACATAAGGATGTAGACTTGACCTTATGCTTATCCAGGACACAGAAAACTAATATTTTCTTAATAAAATCCATGGAAAGGCAAATAAATCATAGCATTTGCTACTCGGATTTCAATAAAGTCAAAAGATGTGCATGTGAAATTTACGTACTACATTTACTTCAAGCAGGAAAATATCAAGTATTACAATAATAGATTATGACGGGGCAAACTGGAGTTTGAAGAGAATATTTTGAACTCACTAAACCTCAAGCGTATCTGAAGTCTACAGGCAACAGAATATTCACTCATAATCTGAGTGTCAGATGATGTTCATGTTGTTATTTAGGCAAGAACCATGACACACTCTTCAAACCACTCTGGAGATCTGCAAAGTTAACTAATCAAGGTGATGTCCTCTACAATAAAACCATCTTAAAATAATACTCTTGGCAATCAACAAGTATGCAGATTTCACAAAATCAACACGAGTGAATCTGCAGATGCTGGAAATAAATAAAAACACAAAATGCTGGCAGAACTCAGCAGGCCAGACAGCATCTATGGGAGGAGGTAGTGACGATGTTTCGGGCCAAATATTTAGTAGACAAAAGGGTTAAACTGCAGTATTTTATTTCAATAATATGTGCTGATGTCAAAATATTTTCATTTGGTACTTCTGCATATTCTGTGACTGATTTACCTTTCCCTGTAAATGAATCTGATTGTATGGTTTTAAATCTAGAAGCTGAACCTTCTTTGACAGTGAAGGTGAATTTCTATATTCTTTAACTACGCTGAAAGGCAATTAGTTCTCTGCATACAAATGGATGTGAGAATCTAGATGAACAAAAAAATACTTGTGGCTATTTGTTCAGGTACAGGAATATTGCCAATTGAGTGATCTGGCACTTTGCTGACTCCAAGGATGTTCAGAGAGGTTTTGAACAAAGCATGCGGCCAAGAAGCCTGGAGATGAGGTGTAAACCCATGATCGATTCCATTTCTCGCCGATCTCACCAATTGAAGTGTTGAGGAAGATTGAAATCAGTGAGACGAGAGCAGAAGGCAAGCAGGTTTTTAGTGGCCTCTTTGTCGCTTATGCCAGAGGAAGGTCCCTATGTTTGCATGGTCTCGCTTTCTCTCCCTCGAAGTTCTTGGAGGATGATGCCAGAGTCCTGGGTCTTGGGCAAGGTTTAATCAAAACAAGAGAAAATCAGATGCCAGAAATCTAAGTAACATACATAAAATGCTGGGCAAACTCATTAGGCTAGGCAGCATTTATGGAAAAGAGTACAGTCAATGTCTCGGGCCAAGACCCTTCATCAGGACTGGAGGAAAAAGATGAAGAGTCAGAGTATGAAGGTGAGGGGAGGAGAGGAAGAAACACAAGGTGATAGGTGAAAGCATGAGATGGGGAAAGAGGGAAGAAAAGAGCTGGGAAGTTGATTGGTGAAAGAGATACAGGGTTGGGGAAGGGGGAATCTGATAGGAGAGGAAGAAAGAAAAGGGGGAGGAGCACCAGAGGGAGGTGATGGGCAGGCACAGTTTGTGGATTGAACTCTGTAGGTCACATTATGATGTGATTCTGGTTTCCACTCGCTCCCCTTTTTGTTGTTAATTGGTGCACTTTGATCAGGGAAGCCTGCAGGATAATGAATGACACAGCTCTAGATTTTTATTTGTGCGTTGGTGGGATGTTTGATGGTTTTTTTAAAACAGGTTCCATGGTTTTCTTTGTTTCGTGACTGTCTGTAAGAAGACAAATCTTAGGGTTGTATGCTGTATACATATTTTGATAATAAAAGTACTTTGAATCTTTTGAATCTTTGAATATACAACCATTATTTCCAGGATTCAAGATTCAAGATTGTTTAATGTCATTTTCAGTACACAAATGTAAAGGAGAATGAAATAATCATTATTCTGGATCCAATGCAGCACAAGAAAACACTATAAGATATAGAACACAATAATAAAAGCAACACAATATACATAAATACATAAGATAGCTTATATACATAGCTTCATTGTATGTATATAAAGTAACAATAGGTACAGGAGATTCTGTACATAAGGTGACTGACAGGAAATTATAATGTAGTGGTGGTGGGGTGGGTTAGTGGGTGGAGGTGTTGATCACCCTTATTTCTTTTGGATTATTACCATATAACCATATAACAATTACAGCACGGAAACAGGCCATCTCAGCCCTTCTAGTCCGTGCCGAACACTTACTCTCACCTAGTCCCACTGACCTGCACTCAGCCCATAAACCTCCATTCCTTTCCTGTCCATATACCTATCCAATTTTACTTTAAATGACAATAGTGAACCTGCCTCTACCACTTCTACTGGAAGCTCGTTCCACACAGCTACCACTCTCTGAGTAAAAAAATTCCCCTTGTGTTACCCCTAAACAGAAAGGTAGGAATCCTGTGAGGGAACAAAATGTGAGTCCTTAGTCTCTAACCACATCAGTTTTATTGTATTTTCTCTCCATTTCGAAAATAGTCAACCCTTTCACTTCCTCTACCGAAGTGTATGGCCATGCACTTCCTGACACTGTAGTCAACTGCCACTTATTTGCATATTCTCCTAATCTGTCTAAATCCTTCGGTAACCTCTTTACTTCCTAGTTCATTTTGGCAGGTCAAATATGACGGCAGAATATAGTATTAATGGTAAGACTCTTGGCGGTGTGGAGGATCAGAGGAATTTTTGGGTCCGAGTCCATAGGACACTCAAAGCTGCTGCACAGGTTGACTGTGTGGTTAAGAAGGCCTACAGTGCATTGGCCTTCATCAAACATTGGACTGAGTTTAAGCAACGAGAGGTAATGTTTTAGCTGTATAGGACCCTGGTCAGACCCCACTTGGAGTACTGTGCTCAGTGCTGGTCACCTCACTACAGGAAGGATGTGGAAAGTATAGAAAGAGTGCAGAAGAGATTTATAAGGATGTTGCCTGGATTGGGGAGCATGCCTTATGAGAAAATGTTGAGTGAAATTGGCCTTTTCTCCTTGGAGTGACAGAGGATGAGAGGTGACCTGATAGAGGTGTATAAGATGACGAGAGGCATTGATCATGCAGATAGTCAGAGGCATTTTCCCAGGGCTGAAATGGCTAACACGAGAGGGCACAGATTTAAGGTATAGAGGAGATATCAGGGGTAAGTTTTTTTTTATGCAGCAAGTGGTGAGTGAGTGGAATGGGCTGCCGGCAACGGTGGTGGAGGCAGATACGCTAGGGTCTTTTAAGAGACTCCTGGATAGGTACATGGAGGTTAGAAAATTAGAGGGCGATGGGTAACCATGGGTAATTTCTAAAGTAAGTACTTGTTTGGAACAGTAGTGTGGGCCAAAGGGCCTGTATTGTGCTGTAGGTTTTCTATGTTTCTAGAACTACCTGCCCCCCCACCTATCTTTATCTTGTTTGCAGACCTTGCAACAACGTCATCAATTCCATCATCCAAATCATTGACAACATCCAGGTGAATCTTCTCTGCACATCCTCCAGAGTAATCACGCCCTCACTTTAGTGTAAGAATCCGAAGTGCGCATTATTCTACCAGCCGTGGCCCAACCAATGATTTATACATATAGCTGCAACATGACACGTAACTGCATTGTCCCAAAAAACAACGGGACTGTCTCCAATGCTCTTGAACCACATTCTCATTCATACAAAAACAGGAAAATCTATACAGCCTTGTAAATAGTAAGCATGTTAAAATTCAAAGTAAATTTATTATCAAACTAAGGATGCCACAGTTAGCACGATGCTATTACAACTCAGGGCATCGGAGCTTGGAGCTCAATTCCTGTGCTGTCTGTAAGGATTTTCTAAGTTCTCTCTGTGACTGTGTGTGTTTCCTTTGGGTGCTCCAGTTTCTTTCCATAGTCCGAAGATATACTGGCTAGTAAGTTAATTGCTCGCTGTAAATTTTGCTAGGGATAAATACGTTGGTTGACATGTGGCACAGTTCCTCTCCTATAATTATTTTTACATAAATATATAAAGTGTAATTTACCATTTACTGTCTTGAGATTCATTTTCTTACATGATGGACATTCACTTTCTGGGGCATAAGAGGTTTACTGCTAAACTCAGCTTTCTGGCACAACAGCATGATCATTCTAAAGGGTCCAAATCAGAATCAGGTTTATTATCACCGGCATGTTGTCATGAAATTTGTTAACTTAGCAGCAGCAGGTCAATGCAATACATAATATAGAAGAAAAGAACAAAATAAAATAATAATAAATAAATACATAAATTACAGGAAATGTATATTGATTAGATTAAAAATTGTGCAAAAATGAGAATATATATTAAAAAAGTGTGGAAGCATTCAAGGGTTCAAAGTCCATTTAGGAATCAGGTGGCAGATGGGAAGAAGCCGTTCCTGAATCACTGAGTGTGTGTCGATGAACAGCATCCTGATGTAGGGTCTGTGTTGTCCAGGTGGTCTAAAGCTGTGTGAAAAGCCATAGAGTTTGCATCTGCTGTTGACCTAATGTGACTATAGACAAGTTGCAATGGGTCCAGGTCCTTGCTGAGGCAGAAATTCAGTCTTGTCATAACCAACCACTTGAAGCATTTCATCACTGCAAATGTGAGTGGTACCGGGCAATAGTCATTAAGGCAGCACACATTATTCTTCTTAGGCACTTGTATAATTGTTGCCTTTTGATGCCAGTGGGAACTTTTGCCAGTAGCAATGAGTGGTTGAAAATAGAGTTGTTGGTAACAAAGTTAAACTTCTAACAAATATTTTTTGTTCAATCTTCAGTTATTAATACAGGTTTCTTTTCTCTCAATCCGTTTGAAGTTAAAAGCACAGCTTTGCCAGCAACGGTGTTATAAAATACAGGCTGCTAATCCACAGTGGAGGGCTGACTGCTGAGACACCTGGTTTGCAAAGTGAAATGACCATGGGATTTCCTGCATTAATCAAATGCAGGACAATTAAGTTATTTTATTTAGCCCATCAAATATGGTTACAAGTTGGGATGTTTGTGTACTCAGTGAGTCAACCCCCAATGTATTAATTGTGAATGTTTGAGGAAAACAACTGGAAAACATCACGTGCAAATAATGACGCTGTAGAAATGAGTATAAATATTAGAACCCATTGGGGATTGTTAGGAATAACAAAGAGAATGACAGAAAGAAGTAGTAGACGCCGGTATGTTCTTTTAGTTCATAAGAATTGTATCTGTGTTTGGAAATCCTTTGAAGTTTGTTAATCGTTTGTAATTCAGAAATCTTTAATAAATCAGAAATCCTCTGAGTGTTATGTAGGTGTTATGAACTATTTGTCTATATTTAAAAATGTATCATTAAAAATAAACTGTATTTAACCTATTTTATTAGCTGGAAGTTTCTCCTCCTTGTTAGGGAGGTGGAATCCACCACTCAAGCAGAGGGTACTGTCAGTTCGACCCCATGACAGAGACCAGACAAGGAGGTAAGCTGGTCCTTGAAGATTAGGTGGATACGGTATAATCTTTCTATACTGAGGGTATCCATAGATTTCTATGAAAGATAGAGCTTAAAAATCTTCGTTTGAGTTCAGGGCTTTGTTGACAAGGAACCTAATACCATCACACTTGCAGTCACATCTCCTATGTAAGTACATAGTAAATTGGAATTTGATGCAGTTATCTTTGGTCTGGAAGAAGCCTGATGAGTAGATAGTCATGAAAAGGAGATCTTAACCTTCTCTGGCAATGCAATCCTCAAATGACTTTATTGTAGAAATTAAAGCTGAAGAACATGGTGTATCTCAGCAGGAGTATTTCTACTGACGATAAAGCCTTATGGATTATTTCCCTCTGAGTTTCAGATGGAAAAAGTCTAAACCCACATGCTTTATCAACTTTAAACAAGGCCAGAAGCTCATCAAAAACACACTATTTTGAAACAATACTTTTCAAAATCGATCTATAACTAAGCAACAGGAAACTGATAATCCTTTTAAATAACCTTGTCGGAGGTCCTTTGATGTTGAGCATATGTTCAACTATGTAGTTAATGTGTTGTTGAGCTACAATTTCAGTGCTGGCTTTGTATTGGCATTGGGCATGAGTTACTTTCCTCCTTCTGTTGGTTCTCCTGACTGTAGTTTTTTTTTCTATAGAGGCTGCCTGGTCTGCTGAGTTCCTCCAGCATTTTGTGTGTGATGCTCGGATTTCCAGCATCTGCATTCTCTTGATTGCTGCTCAACCCGCTGAGTTTTTCCAGTGAATTATTGCTTCAGATTCCAGCGTGTGCATGTTTTGGCGTCTCCATCACAAAGATGCCACTTGGGCCAAGGGTATTCTCTTTAGCTCAGGGATGTTACAGGAAATGTGGCCTTACAGTAGCTTTACTCAAGGAAATCTAATAACTAGATCAACATTAGTATTAAATCTGAATTGTAATGTACCATAGGACACAACTATTAACTGAGTTAATCAAATGCGGTATGATTTTTGAGGAACAATAAATGGAAGAGATTGCAAGCTTTTTCCTTGCAGAAATCCACTGCAAAATTTTAAACATTAATTGACCATCAGGAGAAATATGTCTGAAAAAGTGCTACTACTTTAGAACAGATCCTAGTTATTATAATATGGTAGTTAAGTCACTAAATATGGAAAGAGAAACTGAAATGCCTAACTATTGACTTATAACGCTTATCACCTGATGTTCTTAAGGTGGTCAAAAGAATCAACATATGCATTATTGAGTGTTCTTAATTGTAATTCTAGATTAATCTCCAGTTCAAAACCTTGCCACCAGATCACAATTTCAGTTCATATACATTTTGTGTGGCATGTATATCAACATTACACATATCAACAAGATCCCAAATAACAGCTCAGTCTAAAATGCAGTAGGGACAACAGCAAAGGTTTACTAGACTGATTCCTGAGAAAGCAGGTCTGATATATGAAGGGAAATTGGAATATTTAAGCAAATGTTTTGAAGAATGATAGGAGATCTCATTGAAAATTTACCAGAAAAAAGTCATGATAGTACTGGACAGAGTAGATGCAGGGATAATGGTATGCAAGTCTAGAATCTGTAGTCACAGGCTAAAAGTAGGGGTTAAGGTATTTAGGACCTAGATAAGAATTTACTTCACTTAGAGAATGGTGAACCTGTGGAATCTTCTGCATCAGAAATCAGTAAAGACCAAATTATTTGTAAATAGATGAAGAAGACCCAGATGAAATAGACACAGAAGACCAAGGAGACATTGTGGACTTCAGGCATGCTAGGAGCCACACTCACATCTCCATCTACATCAACAGAGCTGTAGTGGAACTTGGATCAAGCTTCAAATTCCTTGGTGTCCACATTTTCGAGGATCTCACCTGGTCCCTGAATTCTTCCATCCTGATCAAAAAGGCGCAACAGTGTCTTTATTTCCTGTGGAGCATCAAGAAAGCTCACTTCTGTCCCAGGATACTAACAGACTTTTACCGCTGTACCATTGAGAGCATACTCACCAACTGCATCTCAGTGTGGTATGGCAAGTGTCCCGTATCGGTCTGCAAAGCACTCCAGCATGTGGTGAAAACCGCCCAGCAGATTATCGGCACCCAATTGCCCACCATTGAAAACATCTACCATAGACACTGTCTGGGCAGGGCGAAAAGCAGTATTAAGGGTGCATCTCACCCTAACCTTGGACTTTTTTTCTCCTCCCATCCGGAAAGTGCTACAGGAGCCTCCGCTCCTGCACCAGCAGACACAGGAAGAGCTTCTTCCTTGATGCTGTGACCCTGCTGAAACACACATCACAGCACTAAGCAGTACCGCACTCATATTATACTGTCTGACTACTTTTATATTTGTATGCTGTAGCACTTACTTTTTATTCACAGTTATTTTGTAAATAACACTGTTCTTTGCATTTCTGGGTAGATGCTGACTGCATTTCATTGGCTTTGTATCTGTACTCGGCACAACGACAATAAAGTTGAATATTATCTAATCTAATCTAAAAGTCACAGGATCTGGGGAACTAGCAGGAAAAGGATACTGAATGTGGATTATCAGCTATGATAATTTAAAAGCTTGAGGACCGAGCAGCCTCCCACTGTTCCTAATTTCTGTTTCCATGTCTTGCCGCAACAGGACTAGTTCTGTGTTCTTGTTTCAGAGGATCACAGGTAATTTAATATAAGTGTACATTATATAGGAGGCTTTTCAGCCAAATGGACCACAGCTATTTGATTAGTTCCATTCTCCTGCTCTTTCATTGTTCCACTGCAAATTTATCCAATTCACTTTTGAATGTTCCTATTCTCCTTATTCCAGCATTTAGGCGTTCCACTCCACAACTACTTGCTGAGTGGGAAAGTTCTTCTCATCTTTCCAGGTTTCTTTTTTGCCAATTAGTTCAAAAATAGAATATAGTGGCGAGGGAATATTAGCAGGGCAAAATAAATGGTGTGATTAGTGAACCACCGAGTATAGACTCAATGGTGGTTTAACACATGGTGGAGTCATACAGCAGGAGCAGATAGCCAGCATTAGGATGCAGAGTATGATCTGATAGAAGGAGTCACATTGAGTCAATTAAGTGGAAGCAAAATGCTTAGCACAGAAGCTGAATTGTAATCCAGTCTTTTGAGGATTCACATGATTCTTGCAGGCCAACATTCAGGAGAATCACAAAAATGCAACAGTTCAGTATCTCAATGACATCATTGAGTGAGTTGAGTTTTTAGATTATTACTTTCTCTTGATATACCCTACCATTTGTTTATGTGTAGTTTTTCTTGGATTCTATTATGTGCGTTTTTTGTATTTACTGAAAATGAATCTCAGGGTAAAATATTGTGACATATATGTACTTCGACAATAAATTTACATTGAACTTTGTCCTTGATTTTAGTGGGGAGAATTGCAAATTTTTGAAAATTGGAAATTAAAGGAAATTAATTTTCTATTCAAGACAGATGACACTGAGCTGTGACTGCTGTTGAGTTGCAGCTCAGATTCAGTTGTTTTCTTAATGTTTAATTGTTTACTTTTTAATTTTTTTCAGTTCATAAGGATGGTTTTGGAAACAAAGAGGGGAGTTAGGGGTCAAGTAAGGGTTCAGGGACAGGGATGTAGGAATATTAAAGGTCAGGCTGGAGTCTAAGTCACTGCCTCACCTTCAAGAACCAGTGACGTAACTATAGGACATCCATGATCGGATGTTGAACCGGGACAGAATGGACAAAGGCCTCCCCAGGTCATGCGTTATCGGGGGTTTTGGAGTTTGGGGTTTTGAACAGGCAGGAGAAAGAAGTACTGATGATGCTCTGAGTTCGCAAACCAGTGAGACCAGAGTTTGAGATCTAGTGTTCAGGTTCCCATCATTGGCAATTCAATAATATGCATATCCTGAGATCAATGCCAAGGACTGAGGCTCAAGGGTCAAATTGGAAGTCCAGAAGTCAAAGCTTTTTAGCTAGAGCTGACCCAGTGGATCACTATATGTTTCCATATACATGTGACAAATAGATTTCACTCCTGAATCTTAAATCTTGAAGACAGAGTTAAAGGATTCAAAGTATTTTGAACAGTCACTAGTACATTTCAGTCCTCAGTATTAAACATGCTAACTATTCAGATTTACATGTTGAATGAAGAGAGGAATGAACTATTCTTGACTAGGGGTGTCCATGACCCTGAGAATTACACTGCCCAAATCCTCACAAGAAGAACAGCTTTTTGACAAATTTCTAAAAAAATTCCACCCGTAATAACCAGCAAAACAAGATGAGAAAAGAATAACAGCAGACTAAATTATATAATTATTCATAATGATGTTTCACTTCAGGAAAATATGTCTTATTATGATATAGATTCTGGTTGCCTTGATTTTCAAAGATGTTAGATGCACAGTAATTAATTGTTTAAAAAAATACTTTGTGCTCTCAAGCATGGTGGAATGAAGTAGTTCTGATTCTCTGCACAGAAGAGGTGGAAGAGGGGAAGCTATATCAGGTGTCAATATATTGCTAGCTATTGGCAATAGATCTCTAAACTGGTAGAACGTTGCCAAACCATCTGCCCTGTCAGTAGGGGATGGTGGATTTTAGAGTTGGAGAAAGGTGAGTGAGAAAATAAAAGGACATAATCAAAAACTATGGGACCAGCATGTGAATCAATGAAAAATGTCTGAAGCTGCCAAGTGGCTTATTAGAAAAAGGACAGCCAATTTACAAACAACAAATGTGTGCACACCTAAAAATGGTTTTCAAAAAAATACCCTCTGATCTGTCAGCCACAATGTAGCTATCTTCCATTCATTTCACATTATTTAGATAGCCTTGCTGCTGAATCAAAAAGCTGTGGGTTCATCCTAATGACCAAAGCATAAAAATATGGGCCAATACTCGAGTGTATACTGAGTTTGTTGAAATGCTAAAAACCACAACAGTTAATCCATGGTACCATCTGTTCACTTTGGTGGACGCAAAAGATTCCATTGCACTATTTCAAAAAAACACAAGGGAATTATCCTGAGTATCATGGTCAATATTGATTTGGCAATTTATATAAATAAATACATTATCTCATCATTTATAGCGTGATCCAGCTCAGCCTCCTCCTGATGTAACTAAACAAGAGAATACAATCTTTACAGTCCAATTCAATCCATGTAGCGAAGATGAAGAGATCAGATAAAATCTGGGCTGCAGCTCTAAGGATTTATCCTCTGGTGCAAGTTGTTGCTGAAAGCAAGTTATCCCAGTATGGATGAAACACTGGCACATCCCCAATAGCGTGGAAATTACACAGAACCCATACAACCTAAAAAGGGGATTACATGACAATTATCAAACCTATGTGGAATTTTCCAAAGGGAATTTTTAACAATCACAGCCAACGCATATAGCACCTTTGCAGCAACTTTTTGGATGCCATAATTTCTTATGGAGTTCACAGCCTCCATCAGCTTGCATGGTAGCTTCCCTCTAGAGCAGGGGTCCCAACCTTTTTTTAATGTTATGGATCAATACCATTAAGCAAGGCATCTGTGGACGCCAGGTTGAGAACCTCATTCTTATGATATCTATTGTTTCATGTTTCTTTTTCCATTTTGCCCTGGACCCACTAGAGTAATGATGATGATGATGATAATAATAATAATAATAATAATAATAATAATAATAATAATAATAATAATAATAATTTATTATTATTGATGTGCTTTTAGAGACTTCTATCATCAAGATAAATACAAAACAGTCTTTGCAATTCCCTTATTTTCCATTAATTTTCCATATGGTCCATAAAGAATCATTTTATTCAGCCACCTTCTGCCTTTTTGTCTTCTTATAAAATCTTACCATATCTGTTTGAAATCCTTACCTATTTCTTCCTTTTCCTGTAACTCTTTGCTGGGTTCTAAAATCCTTCTTTTCTTCTGACCTAGCACTAATCTTTATATTACATGCCTTTCCATTTAATTTGATACCATCGTTAATTTCCATAGTTATCCGAGGAGAGATCACCCCTATTTTCATTAATTTCACAAAAATATATATATCTCTGTTGAGAAATATGATGTACATTATTAAACGTCTGCCATTGCTTATCTACTTTCTCACCGTTTAGCATATTTTCCTAGTCCATTTCGTCTTCACATCTGTATAATTGCCTTTACTGGTTTAAGACAATGTTTTCAAACCTCAATGTCTTACTCTAGAATAAAAGACTCGATCATGTCATAATCAGTCTTAATTGAAGGATCTTTAGCAATGTGGTAACTAATTAATCCTGTTGTATTACAAATTATTATATTTAAAATGTCCTGTTTATAGTTTGTTCTGCAACACAGCATTCTAAGGAAATATCCAGAATGCATTCTGTGAACTCCACCTACCATTACAATTTGATTTGTTCAATCGCAAGTGAAATCACCCATGATTATTGAAGTACCTTATTGCTACCTCCATTTCTTCTTCATAGACACTCCGCCCTACAATGTAACCATTGTTAGACCCTCAACTGATTTCTATCCTTCGTTATTTCTTAACTCCACCCAAATTAATTCTCCACTTTAATTTCCTGAGCCACATTCATTTCTCCCTGATGTTCTTTATAAGGATTTACCCCAACTATATTTCTTTCCATTCTGAAGAAGCATTGGTCACCTTGCAACAATAGCTTTGTCCTGACTATTAGATCATATCTATTTATTTCTAATTGTGCCATCAATTTATCTGTCCTCTTACAATTGCTATATCCATTAAAATAAAATGCTTTTAATCTTTTGCACCATTTTCCCATACTTTGGAATTGCACAGTTCTATCTGTATGCTCTGTTCATCCTGTCACAGCTGTTATAATTATTCAAATTGCAACCTTGCAATTTATGCAGCACAGATTCAACTTCTACAATACTTTCCTGCTCTCAATAATCAGTGAGGTGATGGAAACCAGTATCGACAGCACTCTGAAGAGGTGCACTGACCGCTATCCTGCTTACTGATGCACAATGTGAATGAAGTCGGAGCTACTCTTTTTCAATCCTGATACAATCAAGGCCCAAACACACTCTGAGAACCTGAATTCCAGAGGTGAAATGTCTTCCCCTATCAATTCATCATGTCTGCATCAGATACACTCAGTGTCCACTTCATCAAGTATACATGTACACCTGCTTATTAATGCAAATATCTAATCCGCCAATAATGTGATAGCAACTCAATGCATAAAAACATTTAGCCATGGTCAAGTGGTTCAGACCAAACATTAGGACGATAAGTGATCTAAGTGACTTTGACTGTGGAATGATTGTTATTGCCGTATAGGAGTATCTCAGAAACTGCTGATCTCCTGGCATTTTCACACACAACAGTCTCCAGAGTTTACAGAGAATGGTGCGAAAAAACAAAAAATAGTGAGAAGCATTCTGTGGGTGAAAACACCTTGTTAATGAGAGAGGTCAGAAGAAAATGTCCAGACTGGTTCAAGATGACAGGAAGGCGACAGTAACTCAAATAATCATGCATTACAACAGTGGTGTGCAGACCAGCCTCGCTGAATATCCAACATGTCAAACCTTGATGTGGGCAGGCTACACCAGCAGAAGAACATGAACAAAAGGTACCTCCTGTGTCTAACAAAGTGGCATTGAGTGCATTTGCAATGAAAATTATTTACTCAGAATCAGGACTAAAATTCTTCACTAGCACCCAACAGAGAAAAATGATTATGATATATGAAGCATTTGACGATAGAACAGCTTCGGGTCAGTGACCAAGAAGATCAGGGTGAGCTGCCTCAACGACTAGTGCTCAATTGCCCTCACATCTACAGTGATGATGTGCTTTGAGAGGGTGGTCATGGTTGCATCATGGCATGATAATAGAACACCAATGGGAAAACTAAAAAAAAAACAGTGAATGGAAATGGACTGATGCCCATTCCATCATAGGTAAAGCCCTCCCCGTCATTAACCACATTTACATGGAGTGCTGTCCCAAGAAAGCAACATCTGTCATTAAAATACCCTACCTTACAGGTCATGCTCTCTCCTCATTGCTGCCATCAGGAAGGAGGTACAGGAGGCTCAAGTCCCACACTACCTGGTTCAGGAACACTTATTACCCCTCAACCATCAGGCTCTTGATCTAGATGAAATAACTTCACTCATGCCAACACTGAACTGATTCCACAACCTATGGACTCACTTTTAAGGACTATGCAACTCGTGTTCTCGCTAGTAATTGCTTATTTATTTATTATTACCACTATTATTATTATTATTATTATTATTATTTTATTTTTTGTTTGTATTTACAATTTGCTGTCCTTTGCACACTGGCTGCTTATCTCCATTGTTGGCAGTTTTGCAATGATTCTATTGTGCTTGTTTCTATTTACTATGAATGCCCGATAGAAAACAAAGCTCACAGTAGTATGTAGTGACACATATGTACTTTGATAATACATTCACTTTGAACTTTGAATCAACTCCTGCCTAAGCAAGGGCCTGGACCTATTACTATTTTCCTATCACTACAGTAAGTCTACTGTGGTTGCAATCTCATTTGAATTCTAAACACAAAGCACACTGCAGATGCTGTGGTCAAATCATCACGTACAACAAGCTGGAGGAACTCAGCAGGACGGGCAGCATCCGTTGAAACGAGCAGTCAACGTTTCGGGCCGAGACCCTTTGTCAGGACTGAAGAAGGAGGGGGCAGGGGCCCTTTAAAGAAGGTGCCAGGTGAAAAACTAATCAGAGGAAAGATCCTCTTCCAGCTGCCTATCACCTCTCTCATGATTCTGCCTTCTTCTACTACCCATAGTGCTTTCCCCTTACATTCCTTCTTCACCTTTCCTGCTTATCCCCTCCCTGCTTCCCCTCCCCCACCCCTTGATCTTTCCTCTGATTGGTTTTTCACCTGGCAACTTCTTTATAGGGCCCCTGCCCCCTCCTTCTTCAGTCCTGACGAAGGGTCTCGGCCCGAAACGTTGACTGCTCGTTTCAACAGATGCTGCCTAGCCTGCCGAGTTCCTCCAGCTTGTTGTACCTGTTCACCTGAATTCTACTTGACCATAGATCACTTGGACAATAGCAATACCTAGGTCAGGCCGATCTTTATTGAATACAGCTCAGCATTCAAAACTATCATACCACTACTAATAATCAACAAGGGCCTAAAACCTGGGCCTCTGGACCTCCCTCTGAAATCGATCCTTGACTTTCTCATCGGGAGACCATGGTTAGGGCAGATCAGAAATAACGTCATTTCCTCACTGACAATTAACACTGGCACACCTCAAGGATGTGTGGCTAGGCGCAGCTGAAATGCTATCTATAAATTTGCTGGTGACGCAATTATTGATGGCAGAGTTTCAGATGGTTAAGAGGAGGCATTCAGCAGTGAAATCAATCAGCTGGTTGAGTGGTGCTGCTACAACAACCTTGCACTCAATATCAGTAAGACCAAGGGTTTGATGATGGACTTCAGGAAGGAGAAGTACAGGGACCACACACTAGCCTTCAATGAGGGATCAGCAGTAGAAAGGGTAAGCAGTTTCAAGTTCCTGGGTGACAACATAGTTACTTATAAACTATAAAATAGTTAAATAGTTGCGTAATAATAAAAAAAAATTAAAATGTAGTGAGGTAGTGTTTCTGGGGTCAATGTCCATTCAGAAATTGAGTGAAAGGGGGAAGAAGCTGTTCCTAAATCACTGAGTGTGTGCCTTCAGGCTTCTGTACCTCCTACTTGATGGTAGCAATGAGAAGAGCCATGTCCTTGGTGATCGGGGTCTTTAATGATGGATGCTGCCTTTTTGAGGCATCTCCCCTTGAAGATGTAATTACAAGGAAAGCACAACATCGGCTATATTTTATTAGGAGTTCGTGGAGACTTGTACTTCACCAAAGACTCTCCTAAATTTTTACAGATGTACAGTAAAACTGGTTCCATCACCCTCCGATATGGAGAGGCCACTGCACAGGATTGAAAAAAAATCTGCAGGAAGTTGTAAACTCAGCCCGATCCATTATGGGCACCAGCCTCTCCAGCGTCAAGGACACCTTCAAAAGGCACTGCTTCAAAAAGGCGGCATCCATCACCCATTTCATGCATTCTTCTCATCAAGGCATTCATGCTGGAGTCAGAGGGACTCCCCAGTGTGCTCTTGGCAGAAGGCAAGCCATTTTGTATTCAACTGCAGACTTCTGCCACATACATGGACAGTAACTTAGACTATATATATTTTTTTGTGTGACTGTATTTTACTGCTATTATAAATGTGCTTGCTATCTTATATGTGCCTTGTGTTATGTATAACTGTTGGTACTGTATTTTGCACCTTGGTCCTGGAGTAATGCTGTTTCGTTTGGCTGAATTCATGTATGGTTGAATAATAATTAAACGTAAACTTGAACATGAAGGGGGAAGTTCTGAAGACACACATGCAATGTTTTAGGAACAGTTTCTTACCCTCCGCCATCAGATTTCCGAATGGACACTGAACCCATGTGCACTACCACACATTTTTTTTTCCTTTTCTTGCTCTCATTTTGCAATACTGATTTAATTTAATACATATGCTGTATATGTACATACATTATTATGTATTGCAATATATGCAAGCAACACATTTCACAACAGATATCAGTGATATTAAACCCGATTCTGATCTTTTAATTCATTATAGGAACAGGGACATTCACTGATGATTGTACAATGTTAGATTCCATTTTCAACTGCTAATAAAGTGATCCAAACTCCAATGCAGCTCAACAGAAATGCATTTAGACTTAGGTTGATAAATGGGAATTCATAACGAATAGGTGCCAAATTTAAACCTTTCCCACATATAGCTGCAGCACTGATCACTAGGCTGATCCTGAGGATGAAAGAGTCAATGATTGAAGAAAATATTAGGTCAGGCCTATACTAGTTAACAGAATGAAGGATGATCTTATTAAAGCTTATGAAATTCTCCAGTGTATTGAGAAGACGGATATTCGGATGATAATTCACCTAGAACCATGGGCAAAGCATATGCGGATGCAAAGGAACATCTTCTCTCAAAGGCTTGTGAATCTTTGGGACTCTCCCCCCAGAAAAGTACAGACCAAAAAGCTGAATATATTCAAGGTGGGGACTGACAGACATTTGTTTTATAAAGGAGTCAAGATGCAGAAGAAGAGAGCACGAAAATACTGTTCAGGCCAAAATGCATCAGCCATGATCTTGTTGAAGGGATAATTGGCCTTATCCTGCTCCTCAATTAATTGAGACACGGGAGAGTGCAGATGCTGGAATCTGGAGCAGCAATTATGATGCTGGAGGAACTCAGCAGATCAAGCAGCATCTGTGGATGGAAATAGATGGTCAACATTTCAGCTCAATGCAAAGTGTTGACTGTTCAGTTCCTTCCAGAGATGCTGCCTGACCTGTTGAGTTCCTCCAACATCCTGTTTGTTACTTCTGCTTTTTAAAATATATGTATATATATTTAGTTTTGTTGCAACCATAAAGTTATCCAGGTTAAAGCAGATTGCATGATACACTGTTACAATTTGCCAAGATTCTTTCAACAGCCTCTCAAAAACCCACTGCCTCTGCTACCTATAAGTGCAAGGGCAGCAGACACATACAAATGTCACCATCTGCAAGTTTCTCTCTAAATCACACACCATCCTGATTTGGAAATACAAAAGCAAATTACTGTTCAGGAAATCTGAAATAAAAACAAAAAATCCTAAAAAATACTTGGCATTGTTAATATAAAAGTTTGATGATTTTTTATCTTGAGGAAAGATCACAAACCAGAAAAGATGACTATTGTGTACTCCACAGTTTTGTTTGACTTGCATATATACCACTTTTCCATCATTATTAATGGGTCAGACTTTTGGAATGGTACCCAAAACTTTGGCATCCTACCACCATAAACACTCAGTGCATAAAGAAGGTGGCTTACTTCCATTATCCCAAAGGCAAGTATTATTGGAAGAGAGCCAGATCAAACCTGGTTTCACCAGTGACGTCAACATCCTTGTATATTTTGTTAAATGAATTATTGGCTTGAATTTAATTCATGTCCCTACCTTAGAAATTACTAGGCTTACCCATAGCCCTCTATTTTTCTAAGCTCCATGTGCCTATCCAAAAGTCTCGTAAAAAACCCTATCGTATCCGCCTCCACCACTGTTGCCAGCAGCCCATTCCACACACTCACCACCCTCTGAGTAAAAAACTTACCCCTGACATCTCCTCCGTACCTACTCCCCAGCACCTTAAATCTGTGTCCTCTTGTGGCAACCATTTCAGCCCTGGGAAAAATCTGCATCTATCTGCACGATCAATGCCTCTTATCATCTTATACACCTCTATCAGGTCACCTGTCATTCTCTGCCACTCCAAGGAGAAAAGGCCGAGTTCACTCAACCTTTTCTCATAAGGCATGCTCCCCAATCCAGGAAACATCCTTGTAAATCTCCTCTGCACCCTTTCTATAGTTTCCACATCCTTCCTGTAGTGAAGTGACCAGAACTGAGCACAGTACTCCAAGCGGGGTCTGACCAGGGTTCTATATAGCTGCAACAATTGAGTTGGGACAGTTATGTTGTTGGATAATGACTTACAAAAATTCAGCAAGTCCACTATTTATCCTTGGCTTTGTCAAACTCCTATTCCACACCCTAAATCAACTTTCAAAGGAGAATTAGTTAACTCAAAGGGGAAAACTGTGAGGCTGTGAGATACAAACAGGGGAGAAACTAATTGAAAAGTAAAAATAGATTCCATCCTGCATTGTTTATATAATTCTAACCATGGGGCTACAATTTGCATAGCTCAATTCCAGAATATGAATTTTAATGGTACAGAGTATCAGATTTAAAATTCCAGCTGTAAGTTTGTATAGTGGATATTGTATACAGATTTAGATGAGGCTTGGTTGATATATGGTTTGCAATCAACACAAAAAGTGGCTAAGGAAAGAAAAAGCAACAATAATTTTTAACTATGACACACTATTTCAATGTTGAATCAAAATCCTGTATTTCATAATACTGCTTCAATTACATACTTTGATATCATGACAATGCATTGAACTGGACCTCCATTTAAGTGCTGCACAAGAAGGTAATTTCAAAGCATTCTCAGCATCAAAGAATGATGGACATATAAAAGGCAGAAAGGTTTCACTTTGCTTAATAAGAAATGAAAATTGTGCAAAAATCAAGAGTTGACAATAAATATAGCTAGTTTAGAGAATCAGAGCAAGACTATTTAAGGGATAGGATAACCTTGTAGATTATTAAAGAGAAGGACAATGTATTTTGTGCCCTTCTCTCCATAAAACACTTTATTTCCACCTGGCTCATATAAGCTTTTAAAAATTTTGCAATTTGTACAGTTATTGTCAGATTAGGGATGTGTTACAGAATGCCATTGTGGTGAACTACGTATACCTGTCTGGACACGCCCCTCTGCTGACTGCTCCTGTGGCTCCTCCCACAGACCCCTGTATAAAGGCGGTTGGAGGCACTGCTCCCCCCCTCAGTCTCCAGGATGTTGTGTGGTGGTTTCTTTGAGCTAATAAAAGCCTATCATTTGCCTCCCATCTCCGAGAGTTATTGATGGTGCATCAGCCATAAGATTTATTAAAAAAATTTAAAAATCAGACTGTATTGGAGGTGCCAGTTTATGGCTGGAATTGGCAATGATGCAAACAGCTGCCTCATGGTTTTGACATGAGGCCAGCTAATGATCAATTTGCATGGAATTGGCAAGCTGGAAATGTCAGTCTGGACCTTGATGCTTCTCACTAGCTGCAGCTGAGAGACTTAAGAACATAAAAAGTAGAGACAAGAGTTAGACCACGTGGCCCCTTGAGCCTGCTGAACCATTCAATAAGAGTCTAGTTGATCATCTGGACCCAGCTGAGCACCACAGTAATGTAGCTGTTAGTGTGACACTATTACAGTTTCAGCCATCAGAGTGCATTTCCAGCGACTTCTGTAAGAAAGTTTGTATGTCCTTCCCATGTGAATGTGGGTGTCCTCTGGGTGCACTGGTTTCTTCCCACAATCCATTGATGCACTGGTTTATTTCTCATTGTAAATTGTCCAATGATTAGGCTAGGGTGAAATTGGTGGGCAGGGTGGCACGGCTCAGTGGGCAGAATGGCCTGTTCCACGCTATATCTGTATTTCTTCACCTCTGTATCTCTGAAGTGCTTCCTCTACTTTCCTGCCCAGTTCACAATTTGTCACATGTGGTCTTTCAGTGACATCAGGTTTGACCCAAAAATGGCCCTTCAGATTATAAAACCATAAGACATTGGAGCAGAATTAGGCCGTCTGGCCCATAAAGTCTTTTTTACCATTCAATCATGGCTGATTAATTTTCCTTTTTAACCCCATTCTTCAGCCTTCTCCTTGTAACCTCAGATACCCTTAATTCTTTAAACTAATTCTTCCTATAAAGATTGATCAAAGCAAGATCACTGATTTCCTTCTACAGAGTACTAGACCAGCATTCTGTTTTTACTTTCGCCTATTCCCCAATTTCCCTCGGGATCAATAAATTATGTCTGTCTGTCTGTCTGTATTGCCAGCAAAACAAAAGAGTTGGTTATTGACCTCAGGAAGGGGATTGGTGAACATGTTCCTGTTTACATCAACAGTGTTAGGGTTAAGAGGGTTGAAAGCTACAAAATCCAAGAAACAATCATTACCAAACACTTGTCCTAATCCAACCACGTAGACACCACTGCTGAGAAAGCTCACCAACACCTCTACTTCCACAAGGGTCTAAAGAAATTTGGCAAATCTTTGTCTGCCCTGATAGATGCACCACACCTAGAGGCATCTCAACTAGATATTAGAACTGTACTGTATTTGACTGCAAGAAACTGTACAGAGTTGTGCACACCGCTCAGTGGACTATGGAAACCAGACTCCCTTCTATACACTCTGCCTACATTTCTTGCTGCCTCAGTAAAGCTGCCAACGTAATCAAATACACCATCCATGCCAAACATTCTATCTTGCCCCTTTTCCATCGGGCAGAAGATACAAAATCCTAAAAGTGCATACCATTAGACTCAAGGTCACCTTCTACCCTGCTGTTATAAGACTATTAAATGGTTCCCTAGTATAAGATAGATTCTTAACTTCACAATATACCTCGTTGTGACCTTGCACTTTTCTTTTACCTGCAGTACATCTTCTGTAGCGGTTACACTTTATTCTGCATTCTATTATTGTATTACTTTGTTCTACCTCAATGCACCGTGCAATGATTTGATCTGTATGAACAGCATGCATGCAAGCTTTTTACTTTATCTCAGTACATGTGACAACAATAAAACAATTCCAATTCTATTTCCAATTCCAATAATTCCCACCATCATTATTTTAAAAAAACTGACTAAGAAAGGCATTTCTGAAGCATCTAAGACTTAGCAGGGAGCTTTATAACTCAAGGAGCTATTGTAATATATTTTACTAAGGTAGAGACAAGAAAGTAGACATAAGACAAATCGCAAATGTAACTTAATGTTCACAGTCCTGTCAAGATATGTTTTCATTTCCTCTTGTAAAAACATACAAGGGATGAAAGTATATTCTCAATGTTACAGTGCACAAGGATTTTATTGTACAGAAGATTCTGTGGCTCCAGATCAGAACCTCCTTGTAGATGTGAGTGTAGATTATTTAATTTAAGACTGTATCTGTTCTATTTCCAAAAGCAAACCAGACAGTATAATAGGACAGCAGCAACACTAATTTTAGCTTTGGGCACCTTACATGTAAACGACTTTAAACCTGGTAACAATTTATAGTCTCCAAGGTAATACAAGGACCACTCGAGGTAAAAAAAAGATACTTGGGCTATATCCACTGCAGCAGAGAGAGGAAATTAATTCCATCAGAATGGGCCCAAGCCTGGCTGCAAAAGGAAGAGGGCTGGGCTTGTGCCATTCTGTAAAAAACAGTGATACAGAAATGCCAGCAGATGTTCCAAAGACCTCATCGTGGGAAAGGAAGGATCCTTGCCTAGAAGACATTGAATTGAATTCAAATGAATTGAATTGACTTTATTTCTTACATCCTTCACATACATGAGGAGTAAAATTCTTTATGCTATGTCTCCATCTACATGTGCAATGTGCAGTCATAGTAATTTCTAATAATTTATAATAAATGGAACAGTCAATGTAATATAGAGTACACTCAAGTCAGTGCGAGTTCATCAGTCTGACGGCCTGGTGGAAGAAGCTGTCCCTGAGCCTGTTGGTCCTGGCTTTTATGCTGCGGTACCGCTTCGTGGATGGCAGCAGCTGGAATAGATTGTGGTTGGGGTGACTCGGGTCCCCAATAATCCTATAGGCCCTTTTTGCACACCTGTCCTTGTTAATATCCTGAATCATGGGAAGTTCACAACTACAGATGGGCTGGGCTGTCTGCACCACTCTCTGTGGAGTCCTGCGATTAAGGGAGGCACAGTTCCCATACCAGGCAGTGATGCAGCCAATCAGGATGCTGTCAAGTGTGACCCTGTAGAAAGTTCTAGGGATTTGGGGGTCCATACCAAACTTCCTCAACCTCAAGAGGCGCTGTTGTGCCTTTTTCATCACACAACTGGTGTGTACAGACCACGTGAGGTCCTCGGTGATGTGGATGCTGAGGAACTTGAAGCTCTTTACTCTCTCATCCCCAGATCCACTGACGTCAATAGGGATTAGCCCATCTCCATTCCTCCTGTAATCCACAACAAGCTCCTTTGTTTTTGCGACATTAAGGTTGAGGGAGAGGTTGTTTTCTTGACACCACTGTGACAGGGTGATGACTTCTTCCCTGTAGGCCACCTCATTATTGTTTGAGAGAAGGCCAATCAATGCAGTGTCTTTGGCAAATTTAATTAGCAGATTGGAGCTGTGGGTGGCGATAAAGTTATGGGTATACAGGGAGTAAAGGATGGAACACAGTACACAGCCCTGAGGGGCTCCTGTATCGAGAGTCAGAGGGTTTGAGGTGAGGCAGCCCACTCTTACAACCTGCTGGCAATCTGACAGGAAGTCCAGGATCCAGCTGCACAAGGTAGGGTCAAGACCGAGGTCTCTGAACTTCTTGTCAAGCCTGGATGGAACTATGGTGTTGAATGCTGAACTGTAGTCCAAGAACAGCATTCTCACATAAGCATCCTTCTTCTCCAGATGCATAAGGATGGTATGTAGAGCAGTGGTTCTACAAACATATGAAGTTGTGTGTGAGAACAGAAGACACAGGGACAATCAACCTTCTATTGGCCCAGGGCAGAGGTCTCTGCGGAGCTGCTATTGGCTGCCTAAGCCCCATTAAGGTGGATAGGTTTAAAAAGAAGAAGAAAGAGGAGTTTAACGAAGGTTCCTGAAATACAAAATGGTTTTGATGCAGTGAATCAGGGAAGATATTTCTGCCATTTAAAGAATAAATGGCACAAAATCATAAACACCAGAAATTCTGCAGATGCTGAAAATCCACTGCAACACACACAAAATGTTGGAGTAACTCAGGCAGCATCCATGGAAAGGAAGAAAGAGACAACATTTTGGGCTGAGATCCTTCATCAGGATTGGAAAGGAGGGGGGAAGAAGCCAGAATAAAAATTGATCAAAACAGATCCCCCCCCCGCCTCCTTCTTATTCTAGCTTCTTCCCCTTTCATTTTCATTCTAAATGAAGAGTCTCTGTCTGAAACATCAACGCTTTCCAAGGGTGCTGCTGACCTGCTGAGCTCCTCCAGCACTTTCTGTGTGACACAATATCATCTATTTTGAGCTGTCACAGAGAATGTGAAGGCAGATTGAGGGAACTGTTTTGCATGCTGAAGGTTGCTAGAACATGGAAAGCGGGGCCACAAAAAATATTAACAAATATCTCAAGCAGAGTAATATACAAGTCTATGAGACTAGGACAGAGATTAGTTCTGGATTGCTTCAGCAGAGCTGGCACAAACATGACAGACTGAGTTATCACCTGAACTGTAAAATTTATAATGGAAGCAATAACTTCTGAAACATTTAAGAGTAAACTAGATTTTCTCATGGGTTAGATCTTGTCAGATTCAATAGAATAAGCTTAATGGACCAAATGGTCTCCCTTATCTGTATTTATGAAGTGTTGTTTTATATCTAACAAATCTTATAATTTGTCCAGAATAAATTAACTACATGTTCACTTCTTCTTAGATTTAGCCATATGCTAACTATATTAAACAGATGTTCTGAATTTATAACATTAACAAAGACTGCTGCTGAAAATGCTGTCATTGAATTGAGATTGGTTGATTCCAGATCAGATACACAAACTTTCAGAAAATGGATAAATGATTTTCTGAAGGAACCCTTGATTGGTTCATGAGACAATAAACTATCTTTTTCTCGATTCTTAATTCCTCTAACATTGCAGAGATGGTTACACTTTATTCAAACTGATGTAATTCATTATTAATAATAATATTTACTGATAGTCAAGTCTAGTCACATTTAATATATAGCTGACTATATACATGTATACCATCAAACGAGACTGCATTTCTCTGGATCAGGGTGTAAAGTAGAGTAGTATACATAACATAATACAACCACAATAACAGGAAAGTAAGAATTAAATCTACAGATGAATTACGCATAAATAAACAAAGTAAAGTGCGTAAATTAAATATTGTAGAGAACAGAACAAATTAACCGGTCACACTTCGAACGCGATGTGACAGGGAGTTCCGAAACCTAATAGTCTGAGGGAAGAAGCTATTTCCCATCCTGACCATTCTTGTTTTTATGCATCAGAGTCTCCTGCCTAATGGTGGAAACTCAAAGAGGATGCTGGATAGATGGGTGGGCTCCTTGATAATATTAAGAAGCCTTGTGTATAGAGCATTTTTCAGACAGATAATGTAGTTCCAAGTGCTTTACAATGGGATAATGGTCCAAACATGAAAATAAAATAAAAAACAAACATAAAAATAAAAGAGGTTAGTTAAAAGCAAGGTTAAATAAATAGGTTTTGAGCTAGCATTTAAAATATCAATTGAGTCTGAATCCCTTTAGGTGTGGAATTCCACAGTTTAGGAGCGCAGTTCAAGAAAACCAATTTTGAGGGAAATTGTTTAAATTTTAGAGTCCAGTGGAAGAATACCTGAGAGCTCAATCAGGATTATAAGATCATAACATTTCTGAGATGTACTCTGGTGCCAGAATGTTAAGAGATTTACAATCACGTAAAAGAACATTAAAATCAATTCTGAAAGATATCAGAAGCCAATGCAGAGTAACTAGATTGGGAATGTATTGTTTTCTCATCCTGGTCTCAGTTAAAAGTCCAGTGGCAGTGTTCAGATTGAGTTGAAGTTTGTCAATTGATTTATTTGGAAAGCCAGTAAAAATGCATTGCAGTAATTTAGTCTATTCGATGTAAAGGTGAAAATTAGATTTTCAGCATCATTATGTGACAGAAACGAATGTACTGTACCTTAAGATTTCTTAAATGTAGAAATACTGCTCTGCTCACTTTTCTTTTTGTGGGATTTAAAATACAAATCTGAATCAAGAATAAAACCCAAGCTAGTTACTTCTGATTTTACAAGGGGAGCCAAATTCCCAAATTTATTATTAACCCCTCCAAAATTTGCAGTTCCACAGCTGCCAAGCTGGTCCTCCCTCCACGTGGTCGATTATAATGGTCATACTATTGGCGGTGTAGTGGCATCAGCGCTGGACTTCAGGCTGAGAGGTCCCGAGTTCAAATCCAGCTGGCTCCCTTGTACACTCTCCATCCGTACATCGAGCTAGCAACTCAACCTTGTAAAAAGAAACCTGGAGAGGGATGGGCTCTGCCAGGTTTCAGATGCCCAAGACATGCCGTACGATGAGCAATCACCAAAAAAGATCGGTGCAAAATGCTTGTCATGACGGCGCCCCAACGACTCCACCAGGAGTTAAGGGCACACACAGACACAATTGGAACTGTACAGATATACACTGCACAGAAAGAGGCACTTTAGCTCACTTCACCATGCCAACTGCAGCATTCGGCATTTCCAGCGTTAGGTCAGTATCCCTCTGGCTCTTCCACAAAGGGATTGTAGCTGAGTCTGATGCTATTTAACAAACTTTCAACAATCAGGAGTAAGCCTCGCTACTTCTTAATCACCTCGTTACAACACTTAGATCATCCTCACTGAGATCAACTAACTCTGTATAGGCAGAGGATTAAGTCTCAGATCTAGTTCAAACACTTATCATTGTAACTAGCTATACCTTGTTCACCACCCTGTACCTGTGTTGCATCTTTCAGCCAACAATATATTTGTATCTCAACAACAGTTCTCAGAGCCCTGCTATTTACTGTTTGTCTTGCCCCAGTTTAACATACTAAAATGTATCGCTCTCACTTGTCGCTTGGACCAGATGAATTGCACCCTAGCATTCTGAAAGAGGTAACGGTAGAGGTAGTGGAGGCATTAGTTATGATCTTTCAAAAATGACTGGATGTTGGCATGTTGCCAGAGGACCAGAAAATTGTTAATGTCATTCCACTCTTTGATAAAAGAGGAAGGCGCAGAAAGGAAATTATAGGCCAGTTAGCCTGACCTCAATGATTGGGAAGGTGTTGGAGTTAATTGTTAAGGATAAGTCTATGGCATACTTGGTGACACAGGACAAGATAATACAAAGTCAGCATGGCTTCCTTAAGGGATAATCTTGCCTGTCAAACCTGTTGGAATTCTTTGAGGAGATTACAGGTAGGTTAGATAAAGGGAATGCAGTGGATGTTGTATATTTGGACTTTAAAAAGGCTTTTGACAAGGTGCAACACACAAGGCTGCTTACCAAGTTAACAGCCTGTGGTATTACAGGAAAGTTACTAGCATGGTTACAGCATTGGCTGATTGGAAGAAGGTAATGAGTGGGACTAAAAGGATCTTTGTCTGGTTGGCTGCCAGTGACTACTGGTGCTCTGCATTGGTTGGTGTTGGGACCACTTATTGTTATGCTGTATATAAAGGATTTAGACGATGAAATAGATGGCTTTGTTGCCAAGTCTGCAGATGATATGAAGATTGGTGGACAGTCAGGTAGTGTTTTGGAAACAGGCAGGCTGCAGAAGGACTGAGACAGATTAGGAGAATGGGCAAGGAAGTGCCAAACAATGTTGGAAAATGCATGGCCGTGCACTTTGCTGGTAGAAGTAAATGTGCAAACTATTTTCTAAATAGGGAGAAAATCCAAAAATATGAACTGCAAAGGGACTTGGAAGTCCTTGTGCAGACCATTCTAAAGGTTAACTTGCAGACAGAGTTGGTGGTGAGGAAGGCGAATACAATTTTAGCATTCATTTCAAGAGGTCTAGAATATGAGAGCACGGATGTGATACTGAGACTCTATAAGGCACTGGTGAAGTCTCATCTTGAGTATTGTGAACAGTTTTGGGCTCCTCATCTAAGAAAGGAAATGTTGGAATTGGAGAGAGTTCAGAGGAGTCTCACAAGGATGATTCTGGGAATGTAAGGGATATGATATGAGGAACATTTGATAGCTCTGGGTCTGTACTCACTGGAATTTAGAAGGACGAGAGGAGATCTCACTTAAACCTTTCAAATGTTGTAAAGCCTAGATAGAGTAGATGTAGAAAGGATGTTTCCCATGGTGGGGGAGTCTAGGACAAGAGAGCACAACCTCAAGATAGAAGGGTGTCCATTTAAAACAGAGAATGCGGAGCAATTTCTTTAGCCAGAGGGTGGAGGATTTGTGGAATTTGTTACCACAGGCAGCTGTGGAGGCCAGGTCGTTGGATATATTTAAGGAAGAGTCTGATAAGTTCTTGATTGGACACGCCATCAAAAGTTACAAGGAGAAGGCCAGGGAGTGGGGCTGAGGAGGGGAAAAATGATCAGCCATGATTGAATGGCAGAGTAAACTTGATGGGCCAAATGGCTTAATTCTACTCCTATGTCTTATGGTCTTGTCTGAGTTCCATCTACCCACTTTCCTACTTGATTAAAAACCAATTATAACCTTAGACAACCTGCTTCATTGCCATCTACACTGCAAATTTTAGTGTCATCTTTAAACAGAGCAATGATGTGACTTGCATTATCATCAAAATCATTAATATACACTCAGTGGCTAATTTAAGTATCTCCTGTACCTAAAAAAGTGGCCACTGACTGTATGTTCATTGCCTTCTGCTGCTGTAGCCCAACCACTTCAAGATTCAAAGTGTTGTATATTTTGCTTTTCTGTTGAGATGCTTTTCTGCACACCACTGTTGTCAAGTATGGTTATTTGAGTTGATGTTGTCTTCCTGTCAGCTTGAAGCAGTATGGCTATTCTTCTCTGACCTCTCTCTCTAACAAGGTGTTTTCACTCACAGAAATGCTGCTCACTGGATGTTATTTTGTTTTTGTACTATTCTCTGTAAACTGCAGAGCAGGCATTCCCAAGCTGGGGTCCACAGACCACTCACTTCATGGTATTGGTCCATGGCATAAAAAAGTTTGGGAACTCCTAATCCAAAGACAGTTGTGTGTGAAAATCCTGAGATATCAGTAGTTTCTGAGATACTGAAACCACCCTGCCTGGCACAGAAAATCATTCAACAGGAAAAGTCACCTAGATCACATTTCTTCCCCATTCTGATGTTTGAACAGCAGCTGAACCCCTTGACCACATCTGCATGCAATTCCACATTGTAATGTTGCCACATGGTTGATTACATATTTGCATTAACAAACAGGTGTACAAGTGTTCCTAATAAAGTGGCTACTCAGCATATATGACAAACAACAGGGACTGAGCACAAATCCCTGCTGCACACCATTTGTCACTGGCCTCCAATCTTTAAAAAAAGCAAATCACTACACTATGAGGGGTGATTGATAAGTTTGTGGCCTATGGTAGAAGGGGATGAGTTATTAACTTCAAACTTTCTGCATAATCACTCAGAGCGTTGACCTGCATTTGCATATAACAAGAGCCGTATAACTCATCTCCTTCTACCTTAGGCCACAAACCTATCAATCACCCATGCTATGGACACTTTCTGGAGGTCCAAGATCTGTTTGCTCCACGACCGCTCGACTAAGTGTGTAAATGTAGGAGGGGACTATGTTGAAAAATAAATGTGCTAGGTTTTCTAAAATTGACTCCTTCTGCCTTAGGCCACAAACTTATCAATCACCCCTCGTCTATCTCCTACCACAAAGCCAATTTTCTATCCAAATGGCTAGTTTGTCCTGGATCCAGTGCGGTTTAAACTTCTGAAGTAGTTCGCCAGGCACGACCTTATCTAAGTGCATGTTGCTTATGTCTACGACCCTGCCTTTGTCTGTCTTCTTGCTCACCTCTTCAAAAAACTCAGTCAAATTTGTAAGACATGATTTCCCATGCAATAAGCCATGCTGACTATCTATTATCAGTCATTGTCTTTCCAAATGCAAGTAAATCCTGTCTTTTAGAATCCTTTCCAATAAAATTCCTACCTTTGAAGTAAGGTTCACCTGTCTGTAGTTTCCTAGATCATCCCTCCTGCACCTATTTTTATATATTGCAAATGATATGCATCTAAATCTATCATAATGTTAAAGTATTAAGTCACACCCCAATAAAAAGTGTTTAGAAAATATATCGTTCAATGTACATGTATTCTGTTTTCAAAGATGTTGAAGTTCCTGTGATAACATTTAGGAGTTAATCAGGGTCCTTCAAACATGATTGGAGCAAAATGCCTTTGATAAAATAGACCTCTAGCAGATCCAGCAAATTCGATTTCCTGCTGCTGATAAATCAGTATGTAATTCCAAATATTTGATCAGCAAAAAACTGTTTATCCAGGGCCAAATTAAATCCAAGCAGCCAAAATGTGAAAAAGCTGCAAACAAGTTTTGGACTAGGAAACCTAACACAAGGGAGGAAAACACTGTCTGGTGTGTTAAGGGATTTTGAGATGAGTGCTATCTAATAAAACATGTTATACGTGTGTATACATTGGTGAAGACAAATTTAAGTTGGGCTCTGGTGTATTCGCTGTCAAGCCTATCACTAGAGTCTACACCCCTACAAAACAATAACCACTTCAACAGGATATGAGAATGCAGTCAGTGACCTTAGAACAATAACATAGTCATAGACTTTTAAATGAGTACAGCACAGAAACAGGCCCATCTACTCTATGTTGAAACCATTTGAAGTGCCTACTCCCATTGACCTGCACCATAACCCTTTATATCCCTGCTATCCATGTATCTATCCAAGCTTTGTTTAGACATTGATATCGATCTCACATACACCACATGCTGGCAACTCATTCCACACTCTTACGATGCTCTGAGTGAAGAAGCTTCCCCTCAAATTCCCCTTAAACTTTTCATTTTTCATCTTTAACCCATGACCTCTGGTTGTAGTCCCATCCAACTTCACTGGAAAAAGTGGCTTGAATTTATACTATCTATACCCGTCATAATTTTGTATATTTCTACCAAATCTCCTCTCAATTTCTATGATCTAAGAAATAAAGTCCTAACCTATTCAATCTTTCCTTATAACTCTGGTCATCTATACCAGCAAAATCTTTGTACATTTTCTCTGTACTTTCAAACTTATTTCCATCTTTCCTGTAGGTAGGTGCCCAAAACTACACACAATACTCCAAATTAGGTTTCACCAATGTCTTATACAACTTCAACATATCATCCTATCTCCTGTACTCAATATATTGATTTATGAAGGCCTGTGTACCAAAAGCTTTCTTTTGACCTTATCTACCAGTGTCACCGGGTAAGACCTAGCCTGGTTGGTCCTACCAAAGTGCAACACCTCACACTCAACTGCAGTTTACAACCCATTTTTCCACCTGATCCAGATAGAGAATAACAGCTTCCATTGATCATAGCAACCTGTTCTCGGGCACTTCATTAGTGTGCAATAAAATGAAATTTGATGTCAAGATACATAAACAATTATTGGGGCAAATTTGGTGAAGGAGATCGAATTAAAAAGATATTAAGAGTGAAGGAAGGAGATGAAGATGTCTAAATATGGAATATGGAATGCAAAAGGTTAGAAAAACCACAGGAGCATGGAAATCATGGAGGCTTTGAAGAAGTTATAAAACTAAAACAGTAATATCTTGCATGGATTTCATTGTGATAAGAATTATAGACAGGATATGGAGGCTTGAGAAATGGTATGGAAAAGGTTTACCAGGATGCTGCCTGGATTGGAGGGCATGTGCTATAAACAGAGGATGGACATACTGGAGTTGTTTGCGCTAGAGTAGCAGGAGCTGAGGGGAGACCTGTTAGATGCTTACAAGATTATGAGAGATATATACAGAGTAGATAGTCAGTATCATTTTGCCCAGGACCTAAATGTCGAATATTACTTAAGGTGAGAGGGCGCAAATTTAGAGATTGCGAGAAGTGTCCATTGCATAGAAAGTGGTGGGCATCCAAAATGCACTGCCAGGGGCTTTTAGATAGGCACGAGGATGTGCAGGAAATGGAGGGATATAGGCACTGTGTCAGCAGAGTGGATTAGTTTAGTTAAGCATCTAATTACTATTTTAATTAGTTTGGCACAACATTGTGGGCTCTTCAATGTTCTAATTCAAGATATATCCACACAGGCCATCATACAGCAGAAACCAAATGGCTTCAGGAGAGGATACAAGAGATGCTGGGAAAAGAAAGAGCAATGACATCATAGGATATATCTGTTGCTGCTTTTTCATGGGGGTCTGTGGAAGGAAACCATTAAGTTGTAGCTTTTTGACTGTACATTTCTTGGAGAAAAACAAACTTGGACAGTCTGTGATTTCCATTCAACAATGAATGGACCACATCTGCCCATTTCTTTCTTAATCACAGTCCTTTGACAGAGCAATCAAAATGTCAGTCTATGAAGAAGACTCGTATGAAATATTAGCTTTATTGAAATGCATAAATACTCTCACCTGGCAGCACATCTCCAGCGGGTCACTAATAACTAAACTAAATAATAACAAAGAAAAAAATACTGTCTCTTTGTGGACTGCTGCCGTGAATCTCATGCATAATATGTAATGTATTTTTAAACCACTGCCCTGATACTAATGATTTATATGAAGACACGTCCTTAGGCTGAAAGATAAACCATTTAAATCTGGGCAGCTGCATTTTACAAGCAACCGTGTCAACTACTTTATGGAGGTCAAAAGACTCAAACAACCATTAAACTCTGATGGAAAGGTGAATATGTGTATTCATTGAATTCTGCGCAAGCTGCTGTGCATTAAGACATAATTATAAAATTTATTGTGTCAACAATGTGTTGTGTCATCAGTCGGAAAAGGCATAGTGTTATAAATTCAGATCTAGGTTCATTGCAAAAGCAAATAAAATGCTGAAATAAGTTTAATAATATTCATTTCCAACCAAGTTATTTCAAGAATGCTGATAATGTAAAAATTGTGGGATTATAATTTTATAAAAAATGAACACATCTTCTATGTGAGTAAAATTTGAGGTTTATATAAAGACTATTTAGCTTCTCTTTAAATCTTTTTACAAAATTCAAATTATTAAGTAATTTGAAAGCAAGTAACGAAGTCCTCCATTTATGCATGTAAAGAAGAAAATTTAAAGTTGGGATGTACTAAAGTTATGAGCAAGATAAACTCAGAGATAATGACAGAGAAATCACAGAAGCACTTAACAGTTATTTTGCCTCAGGTTTTACTGAAGAAAAAGATAATGTAACAGACCCTTCATTTGATGATTTAAAAGAACATTAATACAGCTGGGATAGAAAGAGAAAGAATAACAGATAATGCATGAAGTCGTCCTGAAGAAGGGTCTTGGCACAAATTTTTGACTATTTATTCCACTCAATAGATGCTGCCTGACGTGTTGAATTCCTCCAGCAACTTTGTGTGTGTTGCTCTAGATTTCCAGCATCTGCAGAATCTCTTGTGCTTAAAATAACAGATGACATTTAAAGAGAATAAAAGGCCAGATCATATACACCCACTAATTTATATAAATGGATGCCTTTAGAAAAAAAAACTGGATTTGCCAAACAGTTAGTGGGCATACAACTAAACATGGACTTCTAGAATAGTTTTCAAGTGTCATTGGTAGGAAAGAGGAAGAGGAATATGTTGTCAAGAATGGACTCCTTTCAAACTTGAACTTCCAATCAGCTTGAGAAAGGCATGCAGATATTTGAGCAGTGGAGCTGTTTGTATTTTGTGGGAGAACATGTAGTCGTGGGGGGGAGGAAAATATCAGAAAACAATGTGTGAAATGAAGAGTGAAACTTTGGGGCAGATGACTGAGGGATAGAAAGAAACCATTTGATCAGATATTTGATACGATTTATTAGTTGTGCCATCTCTTACCTCTCTGAGTGTTACAACTTCCCTTATCAGACACATCACTTTTAGGGACCCATAGTTCTGATTCTAGTATGCCCTCTGAAATTTTTATTGAACTCTGAAATATTAGCGGTAGGAGAACCTCATTTCACTTACCTCACTAGAACTGGATCAGAACAGACTTTTCAACACTAGCAATCCCTTCTCTTTAATGCTCTTCTATCTCTTTCTGTTGATTTTACACCCCAGCAAGGAAGATTGACATCACAAAGCAGAAATTTTTCCTCAACCATCAACCTGAGGTGAAGCTTTTTATTGAATAAAGGAAAACACAATCAAGGAAAAATATGATGAAAGGGGGTGAAAGGTTACCACAGATAGATGGAAATGCAGAGTTGAGGGTACAATCAGATCTGCCATTGTCTTTTCAGATAGCAGAACATATTCCAAGAGCTGAGTGCCTACAAATACTTGTACAACAGTTCATCAGAATCAGAATCAGAAGTAGGTTTAAGGTAAGTGACATATGTCATGAAATTAGGTGTTTTGGAGCAAAAGTACATTGCAAAACAACAGAAGAAGCTGATCTTGAAATGTTGACTGTGTGTCTTCAGGCTCGTGTACCTCCTTCCTGATGGAAACAATGAGAAGAGGGCATGTCCCGGGTGATGGAGGTCATTCTAAATGATAGATGATGTCTTTTTGAAGCATTGCCTTCTCTCATAGCTTCATAGGAAACTTTGTCAGGAACTCAAGAATAAAGCAACAGAAAATTTGAAAGGCCAAGTAGACGAGACTGTGTGTAATGTAAACACAGACCAGTTGTTGCAGGTTGTATTTTCTATGCAAGGCTTTATATGTTGACGTGGTAATTACTAGCTGCTAGGCAACATGGTTCTGAACTTTCTTTCAATTAACATGGATTCCTACTAAGATGCTCGACAGCATAAAGTTCAGAGAAAAAAAAATCATGCATGGAAAATGTATGTTTCTTTTACCTGAAGAAGTTTAAATAATGTATTATCCAGGAAGGAAAAAACATCATTACACCATTTATTCCAGTTGAATAAATTAATTTAATAACTGATTTATTTAGGGACATTTATTTTGCCACCTGTTTATTTAGTATGTGCACAACAGCTACAATGCAAGTTGATTCAAATGATCGGAAAAAATCACTGTAATAGACTACAGTGTTTATGTTCAATTCCTTCACACAAAGGAGTAGAATTTGTAATGAACCTAATTTAAAAATGGCTTTAATACGTGATTTGGCTTAGGGTCAGACACAATAATAATATTGATTAGTTTAGCTTGAGTAATCAGGAAAACGTATCACTGCTTCTTCATTTCTTTTTCTTTGTAATCATTGTACATGCCCAGAGACAAGTGATAGTTAATGAGAAATTTACTTCAATATTTTTCTCACTGTAACACCATGTTAATAAAGCTATATTTTACTTTTCAGTAAATTTATGGATTCAGTAAAATTAATGCACAATAAAGTATCACAACCTGAGAGTCAGAAAACATGTAAATACGATTATCAAAAAGAGACTTACTGAATAAGTGTATGGCCGGTCGATACTGCAAAAGTGTGTTGATTATAGTACAGAACTGGAAAACAAGTAACCTCCAGGTGTTAGAAATTGTGAACATGAATTAATAACTTAAAGAATGTGCAGTCTGGGACATGAGGATAAAACCAAAGGAAAATTTTGGTGACTATTGGAAAAAATCAGACAGGTATCTCCTTCAAGATTTGGATTTGCCATTATGGACTGATGGTTTCCTGAGTTCTGGCTAATTGTACTGCGCCTTGAAGTTTTTTTACTAACTAACATTATAGCAGAAGACCCATCACATTCTTTTTGAGAACATTAATCTCAGGGATATTTTTTAAAAATTGTATTATTTCAGGTTTGATGAAGGATAGATAACCAATTGAAAAATGAAATAACAAAACTAAAGCCTTGTTTCTACTGTATCCTTTTCATCCCATTTTAATTCTCTGTTGTGCCATATAGTAAAATACTGATACCATTCTAACCATGTTCCATAGGAGCACCATCAAGTGTGTCCTGACTAGCTGTATCACTGTCTGGTATGGGAATTCCAAGGCATCTGACCCGCAATGGAGTGTGAGGACTGCTGAAAGAAACAATGGAGTCTCTCCCCCCCACCCTCATCCAGGATATACACCAGAACCCTGCATTCGCAGAGCCCTTAGCATTGTCAAGGACCTTCCCATCTGTCCCACAATCTTTTTAACCTCTTACCGTCAGGCACAAGGTACCGCTGTATAAGAACAAGGACTGTTAGGCTGAGTAAGAGCCTCCTTCCCAGGGCGTGAACCTCTGAACACCCTGCTACCACCCAGTATACATTATTTAGTATAGCGCCAGCGGCTGTAATACAATTATATATTTAACTGCATGTTGTATATATAGAGTATGTCAATATAATACCGTTTATATACAGTATATTATTTATACATGATTAAATGGCAGAGCACACTTGACAGGCCACATACTGTGTTTTGTCCCTTGGTCACAGAGGAAGATTGTTTTATTCAGCTCTATACATAAGAATGATCAAATGACAAACCTGAACTTGAACTAAAGTTAAGGAAATATCTTGATTGAAGCTCATCTACTTTTGTTTCTTTATGACCTTCAGCTATGTGGTTTCTGTAACTCTTCACATTGGAAGTATCTGATATATGTATTCATCAGAGATCTATACAGACTTTATAACTTTTAATTTTACTAATCAAATGTGTGCCCAAAGGAATAGCATGTTGTATATCAAAACTTGCAGATAACATAATGTTCGGAAGCATATTGAGTTGTGCTAATATGAACAAGAAGTTAAGCAGGGGTAATAACTGATTAAGGAAGTGGAAATGCATAAAGCAAATGGAGGTCAATATGGGCAATCATCTGGTCATTCAATTAGGCTCCAAGGAAAATAAAGCCAGAGCGTCTACAGGGAATTGGCTCAATAAAAGTAGGCAATCCAAATGAGTGTTTAAATAATAACAAATGTGCCATGACTTGCTCCTTGAAGCAATCTGTGATAGTGGATGTCAGAGTCACTGGCTGGTAGTCATTAAGTCATACAGTATCACTCAAATTGGTATACCTGGAGCTAAGTGGAATGATTTAAATTAACACTTGGCTATTCAGAGGTGAATTCAAGAAGCAGCCTTCAAGCAAAGGGTTACTAGAAATCGGGAACTCATTTTCCTGCAAAGGGTTGGATGCTGGAATACATTTGAAATGCTCAGGACTGTGATGAATACATTTCACTAACCAAGGTTATCATGTGATTCTCAGCTATAAATAAAATTGTGTATATATATACATATACATACAAACATTTTTTTTGGTAAATATATGTTGTATGTTTTAGTAAATAAGTGGTAAATATATGTCTTTAGGCTCCTGTACCTCCTGTTTGATGGTAGCAAAGAGAAGAAGGCATATCCTTGGTAATGGGGGTCCTTAATGATGGATGCTACTATCATCATGTCTGGTATCTGGTGTTACGTACTCACAGTTTGAACATGGGACAGTGGGATGATGTAATTGTCTCATGACTGTGGGGTGATGTTATGTCACGTGATGCCATGTTCCAAACGGTACTTAAACAACAAAGTACACTGCAGATGCTGTGGTCAAATCAACACGTATAAACAAGCTGGGTATAAACTCAGCAGGTCGGGCAGCATCCGTTGATCCTTTGTCAGGACAAGAAAGGACATTTGTCCTGACGAAGGGTCTCGGCCCGAAACGATGACTGCTCATTTCAATGGATGTTGCCCGACCTGCTGAGTTCATCCAGCTTATTTGTACGTGTTGGTACTTAAACAAAGTCCGCAGTCTGTGACGCAGTTCTCATTTTTATTTTTATGCAATGTTGTTGTTGCTGGCCAGAGGTGTGGAGATTCCACCGGTTTTGTTTGTTGCACATTTATTTTTCCCTTACAGTCCAGTATCGGAGAGTGAAGGCATTACCAGAGTTATCTGACTTCAAAGGATTGGATAAAGTTAATGTCGTTCAGCGTCTTGGGAATGATCAACATTTATTTTTGAATCTGTTCAGGAATTGTGGCATGCACATTTGAGTTAAACCCCAGCAAGGTCGGGAAGGTTTGTGCCGTGACCATCCTCCTGTCAAAAGGTCAGTTCCTTTTATTTCCTCGTGATTTCTTCGAACAAGGCATCTCCCAGCTGTGGGATCAGCAGATTCGTCGTTACTTCGAAGGAATTGTTGTTTTGGGGAAGTCTCTCCTTAATGACTGTATGAATCACATGGACTTTTGAATTTATCACATTTAAAACTGTGCTTGGATAACAACTCGTTAAGAACAGTTTCTAAGTTTGACTGTTTGTTAGATATTGCCGCCTAACTGTTAACGTCCAGTTAAGTTAGTCGTTTGTTTACTTTTCTAAGTTTGAGCACAGATTAATAAATCTCGGGATTTGTTTATAAACCCTGACTCATTTAATATTCATTGGTACTCCCGGAGTGGCCTACTCTATGTTGGTGAGACCTGATACCTGGGGGACTGCTTTGTTGAGCACTTTTGCTCTATCTACCACAAAAGGCAAGGCCACACAGTGACTATACATCTCAATTTGACTTCCTATTCCCATTCTGACATGTCTGTCCATGGCCTCCTCTATTGCCATATTGAGGCCAAACTCAGGTTCGAGAAGCAACACCTCAGAATCAATCCAGGTAGCCTGCAATTCTGGTAAATTATCCCCATCTCTTTTCAATTCTTTTTCATCTGATATTCCGGTTACCTTCTCACCCCTTCTCTTCCCCTCAGCTGCTGATCACCACCCTCTGGTTCCCCTTCTCCTTTCCTTTTATCTATGTTCACTCCTATTAAATTCCTTCTCCTTCAGTCTTTTACCTCTTTCACATATCTTTTCCCAACTTTTGTTTTACATCCTCAGTTTCATTCCCCATTCTCCACACACCCATTTCTCCCTCACCTGGTGTCACCTATCATATGTCAGTTTACACCACTTTTACTTTCCCAACTTCTTAATCTGGCTTCTGTTCCCTTCCTTTCCAACCCTAATGAAGGTTCTCAGCTGAAATGTTGACTGTTTAATCCCCTCCATGCATTATTGTACTGGTTTGATCTGTATGAACAGTACGCAAGACAAGTTTATCATTGTACGTGTGAAAAATAATACACCAGTTTATCAATTTACCATTTGTTTTGGAATCAAACTGCAAAGTACCTTTACAGAATAACTACTTCAAACAATCATCTGTTTTTAATTACCCTACTAATTCAGTCTTGTAAAATACTGGAAACAATCAGTATATCTGTCAACATTGGTAGTAAACACTTCAGATCAAAGAATGTTCATCAAATGAAGAAACTCTGTCCTGATATGTTAATTGTTTGTGATTTCACAAGTGCTGCCTGACCTGCCAAGCGAGTCCTGTATTTTCTGTTTCATTTATTTTCTTTCAGCATCAGAAGATTTGTATTGACTGTCACTGCAATATCAGAATTGCCAGTGATCAGAGATTCAGTACAGAGGCACAGCAACAGGCAAAGTTAAATATACTACCTGTCCAAATTTTGATATCCTTGCAATATATTTCCATGTATTTCAACTTTCATTTCATATTTCCCAATTTGTCAATTTTCCATGTATCAACTTATCAATAATCTTTAGTGAATCAGAAATAATGCTGTCAAATAAAAATGCTTGTTTAATCTTTGTTGATATGGTCTCAGGAGTCTGAACCTGCTTGTCAGAAGTGAGCATTCAATGCCTGCTTCATACTTAAATCTGTCTTCTGTGGCTGAGACAACTTTGTCATCCTCAGCTCTGCTATGAAATGAAATGCCTTGTGATTGAAAGAAGCATTTACCTTGAAGTCAGGAGGAATGAAGTATTAGTTGGCCCTTGCTGCTGTGATGGCTTCTGGCTTTCTCAACAAATCTCTGCCTCTGGATTATGTACTGATGTCAGTTCTTAATGATAAATGTCTTTCATGCAAGTTAGCAAAGAGTTCAAGTAAATTTGCAAAACCTGAGTTAGAAATTTTGAGGAACTAACTGAGCTCATTTTTCCACTTGACTCTGGGTCATCAACAAATTGGATATGTTGTATTCTGCTTTGTCATCTCAGGCATTCAGGTACATTTTGAACAGTTGACTACCCTGGCTTGTGCATGTGTTGTGGCAGTGCATAATTAAAAATCTGCTAATCTGAAAGCAAATATTCAAGATTCAAGACTGTTTAATGTCATTTCCAGAACACAAGTGCAAAGGAGAAAAATATAATAGTTATTCTGGATCCAATGAGGCAAAAAAAAACACAATAATAAAAAAAATAAAAATAAACACATAAGATGCGTTACAGATATAAATCAATTGTTTGTCCATAAAGTGATATGAGATACAGGTGTCACATAAGGTGTCTCTGACAGGACGTGATAAAGTAGTGGTGGTTGGGGGTGTAGAGGGGGAGGTTAGTGGGTGAAGATATTGATCACCCTTACAGCTTGGGGAAAGTAAATGTTTTTGAATCTAGGCTATATATTTATGTATATATATCCTTGTTGGTTGGTAGGCTGGCGCTGGTGATACATTGGGCAGTTTTGTCTACTCGTTGCAAAGCCCTGCTGTCCACTGCAGTGCAGTTTCTGTACCATGCAGAGATGAGCATCAGGATGAGTATTGGTCATGGGTATTGGTCATCAGGATAGGTCATGGGTATTGATGATCATAGTCCATCTCTCTTCAGCCTCCTCAGAAAGTAGAGGCATTGGTGACCTTTTTTGATTGTACAGGATGCGCTCTGGAACCATAAGAGATTGTGCAAGATGTGCAACCCAGTAGTTTAAATCTCCCCCCACCTTTTAAATCTACTCGTCATCTTTTTTTCTCAAGTCCTGCTGAAAGGTCTCAGCCTGTTACTATAGATGTTGCCTAGCCTGCTTAGTTCCTCCAGCATTTTGTATGTGTTGTTTGAAACTGCTCACAGTTTCCATTGTTATGCCACTGATGTAAAGAGTGTGAGTGGTGTGAATATCAACAACCATTCCTTTGTCTTGTTGACACTGGAAAAGAGATTATTTTCCTGGCATCAAACCTTGAGCTGTTCCAACTTATCCCTGTAGGCTGTCTCATTATTTTTGGTGAAGATCCCCACCACTGTGGTGTCATCAGTGAATGTGACAATGTGTTTGCTTGGGTGTTTGGCCATGCAGTCATCTGTGAGCAGAGGCTACAGCAATGTGCTCAGCACAGAACCTGTGTTGAGGATAATGGGAACAGACAGTTTCCATCCTGACTATCTGAGTTTTTAACCCACCTTCCAGCACATCTACATAGAGTGTTGTAGCAGGAAAGCAGCAGCTGTCATCAGGGATACCACCACCTACATTAAGTCATGTTCTCTTGCTGCTCCTATCAGGAAGGAGGTACAGGAGCCTCAAGACTCACACCACCAGGTTCAGTAATAGTTATTACCCTCAGGCTCTTGAACCAGATGGAATAATTTCACTTGCCCCATCACTGAACTGTTCCCACAACCTATGAACTCACTTTCAAGGAATCAGCATCTCATGTTCTCGATATTTATTGCTTATTGATTTTTTATCTTCTTTTTGTCTTTGCACAATTTGTTGTCTTTTGCACCAGGTTGTCCGTCCTGTTGATACAGTCTTTCATTATTTCTATTATGGTCATTGGATTGAGTATGTCTGCGAAAAATTTAATCTTAGGGTTATATATGATGATATCTATGTACTTTGATAATAAATTTACATTGAACTTAGAACTATTTTCTGTCCTTTACTTCTGCAAATTTAAAATATCTGTTTAGTAGCTGATCCCATTATAACTGTGTGCAATGTTGCATTTTAGATTTACTACACTCTTTGGTTTTATGTATTGTTTTGCACACCTTAATAATTTCTTTCACCTTCTATCTTTTCTCCCTTTTCAAATGTCTTTGTCACCTGTTGCTGCTTCCTAAATTTCTAATTCTTAAGCTTGCTACTTTTCATGAAAACATTTCTGTCTTTTCATCCAACACTATCTGCATCCTCTTCAATTAGGCAGGTATGGGTCACATTTATTGAAGAGTATCTAACTCCTGAAATATACATTAATTAACAACTGTCACACATTCCCGTATTTGCTTGTTGTTTTCTATGTACTGACAAAAAATTTAACTCTAATTTTGAAATCCACCTTTACCAATGCACTTTCTATTTCAATCTAACCATGGTTTTGAAATTGATTAGATCTTTTTCAAACTGCATAGAAAACACTATCATCTTTAGATCCCAGGAAAATCTTAGTGGGATTATTTATTTTCCTCTCTCATTGCACAAAATTGGATCTAAGATATTCCGATCCCTGATTATTCTATGATACACTCTTCCAGAATACTATCTCAAATTCATTCTGAGAACTCAACTTCCAAATTTCTACTGCCAATTTGATTTGCCCAATTTTTATAAAATACAGTACCACAATTATTATATTAAGGCTTCTCTTGTCACATTAAACAAATGATTTGGTTTACAGATGCAAAGTTTTCTTTAAACTCTTTGACCTTCCACATCTCAAGGTGCTTAGCATTGTCCAAATTTCTATTTTTCTTGTAGCTTTAACCTTCCTTTTTAAAACTATGATCTTTCCAAAGATTTGGTTTTGTTAGCTGTGGTCTGCAACCTGCTTTCAGACATTAAATCTGAAGAGAGTCCAGGAGCTCCACGTACTGTACTCACTGAGAAAGTCAGGTAGATAGATCTGCTTGTTTGCCCTGTTGCTGGATTCCACATGGTGAGAATAGCAGGGGCTTGGCTTTCTAAAGTATGGGAATTGTCTCTCTAACCTGGCATTTTGAAAACATCAGTTAAGGTAGGCATCTATACAGTATTAAATTATTTTGTTTTGCATTAAATGTGTTTAAATACTTACACATTTTCATTTAACATTGTTAATTTAGTAAGTTTATTTTATTTAATTTTAGTCAATGAAATGTATCATTATTTTCAGGGTATTTTAATAAAAAGACATTTAGAATATATTTATAATCAATTAAACCTGACTCTTCTAAGTTTGTCTTCTGTCAAAGTTTTGAATGCTGATTGGAAGGTAGATGCAAATTATGGGCACCATAATTTTGGGGTCTTTTGAGGTCTTTTCATTGCTTTGTCTGTGGTCAAGTCATGTTCAACTCTACTACATTTGACTCCCAGACATAGAGAACCAACACGATTAGATCTCTACTTATCTTTCTGGTAAACACAGCTATGTTGGAATTGAAAGCAGCAATTCAAGGCAGCAGGACTAGCCAGGAGAATCTGACTGATATTCCTTTCCTCAGCTAAATGCCGTCCTTTGCTCCCCGCTGTTAGTTCGCTACCAGGAGTGGAGGTAGAGGATAGGCAATAGACACAAACTGCTGGAGGAACTCAGCAGGCTAGACAGCATCAATGGAAAAGAGTAAACAGTCAATATTTTGGGCCAAGACCCTTCATCAGGACTTGATTAGATAAGCACATGGATAAAAAAAAAGCAGGGGTATGTGGGAGGAGAAGGTTAAATTGATCGGGGCCTGTACTGTGCTGTACTGTTCTATGTTTAAAGATTCCCTATATCCTTGGTTACCTGATTCACCAAGAAACTGATACCAATCTAGCTTAAGGACATCTTGTCCCAATGGAAGAGCTCCTTTTTCCTTCAATGTTGATGTCAGATTGTCCTGAGTTAAAAAATCCTTCTCTTCCCATTCCACTGATAAGACAATCAAGCCTATGGCAATCTCTACATGCTCTTAGCAACAATTTGGAGATTAATAACCTTAAACTTTGCATTTGAGTTTAGTCCCAGCTCTTTAAAGTAATTCGATGCAATCTCATTCTTGGTTCGACCCTTGTTATTTGATGCATGCTATTTTTTTTCTCCCTCCAAGTTTCTTTTCAGCCCACAGTACAGTATATGTTTTTAATCCTGATATCTGAGCGGCACTACCTCAATGGCTCTGGATATGGTTGCAGTGAATGGGATTTATAATCCCTTTCTCCCACCACTTTCCAAAGAACATATGTGCAGGGGTAAGCCACTTGGCACACTCTGTCCTTGATCAAAGTCAGAACACTTCTCTCTCAACTCCCATTTTCCTACACTCTTTCCTTTTATAACCAGAAGCCTATCCTATTGTACATTGAATGACTGAGACTCTAAAGCCCTCAGGATTTCAAACTCCAAAGATTTAGCACAGCCTGATTAGAGAAATTTCTCTTCGTCCCATTTCTAGACTAACCCTGAAGTTATGATCAATGGTTCGAGACATCATGGCCTGGAGAAACATCCCCCTTGCATTTAACCCTTTATGAATTTTACAATATTCGAGCAGATTACCTCTCATTCTTCTAAACTTAATTATACAAGCCTGGCCTACTGAATTACCCCTCATCTGCAAACCTATCATCTCAGAAAACATTCTGGTGAGACTTTTTGTAATATTCTCTCAAATGGCAAATTTAAGACCATAAGACAAAAAGACAAAGGAGCAGAATTAGGTCATTTGGCCCATCAAGTCCATTCCGCCATTCAATCATGACTGATCCTTTTTCCCCTGCTCAGCCCCACTCCCCAACCTTCTCCCCGTAACCTTTGGTGCCATGTCCACATATCAAGCTCTGCCTTAAATACACCAAGCAACCTGGTATCCACAGTGGAATGTGGTAATAAATTCCCCAAATTCACCATAAGACCACAAGATATAGGAGCAAAAGTAGGCCATTCGGCTCATCGAGCCTGCTCCGTCATTCAATCATGGGCTGATCCAATTCTTCCAGCCATTTCCACTCCCCTTCTTTCAGCCCATACCCTTTGATGCCCTGGCTAATCAAGAACCTATCTATCTTTGCCTTAAATACACCCAGTGACTTGGCCTCCACCAATTTACTACCCTCTGACTAAAGTAATTTCTCCTCATCTCAGTCCTAAATGGACGTCCTTCAATCTTGAAGTCGTGCCCTCTTGTCCTAGAATCCCCTACTATGGGGAAAAAACTTTGCCATATCTAATCTGTTCAGGCCTTTTAAAATTTGGAATGTTACTATGAGATCTCCCTCTCATTCCCTAAGTATATTAGTCACCAGCTTCCTTTCATAATTCATCTTTTCCTTCCGAATGACCTTCTTAGTTTCCTTCTACAAGTTTTTAAAAGCTCCCCAATTCTCTATCTTCCGACTAGCTCTGGCTTCTTTGTCTGTGCTCTTTTTTGCTTTTACTTTGGCTCTGACTTCACTTGTCAGCCACGGTAGTGTCCTACTTCCCTTTGAAAATTTCTTCTTATTTGGAGCATATCTGTCTTCACCATCCTCTAACTAAAGGAATTGCTCTACATCTCTGTTTTAAATGGACACCCCTCTATCCTGAGGCTGTGCTCTCTTGTCCTAGACTCTCCCACCACGGAAACATTTTTTTCCACATCTACTCTCTCTAGGCCTTTCAACATTGAAAAGGTTTCAATGAAATCCCCCCCATCCTTCTAAATTCCAGTGAGTACAGACCCATAACTATCAAACATTCGTCAGATAATAACCCTCCCATTCCCGGAATCATCCTTGTGAACCTCCTCTGAACCCTCTCCAATGCCAGATGAGGAGCCCAAAACTGTTCACAATACTCAATGTGAAGCCACACCAGTTCCTTGTAAAGCCTCAGCAACAAATCCCTGCTCTTGTATTCTAGACCTCATATATTCTTTTAAAGATTTAAAAGATATTAAAGAGTGGGTTTATTTGTCACTTTACGGTATAGTGAATAATCGAAAGATACAATGCAATGCGCTGTTTGTGCGAACGACTAATACAGTCCAAGGATGTGCTGGGATTAGTCTGCAATTGTGGCCATGTTTTCAGCCCGAACATAGCATGCCCTCATCTTACTAACCCTTCCTAACTCATATATAGGTCAGAACCATGTGCGTTTTCAATCCTTCCAGTTGAGTGGCTTTCTGTACCATGGTGTTACAATCAGTTTTCCCTTCTTCCTGTATTGCCTTTGTTAACATCCACAGACAGGAAACACTTTATGCCTGTTATGCAAAGGCAAAAAGTGAAATTCCTAGATCATTACCTTCTAGGTCCACTGATCTTTGGTACATTAACATCATGATGTACCAAAACACTGTTCAAATCTCAGCCACTTCCTGGTTTAAGGGTTATGGCTGTCCTGTGGATTAAATTGGTCAGTTAACTCTTCCCGTTCTTGATGTTTCACAACATTTATAGCTTGGTTCTAGCTCTCAAGATTTAAACTGAGTTTTGCTAAGATGCAGACACACAGAGCAGGTGATTGCTGGAGATCTCACTCATTTTTACAAACTCCCACGTGCTGCAGTATAACACATTCACCTGGCATATTTATCAGATCTCCTTTTATTTATTCAATTAACTACAGTTGTTTTTCATTTAACATTTATTTTGAACTAATTAGTTTGACTACTAAAAGTAATTAATCTATATTTGTCGTAACCACTTTTTAGTCTGTTGCTAGCTTTTCTTAAAAAGCAAGATCTTAACCTAACCTCCATACCCTTATCTTACATGAACCACTGAGAGTTGTAGAGGTATGAAGATGAACCCCATTCTCATGTGACTAATTTCCCCCATAAGGATTTTATGACAAACGTACTTTGTTTCAGACACAAACATTGGATTGTGGAGGGATGTGTATTATTCAGTTTAGAGCTGGGGTATCCACACCAGGTGTGTACAAAAAGAGCTACTTTTCAATCAGGCTGGTGATCAAGATTTCAAAAGCAGACTTTCATGGAAGTTTTTCTGATTTGAGGAGTGGCCAGAAAGCAAGAGGAATCCATCAGAAAGGGCCATTAAGAATAATACTTGTGTTCAAGTGAGGCGGCCATTCATTTGGAGTGTGCCAGTCTTTAAAGTGACTTTGGCTCATCAGGCTTGAGGGAAAATAGGCTTGGATGAGATAAAGTTTGTTTTAAGTTATTCTCTTCGTGTTCTTATATGTTCATTACTCATGTGTTAGTGCATAGTATAGTGAGACTGGCTCCAGGGCAAGTATTTTGTATTGCATGTGAGATGTGGGAAATCTGGGAGACCGGCAGTCTCCCAGATAAACACATCTGTACCAGGTATACCAAGCTACAGGTCTTGAGAGAACATTTTGAGGAACCGGAGCAGCAGCTCAATGATCTTTGATTCATGTGGGAGAATGAGGAGGTGACAGACATGAGCTACCAGGGAGGCCACAACCCCTAGTTTGCAGGTGGCAGGTAACGGTGACAATCAGGAGAAATAAGGGAAATGCACAGCCAGTGCAGAGTACACCTGTGGTCGTTCCCCTCAATAACAAGTATATAACCTTAGATACTGTTGAGGGGGAACGACCTACCAGGGTGGGTGGAGCCACAGTGACCGGGTTCAGAAGAGCAGAAAAGGTGAAGAGAACTGGAGTGTTGATGGGAGATTCTTTAGTCAGAGGAACAGAGACAAGGTTCTGTGGAGCAATAGAGAAACTGAATGGTATGCTGCCTTCTCGATTCCAGAATCAGGGATGTCTAGGATTGTATCCATTGTATCAAGAGCGAGGATGAGCAGCTATAAGTCTTGATACATATTGGCATTAATAACATAGGAAGACAAGATGAGGAAGTCCTGCAGAAAGATTTTAGGGTACTAGGTAGTAAGCTGAGAAACAGGACATCCAGGTTAGTAATCTCTGGATTGCTGCCTGTGTCACGTGCTAGTGAGGGTAAGAATAAGATGATGTGGCAGGTGAAGAACTGGTGCAGGGAACAGGGGTTCAGATTTATGGACCACTGGGACCTCTTCTAAGCAAGATATGACCTGTAAAAAAGGGATGGGATACATCTGAACCCAAAGGGGTCCAACATCCTTGAGGGCAAGTTGGCTAGAGTTGTTCGGGTGGGTTTAAACAAATTTGTCAGGGGGATGGGAACTGGAGCGATAGTGCTAAAGATGGGCAATTGGGTTACAAACAGAGCCAATGTGTAGTGAGGCTCCAAGCAAGGAGAGGCTGATGATAGGGCAAATTTACAGTAAACAAGATGAGCTGCAACATAAAAGACAACTAAAATTGAAAAGTGTGAGTACAAGACTAAAGGTGTTATATTTGAATGTGCACAGCATAAGGATGAACTTGCAGCACAGTTACAGATTGGGAAGTATGATGTTGTAGGCATCACTGAATCATGGCTGAAAGAAAATTATAGCTGGGAGTTTAATGTTCAAACGTACACATTGTATCAAAAGGATAGGCAGGAAGGCAAAGGGGGTGGTGAGGCTCTGTTGGTAAAAAATGAAATTAAATCATTATAGAGAGGAGACATAGGGTCTGAAGGTTCTGAATGGTTGTGGATAGAGCTAAGGAACTACAAGGGTAAAAAGATCCTGATGGGAGCTATATTCAGATCCCAAAAAGCAGTAGGGATGTGGTCTACAAGTTACAACGGGAGATAGAAAGTGCATGCCAAAAGGGCAATGTTATAATAGTCATGGGGGATTTCAATATGCAGGTAGATTGAGAAAATAAGGTTGTTGCTGGATTCCAGGACAGGAAATTTCAAGAGTGTCTATGAGATAGCTTTTTGGAGCAGCTCGTGGTTGAGCCCACTAGAGGATTTGCTATTCTGAATTGGGTGTTGTTCAATGAACCAGATTTAATTAGAGAGCTTAAGCTAAAAGAATCTTTTGGGGAGGTGATCATCATATGATCGACTTCACTCTGAAATTTGAGAAGCAAAAGCTAAAGTCAAATGCATCTGTATTATTGTAGAGTAAGAAAAAAATACAGAGGCATGAGAGAGAAGTTGGCCAGAATTGATTAGAAAAGAACACCAGCAGGGATGACGGCAAAGCAGCAAAGGCTGGAATTTTTGTAAGCAATTTGGAAGGCATAGGATGCATATGTCCCAAAGAGGAATAAATATTCTAAAGGCAAAATGGCACAACCACAGCTAACAAAGGAAGTCAAAGCCAGTATTAAAGCCCAAGAGAGGGCATATAATGGAACAAAAAGAAGTGGGAAATTAGAGGATTGGGAAACTTTAAAATACCAACAGAGTCAACCATAAAAGTCATTAAGAAACTAAAGATAGAATCTGAGAGTAAGCTAGCCAATAATATTAAAGAGAATACCAAAAGTTTCCTCAGACATGTAAAGTGTAAAAGAGAGGCAAGTGCGGATATTTGACCACTGGAAAACAATGCTAGAGAGTAATGGGGTCAAGAAAATGGCGGACAAACTGAAGAAGTATTTTGCATCAGTTTTTAATGTGTGGAATTCAATAGCAATATGGTGGAAATTCCAGGTGTCAACGATCATTAAGTGTGTGAAGTTACCATTAGCAGGGAGAAGGTTCTTGGGAAACAGAAAGGTTTGAAGGTAGATAAGTCATGTGGATCAATGGTGTACAACCCAGTGTTCTGAAAGAGGTGGCCGAAGAGATTGTGGAAGCATTAGTAAAGATCTTTCAGGAATCACTAGATTCTGGACTGGTTCCAGAAAACTGGAAAATCACAAATGCCACTCCACACTTCAAGAGGGGAGAGAGACAGAAGAAAGGAAATTATAGGCCAGTTAGCCTGACCTCAGTGGTTCAGAAGATGTTGTTAAAGATGTGGTTTCAGGGTGCTTGGAGGCACAAGATAAAATAGGCCATAATCATCATGGTTTCCTCAAGAGAAAATCTTACCTGACAAATCTGTTGGAATTCTTTTAAGAAATAATAAGCAGAATAGACAAACGAGAATTGGTTGATGTTGTACACTTGGATTTTCTGAAGGCCTTTGACAAGGTGCTATACGTGAAGCTGCTTATCAAGCTCTGAGCCCATGGTACTACAGAAAAGATTCTAGCACGGGTAAAGCAGTGGCTGATTGGAAAGACAGAAAAAGTGGGAATAAAGGGAGCTTTTTGTGGTTGGCGGTCGGTGACTTGTGATGCTCTGTAAGGTTCTGTGATGCAACCAATTCCTTCTAGGTGATATGTCAATGATTTGGATAATTGAATTGCAAGACTGAGGAATTGAGGACTGTCGAAAAGTGGCACCAAAGAGAAGAGACCTGTGGCTGATCAGCCAAGGTGGCACAGTAGTGCAACTGGTACAGTTGCTTCCTCAGGTTTAATACTGACCCCAGGTGTTGTCTAAGTGATGTTTGCATGTTATCTCTGTGACTACATCAGCTTCCTCCATGTGGTCTAATTTCCTCCCCTACCCCAAAGATATGAAGGTTGGTGGGTTACATGGCCATGGTAAATCATCCCTAGTGAGTTGTAGTACCTCGGGGGAGTTAATGATGACCTGGGGAGAATACAATTTGGATTAGTGTAAATGGGAGGCTAATGGCTAGTACAATCTTTGTGGGCCAAAGGACCTGTTTCTGTCCAGCATTTCTCTATGCCTATGATTATATTGAATGGTGGGATAGGTTGAGGGGAGTAGTGACATACCTGGCTTGAATTTTCATAGATTCTAATACTCTTAATAAAACGCATGTGAACAGCTGACTAGGTGTGGATGTTCAATAGCCAAGAATAGTATTGTATAATGTATAATGACTGTGTTGCAACACAGCTCGAATCACATCATCAAGTTCATCACTAACATAATCGTGCTGGGTCTCATCAGCAAGAACGACGAGTCAGCATACAGAGAGGAGGTGCAGCGGCTAACAGACTGGTGCAAAGCCAACAACCTGTCTCTGAATGTGAACAAAACAAAAGAGATGGTTGTTAGCTTCAGGAAGGCACAGAGCGTACACTCTCCACTGAACATCCACGGCTCCTCGGTAGAGATCGTTAAGAGCACCAAATTTCTTGGTGTTCAAATGGTAGAGAATCTCACCTGGTCTCTCAACACCAGCTCCATAGTAAAAGCCGATCAGCATCTCTACTTTCTGTGAAGGCTGAGGAAAGTCCATCCCCCACCCCCGATCCTCATCACATTCTACAGGGGTTGTATTGAGAGCATCCTGAGCAACTGCATCATTGCCTGGTTCAGAAATTGCACCATCTCAGATCGCAAGACCCTGCAGCGGATAGTGAGGTCAGCTGAGAAAATCATCAGGGTCTCTCTTCCCACCATTATGGACATTTACACCACAGGCTGCATCCGCAAAGCAAACAGCATTATGAAGGACCCCACGCACCCTTCATACAAACTCTTCTCCCTCCTGCCATCTGGGAAAAGGCACCGAAGCATTAGGACTCTCATGACCAGACTATGTAACAGTTAATTCCCCCAAGCTATCAGACTCCTCAATACCCAGAGCCTGGACTGACACCAACTTACTGCCCTCTATTGTGCCTATTGTCTTGTTTATTATTTATTGTAGTGCCTGCACTGTTTTGTGCACTTTATACAGTCCTGGGTAGGTCTGTAGTCTGGTGTAATTATTTTTTCTGTGTTGTTTTCACATAGTTCAGTGTAGTTTTTGTATTGTTTCATGTAGCACCATGGTCCTGAAAAACGTTGTCTCATTTTTACTGTGTACTGTATCAGCAGTTATGGTCAAAATTACACTAAAAAGTGATTTGACTTGACTTGATTTGGTTTGGTGAAACTGGTTCCAGTAGGTTGGCAATTAAAGGTCATATATTTAAGGTGATTGGCAAAAGAACTTGGACAACACCATCAATCATTTAATTACAAACATTTGTTGTTCTCCAGAGCATTGTACTGTTTTAAAAAGGTAATACAAGCTAAATCAGTGAGAATAGTCAAGAAGAAATTCAATGAGAGACCAGTGCAGAAGAGTCATTGGATGGTGCCACCATAGTTTTGGCACGGGCACAATGGAATAATGGACCCTCTTTGTTCTGATTCATGCAGTGAAGCTATGAAGCAATTTTAAAATAAATCCCCATATCAAAAACTGTTGTTTCATAACTTATATATTTAACTTTAAGTATTTGAACCATGTCCCTGCTATCACAATGTCTCTGCTATTCTTGGTAATCAGAGAAGATAACATTACAGAAAAAAATTACCTGCCATTGTTAGATGCAATATGTGGAGAACTAAAAATCACTTTAGAGTCCTCTTTTAAATGATGTCATTGAATCAGCAACATTAAGTGTGGAACAAACTTTTTATATTTTCCACTGAAGTTATCAGTGAAAAGTTTTTGGGACCAGATGGGTTTAGTCAAATCAAGAACAACTGTTTTTTTTGCCAAGGGGGAGCATGGATGTTTCCTCAGGCTCCACAGAGTAAGACAAAACATTCTTTGCCATAGGTTGCAGCAAACCAGCTGCATTCCCTGCCATAGCTCCCACAACCATTTCAAACTGAAGAACTATTGCAATTCATTCATGCCAGCAAGTTTTCTAAATTTGTTCTTGCATTCTCTTGTTGAATTGAATCTTTTATCTCTTTCATTTATAAGGACTTCCTGTCAATGTGAGTTGGTTCATTCAACAATAGCATGATAAAGAGTCTCAGAGTTAATCTGTTTTGAGCATAGAATTGTAAAGTGGTAACAAGCTCTCACCTTAATATAACCTTGGATTAATGGGTTTAAGTGTTTTATCTCCACTTTCAAGTAGTAATCAAGATGTACTGGAGGCTTTATATAATGGATCATAAATAGGTGAAGGAAGACTGATCTCTCCAGAGATTCTTGAAAAATCAAGTTTCAGTTTAAGTTCAAGTTCAATTATCATTCAACCATACACATGAAAATAGTTAAATGAAACAGCATTCTTCTGGGACCAAATGTCACACACAGCACATATAGCACACATATCTATGATAGCAGGAAAATCATAGAGTTTTCCAAAAAGAAGTTATCCCAAAACGTGTGTGTCATGGCCTATAGATTGATGGTGCATGGATGTTGTCCTGAAGCCAGTTTCTGCAAGAACAGCCCACAGCAGTTCCTCATATTGCACAATGCAACCACAGATGAATGCAATCCAGGTTGTTTTCCACCGATGGAACACTGGAGGGCAACACCTACAGGAGGGGACAGCTCCCAGCCCAGTGGCACACAGCCATTTCTGGCCTCACCTTCCTGGGTGGCCACAATCAGGGACCACAATCAAGGCTACACAGTTTCCCATTTGAAAGATATATTCATCATAACAAGTATATATGGAGAGTGAAACAGAATTATTAATGTGGACTGATAACTGTAAACTAGCCTGATGATAGGTCATTGAGGTGCAACTTTTAAGCCTGCCGAATTTTTCCACAAATTTCTGTATTTTTCCAGAATTCCAGTGAGAAACTTGGAACATCAATTCTGTTTCTCTCCACAGTTGTTACCTGATCTACTGAGCATTTGAAACATCTTCTGTCTCATTTGAAGATGCCCAGACTTTATTTCTTGGTGGGATCATATCTGTTGTCTCTTATGTAGATCATATTCCACTTGTTATCTCAGCTGGCATGGATGGTGGAAGTGGAAGAACCAGTAAAAGGCTGATTAGAAACATAGAAAACCTACAGCACAAACCAAAAACCCACAGAGCTGTGCCAAACATGTACTTACTTTGGAAATTACCTATGGTTATTCATAGCCCTCTATTTTTCTAAGCTCCATGTATCTATCCAGGAGTCTCTCAAAAGGCCCTATCGTATCTGCATCCACCACTGTTACCAGCATCCCATTCCACGTACTCACCACTCTCTGCGTAAAAACGTACCCCTGACATCTCCTCTGAACCTACTTCCATGGACCTTAAAACTGTGTCCTTTCTGTCTAAGACCCATGTTTTCTGCAATATCACAACTTAGTTTTGGCCTTGTTGATCTAAAAGGGATAGAAGAAAGTATTAAGAGTTTACTCAAAGGGCTATGAAAGCAAGGAAGTCAAGACAGGATTTAAGTTATTTTCTATATTTATCCCATAATGGGGTAGGAGTCAGTTGGGAAGTGGTCACCTTTTAAAATAATAATGTTCAACTTCAAAAACAATCAAATGTTTCTGGTTACCTTTCTGATTATTTTACCCATGATAAATTATTGCTCCTAGTTAATAATGTTTCAGATTGGTGATCACTACACTAAAATTTATGTCCAATTTCTTAGTGAATCATTTGCCTGGCAAGCATTTCTGCCTCTTCCTTTCTACTGCTTCAGGTCTTTCCTTAATTAACAGAAATGATCTTCTTCCTGAAATCAGGATTGATGGCATTTCTTAAACTTGGAGGCTTTTCCTATTTTGTGTGCACATATTATGGTCCAGATTGAAAAGGACAAAAAAATTATGATTCAGAATGCGAATTTATGTTCCACGCAGCAATATTAGACAATCTTTTCTCTGAGTTCAGTCAGGATAAGAATTGGAAAATGACTAAAGAGACTGGCATATCTGCTGTGACATAGTTTTACTAGTGACCAATATGTCTGACTGCAGTTAGATTGCACTAATTGAACTTTTTAATTCTTTCTTTGATGAAAGTGTATGCAGCAGAAAAGTAATTTGTATTTTTTTAGTAGCAAGAAAGATTCCTGGTAAGACATGTTCCCTCTCATATTAAAAATAGATAAAGGCCAGAAAACTCCTTAGTTAGCCATGTCATTCCAGAAGATTATGGATGATCTGACTATGGACATAACTCCACTTCTTAAACTGATCCTCATAACCTTTAACTTATCTGTGTTGCTGTTCATCAAGTCAGAACCCCACCACCAAGGCCATGCTTTCTTCTTGCTACTGCCTTCAGGAAGGAGCTATAGGAGACAAATCCAGTCTTTTTTTTGAATTCTAGAAGATATTTTTCATTTTGATTCATCACATTTTCCATTCTGATGTTTTGGGATGGGATATTTTCTTAGCAGGACAGATCTGAGATCAATGCATTAACATGTTACAAACTATTGTGAACTTAGATTCAAACTCTGATGTAGTCCCACTCATTGAAAGTTCCATGGCATATCTCTAGATTAACACTATAGAAATTGTAAAATTATTAAAGTTAGTATTAAAAAATTAACTTTTGAAGCTAAAGTCATACATTGTATTCAGTGAAGTACTAAATCTAATCCTTTTAACATCATACACTCTGGCCACTTTAGTAGTACCTCTGTACCTAATAAAGTGGCTACTGAGTGTATGTTCATGGTCTTCTGCTGCTGTAGCCCACCCACTTCAAAGTTTGAAGTGCTGTACACTCAGAGATGTTCTTCTGTACACCATTGTTGTAACATATGGTTATTTGAATTACTGCTTGAACCAGTCTGGCCATTCACCACCAAACTCTCTCATTAACAAGGTGCTTTTACCCAACAGAACTGCTACTCACTGGATTTTTTTTTTCATACTATTCTCAGTAAACTCTAGAGAATGTTGTGCATGAAAATCCCAGATGATCAGCAGCTTCTGAGATACTCAAACCACTCAATCTGGCACCAACAATCATACTATGGTCAAAGTCACTTAGGACCCTGGTCAGACCCCACTTGGAGTACTGTGCTCAATTCTGGTTGCCTCACTACAGGAAGAATGTGGAAGGCATAGAAAGGGTGCAGATGAGATTTACAAGGATGTTGCCTGGATTGGGGAGCATACCTTATGAGAATAGGTTGAGTGAACTCGGCCTTTTCTCTTTGGAGCGACTGAGAATGAGAGGTGACCTGATAGAGGTGTATAAGATGATGACAGGCATTGATCATGTAGATAGTCAGAGGCTTTTTCCCAGGGCTGAAATGGTTGCCACAAGAGGACACAGGTTTAAAGTGCTGGGGAGTAGGTACAGAGGAGATGTCAGGGGTAAGTTTTTTACTCAGAGAGTGATGAGTGTGTGGAATGGGCTGCCGGCACAGTAGTGGAGGTGGATACGATAGGGTCTTTTAAGAGACTTTTGGATAGGTACATGGAGCTTAGCAAAATAGAGGGATATGGGTAAGCCTAGTAATTTCTGAGGTAGGGACATGTTCGGCACAACTTTGTGGGCCGAAGGGCCTATATTGCGCTGTGAATTTTCTATGTTTCTATGACCACATATCATCCCCACTGTGATGTTTGGTCTGAACAACAACTGAACTATTTGACCACATATGCATACTTCTATGCATCCAGTTGTGCCGTATAATTGGCTGATTAGATATCTGCAATAATGAGCAGGTGTGCCTAACAAAGTACTCACTGATTGTAGATATTTTTGAGTTTTATTTTGCAAAGAATTCTTATTCTGAAAGTTACTATTGAGTAGACAGTCCAAGAAAATTGCTGTGCTCTGTATTTCTGAAATAGATATGTCATATCCTATTTTGAACAATGAAACCGTTTCAAAATAAGTTAGTATATTAAATGCAGCCCAGTTGAAAGCTCTCTCTAACAGTGAAAATGGCTCAATGTTTTTTTTTTGCCCGTTCAATAATGGTCTTCACAGTTACTGAAGTCTTGCCAAAGGTCCATTACTTTTATTCACTTGTAACTTGAATCTGATGGTTCTGCTGCATGTCCCTTAATGTGATCCAGCTTTCTTTCAGCTTTCCTGCTGTATTCTGCCTTTGTAAAGGAAAATCACAATGAAGTTCATCGCTAGAATTTGAAAGCTAAAGAGAAAGTGAGAGTACGATGTCCCAGATGAACAACATTTTATGTAAAATCTAGGTCTAAAGCATCTTGCATGCTATATTTAAAGTGAGTTTCAATCTAAGAATTTTGAAACACGGCAAAATGAGCAATGGCATTTTAAAGTGGGAATTACTGAGAATGGAATTTGTATCTCAGATATAGGCCATTCAACTGCTGTTCATGTTTTGTTTCGATCGCTGCTAGGAAAGGAGTCTGTGAGTGGCCTATTGCTATGTAGCTTGCTGTGGCAGGCAGGTAGGCCTCTCTGCCTTGTCTGGTGTCCCTCTGATGGTTTTAATATTCTGTGCTTTTTTATCGTCCGTTCCTTTTCTGTTTTGTTGTGCGACAGGAGGCTGTTTGGGTGTGGAGGTTGATGTTCTGTTAGGGTTCTGTTAAATTTTTGTGTGGGGTAAGATCATTTTTTGGGGGGTGGTTGATGTTCCTGTTCTGTTTTGTGCAGGGGGAGAGGGGTTTGATGATTGGGATGCCATTCTTTTTTGTATGGGGGGGTGGGTTTGATGTTTTTCTCTTAACAAATTTCATGTTTTTTTTGTGGCTATCTGGAGACTACAAAATTCAGAGTTGTATTTGGATACAAGCTTTGACAATAAATGAACCTTTGAAATATGAACCTCTTTCCACATTACTTAATTATTGTATCAGTACATCCTCGTTATTTTTCCTTATCTTTTTAAATTTCCATTCCGATGAATTATTTGCCTCAAATTTTCACATGTTCCACCTGATTTCCACAATCAAAGGAAAGTGATTTCTCCGAAAATTCTTGTTAAGATTTGTTCCACTGTTTATTAAACATCGTCCTTATCTTCAGTTGAAATTCACATCACATTCTAAAGTATTTTCTTTATCCTATGAGTCCTTACAAATATATTCTGAAGAACTGAGGCAACAATTTAGCTGACAAGGACTCATAGGACCGCATAAAAGCCAAGGAAAGAGCATATATATAAAAGAGAGTGGGAAGTTGGATGATAGGGAAGCTTTTAAAATCCAACAAAAGCCAGAAGAAGGGAAAAGATGAAATGTGAGGGCAAACTAGCCAATAATATAAAGCAGGATACTAGAAGTTTTTCATTTATATAAAGAGTAAAAGAGAAGTAAGAGTTAACATTGGACCACTGGAAAGTGATGCTGGTGAGGTAGTAATGGAGGACAAAGAAATGGTGGATGAACTTAATGGGAACTTTACATCTGTCTTCACTGTGGAAGACACTAGCAGTGTGCCAAGAAGTCCATGAGCATCAGGGAGCAGGAGTAAGAACCACTGCTATTACAAAGGAAAAAGTGCTAGGCAAGCTCAAAGGTCTTGAGGTGGATAAGTCACCTGGACCAGATGGACTCATCCCAGAGTTCTGAGAGAGTTTGCTTACGAGACAGCAGTTATGATCTTTCAAGAATCACTTCATTCTGGCATGGTTCCACTTTTTAAGAAGGGAGGAAAGCAAAAGAAAGTAAACTGTAGGCCAGTTAGCCTAATATCAGTGATTGGGAAAGTGTTGGAGTCCATTATTAAGGATGAGGTTTTGGAGTACTTGGAGACTAATGATAAAATAAGACAAAGTCAGCATGGTTTCTGTGAAGGGAAATCTTGCCTGACAAACCTGTTATAGTTCATCAAGGAAGTAACAAACAGGGTAGGCAAAGAGAGGCAGTGGATGTTATTTACTTGGATTTTCAGAAGGCATTTGATAAGGTACCACACATGAGGCTGCTTAACAAGATAAAATCTTATGTCATTACCAGAAAGATACTGGCATGGATAGAGGAATAGCTGATAAGCAGGAGGCGGTGACTGGGAATAAAGGGTGCCTTTTCTTGCTGGCTGCCAGTGACTAGTGGTGTTCCTCAGGGGTCAGTATTGCGACTGCTGCTTTTCACATTGTTTGTCAATGATTTAGATAGTGGAATTGATGGTTTTGTGGCAAAGTGTGCGGATGATACGAAGATAGGTGTCGTGGTGTGTAGTGCTGAGGAGACAATGCGATTACAGAAGGACTTAGACAAGTTGGAAACATCTGCATAAAAGTGGCAGGAGGAATACAGTGTTGGGAAATGTATGACAATGTATTTTGGCAAGAGGAACAAAAGTACACACTATTATCTAAATAGGGAGTAAACCCAAATATCACGGGTACAGAGCTACTTGGGAGTCCTTGTGCAGGACTGCAAAACGTTAATTTGCAGGTTGAGTCTGGGGTAAAAGAGGACAATGAAATATTGGCATTTATTTCAAGGGGAATAGAATATAAAAACAAAAAGATAATGCTGAGCCTTTCTAAGACACTAATCAGGCTGCATTTGGAATACTGTCAACAGTTTTGGACCCATAGCTCAGAAAGGATGTTCTCAGAAAGAGCCGGAGTATCTGGAGGAAATGCATCGGGGCACGGGGAGAATGTACAGGGCCTTGAAAACATATTCAGTCCCCACAACTATTTTCATATTTTACTGCCTCGTTTTTAAAATTTTAAATATATTGATATAGGATTATTTGAGCTAATGCACAAAACATTGGGCAACATGTCAATCAAAAGAAAAATTCTAAAACCTATCATTAAGTTCCTAAAAATTAAAAACCAAAATTGTGAGGCTGAAAATGTATTTATCCCCTTTGTAATTACTATGCTAACTTTCCTCAGGTTTAATGTATAGTATTGCTTTACCAACTCAACTAATGTGTTGATGTATAGAACAAAATTGGAGGATCACCTGTTTTCAACGAATTCATAAGAATAAATACCTCCTCTCTCTCTAAGATACAGCAGTATGTAGATTTTCAACAGACCAAACCAAAATGAAGACAAAAGAGCATTCAAAACAAATCAGGAAAATGATAATAGAGAAGCACAAGTCTGGGGAAGGATGGAGATCTATCTCAAGAACACTGAACACACCTCAGAGCTCTATGTAGTCTGTCATGAGAGAGTGGAAGAAATAAGAAACCGCAGCCAGACTGCCTACGTCAGGCTGCACCTCTAAACTTAGTCACTGGAGAAGAATGGCACTTGTAAGAGAAGTTACTGTGATAGCAACAGTCACTCTGAGAGAACTGCTAAAGTCAATGGTTGCAAATGGAGATAAAGTTCATGGTTCCACAAAAATGGTATTCAAGGAAAAGTGGCATTGAAGGACCCTGGTTTTTAAAAAGAACCATATCTTTGCCTGTAAAGACCTTGCAAAGCATTACTTAGAAAATACTGTAAAGGTGTGGAAGAAGGACCTGTAGTTGGATGGGACTGAAGTGGAACATTTAGGCCTCAGCACTAAGTAGTACATGTGGCATAAATCTAATTCTGTGCATCAGCCAGGTAACACCATCCTTACCATAAAGTATGGTGGAAATAGTATCATGCTATGGGAAGGCTTTTCAGTAGCAGAGTCTGGAAATCTGGTCAGGATTGGTGGGAAGATGACTGCTGCTATACACAGAAAGATCCTAGATTTTAAAAAAAACAGCTAGCCTCTGTCAGAAAGCTTAAACTGGGGAGGAAGTTAATCTTTCATAATGACAACAACCCAAAACACACTACCAGAGAAACTATAGGGTGGTGTCAAAAAGAAGAAAATCGATGTCCTTGAGTGGTCCAGTCAGAGTCCTGATCTTAACCTGCTTGAACATCTCTGGCAAGACCTCAACGCTGCTGTCCACTGCCACTCCTCAAATAACCTGTCACAACTTAAGCTGTTTTGCAAGGAGGAATGGTTACAATAGCTGCGAGAAGTAGACCAACTGACTACAGAGCAAAGGGGAATGATTACTTATGAAATACTGATATTTCAGCTTTTGAATTTTTAGTATTTCATGCTTTACAGTTTTTCCTGTTTTTGGGCTCTCTTGTGAAAAAAAGGAGCATGTGATTCACAAATAAAAATACTCAGTTTAATTGATCAAAATCCCTGATCATAGTCCAGAAAATGTGTAATTAATAATTAGTAGTTTTACTTGCTATCAAATTGAAGTATTGCACTTGGAGAGATCAAATGTAGAGACTGTTTAGAAAGAGAATATTGATGGCAAAGTCCTTAACACTGTTGATGTGCAGAGAGATCTTGGGGTGAAGTTCCATAGCTCACTGAAATTGGCAACAAAGGTTGATAAAGTTGGATAAAGGCAAATGATATGCTTCTCTTTATTATTCGAGCTCTTGAGTTCAAGAGTGAGGAAGTTAGGTAGCCACTTTATAAAAGTTTAGTTAGGCTGCTTTGGAGAACTACATTCAGTTCTGGTGTCCTCATTATAAGAATGATGTGGAGGCTTTGGAGAGGGTGATGAGGAGGTTTATCAAGATGCTGCCCGGATTAGAGAGCATGTGCTATAAGCAGAAGTTGGAGTGACAGGTTGTTTTCTTTGGACTGATAGAGGCTGAAGGAAGATCTGACAGATGTTTTTAAAATTATTAGAGACATAGTGAGCCAGTATCTTTCTTGCAGGACTGATTTGTCTAATACCAAAAGGCATGAATTAAATTGAGAGGGCTTAAGTTCAAAGGAGATGTGAATGGCAAATTTTAAACATGAAGAGTGGAGAGACTTCCAAATTGATTTTAGATAGGGACATGAACGTGCAGAAAATGGAAAGAAATGGAAGGAAAGGATTAGTTTAGCTGGGCATTTTATAACAAATTTAATTATCTGGGTACAACATTGAGGGCTATATTGTATCGTTCAAATGTGTGTAATATGTTCTAATTTTTCGGCAGATAATGAAAGCTTTAAGATTCGTTTTTTAGAATTGAATCTCCAACACTGCCACCCCCCCCCCCCCCATTGGAAGTTTTCATGATTCATGTTTTAAAACATTGAGTCACAGTGGATTTAATTTGGCTTTTTTGACATGATCAACAGAAAAAAAAAACCTTTTGTGGTAAAGTGAAAACAGAACTCTACAAAATGATCAAAATTAATTATAAATTTATAACACAACTGAGTACTGTGCTCAGTTCTGGTCACCTCACTACAGGAAGGATGTGGAAGCCATAGAAAGGGTGCAGAGGAGATTTACAAGGATGTTGCCTGGATTGTGGAGCATGCCTTATGAGAATAGTTTGAGTGAACTCTGCCTTTTCTCCTTGGAGCGACGGAGGATGACAAGTGACTGGATAGAGGTGTAAAAGATGATGACAGGCATTGATTGTGTGGATAGTCTGAGGCTTTTTCCCAGGGCTGAAATGGTTGCCACAAGAGGACATAGGTTTAAGGTGCTGGGGAGGAGGTACCGAGGAGATGGCAGGAGTAACTTTTTTTACTCAGAGTAGTGAGTGCGTGGAATGGGCTGCAGGCAATGGTGGTGGAGGCGGAAACGATAGGGTCTTTTAAGAGACTTTTAGATAGGTACATGGAGCTTAGTAAAATAGAGGGCTATGGGTAACCCTAGTAATTTCTAAGGTAGGGACATGTTCAGCACAACTTTGTGGGCCAAAGGGCCTGTATTGTGCTGTAGGTTTTCTATGATTATATGTTTCTAACATAATTGATTGCTTAAGTATTCACCCTTACCAGTCAGTATTTAGTAGATGCACATTTGGCCGCAATTACAGCCTTGGGTCTGTGTGGCTAGATCTCTATCAGCTTTGCACATCTGCAGACTGCTCAAGCTCTGTCAGATTGCATGGGGATTGTGAATGAACAGCCCTTTTCAAGTCCAGCCACAAATTCTCAATTGGATTGAGGTCTGAACTCTGACTTGGCTACTCCAAGACATTAATTTTGTTGTTCTTACACCATTGTTGTGTAGCTTTGGCTTTGTGCTTGGGATCAATGTCTTGTTGGATGACAAGTTTTTTCCCAAGTCTCAGTTCTCTTGCGGACTGCATTAGGTTTTCCTCCAGGATTTCCCTGTATTTTGCTGCATTCATTTTACCCTCTAGCTTCCAGGGCCTGCTGCAATGAAGCATCTTCACAGCACGATGCATCCACCACCATGCTTCATGGTACAGATGGTGTGTTTTTGATGAAGTGTGGTATTTTGGCTTACACCAAACATAGCATTTAGTCAGATGGCCAAAAAAGCTCATATTTTGGTTACATCAGACCATAGAACCTTCTTCCAGCTGACTTCAGAGTCTCCCACATGCCTTCTGGTAAACTCTAGTTGAGATTTCATGTGAATATTTTTCAACAGTGGCTTTTCCTTTGCCACTCTCCCATAAAACTGTGACTGGTGAAGCACCTGGGCAACAGTTATTGTATTCACAGCTGCCCCCATCTCAGCCACTGAAGCTTATATGCTCCCTGCTTGTATATTATATTCCCCTTGAAATAAATGTCAACTTTGCATTTGCCTTCTTTACCACAGACTGTTGCATAATTTTCAAAGAGAGTGGTTGATGTGAATCTTCACGCTATTCTTGGTGAAGGGTCCCAGCCTGAAGTGTTGATTGTTTATTTCCTTTTATCGATGCTGCCTGATTCGCCAAGTCCCTCCAGCAGTTTTTGTATTGCTCAAGATTCCAGCATCTGCAGCATCTCTTGAGGAGTGGTGATCTGCAGAGACTTTGGGTACAAATGTTGAACTAGGAGGATAGAGTAGAGAAGTTATTTGTATGTTTGCCTTCATAGACTGAGGCACTGAGTTTGAATGTCACATAGAAAAGCTTGGTTAGACCACATTTTGTGCTGTCCTGGCACTACGCCACAGGATAGATGTGGTACCAATCAAATGTAAAAGGGATTAAGAAGAATGTTGCCTGGAATGCTGGGAATTTTTTTTATAAGGAGAGATTGGACAGGCAGGGTTTATTCTACTGGAGACTGTAGAGTCTGCTGACCATGTCAATGTTTATAAAATTACGAGGTACATAGATAGTCACAGTTGTTTCCCTAGCTAGAGGAGTGTAGAACTAGAGGGCATGGGTTTCTGGTGAAAGGGGGAAAATACAAATAGGATCTGACTGTACCTTTTCACATGGAGGGTGGTAGTTATTTGGAATAAGATGCCAGAGACACAGTAGAGGGGGATACAATTATGCTGAAAGGGATTTTGGACATGTCCTTGGATTGGAAAGCCATAGAGAGTTACTGCAAATGGGATAAGCATCATAGTTAATGTTGATGAGCTGAACGAGAAGTGTCTGTTGCTGTGTTGTAAGATGCTGTGACTCTATAGATAAGTATAAGTTCAAGAGTTCTGCAGTGTTGTAAAGTACTTTGCAGTATTGTCAAGTCAAATAAAATGTAATATCAGTTCAAGTTGTTTCCATTATTTGTGACAGGGGTTGCAAGTCTTCAGAATCTAAAACATAAAAAATAGAGCATTACAGCACAGTACAGATCCTTTGGTCCGTTTACTCCCAGGGTTCAGGATAGGATTGTTAGAAGATTGTCAGATAGTACTCTTCCCCAGTACTATTGTGCCCTGATACCATCATAAATTCAATGTTGACCCTTAGAAAGTTCAATTCAGTGTGATGGAGTGATTCTTCCTCTGAATCTTCCCAATTCTCTAGCTATTTCCTGTACTTAATCTTCTTGGCTTCTACTTTAATCAAACAAATTTCTCCAAAGAAGCTTTGCAGAGTACTCGGTTTGCTCTTGAGAACTTCATTAAATTTGGTCTGATTTATGCAGATCCATGGCTGCCTCATAGCAAAGCTCAAATGGAATCAATCCTGCTTTGTTCCATTCTTAATGATAGGCTAGAGGCTGTGATAAAAGATCCATACTGCACGTTACAACATCATTACTCCCAGTCGTTATTAGTCAGGCTGAAGTTTCTCGTGTATTTCCAAATCTAGGGACCCATGGAGACACTGCTTCTTTAAACTTCTGGGAAATCTCACAGCTCTCCTGAAAATTACTCTTAATTTTAAAGATTAGTTGCAGAAATCTACAGATCACTTTAGGTCACTTTCAAACTGCCAAGCAGGTTTTAATTTTTTGGGGCAGGGAGCAATATACTCAACTCCAGAAGCTTGGGTGGAATTAATGATAATCGAAGCTGATTTAACTGGCTTTACTGTGGAGTTCCTTTGCCAAAACTTAAGGGAGGTAGCATAAACACAAAAGCATAATTCTGGAGAAGATAAGAAAGATTACTCATCATGGTCCTTGAGAAAGAATATTTCTACAGATGGCCAACAGGACTAACATCATTAATTTTCCACCAAACTTCACCAACCCCTTCCTTCCTCCTTCCACTTAGACACCCACTGAGAACACCTTCAGAAAACTACACCCAGGAACAAACACAATAAATTCTGGAGATGCTGGAAATCCAGATTAACACATACCAATTGCTGAAGAAACTCAGCAGGTCAGTCAGTATCCATGGAGAGCAATAAAGAGTTGATGTTTCATGCCGAGACCCTTCATCAGCACATCAGATTCCTATTTATCCTCCCGTGCCTTGGTTCAATCCCCATGTTGTTAGGGACTGGAGTTATTTGATCCTGCTGCCTACAGCATGTTCCTCCCTATGTGACTGGGCACCAAATCTGACTTCCAGGCAGGAAAAGAGGCACATTTCAAATTAAACCTGACAGGATGCAGAGAAGAGTGCACTTCTGAATTTCATATCTGAAGTACTGTCTCTATCATACTTACCCCATTCTCCATAACTGCATTAACTCTTAGAGTAAATATCCTCAAAGTAAATTTATTATATTTATGGCATTCCTTTGGAGAGAGGTAAAAATCATATAGGTGCAAATTTTCCTTTCAAAAATTAATTAATCTTTTTTGAAGGAACTTTTCTATTTGACATGCTTGCAATAGCTGCGCAAAGTATTTAAAGAAAAAAAAGTCCTGATAAAGGACCTCAGCCCGAAACATTGAGTGTTTATTCCTCTCCAAAGGTGTTGCCTCACCTGCTGAGTTTCTCCAGAATTTTGTGTGAGTGTGCGAGTGTGTGATGCACAGCATTTCCACCATCTGCAGAATCTTGTGTTTATGATTTAAAATCCAAATGAATGTTGAATCTGAGAGGTACAAGAAGGTTGTGGTGGATGGACTGAATAGTCTTATTTCATCCTTGGTGGGACTTTATAGATAGGATACACATTAATGGTCATTTCAACATTACGCACTGCATCATAAATGCCATCAATTAGCATGGGTTGATGAAATAGGATCATCAACAAAGGCACGCTACATTTCAATTATACTCAGAGGCATAGCATTAACTAAAACAGACATACACGATAAAATACACAAAATGTACTCATCAGCTTTTATTCTGCAGTTGGCTACTAATACTATACTGAATGAACTGGCATCTGCATCCTCCACATTGATTAGTTAAGTAACAGAAAAAGAGCTTGCCATGTCATTAGAAGTAGCTTTAAAATAAGTCAATATTTATGTCTTTCTTGTTACTGAGCAACTCATGCTCTATATAATTGCAGAAGACTAGAATTCATGCCACTTGCAACCTTGGGTAACCATCAAACCCTGAGCTGAACTCCAGATGCCCTTTTTCCTTGCATCAAAAATATTGATGGGTGCTACTCATTCTTCGAACCAGCCGCCACGGAAATCTTTGTTCAGCTTTTATTCCCTTCAGACTCTTCCTCTTTCATACTCCTATAAGGGATCTTCCAAACTTAGTAAAAGCTCATCCAAAAATATGCTCACATGTTCCTTTCCAGTGGTAGAAATGACAGGTTTGGGTGGTCCTATCAAAGCAACCAAGGTCAGTAACTGGACTGTGTTTTGAATGCAATACTGGATGGCATCCTCTAGTCTCATGAGACCATGGATCTGCACCTAGAAAGTCTTGCTTAATTCCTCTCCAGGGCGCAGGCCTGGGCAAGGTTGTATGGAAGACCGGCAATTGCCCAAGCAGCAAGTCTCCCCCTCCACGATACCGATGTTGTCCAAGGGAAGGGCAAGGGCCGATACAGCTTGGCACCAGTGATGTCGCAGGAGTTGCCAGAACGAGGTTGAAGGCAATGTCGGACTGCCTTAGGGACTCCAGCTCCGGATTTGTCCTCAGGGTTTACTCCCGATGCCTTGCCCATGAGTGGGTATGGCCACAAGGCAGTTGAGGTTTGAAATCATAGAGTTTTCCCTCTCTTAGATGGACTGCCTTCCCAGGCTGATGAGCTCCATCTACCCGAATTTGAATGTAATAAGCACTGCAGTAATAGTGAGTCAACTTCCACGGCATTCACAGCCCCTGATTTGCTCTTGGAGCCATAGGATTCACAAGAATGACCTGGTTGGATTTTCGGTCACAAGTAACAGTGGTGGAACTCAACATTGCTGATTCCATTGAATGTCAAGGATATTTGATGAGGCTTTTTCTTGCAGGCAATGGTCTCTGTCTTTGCACTGCATCGTAAATGTCATCAATTAGCATGGACTGATGAAAAACTCACACAGCGCAAGGGTTTCTTTCTGTCCATACTACCATGCTGTTTCAGTCTTGCCACAGGTAGTTATGGACTGCTCTAATTCCTGAGGAGTTGAAAATGGATTAAGACCATAAGACTGTAAGATATAGGAGCAGAAGTAGGACATTTGACCCATTGAGTCTGCTCCGCCATTCAATCATGGGCTGATCCAATTCTTCCAGTCATTCTCACTCCCCTGCCTTATACCCATTCTCTTTGATGCCCTGGATAATCGAGAACCTATCTACTTCTACCTTAAATGTACCCAGTGACTTGGCCTCCACAACCACTCATGGCAACAAATTTCACAGATTTACCACCCTCTGACTAAAATAATTTTGCCACATCTCTGTTCTAAGTGGACACCTTTAATCCTGAAGATGTGCCCTCTTGTCCTAGACTCCCCTACTATGGGAAATAACTTTGTCATATCAAATCTTTTCAGGCCGTTTAACATTTGCAATGTTTCTATGAGATCCCCCTCATTCTCCTGAACTCCAGGGAACACAGCCCAAGAGCCGTCAGATGTTCCACTTACAGTAACCCCTTCGTTCCTGGAATCATTCTTGAGAATCTTCTCTGAACCTTCTCCAATGTCAGCATAACCTTTCTAAAATAAGGAGCCCAAAACTGCACACAATACTCCAAGTGTGGTCTCACGAGTGCCTTATAGAGCCTCAACATCACATCCCTGCTCTTATATTCTGTAGCTCTAGAAATGAATGCCAACATTGCATTCACCTTCTTCACAACCGACTCAACCTGGAAGTTAACCTTTAGGGTATCCTGCACAAGAACTCCCAAGTCCCTTTGCATCTCTGCATTTTGAATTCTCTCCACATCTAAATAATAGTCTGCCCATTTATTTTTTTCCCACCAAAGTGCATGACCACATACTTTTCAACATTGTATTTCATTTGCCACTTCTTTGCCCATTCCCCTAAACCATCTAAGTCTCTCTGCAGGCTCTCTGTTTCCTCAACACTACCCGCTCCTCCACCTACCTTTGTATCATTGGCAAATTTAGCCTCAGATCCATTAATCCCATAGTCCGAATCATTGATATACATCGTAAAAAGCAGTGGTCCCAACACCAGCCCCTGTGGAACTCCACCAGTAACCAGCAGCCAGCCAGAATAGGATCCCTTTATTCCCACTCTCTGCTTTCTGATGATCAGCCAATGCTCGACCCATGCTCGTAAATCCCCTGTAATTCCATGGGATCTTATCTTGCTAAGCAGCCTCATGTGCGGCACCTTGTCAAAGGCCTTCTGAAAATCCAAGTGCAGTGCATCTACTGCATCTCCTTTGTCTACCCTGCTTGTAATTTCCTCAAACAATTGCAGTAGGTTAGACAGGCAGGATTTTCCTTTCAGCAGCAAATTCAACAGCAAATATCACCACTTCTAATCCGGAAGTGACTGCAGATGGTGATTCTGGGACAGTCCCTTAAAGAACCCTGCTGTGACAACTAGGAGCTGAGACAAATAATCCACAACTAACCTCCTTCATGTGAATTATGACCCCAACAATGATGCTCAACGACTTCAGTTTTATTTGGACTCCTTGATGGCGCAAGAGGTTAAATACTACCTTAATGTTAAGACTGCAACATCTTTAGAGATTGCATCATACATTACTGTATATCATGTAGGTGCCAATATTACATGAATAGATTGGCTTGGTCTGGAATGCAAGTGTTCAGTACTACAGCCAGAATGATGTATTGTACTTCAGCCTTTGCGGTGTGCACCACTCTCATCATAATTTTTTGAAATAGTAGAAATGCATCAAGAAAATCAAAATACAAGGAAGTAGGAGCAAGAGTAAGTTACTTGGCACTCAAACCTACCCTGCCACTCTATACTCTCATGGCTGACTGAACCCAGGACTTAACTCCTCCTCTGTACCTTTGATCCCCAATGTCCTCATTCTCAGTTTTTCAAATATTTGTCTGCCTCCCCCTTAAACACTTCTAATGAGCTGGTCTCCATACTCTCTGGGGCAGACAATTCCAGAGATTGCCTTCAGTTTTAAATTACCAGTCCTCAACCATCAGGTTCTGGTACCAAGATAACTTTACTCAACCGCACTTCATCATTGAAATGTTCCCATAACCTATGACTCACAAGGACTCTTCATCTCATGTTCTCACTATTTATTGCCTATTTATTTCTTTATTATTTCTTTTTTTATTTGCACACTAGTTGAATGCTCAGAAGGTGTGGTCTTTCATTGATTCTATTATGGCTATTATGCTATTATAGATTTACTGAGTATGCCCACAGGAAAACACATTTCAGGGTTGTATATAACATATTTGTACTTTGATAATAAATTTACTTTGAACTTTATATTTTGAAACTATGTATCCTTATTTTAGATCCTTGCGCTATTCAGAATCTACCCTACCAAGCCTCTGTAGGATTTTGTGTTTCAATATATTCTTCTATGCTACAAATATATACCCAATATGTTTTACACTTGTAATAGCACAGTCCTCATCCTGTTGAATCTCTTTTGCCTTCAAAGCTACTATGTCCTTATCTGGTAAAGGAATCAAAAGTGCTTACAGTACTCCAGCTGTGCCCTCACAATATCCTGTACAAGTTGTCTGAAGGACCAGCTTTTGTGCAAGTTGGCATCTTGGGATAGTTGAGTTGGGAAGTTCAGTTGGGTCCTCCAATCTGCATTTCTGTGGAGGCAAATTCTTCACTATTTTCATGTCTTGCCCACCTTTTGTTGAGACTGGAGCTTTCCTCACTACATTAGTTTTTCCATTTTTCCATCACCGTTTGTGAGTAGTGCCAACAGGTACTGCAATTGGAACTTCCCTTACACTTTCCATGTGGTGTACTTTCAGCAAACTGCAAGGAATGTCACGAAGGAAGAAATGTCACCAGGTCCAGAAAGCTGGTGCTTTTCTGCACAGATCAATTCCATCAACTCTAATTTATTAAAGCACTCAATACATTCTCTTTGGGGAAATATTTTCTTTCCTTTCTGGAGCACAACAGACAACTAAGCTTATAAAGATTTGGAGTGAAAAACCTATTTGCTTGTGTTTTATTTTCAACACTAGATATCAAGTGCCCAGCATACAACTTCATTAAGAGTTAAATTTAGAACATAAGTGTTAACGTTGCTTATTCCAGTATAACACTATCTTTCCGCAGCATCAACCACAGCTTTGTTGAGCAACTGAGAGTGGCAGGTAACCCTCTTGCATCTAGCACAGAGATGAAATAATAATATCAGTCAATGTTATATTAACCAGACACATAGAGAAAACTAGATGTTTCCATAAGAATAAATCAGTCTCTTTAATCCAATGCGACAAGATTAATCCTTTCTGTTTTGTTCCCGTTTACAAAGGTTGTGAATAAACTGGACAACTCTTTTGCATTCAAGTAACTAGTAAATCTGAACTAATTCATCTTGTTTTCACAGCAATTAATCTCAAGTGCTAAATCTGTTCAAGCAGGAGCTGCATTACATGACAGCGACCTCCACTGTGTCAAAGAGAATAGGTGGCAGCTGTAGAAAGATAGAATGCATGACCAAAAGAACCAACTACTAACCACAGCCACCACTTACACTTGTGCACACTGCACACCTGAATAGGTGGATTGTGCATCGGACTCTACAGTCATTTGAGGACCTATCAATACGAGAACATCATACATGACTCGAGTGATCATGCTACCATAATCTCAAGTGCTGTTTATTCTGATATTGAAACACAGTTATAACCAGAAGTTTATTTCAGAATCAGAAACAGGTTTAATATCGCTGGCATATGTCATGAAATTTGTTTACTTTGGTGCAGCAGTACAACGCAATACATGAAAATAGAGAGAAAAAGAAAACTACAAATTACAGAAAATATATACAGTATATGTATAATAGTTAAATTAAATAAGTTCAGTAGGTTCAATAGGTACATATAATAAGGGTAAAAGAGGTGTCCCTGTTTCACTGCGAGAGGGGGGGCATAACAAAACAACTCGCTGATCTATGGTGTTAAACATCTGTTGAGTTGCTTTTACCGAGCTCTGCTTCTAGGTGGTGCAAAAAATAGGAAATAGAAATGTAGTGATGGGTTCAATGTCCATTCAGAAATTGGATGGCAGTGGGGAAGAAGCTGTGCCTGAAGCGTTGAGTGTGTGCCTTCAGGCTTCTGTACCCCTTACCTGATGGCAGCAATGAGAAGAAGGCATGCCCTGGGTGGTGGAGGTCCTTAATGATGGTGAGGTGCCGCCTTTCTGAGGCACTGCTTGATGAAGGTGCCCTGGATACCACAGAGCCTAGTGCCTATGATGGAGCTGACTAATTTCAAAGCTCACTGCAGCTTATTTAAGAATATTTCTTTGTTCCTGTGCAGTAGCCACTCCATGCCATATGGTATGTTACCGTGGTATCATTGTCATTCAGACAAATTACAATTGTGAGTTAGAAACACAAGCAGGTTGTGTTGATCAGCTTTAATGAAATGGGGTAAGGGGATGCTAATTCAACCACAATGAAGATCAGTCAGGTTGAATAGTTTATTTCCAGTCAGTATTAAGTCAGAAACATAATGTAAGTCTGGATGGGTTTAGGTGCAATGAGACTGATGAACTCAATATTATCGAGTACAGTTGTAGACTACGCGGCTGTATGTCATGCATACTAAATATTCCTAGTGTAATTTCCTGAGAGCCATTTTAAAATACTTTAAAAGCTTTTAGGATTTATTTGTTCGAATCCCACCAGAGGGAAGATGACAATGGCTTGCACTCAAAAGCACATGGTGAAGAATACCTGCAAAGCAGACTGCTGTCTTCTTCAATGTTTGAAAGCACTGAATGGTACCTTTATGTTTGTCTCCATCACCGGGATACAACGGCTGCCAAGTGTACCATCTGCAGAATGCATTAACTCAGGTCTTTCCGGCTACAATTCTGAAACCTCTGATATCTACAACCATGTAGAACAAGGGCAGGAGGTGCATGCCAAATGCAACCACGTTAAGTCCTATGCCATCTTAATTTCATATGGTTGAGCCTAAATCGCAATCAGGTTTATTATCAAAGTTCAAAGTAAATTTATTATTAAAATGCATATATGTCACAATATACAACCCTGAGATTCATTTTTGTGGGTATACTCAATAAATTCATGATAGAATAATAGCCATAATAAAATCAATGAAAGATCACACAATCTGGACATTTAACCAGTGTGCAAAAGAAACAACTTGTGCAAATACAAAAAGAAAGGAATAAATAATAAATAAGCAAAAAGTAGTGAGAACATGAGATGAAAAGTCCTTGAAAGTGAGTCCATAGGTTGTGGGAACATTTCAATGATGGGGCAAATGAAATTGAGACAAATGACATACATCAGGAAGTTTGTCGTTCTGTGGCAACAGTGTAGTACAATGCATAAAGATTACTATCAACTACAATTAAAGTATATTAGAAATAAATAAATAGTGCAAAAGGGTGCAACATAATGAGACAGTTCTCACAGATTCCGGAAGTGTTCAAATAGTTAATGGCAGAGAAGAGTACTGTACATACAAGAGAAGCATGGCATCTGTTCAAGAACACTAGTCCTCAAATCATCTCAAGGACAATTAGGGCTAGACTATAAGTGTGTGTTAGAGATCTTCAGGTCCTTTAAGAAATAATGTCCACAACTAGTCATTAAATGTACTGAAGACAGAGGCTGACAGATACTTAAAAAGGAAGGGATATCAGGATCAAGAAAGAGGGCAAACAAAATAGAGGTCAGCTATGAATGTCAGAAAAGAAGTACAATGACATATGACCTTCTGCTGTTTATTTCTTATGCTTAATAAAATGAATAGGCAAGTGAAAATAATAGGTAATTTTATTGCTAAGACAGACTGGAGTTGACCATGACATCAGTAGTTAGATTTCTGATTTGTGAAATTTGTGTCTGTGGAATGAAATGTTTCCATGATTAAATTTTAAGAACTCAGTTTGTGCTGGCATTCCAGCATCATTTTGTTAATTGTTCCTTAATTTCCGTCAGATTCCCTTCATTTTATACTAATATTTTTTATGTGAAATACCACCACCATAAGAAAAAGATTTTTACTACTATATCAATCCCTTCATAATTTTGCGACCTCTATTAGGTACTGCTCAGCCTGCAAATTTCCAAGGAAAACAAACCCAACCAATCAAATCTCTTTTTATAGTTGAAATGCCCCAATCCATCCAACATCCTAGTGGATCTGCTCAAGACTGTCTCCAGTGGAACCACATCCCTCATATGGTGCGATAACCAGAATTGCACATGATATTCTAAGTGTGGCCTTATCAATGTTTTGTAAAGTTGTAACTGGACATCTTGGCTCTTGTATATCATGACTGATGAGGCAAGTTTCCAATATGCTTCTTCTACGAGTCTACCTATTCTGCTACCAAAACTGATGCCACAAAACAAGTTTCATGACATATGTCGGTGATAATAAACTTGATTCTGATCCTCGTTCTGCCATAAGCTGGGATTTGTGTACCCAAGGTCTCCCTGCTTCAGCATCACTCTCTAAGGCCCTACCAATTACTGTGAATGCCCCACCCAAATAATACATTTCAAAATGCACTACTGCGTACTTATCAGGATTAATCTCCATCTGCCATTGATTCACCCAACATTCTAGCTAATTAATATCATGCTTCAGACTTAGGTAATGCTCCTTACTATCTACAATCATAAGTTTTTCTGTCCTCTGCAAACTTTCTAAATGTAATCCCTGCATTCATATTCAACTCATTAATACATATCACAAACTCAAGGATCCCAATATAGATCCATCATTAATCATAGAATTGCAATCATAAAAACAAGCATCCACCAACATGCTCTGCCATCTGCTACCAAGTCAATTTTGGGTCCAATTTTCCAGTTTGCCTTGGATCCCATGGGTCCCATCTTTGTGACTAGCCTACCATTCAGGATGCTTTAAGGTCCACAAAACCAATATCCACTGGACTGCTTTGATCAATATAGTAAGCTCTTCGAAAATTAATTTGAATATATTTTACTTTTTCTTTGTATCTCTGATATAGAAAAACTTAAATGTTCTTTATAAAATAAAATGAAACATAGGCATGAATATCCTAATTTGCCACAAGATATTTCAGCATGAAAATTCAATATATGAAGTAGAAGCAGATGAAAAATGTAATATTTAAGGGTTATGTAGAAGATGTGATGTAAAAGTCCAGAGGCTTTTAGTCAAACATGCAAATATGCAAAGACCAAAGTCCGAGATTCATAGACTTATCAAGTTTCGAAATAGATCAAAAGAACAAGACCAAACAGAGCTCCACAAAGTTGCAAAATTAGTCAGCTCCATCATGGATATGAGCCTCCATAGTATCCAACACATCTTCAAGGAGCAATGCCTCAGAAAGGAGTCATCCATTATTAAGACCATAGGATTATAAGACATAGAAGCAGAATTAGGCTATCAGACCCATCGAGTCTGCTCAGCAATTCAAATCATGGCTGATCCTTTTCTCTATCTCCTCCCCAACCCCAGTTCCCAGCCTTTTTCCTGTAACCTTTGATGTCATGTCCAATCAAGAATCTATCAATCTCTGCCATAAATACACCCAACAACCTGGCTTCCACAGCTGCATGTGGCAACAAATTCCACAAATACACCATGCTTTGGCTAAAAAAAAAATCCACATCTTTGTTTTGGAAGGGTGCCCTTCGATCCTGTGGCTGTGCTCTCTTGTCCTAGACACTCCCACCATGGGAAACATCCTTCACATAACTACTCTGTCAAGGTCTTTCATCATTCAAAAAGTTTTAATGAGATCCCCCCTCATCCTTCTGAATTCCAGCAAGTACAGATCCAGAGCCATCAAATGTTCCTTGTGTTATAACCCTTTCATTCCTGGTGAACCTCCTGTGGACCCTCCCCAATGCTAACACATCTTTTCTAAAATGAGGGGGCCAAAACTGTATACAATACTCAAGATAAGGTCTCACCAGTGCCTTATAAAGCCTCAGCATCACACCCTTGCTCTTGTATACTAGACCTCTTGAAACGAATGCTAACATGGCAAGTTCCTGTGCATCTCAGATTCCTGGATTTTCTCCCCACTTAGAAAATAGTCTGCATATTTATTTCTATGTACAATGTACTGTGTATGTTAATCAAAATGGCTTCTTTGTTTTGTTAAGAGTAGGAATGCTTCTTTGTATGATAAGTGCTTTCTTTCGCAGTTGTTTAGGTTTAGATTTGCTGATATCAGGATTGTATTCATTTGTTGACCAATGGGGAATGTTATTTTGTCTTGTGGGTCTGGGAGCGGGGGTTTTGCGGTCTTTTCAGGGGAATCAGGAAGAAGAAGCCGAGGAAGGTGGACGTGTGCTGCACTGCTTGGTCGACCACCCGGGTGGTCCCAGGTGCGAGGACGTGGAGGTCGGAGGAAAGTGACGAGGGGTTGAATGGTTCGATGGTTGAGCTCCAACGATGTGCACTAAACTGACTGAACTTTGATAAGTTGGCGCCTTTTACTTTATTTTATTTTCCTTCATATATATTGTATTGCATAGTACTCCCTTAGTTTTAGTAAAATTTTAAAAGTGTATTCCATAACGATATCTGGTGTGAGTTTGATATGGTGTGTGTGCGCGCGGCATAAACTTGATTCCCACAGCACCTGCGTGTACGGGAGGTGGGGTTGGTGAGTGGCTGGATCTCCTTTTCCTCTAGACATATACCAGCCTGTTGGGTAGGTGTTACCTCTACTACCAAAGTGCATGACCATGCATTTTCCAACATTGTAATTCATTTGCCACTTTCTTGCCCATTCTCCTAATTTAAGTTCTTCTGCATCCTACCCGTTTCCTCAACACTAGCTACCTCTCCACCAATCTTCGTATCATCTGCAAACCTGGCAAAAAAAAAACATCTATTCCATCATTCAAATCAGTTATATAAGGCATAAAAAGAAGTGGTCCCAACACCGACCCCTGCGGAACACCACTTATCACTGGCAGCCAACCAGAAAAGGATCCTTTTATTCCCACTCGTGGTCTCCTACCAATCAGCCAATGCTATAACCATATTAGTAACTTTCCTGTAATACCATGGGGTCTTAACTTGGTAAGCAGCCTCATGTGTGGCACCTTGTCAAAGGCCTTTTGAAAGTCTAATTATACAACATCTACTGAATCCCCTTTACCTATCCTACTTGTAATCACCTCAAAGAATTCCAACTGCTTTGTCAAGCAGGACTTTCCCTGAAGGAAACCATGCTGACTTTGTACTATCTTGTCCTGTGTCACCAAGTACTCAATCACTTAACAATTGACTCTAAAATCTTCCCAACCATTGAGGTCGGGCTAACTGGTCTACAATTTCCTTTCTGCTGCATTCCTCCTTCCTTAAAGAGTGAAGTAACATTTGCAATTTTGCAGTCCTCTGGCATCATGCCAGAGTCCAATAATTTCTGAAAGATAGTTTCTAATGCCACCACAATTTTTAACCCTACCTCTTTCAGAACCTTAGGATGCAGTTCATCTGGACTGGTGACTTATATACCTTTAGGTCTTTCAGCTTTCTGAGCACCTGCTCTTTTGTTATAGTGACTGCACCCACTACTCTTCCTTCACACACTACAACATCAGGTATACTGCTAGTGAAGGACCCCCATTACACATGTCTGGCTCCTGCACACACAGAATGCAGGCGTACTGGTGCGTGGACATGCCCTGGTGCTTGTGAACTAGATCCCAAAGTACAGGTAAATAGCCCCTCTGCCTTGTGGGCAGCCTCTGGAGAGTTGAAGGCTATGGGCATAAACCAAGACAGCAAATCCAGAGTGTAGCCCCTAAGGCAGCTGGACCTCTTTGAACCCCTTCTGACAGCTCCTGTAGCCAAGCTGGTGCGAAACGTATTGCTTTATTAAGCTTTCCTTTGGACTACACTGGTGAGGCCAAGAGAGGGATTTTGATGACTGGGCATCTCGGGATCTCTATACTTTCTACCTAGGCCTGTGATGATGATCTTCATCACCTATTGTCCTTCTATACAGATGGATGCCAACCACTAATATTAGCCAGGACATGCCTCTTCTCATTGCTACCATCAGGAAGGAAGTACATTCTCAATGATTCCAGAAAAGCTTCTTCCCTTCTGCCATCTGATATCTAAGTAGACACTGAATCCATGTACACTACCTCACTTGTTTTTGTTATTTCTGTTTGTTATACCATTTTTAATTTAACTTTTTGACATACATATACTCACTGCAATTAATTTCTTTTATATTTATCATGTACTCCATTGTACTACTGCTGCTAAGTTAACAAATTTCATGACATATGCCGGTGATATTAAACTGATTCCAATTGATTCCTGCTGCCGAACTTGTCCATGCCAACTCAGATCCCTATCTACACTAATACTATTTTCCTGCATTTAACCAAAATCTCTCAATACCTTTCCTGCTCAAACACCCGTCTAAATGTCCTTTAATTATTGTAATTGTCACTCCTTCCACTACCTCTTCTGGTAGTGATAGTGACCTTGTAAAAGCAGAAAGATTAGATAGATAGGTATCATTGTCAGCACAGACTTGATAGGCTGAAGAGCCTTTTGTACTGCTTTGCTTTCTGTTTTATGTCTGGTGTACAGCCGAGTGGAATGTACTTCTCTCACACAATTGTTTTTTCTCAAGTAGTTTGACACAAAGTTATATTAAGATTCATATATTCATTGGCTGTGTAAGGACAATATTTTTTCCCCTAAAAGACATTACAGAATCAACATTTTGCATTAATTTCATGATCACTTTTACTGTTACAAGCTTTTTATTTCAGAGTTATTATTTATCTCCCCTTAAACTGATAACAAGCTCAGATATTGCCCTGATGGGACTTGACTTCTGCTCTGGATCACTGGTCTGGTAAGATCAACATCACGTTAGCGTACCTACTGTGGAACATGATTCTCCTGCCAGCAGAAGATATTAAACCAATTGAAACTTCCCACACTGAGATGAATAGATTTTGATTTGTTTAAGCACTGAAAGTAGTTGAGTTTACAGAGTACATATCACTTAATAATATATTGAAGTAGATGTTAGAACAGCATACCTCTGTTTTTACATAAGAAGGGGACTGGCAGAAGATTGCCTATCAATGATTCCTGCTTATTTCATTCAGACTTGGTGTGAACAATCACTGAAACATCCAAAATGACTTTTATTGTCCAATAGATACTAGTCACTAATGTATTTTTCAAATCATTTTCATGGACTCTACGATTCATGTTCTCAATATTACCTATTACTTATTTATTTTCTGTATTTGTACAGTTTTGCATATTGGTTGTTTGGGTGTGTAGTTTTTCATCGACACTAGTGTGTTCCTTTGTATCCACTCTGAATGCACTCAAGAAAATGAATCTCAGAACAGTATATGATGACATATACATACTTCAATAATAAATTTACTTCAAATTTTGAACATTTTTCAGCCTCCTCGTCTACACATTCAACTCCTTTTAAAGCTCATTTTCATTCAGTAATCATATCTTTAGCATAGTTATACAAACAATCTATCAGGTGGACAGTTAATGATTCCAAAATCAGTTATGGTAAAAAATAAAATCAAAAATTGAGGGGTGTCACCTGACAGATGATTTAATACAGGTTACCATTACACAATTCCCTTCATCACCACAATGAAGTTAAACTTCATCACATTCACAACAGCTCTGGGCCGGTACTCACTGCAGTTTAGAAGAATGAGAGGGAATCTCACTGAAACCTATTGAATATTAAAAGGCCTAGGTAGAGTGCATGTGGAGAGTAAACTTCCTTTACTGTGGGAGTTGAGGACCTGAGGACCAATTTGTAGTAAATATAATAATCTTTTGTTGAATTTTAGGAATATAACATAGGCCCATTTCTGAGCCTTGTGTGAGAAGGATGCTATAAAAATTCAATGTCACAATAAAAAAAAACTAGAAATATTTCCCAAATTACACAAAGGAGCATTTTAACTGCACAACTCTATATCATGAAGCCTCTCCAACTACACTCTAGTTAAAGGATAACGTTACATTATTTTTATTACTGTGTCAACAGAAACATGCCTTCTGTCCATGCAGGAATTACAGCTAATAGAACAGAAGAACAGCACTGTGCAAAGGTCTTAGGCATATAAATATAAAGATTGAATGCCTAAAGCTTTTGCACAGTACTGTATTTGTCAACATGGAACAGAGGGTGAGTTTGTAAATCTGGCAGGATCAAAGGATGTTGGGAATGACATGGGTGGAGAGTGACAAGTGGCAGAGAAGGAGTGCCAGGGGCAAGGGGTGGCACAGGTACAGACACACCTAGCTCTGAGTCACCAGGCAAGGTCATTTGATTCTAGGTAAGTGGTTTAATGATTACTACAGAATGTCTGTATGTTACTTCCCACTCCCTTCCCTCTCCCTTCCCCTTTTCCCAGCTATGATTCCCTTCTCCCTTCCCACTCTCAGTTCACAATAGAGACGCACATCAGAATCAGGTTTAACATTTCTCACATATGTCATGAAATTCGTTTTTTTTAGTAGCAATAATACTGTAACATACATGAAATTACAGCAGTACTGTGCAAAAGTCTTAGACACCCTAGTTATATACTGTGTTTGTGCCTAAGACTTTTGCACAGAACTGTATATTCTTTCTGACCAATGCTAGTGTAATTTATTATTAATTTGTAAGAACAAATTAAATGCATTAGTGAATTAGATCAGTGAAACTAACAGAAGTTTAATTCTTTTAGTACACAAAAAAATAATCATAATTCTTGTGTAATGAGAAATACAAGTATTCATCCTTCAATTGTGTCTTTTATCCAGTGTTCTTATTACTTTCAATATTCAGGTTAATCCCAATGGATTAAAGCTCATATAGCAACATGTCAATGCTTGTTGTTGGTGACTGCAAAGCGTAACTCGAAAAGTGAGCAATGCTCACAGAAATCCCCAATACTGAAAAATTGTTGTAACAGGTGGCTTCAGATATCATTCAAGGAAGGAACTTAAATTGGATTGAGGGTAAAGATTGTGGAAATGTCATAATAAATTGATATCATATTCATAGATTATTAAAGATACCATACATTGTTACAAAATCAAAGGCTTTTGCAATTTATGCACAAATACAATTGGTATCTGTGAAAGACCTTATGGTCTTATGGTGGTACATAAAAACTCTGGCTCTAGTCCTGTCTGCGAATTCTTCACGTTTACCAAAAAGCTTAATTTCCACAAGACAACTGAGAATTTCTATACAGTATGTGGTCGGATCAATTTGTTCAGCAGAACCTTGTTGACCAATCTCTGTGTGGGACTTTACTCAGTGTTCTACAAACCCAAAAGCCACAACCCCACCAGGTCTCCCTTATGAGTCCCATCCTCCAAGAACTCCAGCAAAACAGCTAAACATGTGTTACGTATTCAGGCAACAATGAACAGATGAGTTAGGCAAGGGTTTTTATAACAAATAACACGTTTATTATACACTGAAAACAAACCCCCCAAAAGTAAACAAACACTAACGTAACCGGAAAACAGCTGCTGTGCGGCAGCTTAACAGCTCTTAAAGCGATGCAGCTCAAACAGTTCTTAAAGCGATGTTGCAAAAACAGTTGTTTAAAGCGATATTGCCAAAAGTTCAAAATGCTCAGTCCATTTAAAAGGAGAGACTTTTTAAGGCGATTTAAATTCTCTTCCACATCGTTTTCCTTCGATCCCCGGTGTCGAACTCTTCCCACTAAGAATTTTATGAAACGTAACGGCTTAAAGGCACTGACCTTTCCTTTATCACACTGTCCTCAATCTTCTGCTATCCCGCAGAGATTAACACGAGAACAGTCAACGAAATCCTTCCGAATGAGGATCACACAAGGTCGAACCCATTCCACCGTCGAAATCCGATTCTCCTCGATCTTTAACTCCCGAACTCCGTTCTTCACACTCCACTAATTCTTAACTAGCAGTATTGTAAAGAAACTGCTGGCAATGACCTTTTAAACTTTAGGCATTAGATAAAACTTCATCTTTCAACTAAACTGCGTCATCACATTAAATCACGCAGTGGCATGAAGTCAGCTTGGCAAATCCAGCCACGAACTGCCCCACCTCACAGGGTGGGGTCTTCCTTTTATACCCTGTAAAAAAAAACTGTCACATGATCTCTACTGGTGGGAAAATGACGTCACTCCACCATCACAAGACCATTACCTCAAGTCCAGTATAACTTCAACCCCATTCACGTGACAAGGGTACCACTGTCACGTGTCACGGGTATGTAACACATGATAACTCAGGGCTGTGTACTAAGTCCCCTCCTTTACTCTCTGTATACCCATGACTGTGTCACCACCCACAGCTCCAAACTGCTAATTAAATTTTCTGACATTACATTGATTGGCCTAATCTCAAATAATAATGAGACAGCCTACAGAGAAGAAGTCATCACCCTGACACAGTGGTGTCAAGAAAACAACCTTTCCCTTAGTGTTGCTAAAACAAAGAGCTGGTTGTGGACCACGGGAGGAATGGAGACAGGCTAAGCCCTATAGACATCAATGGATCTGGGGCTGAGAGGGTGAACAGCTTTAAGCTCCTTGGCATAAACATCACTGAGGATCTCACGTGGTCTATACATACCGGCTGTGTGGTGAAAAATGTACAACAGCGCCTCTATCACTTCAGATGGTTGAAGTAGTTTAGTATCGGTGCTGAAATCCTAAGAACTTTCTACAGGGGCACAATTGAGAGCATTTTTATTGGCTGCATCACCGCCTTGTATGGGAACTGTACTTCCCTCAATCGCAGGACTCTGCAGAGAGTGGTGCAGACAGCCCAGTGAATCTGTAGATGTGAACTTCCCACTATTCAGGAAACTTACAAAGACAGATGTGTAAACGGGGCCGGAAGGATCATTGGGGACCCAAGTCATCCCAACCACAAATTGTTCCAGCTGCTACCATCCAGAAAACGGTACTGCAGCACTGAAGCCAGGACCAGCAGGCTCCAGGACAGCTTCTTCCACCAGGCCATCAGACTGATGAACTCATGCTGACACAACTGTACTTCTATGTTATATTGACTGTCTTGCTGTACATAATATTTAATATAAATTATAAATTGCACATTGCACATTTAGAGACATAACAAAGATTTTTACTCCTCATGTATATGAAGGATGCAAGTAATAGAGTCAATTCAATTCTTTTTTATAAATCCATAGTGACGCTGTTCAATCCCTTTTTTCTTTTCTGTTATTATATCCTTCATTATATTGTAAATTCAATCATTTTCCTTGCTGGAGGCATTAGAACAATCGGTTGATATTTCCATGTTTTCATTCTCCATTTTAAATAGTGGTGTCACATTTGCTGCCCTCCAATTCCATAATCCGTAAACTTTCAAAGATGATAATGAGAGTTTGCTTCATCACCACAGCAACCTTTTTATGAAACTGTGGGATGTACATCATCAACTTATTGAAATTTATCATCTTTTAATTTCACTAACTTCTCCAGTCCAACTTTTGCATAAATCCTAAATTCAATGTCCATTTTCTCATTACATTCTGGCATATCAGGTTAGACTTTGGCATTAGACTGTGAGGATTACATTCCTTGACTTCTCTAGTGCCTTTAACACCATCCAGCCCAAGATCTTAAGGCACAAACTAACGGAGATGGGAGTAGACTCTCACATGGTGGATTGGATAGTGGACTACTTGACAGATAGACCTCAGTATGTGCGGTTGGGAGACTGTAGGTCTGACACGGTGGTCAGCAGCACAGGGGCGCCGCAGGGAACCGTACTCTCTCCGGTCCTGTTCACCCTGTACACATCAGACTTCCAATATAACTCGGAGTCCTGCCATGTGCAGAAGTTCGCTGATGACACGGCCATAGTGGGGTGTGTCAGGAATGGACAGGAGGAGGAGTATAGGAAACTGATACAGGACTTTGTGATATGGTGCAACTCAAACTACCTGCGTTTCAATATCACCAAGACCAAGGAGATGGTGGTGGACTTTAGGAGATCTAGGCCTCATATGGAGCCAGTGATCATTAATGGAGAATGTGTGGAGCAGGTTAAGACCTACAAGTATCTGGGAGTACAGTTAGACGAGAAGCTAGACTGGACTGCCAACACAGATGCCTTGTGCAGGAAGGCACAGAGTCGAATGTACTTCCTAAGAAGGTTGGCGTCATTCAATGTCTGTAGTGAGATGCTGAAGATGTTCTATAGGTCAGTTGTGGAGAGCGCCCTCTTCTTTGTGGTGGCGTGTTGGGGAGGAAGCATTAAGAAGAGGGACGCCTCACGTCTTAATAAGCTGGTAAGGAAGGCGGGCTCTGTCGTGGGCAAAGTACTGGAGAGTTTAACATCGGTAGCTGAGTGAAGGGCGCTGAGTAGGCTACAGTCAATTATGGATAACTCTGAACATCCTCTACATAGCACCATCCAGAGACAGAGAAGCAGTTTCAGCGACAGGTTACTATCGATGCAATGCTCCTCAGACAGGATGAAGAGGTCAATACTCCCCAATGCCATTAGGCTTTACAATTCTACCGCCAGGACTTAAGAACTTTTTAAAGCTATTATTAATGCTTTTTGAGATGGTGATTTAGATGCATATCATATTTTTTTTACTGAGTTAAGTATTGTATGTAATTAGTTTTGCTACAACAAGTGTATGGGACATTGGAAAAAAGTTGAATTTCCCCATGGGGATGAATAAAGTATCTATCTATCTATCTATCTATCTATTTATCTATCTTATCTTCCATGAAGCCAGCCACCCATTTTAATTCCATTTCCCATTCCGACATGCCAGCCCATAATCTCCTCTATTGACGTAATGAGTCCACACTCAGGTTGGAGAAGCAATACCTTGTATTCCACCTTGGTAGCCTCCAACCTGATGGCATGATTATTGATTTCTCAAACTTCCAGTAATGTCACCCCCCTTCACCATTCCCATCCCCTTTTCCCTCTCTCACCTTATCTTCTTGCCTGCCCATCACCTCCCTCTAGTGCTCCTGTTTCTTTTCATGGCCTTCCATCCTCTCCTATCAGATTTCCCCTTTTCTAGCCTTCCCCCTCTTGGTTTCACCTATCACCTTGTGTTTCTTCCTCCTCTCCCTCCACTTTCATACTGTGACTCCTCACCTATTTTTCCTCCAGTCCTGATGAAGGGTCTCAGCCCGAAACATCCACTGTTCTTTTTTCCACAGATGTTGCCTGGCCTGCGGAGTTCCTCAAGCATTTTGTGTGTGTGTTGTTCAAAGTTGGTGTTTATTTCCCTTCATAAATTCTTCATTCTCTTCCTCTAATAAACTTAGATTTGTCCTTGCTTGTCTTTTTGTAAGCTGCTAGTTGGAACTAATGCAAAATATTTTTAAGGCCAAAGCAGATAGATATCTGGTAAGCTCAGGATATTGTCGTGGGTTGACAGGAATGCAGAGTTAAAGTCACAGTGAGAGCAGCCATGATCATATTTAATGATGTAGCAGGTCTGAGGGGCTGCATTGTCAACAGCTTTTCATTGTATGCATGCTCATGCACTGTCTATGTTCTCTTCCACATAGCTCAGTATAATATATACATGACACCACCCTATATTTAGAAACAAACAGGACTTCTGCCTCCAAGATACCAGTTCTCTACAATGGGTTAATTGAAAAAGTTGAACAACATAAGATAAGAGCTATGTTGCAAAATTTTATTGTGAAATGATGACCATGTAAGTTTTTAATATGCCACAACTGTCAGCCATTCCTAAAATGCAGACCGTAGGTAATTTTGGAAGCGGCCTGTTTGCACAATAGTTTATTTCTCTATTATATCAACACACACACACACACACACACACACACACACACACACACACACACACACACACACACACACACACACACACACACACACACACACACACACACACACACACACACACACACACACACACACACACACAGCAGCTGTGTTCCATTGATCTTCTTTCCTTATTCGTTTTCCTGATCTGTCTTATTTGAGAATCTCCTCGTCTGAAATATGCATCCAATGCTCTTCACATTTCTGAAAGCCTGATTTCATTCTCCTTGACTTCTAGCTTGGCCTTAGGCATTTCATTTATCCGAGATTCTCCGGTTACTGCTACTAAAATACACTTACCTCGATGGTTATTGAAGCTTACTGCTAGATGTCCATTAGTAGTGTGCCACACAATAATCCTTTGGAGTACAGATAAACTTCTCAGCCACATCTACATAGTTACTGAACAACTCCTGTGCTCGGCAAGTTTTCAAACAACTCTCATATTGGCCCATGTCCTGAGATACATCCTGCTTCCCATCCTCCATACAGTTCAGGAGTTGAACTCTAAATGCCTCTGCATCTTCATTAACCCTGAATCTTACAAAGTATTTTCCATTTGTATTGTATGATTCCTACTCCCATTTCTGCTGATGGTTTGAGAATATCCAAAATACCTGTGCTCAAGTCAACCTTAAAGACTCATGATCAGTAGTACAATATCAATAAATCTCCTGAGGCATCAAACTATTTTGAATATGACTGGTACCTTAACCTTGAATGTCAGGAGGATAAATGCAGTGGCACAGTGTGATGGAACAACTACTGAAGGAGATAGAGCTTACCAAGTCTATTCTACCCAATCCATGAACATCTTCAAAACAAGACTTTTGAGATGGTAGATTTTAAAGCAATAGATGGTTCTGTTTCATTGACTAATAGTTGGTTTACCAGTATGTTTATTTGATGAGAGAAGGTTATTCTCAAATTTGATTAAAAGTTGACAATTTATTTTATGGATTCTAATTTGACATGGAAGTGACAAATTAAAATTCATTAATAAAGACAGCTTAAAGTGTTGGTGACAATCTTTGATCAGAAATCACCACAGACCTTCAAACATGAGCAACCTTTAAAAAGGAACTTAGTAAGACTCTAAGGTTTAGATTTATGTTTTAGTTTTTATTTCTTTAGAGATACAATTCAGAACAGGGCTTACCGATTGATAGGCCAATTGGTCATTGTAAACTGTACTGTGATTAGGCGAGGGGTAAATCGAGGGTTGGTGAGAGGTGCAGCTTGATGGGCCCATTTCACGTCATATCACAATAAATAACTTATAAGACGATTTATAATGACCAATTGCCCTACGAACTGATACATCTTTGGACTCTGAGGAAACCAGAGAATTCAGACGAATCCACCCCCACACACAACAAAAGTGTAGAATTTTTTTGTTTAAACAGAGGACCCTGAAATTGAACTCCAAACTTTGATGCCCTGATTTGTATTAGCATCACACTATCCATTACACTAGCATGGCCCCAATATAAGATACAGCCAATTGATTTATGGATTCAAGATGTCAAGTATATGTGTGTGGTTCACAAACTTAACTATTCAGCAAAATAATGATATTTTTGGTCAGAAAAAAAATGCTGCCCTCAAAATGTTGGTAATTTATAAGGACTACTGCTAAGTTTGGTTAAGACTGGACAGTAATATATTGAAGGCTTTACTTTAAAGCCAATACACAGAAATATATTATTAAGGTTCTGTTTGAGAATAGCTTTAATCATTTGCAATTTCTCTACTCCTTCTGAGAAATAATGAACTTTCCTGAACTTCCTTCAGGGAGCTTTACATCTTAGCCATACGACCCTTGACCATTTTACTACTCAGCAAGACAGCATGTAGGAATAAAGTTTGCCTGACAATGAACTGTATCATAGATGTTCCATATCCTATCTTAATCCAACCTTGATGGGTGCACACAGTATAGTTCATCAACCACCATCATAGATAATGATAACACAGCTGACAATTGATTCTGGGTTCTTCAGAACATATGCCAAATTGCTAAACTGAGTGATGGCCTTATCCTTTAATTCCATTCACATTTAACAATACATTCCAAGGTAAAGAAAATTCATGAACTGTAGGTTTAACATGTTAAATGTGGCACAGACTCACCTCCACAAGCTTGTTAGCGTGCTCACGGAAGACTTGCGCATATTCCTTTACCTCCTTCTCGTTGCCACTCTTAGCTGCTTCAATCAGAACCAAAAGAGGAACATTTGTCTCCAGAAAGGAGTCAGAGATGTGATCCATGACGGCCTTGCGAAGCTTTTGAGGAAAAGAAAGGAAAATGACGTTACTAATAACATTATGAATGACAAAAAAAGACATATGCTTATAAAAATTTTGCCTATTCAACAATTTCTTCTCAATGAAATGAAAACCATGTTTAATGCTTAGCTTAGTACCATTACATGAAAGTATCAAGGTAAATGTTGTATCAAATTGAAGACTACCATTAAAAATAATATGAAGATTTAGCTTCTTGGTCAATGGCAGCCCTCACATCAGCCGCTGAACACCCAGACAAACTAATTAATCTCAATACAACACAGATCGACCTGAGCAGAGCTCTGTGCAATTTATAGTTTTCCATCCACTCTGTTTCATCAACATCGACAATGGTTAAAAAAACAAATAAAACAACTTTAATTATAATAAAGTTCAAAATGCAGGTTTTAGAAATAATTCTTTAAAAAGAGTATTCATATAGTGGACCACATATTGTAAATTATGCCCATAGTACTCATCAGTTCAGCCGAAGCTAAACAAATTACTTCTGATGTCAATGACAATCTATTTATCCTTTCCTCATAAATATTTATTGCTGGAAGTTGCTACGAATTCTTAGATTCAGGCACTTACTGCTTTTTTTGCCATGTAAAGGTAGATATTGATTCATTGACCAATGCAGAATATATCTTATGTGAGTTACATGCATCAGAGAATTGTAGGCAGTGCACCTGCTCATCCCATCTAAACCTCAGCTGTTTGCAGACTTAATACAAACTGCCATAAAGTTCCACATCTAAGCATTCTCAGATCAGGAATATGTGTTATCAAAATGTAGCTCTGAATATAGCTCCACATTAACTTGGGAAGGGCATGTCCTCACAAACACAGGATAGCATTTGCAGATCCTACACAAACCACACTTGTGGCCATGCTGTCTTCTCACTGCTGCCATTGGGAAAGATAATCTGGATCCTGAGGTCCCACATCACCAGGTTCAAGATCAGTTATTACCCTTCAGCCATCAGGCAACTGAACCAGCAAGGATAAGTTCATTTAACCAAACAGTGAACTGGTTTCACAACCTATAGACTCACTTTCAAGGACTCTACAACTCGTTCTCAATATTAGAAAAAAAAAATAGAAAAAGTAGAAAACTTACAGCACAATATATGCCCTTTGGCCCACGATGTTATTTTAGAGGTTACCCAGGGTTACAGATAGCCCTCTATTTTCCTAAGCTCCATATACTTATCCAGGAGTCTTTTAAAAGATCCTATCATATCTGCTGCCCCCACCGTTGCTGGCAGCCCATTCCACACACTCACCACCCTCTATGTAAAAAACTTGCCCTGGGGAAAAGCCTCTGACTATCCACACGATCAATGCCTCTCATCATCTTATACACCTCTATCAGGTCATCTCTCATCCTCCATCGCTCCAAGGAGAAAAGGCTGAGTTCACTCAACCTATTCTTATAAGGCATGCTCCCCAATCCAGGCAATATCCTTGTAAACACAAGGAAATCTGCAGATGCTGGAAATTCAAACAACGCACACAAAATTCTGGTGGAACGCAGCAGGCCAGGCAGCATCTATAGGGAGAAGCACTGTCGACATTTCGGGCCAAGACCCTTTGTCAGGACCCGGCCCAAAACATCAACAGTGCTTCCCCCTATAGATGCTGCCTGGCCTGCAGTGTTCCACAAATATCCTTGTAAATCTCCTCTGCACCCTTTCTACAGTTTCCACATCCTTCCTGTACTGAGGCGATCAGAACTGAGCAAAGTACTCCAAATCGGGTCTGACCAGGGTCCTATAAAGCTGTAACATTACCTCTTCGCTCTTAAACTCAATCCCATGATTGATGAAGGCCAATGTACTGTATGCTTTCTCAACCACAATGTCAACCTGCACAGCAGCTTTGTATGCCCTATGGACTCGGATCCCAAGATCCCGACAATACTTCACACTGCCAAGAGTCTTATCATTAATGCTATATCCTGCCATCATATTTGACTTAACAAAATGAACCACAACCTCACACTTATCTAGGTTGAACTCCATCTGCCACTTCTCAGCCCAGTTTTGCATCCTAGCGATGTCCCGTTGTAACCTGTGACAACCCTCTACACTATCCATAACACCCCTAAACTTTGTGTCATCAACAAATTTACTAACCTATCCCTCCACTTCCTTCCTCATCCAGGTAAATTATAAAAGTCACAAAGAGAAGGGGTCATAGAACAGATCCCTGAGGCACTCCACTGGTCACCGACCTCCATGCAGAATATAGACCCATCTACAATTACTCTTTGCCTTCAGTGGGCAAGCAGATTCTGGATACACAAAACAAGTATCCCATGCCTCCTTACTTTCTCAATAAGCCTTGTATGGGGTACCTTATCAAATGCCTTGCTGAAATCCATATACACTACATCTACTGCACTACCATCATCAATGTGTTTAGTCACATCTGTAAAAAAATCAATCAGGCTAGTAAAGCATGATCTGCCTTTGATAAAACTATGCTGACAATTCCTAATCAGATTATGCCTCTCTAAATGTCCTGCCTCTCAGGATCTTCTCCATCATCTTACCAACCATTGAAGTAAGACACACTGCTCTATAATTTCCTGGGCTATCTCTACTCCCTTTCTTGAACAAGGGAACAACATCTGCAACCCTCCAATCCTCCGGAACCTCTCCCGTACCCATTGATGATGCAAAGATCATTGCCAGAGGATCAGCAATCTCCTCCCTTGCCTCCCATTGTAGCCTGGGGTATATCTTGACCGGTCCCAGTGACTTATCCAACTCGATGCTTTCCAAAAGCTCCAGCCCATCCTCTTTTTAATGTCTATATGCTGAAGCTTTTCAGTCTGCTGTAAGTCATCCCTACAATCGCCAAGGTACTTTCCCGTAGTGAATACTGAAGCAAAGTACTCGTTAAGTATCTCCGCTGTCTCCTCCGGTTCCATACACACTTTTCCACTGTCACACTTGATTATCCTCTTGTTCTTCACATACTTGTAGAATACCTTGGGGTTTTCCTTAACCCTGCTCGCCAAGGTCTTCTCATGGCCCCTTCTGGCTCTCCTAATTTCATTTTTAAGTTCCTTCCTGCAAGCCTTATAATTTTCTTGATTGTACACCATGGTTCCTGTACCCTACCATCCTTTCCCTGTCTCAATGGAACATGCCTATGCAGAACGTCACACAAATATCCCCTGAAAATTTGCCAGAATTCTGTCGTACATTTCCCTGAGAACATCTGTTCCCAATTTATGCTTCCAAGTTCCTGCCTGATAGCCTCATATTTCCACTTACTCAAATTAAATGCATTCCTAACTTGTCTGTTCCTATCCCTCTCCAATGCTATGGTAAAGAAGGGAGAATTATGATCACTATCTCCAAAAAACTCTCCCACTGAGAGACCTGACACCTTACCAGGTTAATTTCCCAATGTCAGATCAAATATAGCCTCTCCTCTTGTAGGCTTATCTACATATTGTGTCAGGAAACCTTCCTGAACACACCTAACCTACTCCACCCCAGCTAAACCCTTTGCTCTAGGAAGATGCAAATCAATATTTGGGAAATTAAAATCTCCCACCACAATGACCCTGTTATTATTACACCTTTCCAGAACCTCAGAATCAGAATCAGGTTTATTATCACTAGCGTGAAATTAACTTAGGAGCAATAGTTGAATGCAATATATAATCTAGCAGACAGAAAAAAAAATAAAAAGAATAATAATAAATAAACAAGTAAATCAATTACAGTATATGTATGTTGAATAGATTAGAAAAACGTGCAAAAACAGAAATACTGTAAATTTTAAAAAATGAAGTAGTGTCCAAAGATTCAATATCCATTTAGCAATCGGATGGTAGAAGGGAAGAAGCTGTTCCTGAATCGCCGAGTGTGTGCCTTCAGGTTTCTGTATCTCCTGCCTGATGGTAATAGTGAGAAAAGGGCATGCCCTGAGTGCTAGAGTTCCTTAATATTGGACACTGCCTTTCTGAGACATCACTCCTTGAAGATGTCCTGGACACTTTGTAGGCTAGTACCCAAGATACAGCTGACTAGATTTACAACCCTCTGCAGCTTCTTTCAGGCCTGTAGTAGCCCCTCCATACCAGACAGTGATGCAGCCTGTCAGAACGCTCTCCACGGTACAACTATAGAAGTTTTTGAGTGTATTTGTTGACAAGCCAAATCTCTTCTGTTACATACACACAGTTTGAACACAGGATGTAATGGTCTTGTGAGTGGGATGATGTAATTGTCTCATGACCCTGGGGTGATGTTATGTCACATGATGGCATGTTCCAAACAGTATTTAAACCAAAGCCCGGGACTGTGACGCAGTTTACATCTATTATTTTTGTGCAACGTTGTTGCTCCCGGTCAGAGGTGTGGAGGCTCCACCGGTTTTCTTTGTTGCACATTTATTTTCTCCCTTGCAGTGCAGTATCGGAAAGTGAAGGCATTACCAGAGTTATCCGAGTTCTAAGAATTGGATAAAGTTAATGTCGTTCAGCGTTTTGGGGAATGATAAACCTTGATGACTTTGTTCAGGAATTGTGGCATACACATTTGAGTTAAACCCCTGCAAAATTGGGAAGGTTTGTGCAGTGATCACCCTCCAGTCAAAAGGTCAGTTCCTTTTCTTTCCTCATGATTTCTTCGAACAAGACATCTCTCAGCTGTAGAATCGGCAGATTCGTCGTTACTTCGAAGGAATCGTTTGTTTCAGGGAAGTCTCTCCTTACTGACTGTATAAATCACATGGACTTTTTGAATGTATCACTTTAAGTCTGTGCTTGGATGAGAACTTGTTAAGAACAGTTTCTAAGTTTGACTGTTTGTTAGATATTGCTGCCTAACTGTTAACTTCCGGTTAAGTTAGTCGTTTGTTTACTTTTCTAAGTTTGAGCAGAGGTTATAAATGTTGGGATTTGTTTATAAACCCTGACTCATTTAATATTCATTGCTGATGCATTCATAACACTTCAAACACCTTATAAAGTATAGTCACTGTCTTGCCTACTTTATAACTGCATCGATATGTTGGGACCTGGTTAGATCTCAGAGATATTGACATACAGGAACTTTAAATTGTTTATTCTCTCCACTTCTGATCCCTCTATGAAGAGTGGCATGTGTTCCTTTGTCTTACCCTTCCTGAAGTCCACAATCAGCACTTTCAGCTTACTGACATTGAGTGCCAGGTTGTTGCTGCAACACCACTCCACTAGTTGGCATATCTCTGTCACAAGGGGACGTGGAGACTGAACCCAAATGCAGGACGCAGGCACTGAAGTACTAGGGGCAGGACAGGAACAACTAAAGGATAGAACAAGGTGGGGAGACCGTGGCATGCAACAGTGATCCTGGGGTTCAGAGAGTTCACGGCAAAGGCGGGACCCTGGCTAGGCTAAAGGATGGGTCTATGGGACAAGGAATGCTGGGAGGATAGCCCCCTGGGCAGGCCACATTACTTCTGGGTAGCACCCAGCCTCCCAGGCAGGAACACAGGGGCCTGGACAGGTCAAAGGGCACCTAGCCAGGATGCAGGGCACCACCCATCAGAAGCAAGGGGTAGGAAAGGGTCAGAGACCTCAGGGCAGGCCACATAGTTCCTGGGCAGGGCCAGCTCCCAGGCAGAAACACAGGGGCCTGGGCAAGACATGGAGTACCTGGGCAGGTTGCAGGGCACAACCCATTGGAAGAGGGGGGTAGGAAAGGGTCAGAGTCCCCCACCAGGCAATGGCAGTCCAGTCTGCTTACTCAACAGAGGCAAAGGATCAGGAGGGAGCTTGGTCCAGGGTGACTACAAGAACAGACTTACAGAACTAGATGATTAATGGTGCATACTACAAGCTAGGGTCAAAACAGGATAGCCAGATGAACAGCAAAACAGCACAAACCAAACATTAAAAACAGGTCACACACAGACAGAGAGAGACACTCACACACAGAGGGAGAGAGAGAGAGGGAGAGAGAGAGAGGGGGGGAGAGGGAGAGGGGGAGAGGGGGAGAGGGAGAGGGAGACACACACACACACACACACACACACACACACACACACACACACACACACACACACACACACACACACACACACACACACACACACACACACACACACACACACATTCCAGAGCCCCTTATATCCACCTGCAAGCTGATAGGTCTCAGGTGCACCTCCTTAAGCCAAGATGATGCTATTTGGGCTTAAGGGTGAAAGAAGGGACGGCTACAAGACCTGGAGTCCGGAGTCCACCCGGAATGGTCAAGACCCGGAATGCAGTCTCCGGACCGGATCATAACAATCTCACTCCTGTACCCTCCCCCTAGTCACCACCTGAGATTCTACCCACAATAGCTGTATCGTCAGCAAATTTATAGATGGTATTTGAGCTATGCCTAGCCACGCAGTCATGTGTATATAGACAGCAGAGAAGAGGGTTAAGCACACACCCCTGAGGTGCGCTAGTGTTGATCGACAGCGAGGGGGATATGTTATCACCAATCCGCAGAGATTGTGGTCTTCCAGTTAGGATGTTGAGGATCTAATTGCAGAGGGAGGTACGGAGGCCCAAGTTCTGCAGCTGGCATGGTCTGGTCTATGAAGCCGCATTCTGCGTCATGGTTCAGTCCGTGGACTCCGGACTCCGGGTCTTCCGGCTGTCCCTTGTTTCATTTGGGTTTAATCATAGACACCTGATACTCATCTTAGGGCTGGGAATATAAGTGGCCCTGGGGTCAAGTGTGGGGACTGGTTTGTCTCATCAGTATCCCCTTGAAGCAACCCACCAGTGGAAGGCCAGAAGCAGCCCTTTGAGATCTCTTGGCCTGGTTGGAGAACCACTGCTTCATGGAGCCTTGTTGTCTCTAGTCAGAGCAGTTGTTGGGGTATGGATTTAGCTGTTTTTGGGGCCAGCTGAGTAGCCCTCTGCCACTCCAATCTAGATATGGATTTGGCTGTTTCCATGGCTAGCCAAGGTTGCTGGCTGCCCTGAGACTCGGAACCACCCTGGATTAAGCTCCCTTCCTGTCCTTGCTGTTACCCTGAGACTGGTCTGTTCCCTTCCCCTCTCCATCTGAATCCTTGACAGTTTCCTCAGCAGTTTACCTTGGCAGTCATCCCAGACCTGCATTCCAAGGAGTGCCTTGTCCTGCCCAGGAGTACTTCAAAGAACTCTAGCCTCGTCATGTCCTCGTCTCATTCCAGGGTCTGAGCCCAAGTCAAGACCCAGGTTCTGGTTCCTTGTCCAGTCTCTGGCTCGGAGTCCAAGCCCAGGCTCCTAGTTCCCAGTTTCTTGCCCCGGTTCTGCTTTCCTAGCCAAGTCTGTGTTCCTGTCCCAGCTTCTAGTCTGTGTCCAGTCCTGTCCCTAACTCTAGTCCAGTCCGGTTCCCAGTACTTCAGTATCTGTGTCATGCACGTGGATCTGGTCCCAACAGCTGCCAACCCTGTATGACAGCAACTTCTCAATCAGGATTGTGGGAATGACTATGTCCTTGAATACTCCCACTAGTTGGTTGGCACAGGATGTCAGAGCCTTACCAGGTATTCTATCGGGACCCTCTGCCTTGCAAGGGCTCACTCTCTTTAAAGACAGTCTAACATCAGCCTCTGAGACAGAGATCACAGGGTCATCAGGTGCAGCAGGGATCTTCACAGCTGTACTTGTGTTCTCCCTTTCAAAGTGGCCATAGAAGGCATTGAGTTCATCTGGTAGTGAAGAATCGCTACCATTCATGCTATTGGGTTTTGTTTTGTATGAAGTAATGTCTTGCAGACCCTGCCAGAGTTGCTGTGCATCCGATGTCATCTCCAACCTTGTTCAAAGTTGTCTCTTCACCCTTGAAATAGCCCTCTGCAAATCATACCAAGGTTTCTGGTACAGGCCTGGGTGCCAGACTTGAAAGCCACAGATCTAGCCTTCAGCAGATGATGTACCTCCTAGCTTTTGGTTTGGGAATGTACAGTAAGTCTTTGTGGGCACACACTCATCCACACAGGTTTAATGAAGTTGGTAACAACTGCAGCATACTCATCCAGGTTCAAAGATGAATCCCTGAATACAGTCCAGTCCACCGATTCAAAGCAGTCCTGTACGTGCTCCTGTGCTTCCCTTGTCCACACCTTCTTGGTCCTCACTGCTGGTGCTTCAGTCTTCAGTCTCTGCCTATACTCAGGGAGTAGGAGTACAGCCAGGTGATCAGTCTTCCTGAGGTGAGGGCATGGAATAGCATGGTAGACATTTTTGATGGTGGTGTAGCAATGGTCCAGTGTGTTGTTTCCTCTGGTATTGCAAGTGATCTGTTGATGGTAATTGTGTAGTGATTTTTTTTTTCAGACTGGCCTGGTTAAAATCTCCCAAAATGGTGGTGTTAGGGTGCACTGTTTCGTGCATGTTGATCCCATTGCTCAGATCATCTGAAGCCTGATTGATAATGGCCTGAGGTGGAATGTAAACTGCTACCAAAATGACCCAGGATACCTCCCGTGGTAGGTTAAAAAGTATGGCACTTTACTGCTAGATTTTCCAGGTCTGATGAGCAGAATTGGGACAGCTCTGATATATTTGTGCACCAAGAAGAGTTGATCATGAGGCATACTCCTCCACCTCTGCTTTTGAGAGACTCTATAGATCTATCCTGACAGTGTATAGTAAACCCATCGATCTGAATCGCTGCATCTATTACGAAAAGGTTTAACCAGGATTCCATGGAACAAAGGACACAAGCAGTTCTAATGTCCCTCTGATTCAACACCTTTGTTCTGAGATAATCGATTTTATTCACCAGAGACCGCATGTTTGTTAGCAAGATGGTCAGTATTTGGAGTTTAAAACCCTGTTTCCTTAAATGCACTTGTAATCTCACTCTACACCCACGCTTCCTCCGAAGTGTCCTACGTGTGTGCTTCCAATGTAAAGGAGAATCTGTCTCCCTATCTGCTCCTTGATGTCCCTGTTACTATTGGGAGGTCTATTTAAAAAAAAAACACCCAGTAGTTATTGACCCCTTCCTGTTCCTAATTTCCATCCACAGAGATTCAGTAGACAGTTCCTCCATGACTTCTTCCTTTTCTGCACCATGACACTATCTCTGATCAACAGTGTGACGCACACACCTCTTTTGCCTCCCTCCCTGTCCTTTCTGAAATATCTAAAGCCTTGCACTCAAAGTAACCATTCCTGCCATTGAGCCATCCAAGTCTCTGTGATGGCCACAACATCATTGTTCTAAGCTCATCCGCTTTTTTCAAGATGCTTTTTGCATTAAAATAGACACATCTCAAACCATTAGTCTGAGTGTATCCCTCTTCTGTCACCTGCCTATTCTCCCTCTCACACAATCTACAAACTTCCTTGATTTGTGAGCCAACTGGCCCTTCTTCCGTCGCTTTAGTTCGGTTCCCACCCCCCAGCAATTCTAGTGTAAAGTCTCCCCAATAGCCTTCGCCAACTCCCTGCCAGGATATTGGTCCCCCTCAGGTTCAAGTGCAACCCGTCCTTTTTGCACAGGTCATGCCTGCCCCAAAGGAGGTCCCGATGATTCAGAAATTTGAATCCCTGCTCCCTGCTCTAATCCCTCAGCCACGCATTTATCCTCCACCTCACTGTCGTGTGGCACAGGCAGTAATCACGAGATTACCACCTTTCAGGTCCTTCTTGGCTTCTTTCCTAATTCCTTGTAGTCTGTTCTCAGGACATCCTCCCTTTTCCTACCTATGTTGTATGACCTATGATACCTCTGACCTAATGATAGTATTTGCAGTTTGTTTTTTTGTGCATTGGTTGCTTGTTAATTTTGTTGTGTCTAGTTTTTTATTGATTCTATTTAATTTTTTTCCACTGTGAAAATTAACCTCAGGGTCGTGTGTGGTGATATACAAGTACTGATTTTATAGTAAGTGAACTTTGAACAAGTGAATGAGCTTGAAAGTTCAGTGATACCTGTGTGCCCAAGAACTGAGCTGTGATAGTATAAACTCATTTAACAAATATCAGTGTGATTAGGTAAGAACAGGGATTCATTCCACATGAGAGAGATAACAGTGCAGGAGGAGATCCCGCAATCATCCAGGAAAATAATATGTTCAATGGTAGAATACAGAATGAGATTTATTCTTGCAACATGTTCAAAAAGCACAAAAGAAAATGGCTGTGGTTTTCAGCGAATGAGTTAACACTACCCTGACCTTAAAAGAAAAGATACTTGTACAGAAATGCTTCAGCTTTATATAAAGTGTCTAATGGCACAAATTCACCAGTGCAATAGTCATGTAACACGGAATTATCATGAAGTCATTTAGCACAACATACTTTTGACGCAATTTTTCAAAATTAATGAAGAGACAAGCAATCTATTGGCCTTACTATTTTCTCAATGAGTCATGTAATCTGCATTTTCATTTACATCACAGAGAAATACAAAAATCAGTAATTTAATTCCTTAAACCCATGCTATATGCAGGCTGATCATGGTTTTATTGCCCATCAACTCCATTTATCCATCTTGATTCATAAATTTTGATATTCTTGTGAAGTAGTTTAGTGATTAAATTATTGAAATTACAAGTAACACTGCAATCAAGGCCATTTAGAAGAGGAGTTCCAAGTTTCCATAGACCTTTGAGTCGAATAGGTGAGTTTGTTTGTTTAATTAATAAAACATTGATTTGTCTTTGATATGTATCTGTTTAACACAAAAGATAGCTGACATTACGTTTCTGCAAATATTGCACAAGTCTAATTGTACAAATATGGCCACTGCCTTTCATTTCCTCACCTGTGCAAAACTGGTGTGCCCTATATGTGTCCACATTAGGTACCATCTCCTCTTCCTTCACCACAATGATCTTACTGTGGTAGCAAATCTATCCAATAGATTTTTGACACTATTGATTAACCTTTGCAATCTAAATAATGCAAAGGTAGAGATCTGATTATCTTTAGCAACAAGACTGTTGACAAAAATAAAACCCACTTCTCTTTTACATAATTTTGACAAAGCCTTGAAACTGGTTACTAACCAAATATTCTTCCTGCCTGACATTTGCTGACTCATCATGTGTGATAAGACCCATCAACTCTCAGTCATTCAGAATGAGGTTTATTCTTTTAAAAGACATCACCTGTTTCCATGTGTCTCACTCTTAAAAATAAACGCAGCTCCATATGCTTCAATGGGTTTGCAATCTGTCTCACTCTCCTTCATCCCGAAACGTACAAACATTTCCCCATGTTGGCTGGTCTGTGTGTGGCCGCTTATCCTGTTCAGAATGTGCTGGCAAACACCCACTCCATGTAAATCACTCAGTTCTGCTGTGTCCTCTGCCAAATTCAAATTTCTCATAAAGAATCAGAGCTTGTCAGATAAAAATAGGTTCTTAGACATTCTTGTATATTGTGTTTTGCAGGATTGTTCTTACATTTATATTTACTGTATATTTTATTGTGTTCTTTTATGTATCTTTTGTTCTTTTGTGCTACATTTGACCTGGAGGAACAATCATCCGGGTCTCCTTTACACTTGTGTACTGAAGAATGACAATAAACAACCTTGAATGTTGAATTCCTCCAACAGCAGCTCATGATGATTGCAGTTTCTATTGCTAAAAGTTGTATTCATGTTTACTGCAGAGGCTGCTCCTTCAGCACTCACAATCCCCATGTTCTCTCCAATTAAGAAGGCATGTGGGAACATCATGATTTGGAAATACTTCAATGGTCAACTTGGCTAGGTCTATACACAAGCATTTCCAACTAACTGCATGTATGTGAATATTTACTGTAAGGATTAAGAACAGTTCGGAAAGCTGCACTGCAACACCTCCTCAAATGCAATTTGGCTGGGTGATAAACATTGGGTAGGTAATAATAATTGTCCAACAGTATTAACATTTTAAAAGTTAAATGAAAAATTCCATACAAAAATGGGGGATTTCACAAGAGAGATTTCTTTTTCCAATAATCACAGGGCCAATGAGTATATATGGAATGTTTACAAGAAAAAAGACACAATAAAAATAGGATTTAATTAGTAACTTCAAGAGAAATAACTTTTTAAGTGTATAAACGCATGATGCCATTTCCGCTGAAAACATTCACATTAACGTAGGCTCTGTCTAGTCTCATTTAAGTAAAATAAAATGAACAGAAAAGATTACTGGACCAGAAGAGTTTAATAAGGTGCTGTCTGTGGTTGGATCACTATTCGTTAATTGTGAAAATGCATTAATTAAACTTTAATTCTGGATACTAACTTGAAATATGAACCCTGTTTACCCTTCCAAGTGCAGTCTGAAATGCTGCAAGGCTCCAACATTTTATGTTCTACTTTTCTAGAACCCAAAGATTCTTCTGACATTGTCCTCATTGTTAAATGAGGGGTGCTTCTTTATCAGAGATAACCGTTAACCCTTCACCACCAACTTACAGTGCAAAAAGTAACACTTTTATCTAAAAGTGACAGCGAATAAATCAAACTACTCTGGGCCTATTTTGCAGATTTCTAACATTGGGTTGCAAAAGTTCAGGTTCCACAATAAGAACATAACCTTAAGATTTAGGAGCAGAATTAGGCCATTTGGCTCATTGAGTCTGCTCCACCGTTCCATCATGGTCCATTTATTATCCCTCTCAATCCCATTCTCCTGCCTTTTCCCTGTAACCGTTTATGCCCATACTAATCAAGAACCTATCAATCTCTGCATTAGATACACCATATCGCTTGGCCTTCAAAGCTGTACTGCACAACATCAAGGTTGCAAAGACTGAAAGATTTAGGATAAACTGAAGATTTTACATTTGAAGACTGGAATATTACATTTGCCAGGGTCTTGCTTTGAACATACCTTGCTATGGGTATAGGCCTGGTCCAGTTTTGGAGTCCTTGGATAGTATTTTGACCAGTCCGTTGCTATGGAAGGGCAGTTAATAGTTACCATCCGGATGTAATGGGGTGGTGTGTAATGAGCAAGAACAGCTTACTTGATAGTTGTGCCCATTCCAAATACACATATATACAGAAATCAATAAGTGAAAACACGAGAAATATACTGAATTAAACGAGAAAATTGAAAGACTGTGGAACATAAACAGGGTATATATTGTCCTAATAGTAATACCTACAACTGGTCTCATCCTAAAGGTACGGCACAAAGCTATTAAGCAATTAGGACTACACAGCAATATCTATGTAAATCTTCAGAAAGCCACGATACTAAACACCATTAGAATAGTCTGATAATTCCTAACATCTGAGAAATAAGTATGCTTGGCTATGCCCATACCTCAGGTTTTACCAGATTGAACTCAGAAAAAAATATAAGAAGAATATATTATTGCCCCAATAGGTAATATCTACAACTGGTATCATCTCATAGTCACAACACAATAGCTTTAAACAATTAGGCCTACTCAGCAATATTTATGTAAATCTCCAGAAAGCCACAATACTAAACACCACTAGAATAGTCCAAAAGTTCCTAGCAATTGAAAACGAGTGTACTTGGCTATGTCGTACTTCAGGTTTTACCAGCTTGGGCTGAGGAAAAGCAAAAATACAATAATAATAACTACCTCTATATCATCTTTCATATATTAAGATGCAGGCTCAAAGTGCTTCAGCAACCATTTTTTCATGTTTGTCAAAGTGCTTTATGTAAATTGTAAAGATAAATCAACATAGTCAAAAATATGAGACAAAATTAAAAATAATAAGGAAAGACAAACATTATGTAGAATAAAATGTAATTGAATATACTGAACTATATAAGTGTAATCAACACTTAAGTGATTTTAAGTAATTAAGTAATCTGAATAAGGCCACATTTCAAAAGTAGTTTTTAGAAGTGTTCTGAAATGTTCCACAGTACTAGCTTGACATATTTCAGTATTCCAGATATTTGGTGCAAAACAGCAAAAGTCTGCACCACCCAATACTTATATGCTTGGCTTTAGGAAAAATAAGGAAATCAGTGTTTGTGGATACAAGATTACGATTAGGAATGTAAGGGGATAAACACTCCAACATGGATAAAGGAGCTAGATTATTCACAGCCTTAGGTACAACTAAGAGTATTTAAAAATTGATCCTAAAGGACACAGGCAGCCAGTGCAATGATGCCAAAACCAGAGAAATTTAGTCAGATTTTCTTTTTTTGTTTGAAGATTCTTGCTGCTGCATTTGAACATGCTGCAGTTAATTTATGTTTTTCTTAGACACTACTGAAAAGCGTGCATTACAATAGTCTAATCGGCTAAAAACAAAAGTGTATCCATTTTTCTGCATCTTGAGATGTTAAAAGGAAACAACTCTTGCAATGTTCCTTAACTGAGAGAACACAATCTTAATAATATTCTTAATATGTGATTTGAAATTTAGTTCAGAATTAATACTAACACATAAATTCTTTAATTTTGGCTTGATTTGTATGGCAGATGATAACAGATATTGTAAAGTTAGTCAATAAAAGGAAGCACATGTAAAATGTAGGAAGATAAAAATCAAACAAAGTTCTTGAAGAAATTAAAGAATGCAGAAAAGAACTTAAGAAAGATACTAGGAGGATGTAAAGGGGCCTTGAAAAGTTCTTGACAATTGGGATTAAAAGCAATTCCAATGTATCCTGTACCAAAGATGCCACTGAGAGTATGTTCATGGTCTTCTGCTGCTGTAGACCATCTACTTCATGTTTTCATGTTTGCAATCAGAGATGCACTTCTGCTCACGACTGTTGAAAAGCATGAATTACTGCTGCATTCCTGTCAGCTTGAACCAGTCTGGCCATTCTCCTCTGACCTCTCATTACAAAGTACTTTCCTGCACAGAACTGAGGCTCTCTGGATGTTTTTTTTTGTATTTCACACAATTCTCTGTAAACTCTAGAGACTGTTGTATGTGAAAATCCCAGGAAAGCAGCAGTTTCTGAGTTCTCGAACCACCCTTTCTTCCACCAACAATGATTCCATAGTCGAAGACACTTAGATCACATTTCTTCCCCATTCCAATGTTTGATCTTAACTACTGAATCTCTCATCCATGTCTGCATGTTTTTATGCACTGAACCGCTGCCACATGATTGGCTGATTAGATATTTGCATTAATGTGTAGGTGTACCTATAATGTGGCCACTGAGTGTTGAAGATAGCTAGGGAAAGAATAGGGGCACTCAAGGACAGAGTGCATTTATACACGGAGCCAGAGAAAGAGGGTGAGGACCTTAATGAGTACTTTGCATTGATATTCACCAAGGACAAGGACATGAATGACGGTGAGGTTAGGGAGGTGTATATTCTGGGGTATGTTGACATTAAAACTCTTCCATGGACAGTCCCAAGCCCAGCTGCAAAAAGCAGGAGGGTTGAGCATTAGGCAAGCAACCCTATCCTGTGAAAACCCACTGCTACAAAAAAGCCAACAGAAGCTCTAAAGACCTCATCTCTGGGAGAGGAAAGATCTTGGAGACAGTTTGAAAGAATGGCCCAGGACAGAAGACCGTAGGGAGCTGCTGTCAGTGACCTATGCCCCAGTAGGAACGATGGGCTAAGAAGAAGAGTGTTGACATTAAGAGGAGGTGATGGTTATCTTGAAAATCATTAAAGTAGATAAGTTTCCAGAGATTGATGTGAGTCTATCTAAAGATTCTAAGGGAAGCAAGGGAGGAGATAGCAGGGACCATGGAAGAAATATGTGTACCCACTTCAGAAATGTATAAGGAGCCAGAGATAGAGAGGGTTGAGGTATTGTCTAGCAGGTGATGGATAAGTGAGGTAGGGAATCCCTCTCATTTCTTTGTACTGGCCAACTTCCCTCTACCCCTTCAGTATTGTTGTAAGATCAATACAGAAAAGGTCAACCACCCCTTTGTCTCTACAATGAAACCTGACACACTGCATTCTTCCAGCAGTTGAGACTCATATATGGAAAAACCTGGACCTATTATCAATAGTCAATATAGTTTTGTGTGATGAAAGTCTTGTCTCCACAAGTATCATTTGACTTTTTGAGGAATTGATGAAGATGATCAATGAGGTAGAGCAGTGGATGCTGGCCACATAGATTTTTGAAAAGCATTTGACAAGCTCACTCATGGTAGGTTAGTCCAGAAGATTAAATCATATATATTGAGCGCCACAGTAGTGTAGCGGTTAACATGGCACTATTACAGCTTGGGGCACCGGTGTTTGGAGTTTAATTGCAGTGTGCTCTGTAAGGAGTCCGTACATCTTCTCCATGGATTGCATAGCTTTTCTCCTGGTGCTCTGGTTTCCTCCCACAATCCAAATACATACCAGTTGGTAGGTTAGTAGAAGGACTAGTATATAAGGGCAAGATTGCAATGCTGAGACTTTATAAAGCACTGGTGAGGCCCCACTTGCTGGAGTATTGTGAACAGTCTTGGTCTCTTATATTAGAAAGGATGTGCTGAAACTGGTGAGGATTGATTTCAGGATTGAATGACTTGACATATGAAGAACGTTTGATAGCCCTGAGCCTGTATTCATTAGATTTCAGAAGAATGATGGGTGACCTTATTGAAACCAATCAAAAGGTGAGTGGCCTTGATAAAGTGGCTGTGGAGAGGATATTTCCTTTGTCGAAGACTGGAGGACACAACCTCAGAATAGAGGGGCATCCTTTTAGAATGGAATCGAGGAAGAATTTCTTTAGCTAGAGAGTGGTGAATCTGGATTTTTTTTTGACACAGGTAACTGTAGAGACCAAGTCTTTATCTATAGTTAAGGCAGAGGTTAATAGATTCCTGATTGGTCAGGGCATGAAGGCAGTTGATACAGGCTGGGAGGAAAATTGGATCAACCATAATGAAATGGTAGAGCTAGAGCAGGCTTAATGGGCCAAACAGCCGTATTCTGCTCCTGTATCTTATGGTCTTAAATGATCGATGTAAGTTATCCCATGACTAGATTTTGGTTAAATCGGGGGCTGTTGGGCAGTGTGGCTCAAAGTGCCAGAATGGACTATTCCATTCTGTTTCTCTAAATAAATACTCATGGTGAGTTGGTAAATTAGATCCAAAATTGGCTTGTTTGTAGAAGGCAGATGGTAGTGGTAGAGAGGTAGTTTTCTGATTGGAGCTTTGTGACTACCAGTAGTAAGGTTCCACAAGGAACAGTACTGGGACCTCTGTAGATGTATTTCAGTAATTTGTATGAAAATATGTGGTCTGATTAGTAAATTTGCTATACTTCTCCAAGTCCAAAGCTTATCTTTGGATTACTGCCAAGCCAAAGAAAATTTGGGATTTTTTAATCCATAGTTTAAAAGACAGAGGGAAAAAGATTTAAAGGAAATCTGAGGGACATTTATTTTTCACCCAAAGATTAGCCCATTGATGCACACACAAAGAAGACACACAGTGGCTCTATTTCACTAGGTTTTTGAAGAAATTTGATATGTCACCAAAGACTTGCAAATTTCTACAAATGTATACGGGAGAATGTTCTTGCTATATGCACAGCCTGGTATGAAGAACCTAATTAACAGGTTACAAGTGGCTACAGAGGGTGGTTGACTCAGCTAGTTCCATCATGGGCACAACACTCCCTGTCATTGAGGGTGTCTTCAAAAGGCAATCCTTTAAGATAGCAGCATCAATCATTATAAACTTTTATCATCCTCTTCACGTCTCTACCATCAGAGAGCAGGAACAAGGGCCTGAGGACCACAGTCAATGATCTGGGAACAGCTTCTTCCCATCCACCTTGGATTTCTGAACCCACGAATGCAACCTCGTTAATCACTTTTCAGACTATTTTTGTAACTTGCATACGTATGTCTTGCAATGTACTGCTACTGCAAAACAACAAATATCATGACATATGTCAGTGATCATAAACCTAATTCTGATTCTGAATCTGAAGAAAGGCCTACCAGTGAAGATAGGAACAGCAACAACATTTAAGAGGAAACTTGGTAGGTGCTTGAAAGAGCTAGGCTTAGGGAGATAGGGAATAAATGAAGGCATAGTGGTTAGCACAACAATTTGCAGTACCAGCGACCCAGGTTCAATTCCTGTCGCTGTCTGTGAGGAGTTTGTGTGACTCCCCCCCCCCCACCCCCGTGACCACGTGGGTATCCTTTGGGGGCTCCAGTTTCCTCCCACAGTCCAAAGATGTAGCAGTTCATAAGTTAATTGATCATTGTAAATTGTCCTGTGATTAGGCTACGGTTAAATTGGGGGTTGTGGGGCGGTGCCGCTCGAAGGGCCAGAAGGGCCTATCCTCGCTGTATCTCAATAAATGAATGAAGCATGAAGGTTGGCAGAGGCATGGTGCGCCGATTTGCAAGCGGCTGCAGAGGGTATAGACTCAGCCAGTTCTATCACGGGCACAAGCTACCCTACCATCGAGGACATCTCTGTTTTTCTGTTGTACAATACTCTGACTCATTGACTTAAAGAAAACCGAAGAGTAACAAAAAGCAAATGTAAGTTCAAAGCTAAGAGTTCAGTTGCAAATCAGGTAAGTGCAGGGTGAAACTGTGACTATAAAGACTCTATTTGAATGCACATAATTTTCATAACAAGTAAAAATAAATGGATGTCATTTGATAGCCATTACAGGGATGTGTTTGTAAGGTAGCTGACGATAGAAAATGAAAAATCCAGGGGAACTGACATTTCAGAAGCAGTGGTAAAATGGGAAAGAAGCTGGGCTAACTCTGTTAATAAAGGATAAGATTAGTACAGGAGGGAACAAAAAATGACTGTGGCAAAGAAATCAAAATGTAGAATCAGTTTGAATAGAGATTGGAAACAGCAGGGGATTTAAGTCAATAGCTGGAAGTAGTCAATAGACACTTGAGCAGTAGATATGATACTGGGCAGAGCATAAATCAACTGAATTAGCCTGAACTTGTATGAATGACTCTTCAATGATTATGGACAACTATAATCTTAACATTGAATATACGAATTAATTTGGCAAAGATAGTCTCGAGGAGTGTATTCAGAACAGTTTTTAGAACAATATGTGTGGAATCAACCAGGGAACAGGCTATTTTAGCTCTGGTCATGTGTAATGAGAAGGATTAATTAATCATTTCATTGAAAAGGGTCCTCTGGGGAAGAATAATCACAACATAATGGAATATCACAATCAGCTTGAGCGTAAGAAACTTCTGTCTGAAACTAAGTCCTTAATTTAAATAAAAAATTTGGAAAGATATTAAGGCAAAAGTAACTGGAGAAAATTGGAATAACAGATTAAAAGATAATACAGTAAGTATGTACTGTTAGGTACTTAAATAAATATTGCACAGTTCTCATCAGACTATATTCCATTGAGAAATAAAAAGCACTGTGAGAGGGACAATCCATCTGTGGGTAACCAAGGAAGTTAAATATGATAGCAATTTGAAAGAAAGCTACTTAATGTTGTAAATATTGTTGCAACCAGAATATCTAGCAAGCTTAGATAACTAAAAAAATGAACATAAATTATGACAGTAAATGAGCAAAAAGTACTGCAGCAAACTATCAGTGCTTCCACAAGTCAAAGAGTGCCAAAAGTAAATAAGCCTTTTAGAAATGTAGACTAGAAAATTCCTTATGAGAAAATTGAGTAGAAGAATTAGAGTGCCAGGGTACAGATGTAAAAGGAAGTTAGTGAAACCGCATCTGGATACTAGCTATAGGAAGGATGTCATTAGATTGGAAAGGGTTCAGAAAAGTGTTATCAAAAAAGGTACAAGGACTGGAAAGATTGAGCTATAAAAGAGAGGATAGGCTGGGATGGTGTTGCCTGCAGTGTATGAGGTTGAGGAGTGACCTCTTTGAGGTTTATAACATCATGTGGTACATAAATATGTAGAATGGTCACTATCTTTTTTCCCAAGGTGTGAAGTCTCACACAAGAGGACAAATATTACATTCATAGGAGAACAATTTAAAAGGAACCTGATTTTTTTTTCACCATATAGAAGATGGTGAGGCCTCACTTGAAGTATTATGAGCAGTTTTGGGTTTCTTATCTTAGAAATGTTGTGCGGAAACTGGAGAGTGTTTAAAGGAGGTTCACAAAAATGATTCCAGGATTAAATGGCTTGTGATATGAAGAGCATTTGATTGTTCTGGGCCTGTATTTTCTGGAATTCAAAAGATTGAGGGATGACATAATTGAAACTTACACTTGGCAATGAAAGGCCTTGACAGAGTGAATGTGGAAAGGACGTTTCCAGTGGTGGGTGTGTCTAACGACAGAAGACACAGCCTCAGAATGCAGGGGTGCCCTTTTAGAATGGAGATAAGGAGGAATTCCTTCAGCCAGAGAGTGATGTATCTGTGGAATTCATTGCCACAGGCAGCTGTGGAGGCAACGTCTTTATATATATTTAATGCAGAAGTTGATAGATTCTTTGTTGGTCAGGGCATGAAGGCGTAAGTGGGGATAGGCAGGAGATTGGAGCTGAGAGAGAAAACAGAACAACCATGATGAGTAGACTCAATGGGCATAATGGCCTAATTCAGTTCCTATATCTTATGTCTTAAGATGGTGGGTAAAGGGAAAAAGCTGCCAGAGGATGTGGTAAAGGTAGGTATAATTACAATGCATAAAGGACACTTAGACACTCTAAGAAAATATTTAGAGTATTATGGACGAAATGCTACCTCAGGCAGATATCTTGCTTAACGTGAACAAGTTGAGCCTGTTTCTGTGCTGTAGAGTGATAGAAATAGTAGGATGTTATTAAAAGGTATAGGATATCTGAGTAGTCTTGATAGAGCAGATGGTGGGATGAAGTTTATCCTCATTGAAGAATCTTGAGCAAGGAATTAAAGTTACAGAGTACAGAATCACACACTTTTGTATACGACAACAAGCTCAACTTCAACTTTGACTTTGACTTAAAATGGAAGTGATTAGGAGCTTCGATGAATCTGGAAATTTGCTACCATAATCATCTATGGAAGCAGAGACATTAGGAGGCTAAAGAAATTCAAAAACATCCCCATTGACCCTTGTTTATAGATGCATCATAGAAAACATCTGAACCAGATTTATTACAGATTACAGCTTGGTATGGCAACTGTTTTGCCCAAGGTTACTAGAAACTTCAGAAAATTGTGAACACAGCTCGGCACATTATAACCACCAGCCTCAGCACCATGGACTCTGTCCACATATCTTGCTGCCTCAGTAAAACAGTTAATCAGAGACCACTCCCATCCCAGACATTCTATCTTCTCCCCATTCCCACCCATTGGGTTGAATATATGAAAGTCTGAAAGCTCCACCACAAAGCTCAATGACGACTTTTATTATACTTTTATAAGATGACTGAACAATCTGCAGCTTAATTTGAAAAAGACTAAGGAGCTGGTGGTGGACCTGAGGAGGGCTAAGGCACCGGTGACACCTGTTTCCATCCAAGGGGTCAGTGTGGACATGGTGGAGGATTACAAATACCTGGGGATACCAATTGACAATAAACTGGACTGGTCAAAGAACACTGAGGCTGTCTACAAGAAGGGTCAGAGCCGTCTCTATTTCCTGAGGAGACTGAGGTCCTTTAACATCTGCCGGACGATGCTGAGGATGTTCTACAAGTCTGTGGTGGCCAGTGCTATCATGTTTGCTGTTGTGTGCTGGGGCAGCAGACACCAACAGAATCAACAAACTCATTCCTAAGGCCAGTGATGTTGTGGGGGTGGAACTGGACTCTCTGACAGTGGTGTCTGAAAAGAGGATGCTGTCCAAGTTGCATGCCATCTTGGACAATGTCTCCCATCCACTCCATAATGTACTGGTTAAGCACAGGAGTACATTCAGCCAGAGACTCATTCCACCGAGATGCAACACTGAGTGTCATAGGAAGCCATTCCTGCCTGTGGCCATCAAACTTTACAACTCCTCCCTCGGAGTGTCAGACACCCTGAGCCAATAGGCTGGTCCTGGACTAATTTCCACTTGGCATAATTTATTTATTTATTATTATTTAATTATTTATGGCTTTATATTGCTATATTTCTCCACTATTCTTGGTCGGTATGACTGTAACGAAACCCAATTTCCCTCGGGATCAATAAAGTATGTCTGTCTGTCTGTCAAACTGATTCTACAACAAGATGTTCTCTTGACCTCAGAATCTACTCCATCTTAGCCTTGAACTTTACCATCCACTTGCATTGCACTTTCTCTGTAAATAACTCAGTGTTTTGCATAAACTCAAGAGATTCTTCAGACGTTGAAAATCCAGAGTAACACACACAAAATGCTGGAGGAACTCATCAGGTCAGACAGGATCTATGGAGAGGAATAAACTGTCAATGTTTCGGGCCAGGATTCTGTTGAAGGGTATCAGCCCAAAACATTATCTGTTTATTTCTTTCCATAGATGCTGCCTCAGCTGCTGAGTTTCTCAAGCATTTTGTTACTATTTTTCCCTTGTACTGTCTTGATGTACTGATAAGATTAAATGATGAATATGGATGGGATGCAAAACAAAGCTTTTCACTGCAGCTTGGGACATATGACAATAATAAATCAGTTTAGGAATTCATCAGATTCAGAATCAAAATCAAGTTAAATATCACTGGCATATGTTGTGAAATATGTTGTTTTGTGGCAGCAATACATTGCACTGCATAATAACAAATGACAAATTACAATAAGAAATATACTGTTGGTATTAAAATAAATTAAAGAAGTCATGCAAAAAGAAGGCAAAAAAAAAAGAGAAAATAAAACACAGATGTACTTGATATGGATTCAATGTCCATTTGCCAATCTGATGATGGAGGGAAAGAAGCTGTTCCTAAAATGTTGAGTGTGTGTCTTCAGGCTCCCGTCCCTCCTCCTTGATGGCAGCAATGAGAAGAGGACGTACTGGGTGATGGAGGTTCTTTATGGTGAATACTGCCATAAAGGACCAAACAGTGCTTATAAAAAGTATTCTCCTCCCTTGCAAGTTTTCATGTATAACTGTTTTACAACATTGAATCACAGTGGATTTAGTTTGGCTTTCTTTGACACTGATCAACAGAAAAAGATTCTTCCATGTCAAAGTGAAAAAAAAAATTCTACAAAGTGATTTAAATTAATTACAAATTTAAAACACATAAGAATTGATTGTATAAGTATTCACCTCCTTCAAGTCTGTATTTAGTAGATGCACATTTGGCAGCAATTACAGCCTTGAGTCTGCGTATCTCTATCAGCTTTATACATCTGGACACAAAAAAAAATTCCCCGTTCATCTTTATAAAACTGTGCAAGCTCTGTCAGATTGCATGGAGATCATGAGTGAACAGCCCTTTTCAAGTCCAGCCACAAATTCTCAATTGGACTGAGGTCTGGACTCTGACTTGGCTATTCCAGGACATTGACTTTGTTGTTTTTCAACCATTTCTGTGTAGCTTTGCTTTATGCTTAGGGTCATTGCCTTGATGGAAAAAAACATCTTCTCCCAAGTCACAGTTCCCTTGCAGACTGCATCAGATTTTCCTCCAGGATTTCCCTGTATTTTGCTGCATTTATTTTACCTCTACCTTCACACGCCTTCCAGGACCTGCTGCAGAGAAAAATCCCAACAGCATGATGCAGCCACCACCTTGTGTCACAGTAGGGATGGTGTGTTTTTGATGATGTGCAGTGTTTGGCTTACACCAAACATAGTGTTTAGTCTGATGGCCAAAAAGCTCAATTTTGGTTTTATCAGACCATCGAACCTTCCTGAAGTTGATTTGAATGTCTCCCACATGTCTTCTGGCAAATTCTAGCCAAGATCTCATGTGAGAAATGTTTTTTTCCAACAGTGGCTGTTTTTGCCACTCTCCCATAAAATTGCAACTGGTGAATCACCCGGACAATAGTTGTTGTATACATAATCTCTCCCATCTCAGCAACTGAAGTTTGTAACTCCTCCAGAAATGTCATAGATCTCTTGGTGGCTTTCCTCACTAGTCCCCTTTTTGCACGGTATCTCAGTTTTTGAAGATAGCCTGCTCTTGGCAGATGTACAGCTGTGACATATTCCTTCCATTCCTTGATGATTGACTTATCTGTACTCCAAGGAATATTCAGTGGTGTGGAAATTTTCTTGTATCAATTTCCTGACTTGTGCTTTTCAATAACCTTTTCGCAGAGTTGCTTGAAGTACTCTTTTGTCTTCATGCTGTAGTTTTTGCCAGGATACTGACTCACCAGCAGTTGGACCTTCCGGATATTGGCATATTTTTACTACAAGAAATTGAAAAATCTTGAGTGCACACAGGTGATCTCGATTTAACTAATTATGCGACTTTTAAAATCAATTGTCTCCACCAGCAATGATTTGGTAAGTCATATTAAAGGTGGTGGATAATTATGCAATCATTTATTTTATGTTTTATATTTGTAATTAATTTAGATCACTTTGTAAAGATCTATTTTCACTTTGACACGAACAAGACTTTTTTTGTTGAACAACGTCAAAAAATTCAAATTAAATCCACTGTGATTCAATGTTGCACAAGAATAAAAGCACTGCATATTTGAGATATATAGGTAAGTGCAGGAAAATGGAGTTCAAGTCAAATCGTCACTTTTTATTGTCATTTCGACCATAACTGCTGGTAGAGTACATTGTAAAAACGAGACAATATTTTCAGGACCATAGTGCTACATGAACAGCACAAAAACTACACTAGACTACAGACCTACCCAGGACTGCATAAAGTACACAGAACAGTGCAAGCATTACAGCAAATAATAAACAAGACAAAGGGCACAGCAGAGAGCAGTAGGTTGGTAGTCCGATGGCTTGGGGGAAAATCTGTTACATAAATAATCAGCTGAATGGCGGCGTCTGGGATTCCGTCCGTTTCTGTACTCCCACTGAGCATTTTGTTGCCACAGATGTAGTCCAATTTAATGTTTTTAAAGTTGAGGAAAAGACCATAAGAAATGCAGATGTTTATTCTTGCTCTCCACCATCCAATTAATGCCACTTTCCTGCATTCAACTTTACTGTACATTCCTTAATTTTCCTTAATATATAAAAATCTAACAACCTCTGTCCTGAATATATTCAGCAACTGAGTCTCCTCAGTCTTTGGGTATAAAATTCCAAATATTTGCTGGGTGAAGCAACTTTCTGACCCTTACTTTGTGTCCCTCCAGCCAGGAAGAGCATCACCTCACATACACACTGTCAAACCTTGTAGGAACTTTGTATTGCTTCTTCTAAACTCAAGAGTGTTTAGTTATCATCTCTTTATTAAAATGACCTACCAGCCTCCCTCCCCCTGTCCACTCAGTCATCAACCTTGTGAAACTCTGTTATACCTCCACTCTCCCAAGTGAACCTTTCCTTCCATGAGGAAACCTGACCCACACATGCTGTTCATGTGCAGTGTCACCAGATGACCAATAAATTTTAGCAAGACATCGATATTCTCATACTCAAGTTACTATACTCTATTACTATACTCTATTATCCAGTAACTAATCTATTGGTTCCCGCTGCTAGTCACCACCTGAAACACCTCGTTATCAAATATGAAATCCCCTTCTGTAATCCAATTTAGATCTGCATAAACCTCTGTTTTAAGTGCCATGTTGCCACTTTCCAAATTAAAAATTACAACATTTTCACCACTACTTATGTTAAGCTGATTGGTTTGTAGTTCTGCACTTTCTTTTGCCCTTCTTCCATAAATAGCAGGTGTTTTCCATACTTTTTGATTTGTGAGGGCTATTCTGGATTTTATACAATTTTTGAGGATGACAACCATGTCTTCAGAGCCACCTAGACAGTCATCATTTCCTACAGATTACTTGGCTTTTAGTCAGAATATTAGGCTCTAATATTTTTTACAAATACTGATTTCTTTCAGCTACTGTTCAGAATTTTTAAAGATGGTTTGTTGCCTTGTCCATAACATGCAATATCTGTGCCATTTCTTCATTCCCCAGTATTGTTACCACTGGCTCAGTCTGGGAGCAATCCATAGCATTTTTTCTCGCCTGCCTTTTCTATACATCTCTCGATGCTTTTATATTTCATTTGAAGTTGCTCAGCAGATTACACTCATTTTCTATTTTGCCTCTCCTTGCAATTTCTTGGTCTTCCTTTGTTAAATGTTGAAAGTGTCTTGATCCTCGGGCATTTTGCTATTCTTGGAAACATTACAAACATTTTCCTTTCATCTCCTGTGATCTTTAACTTCCCTTATTAACCGTGGTTTGATTAGTTTTTCTATTGGCTTTTTGTGCCTTAAAGGTACATATATATTTAGTGTAGACTATGAATTCATTCTTTAAATGCCAGCCATTACTCATTTATTTTCATACATGTTAATGTAGTTTCCCACTCTCCCATAGAAAATTTACATCTCATTATATCATAGTTTGCTTTGTTGATTGTAAAATCATCTTTTCCCTTATTGGTCCCTCAAAGTACTAATCGAGAAATCCATCACATTGAAAAGTCTATAAACGTCCTCCATATTGTTACCATTAATTATTTTGACTAATCTATATGTAGATTAAAGTATACATTGATTATTGTATTATCTTTGCCATGTGTATCTCTAATTCCCTATCTTGTAAAATACCCCCATTACAACTGCTAATGGAGGTCCATAGATATCTTCCATCAGTGTTTTCTTCCCTTTGACTTTTATTAGTTCCTAACTGATCCCAAAGCTTGATTGTCTAGGCAATAATCTTTTCTCTCAACTGCCTTCATCCTACCATTTATTATCAGAGATATCCTGCCTCATTTTCTATTTTTTTCTATCTCTACTGAAAGCTCAATATCACAGAATGTTTACCTCCCATCTTTAGTCACACTGCTATTTATATTTGTCATTAAATCATCTAACTGCTGTAAATGCTACATGCATTCAGCTTTGTCCTTTTTTTACCATTTTTCTCTGTTCTGACTCAAATTCCAGGTGTGCACTTATATTTTTGTGCTGTATTCCTTAAAGTATTGTCACTTATTTTGGTAGTCTGTACCATCATTTTCTCTTTCTTTTCATTTCTCCTCTGCACAACCTTCACTGAGGCTGTGCCTTTCAACCTCTTGGCTAAGAACTTGCACAGAAAAAGTCAAGAAATTATCTTCAAAAGTCAAGAGGTTATGTCAAAAGTCAAAGGTTATGTTCAAGAGTCAAGAGGTTATGTTGCAACTTGATAAAACACTGTTTCGTCTACATCTGGAGTATTGCATACAGTTCTGGTCGTCCCACAATAGGAAGAACGTTGAGGCTTTGGAGAGGGTGCGGAAGAGGTTTACCAGGATGTTGCCTGGTTTAAAGGGTATGTGCTATCATGAGAGGCTGGATAAACTTGGGTTGTTTTCTCTGAAACATTGGAAAATAAGGAGAGATCTGATAGAGGTTTATAAATTATGAGAGGCATAGCTAGAATGGACAGAGAGTATCTGTTTCCCAGGGTTGAAATGTCTAATACCAAATGGTATGCATTGAAGGTGAGAGGGGTAGATTCCAGGAGGATGTGAGGGGTAAATTTTTTACTCAGAGAGTCATTGATGTCTGGAATGTGCTGCTTGGTATGGTGATAGAGGTAAATACATTAGAGGCTTTTAAGAAACATTTGGATAGGAACATGGATGTAAGCAAGATGGAGGGATAGGGAAATGGTGTAGGTAGGAGGGATTAGTGCTTGGGTATTTTTAATTTGCTTTTCAGCTGGTTTGGCACAACATTGTGGGCCAAAGGCCCTATTCCTGTGCTGTAATCTTCTATGTTCTATGTTAGTAGACTGTGTTATATGGCCTATTTCTTCTCTCCTTATGTTCACAACTTGTACAAAAAGGACTAAGAACAATCACCATACCCTTCATTCTCTTAATTTTACTGAAATCTATTAGTCTTTGTTTTAAGCAAAAGGGGACCTCTTTGCATTCTGCTAGTCAGGTCCTGTGAGGATATTGTAAGTTTTGATGAGATTTCTTCTCTGTTTTTTAAACTTTATAGAAACAAAGGCTTAGACCGCTCACCTCCCTTTATACAGTAAAGCTGCCATCCCTTAAACTTGTCTGCAGAACTGCTTTGAGCTTCTGCAACAGCAAGTACATCCTTTATTTTTGATACTCCAGTTTCAGTCTCACCGAGGGTCCATGTAATTGCGGTAAGGCACTTAAGACCTGCACTCAAATCCTCATGTAATAACAGACAAAAATGTCCTTTGCCTTCATAACTGCCAGCAACACCTACATTAGCTTTCAGTGACTTGTGTGCAAGGACACCTACAGTATATCCCTCTGAACATCATGTTTCACCAGTTTGTCACCTGTGCAGTGCAATAAAGTGGATGGCCTCACACTATATTTTTATACCCTATTATATTCCATCTTCTATGTTCACTCATTTAGCTCATCAAAGCCGCTTGAAACCTCTTTACCTCCTCCTCATTACTCTTAATTCCATTTTCCTCCCTACTCCTTAACTCCATTATCATCAGTAAACCTGAAAAAAAGACATATGGTTACCTCAGCCAGACTGTCAAGCAAAATCATGAATATTTGTGGCTTAATCATTGATCTCCTACCACTATAGAATCATAGAGCACTACAGCACTGATACAGAGCCTTCTGTCCATCTTGTCTGTGCTGAACTATTATTTTACCTAATCCCTCTGACCTGCACCTGAATCAAAGCCTTCCATAGCTCCCATCCTTGTACTTAACCAATATTCTCTGAAATGTTGAAATCAAACCTACATCAACCACTTCCACTGGCAGTTTGTTCCACACTCTCATTTTTTAGCTTTACTCCTCTGATCATAGCCCGACAAACTGAGAAAAAACAATTTACTCCCATTCTTTGTTTCCTGCCTGTTAACTAATACTCAAACCATTCCAATATATTCTCCAGTTCCATGTGCTCTAGGCGTGTTGACCAAGTCTCATATGACAATAGACAATAGGTGCAGAAGTAGACCATTCGGCCCTTCAAGCCTGCACCGCCATTTTGAGATCATGGCTGATCATCTACTATCAATACCCGGTTCCTGCCTTGTCTATGCTGAAGATGGAACTCTTGATCTGCTAGTCAACTTTGTCAAGGCCTTTGCACTTCATGTGTTTATCTGCTCTGTAGCAAAAGTACTGTATTCTGCTTTCTGTTTTAACTTTTAATTGCCTTTTTACACTTACTGTATGTACAGTATGCATAGATGTCATGCAAACAAAACCTATTCACTGTATTTCAGTGCAGGTAATAAAACCAACAGCATTATCAAATGCTTTCTGAAAATCATCTCTTGTTCCCCCTTAACTAATTTACTAATCAGATCCTCTCAGAATTCTAGGAGAGTATACAAACACGGTGTCCTTTTCATAAATCACTGTTGACTCCTAGTGTCTTGTTATTATATTCTTCGTTGGTAAATCTACAGTTATCTCTACTACTGACATGAGGCTTACAGGATCGTAGTTCCCTTCAACCTGTTTCTCCTATATAAAATAATGAGATACATTTGCTGATCTCCAGTTTCTAGGAATCTTGTCCCATCAGAGTATTGTCCCATCGACCTGAACCTGGTTGATTTTGAAAGATGATAAATAGCTACCACTTTCAGGACTATAGGATATAGATCATAAAGTACTTGGGATTTATTAGCGTTTAATCTCCCCAACAACTCAAGTGCTTTTACATCATTAATACTATCTTCCTTCAGTTTATCAATCTGTTTGGACCCTTGGTTATTCAGAATTTCTGGCAACATTTTTTTGTACTTTCTTACATGAAGCTTGATACATCTTTGTTTTAACTTTGCTGCTAATTTAATATTCCCCACTATAAATTAACCTGCCTCTATCTGTAAGGAACACATATTTGTCTTTGCGACTGCTTGGATATGCATCAAAGATTTTACATTCCATTTCTAAGTATCTCATGATATTTCCTGCACAAAACCATGCTAACTATCCCACGTCTGCTCCTGCTTTAAGATGTACATAAATCCTATCCTTTAGTTACTTCTCTAACAATTTCCCTACCACTAATGTAAGGCTCACTGTTTGTGGTTACCTGGCTTATACCAGCTATCTTCTTGAATAAAATAACATTAGCCATACTCTTTAATCTCTCGTCTAGGAATGTTGCAGTCCTTGGCACTTAGCTGTGAATTAAACAATTTCAGATAACTAGCCTTTCCTGTTTGTGTCAGAACCAGCTACTTCTGATGAAGTAACTAATGAATATGGAGTGGCATACAGCAACCCCAGACAACTTGTAGACATGGACTAATGTAGAAGTAACACTTATGTTCCAAAAGATCCAGGCAATGATCAGCTTCAACAAGAAAAAAATAACTACCTATGCTTGGCATTACTATCTCCAGGTCAATACTCTGGAATCCAACTGACCAACAACTCAACTAAGCTAACCACATAATACTAAATGTACAAGAGCATGTCAGGATACATTTACACATAGGGTGGTATATACATGGATTGAGCTGGTAGAGGAAATAGTTGAGGCAGATGCAGTAACAACTTAACGTTTAACAGCAACAACGATCATGACTGGAATTCAATTTCTGTCACTGTCTGTAAGGAGTTTGTATATTCTCCCCGTGACCATGTACGTTTCCTTCAGGTGCTCCAGTTTACTCACACTTTCCAAAGATGTACAGGTTAGGGTTAGTAAATTGTGAACATACCGTATTGGTGGCAGAAGCATGGTGACACTTGCAGCACATACTTGGACTGAGCTTGTCATTGGATGCACTGTAAGTTTCGATGTACAGTATATGTGACAAAAAAAGCTAATTTTAACTTTTAAAGGCAGTTTTATAGATAGATAGAAAGAAAAGGTTACAGCCGTTAGTAGTCAAACACGGGCAAATGGGACTAGCTTGGATGGCTATCTGGGCCGAAGGTTCTGTTTCTATGATGTACGACTCTATGAGAGGCAACCTAATCTGTTGATTATGTTCACTGTTGGATTAGACTGTATAATTATGATTTCTTGGTAGTTGAACTACTGCCTGCTTGTATTTTATATACCGGTAACTACTTATATACATGGAACTGTTTAGTACTTTTCCTTGTGGTCGTGGTAGGTATATGCGATTTTTCACTGTGCCCCTAAGTGGTTACAGTTTTTTGTTTCATTCTGGCAAGTTCTGGAAGTTTCTCTGGTGTTGTGCTATTTGAATAGTGGCTATCTGATTGATTAACAATGATTTATGAATTTGAATGGAAGGTTTCTTAGCTCCTGCCATTTTTAGTCTTTAGTCTTTCTGTTATTTGTTCTTAGCTAATAGACTTTCACAGCTCTAAATTTCCAATTCTCTTTGTAACCTTTGCACTTAATTAAAATGGTCATGAAGTAACAAGCTCTATGCCTCTTTCTTGACATCCGTAAGAACTCTCGATCAAAACCTCAGAATTTAACTTCAGCTTTCTCTTTTCTAGCAGCTATGATGTTCTGTAACACACAGTTCCAAAGGCATTTATTTTGCCTTTCTACTGGGTTATTCAATTTTGTCCATTTGAACTCCTCAGTTTATCTCTGATTTACAAGTATTCGCTTTCCTCTTTTAGAGAATGCCAAAAACAATTATGTCATTTGCACACCTCGGTCTCCACCCTTTCATGGGCATTGCTTTCCTTCTCTCCATCTTTCTTATGAAACTTAAAAGTTATTTTCTAAATTTTCCACTTCAATAAACTTAATGTTAACTCTGTATCATTTTTTAATGATATCACAGGTAAACATGGTGGTGAATACAGTATATGCCATGTTGCCCATGATCAGTTATGGTGTTGAGTACAGGAATTGGGCATAATATTGCAGTTGTATAAGACAACGTTGAGGCTGCACTTAGAGTATTGTGTAATTTTGGTTATGTTTAGAGGCTTTCAAAAAGTATAATATCAAGAGTTCAAGGACACATGTCACTATGAGGATCAGATGGCCTGAAGGGCCTGTTTCCCTACTGTATTACTCTATGCTCCATGCATGTGCCTGACTTGAGTATTCTGAACATTTGCTGCCTTTTATTTTTCACAATAGTCCTAATCTACTAGATGGTTTACTAATCCTCTTTGGGTGATGAGGACAAGTTAAATAAATTTACTTAGGGCTATTTGAGAATGGCAAATTCTTTTATGTCCAAAAGCAATTGTGTACCAGTGGAATTCTTATGACAGTTAGATAATTTCAAACATTCATGCTTCATTTGTTTCTGAACGATGATTTCCAAATACTTCTCTTTGGAAACAATGTCTTTTTTGAACTTTCAAACATTTTACAAAGTGCCTTTTATTTGTTTTTGGAAAATTATATTTATTAGAGTTTCATAGTTGGCACTCATTAGTAGTTCTTCCAATGATATTTTCTATTGCTATGCCTTTGTTAGATGTTGTGAGAATATATATCAAGTGATTGCACCCCCCTAGCCTGTGAATTTCTGTTCCATTAATTTTATTGAATTGAATATTACTGCTGGAGGTGAGCAATTTATGCCCTAGAGTCAACTGCATGAAATTTACTTTTAATTGCTTTATTTTAAGGCAGGTACATTAATGTACGAATGCAAAGATGTGTGCTAGAAATTCTACTCATAGTCAGTAGTGGCAAGCAGGTTATACTGATACAACAGCTCCCTGTACTCTGCCAACAAATTCACTCCATTAGTCAATGGATAAAAATCTGGATGTACAACTTGCCAAATTATCTACTACATTCAGTGGTCACACTGTTAGGTGCATCTGTACATCTGCTCATTAATACAAATATCTAATCAGCCAACCGTGTGGCAGCAACTCAACACATAAAAATCATGCAGACATTGTCAAGAGGTTCAGTTGCAGTTCATATCAAATATTAGAATGAGGAAGAAATGTGATCTAAGTGACTTCGACTGTGGAGTGATCGTTGGTGCCAGATGGGGTGGTATGAGTATTTCAGAAACTGATGATTTTCTGGGATTTTCATGCAGAACAGTCTATAAAGTTTCTGGAGAATGGTACAAACCTGCCCCCCCAAAAAAAATCCAGTGAGTGGCAGTTTGGTGTTCAAAAACACCTTGTTACTGAGGGAGGTCAGAGGAGAATAGCTAGATGGGTACAGACAGACAGTTAGGCAACAGTAACTGAACCATGTGTTACAACAGTGGTGTGCTGAAGAACATCTCTGAATGCACAACATGTCGAACCTTGATGTGCATGGGCTACTGCAGGAAAGGACCATGAACATACACTCAGTGGTTATTTTATTAGATAGAGGAGGTACCTAATAAACTGGCCACTGCTTGTATATGGGTGTGTTTAATACTATCATCTTTCTGCACATTGATGAGAATGCAGAAGAAATTGAAGATGAATTGAGGAAGTGGACCAATATCCAGGAATAGAGTATGATTTTGGCACCAGAGGAATTGAAAGACATAATGATGAGACTGAAATAACGCACACAAAATGCTGGAGGAACTCAGTAGGCCAGGCAGTTTCTATGGAAAAAAAGTAGAGTCAACGTTTTGGGCCGAAGTCCTACCGAAGGGATTCAGCCCGAAACATTGACTGTACATTTTTCCAGAGATGCTGCCTGGCCTGCTGAGTTTCTCCTGTATTTTGTATGTGTTGCTTGGATTTCCAGCATCTGCAGATTTTCTCTTGTTTATGATGGGACTGAATTCCATTTTATCGTATGTCCACCTTCCCAAATGTATTATAATTCTATTGTATATAATATGGCCAGATTACCCAATTGAAAACTGTCACACTCAGCTTGATAAATAATCATCAGTCCTCCATAGAATACCTGTATTTTATGATATCAATGATTCCTGAAAGTTGTGAGAGCCAGAGGGGGAGTAGTAGCTTCCACTACCTATTAACTGCTCTCAACGACATGTGTGGCAGATAACCTCTGACAACCAAATCCAGCTCCTGGCCCTCACATGTGACTTAGCTGCAAAGCTCAGCAGAACCACTTCTACTGACAGGAGAAGGGGCAAAAACAGAGCAGTGGTGCTTTAAAACCAGTCACATTGGTAGATGGTTGGCAGCTCACCAAAGAGAAGGAAAATTCTGATTTCAAATCTCTGCTGCCTTGTGGCTATATCCATTCATGGGGAAGTCTTTGGGAGTAAACCTAGAGCTGGAGTCCCTAAGGCAGTCTTACATTGAGTTCAACACTGACTGGCAACTCCTGCAATGCTGCTGGTACCAAAGTTTATTGGTCTCTGCCGTTCCTTTGGGTTCAACAGTTGCATGGAGAGGGGTAGCTTGCTACAGGAGCAACAGTTTGCACTCCATACCATACTGCCCAGGCTTGTGTACGTAGGATGCAACATCCATTGTCAACCCTGACCACGGAAGGCCCTAATGATGTCAATACTAAGAACATCCTAGAGCTCAGATTCTGCTAAATCACATTCACACTACACCTTTCTTTGCAGGACTGTGTTAATATTCTTTATTAAATTTTTTTCACATTGCAGAAGGACTTTCTCAAGGAACCCAACCACTCAGATCCTGGCTGAATATTCCTGGAACCTCTCTCTAGTGTGTACTTTCCAAATCCTCCAAGATCATGGAAACCTCTCAAAGTACTTTGATTACTTCAACCACCACCCTAGTACAGAATCAAAGCCATACAGTACAAAATTGTCCTTCAGCTGACCATCCCATGCCAGCCATCACCTACTGTTGGGGTTAATTCGAGACTGCCATTACAGGTCAGGAGTGGCTCACGTAACACACATAATGTTAGGAGGCCGGAATGCGAGGGAGGGGGGAGCGAAACTGGGGACCCCGCTACATCGAAACTACTAGTGTCACGCGATTCAGTAAACAAAAGAAACAGGTAACTCGTGAGCATATGGCTGCGGGCCAATAAGATGGACACAAGTGCCCGATATTACCTAATATTTAGCGGGGTTGTGCTGGGGGGAAAAGGGGTATAAATAAGAGCAGATTGTAAGGGGAAAACAGAACGCCTTCTCCAGCGACTCCGTGGATTCGCTGTGCCAGTTACGAATTCTGCAATAAAGCCACGTTTTGTAATATTCCGGTGTTAGTTGTCTCTCTTCCTAAACGAACACAGGGCAGAATTTCAAGCCCAACACTACCTATTTAAGCATATCTCATTATTAGTACTTCATCTATAATCTAATGTTTGGCATAAACTAGTAATCTCCATCTTTGTAGACACTCATAACAATGTGGCTTAGCACAGCTCAAATGCCAGCTTTAAATGAGCTGATGACACTACTGTTGTTTGTAGAATCTCAGATGATGATGTGAAGGCTTAAAGGAGTGAGGTAGATCTGCTAGTTGTGTGGTGTCAAAACATGAAACTTGTACTTGCCATCAGTAAGACCAAAGAAATGACTGTGGACTTCAGGAAGGGGAAGTCATGAGCACACAGGTCAGTCTTTAAAAGGGTGAGCAGCTTCAAGTTCCTAGGCATCAATATCTCAGAGGATCTATCCTAGGCCCAACATATCAATGCAATCATGAAGGAGGCATGCAAGACGCAATACATCATGATGAGTCCCCAAAAACTCTTACAAATGTCTTTATGTGCACCGTGGAAAACATTTGGACTGGCTATATCACTGGCTGGCATGGAGCCTCCAATGCATAGAGGTGACAGAGGGTTATATATTCAGTTGGCTCCATCACAGGTACAAATCTCCCCACCATCAAGGATATCTTCAATAGGTGATGCCTCAAGAAGGCAGCATCCATCATTGAGGACCCTTAGCATCCAGAACAGGTCTTATTTTGGGGATGACCTACAGGAGCCTGAAGACTCACACACAGCATTTTAAGAATAGATTCTTCCCTTGCTGCATCAGATTTCTGAATGCTCCATGAACCCACTACCTCCTTTTTCTCTTTTTTCTCCAGTTTATGTGCTTAGGTAAGTTATAGATCTGTATTTTGTTTTTCTCTGTACTGCTGCTACAAGTCAACAATTTCATGTTTATTGTGACCAGTTATCTCCTGCCTTGCTTCTTTCAATATTTTGGGAGAGATGCTTTACTGAAGTCAACCACTATCTTATATTCATAAATCATCTTTGTCACTTCTTTTCCCTCACAAAGCTATACTGACTTTCCCTAATATATCCATACTTTTCCAAATGGGAGTAAATCCATTTCCTAAAATTCTTCTCCAATAATTTCCCTACTAATGATGTAAGGTACACTGGCCTATAAATTTCTCATTTGTCCTGATGCTGTTTTTAAACAAAAAAGCCACATTGACTATTCTTCAGACTTCCCCTTTGGCTAAGGAGGATCAAAAGATATCGATCAATGGTCCAGCAATCTCCAGCCTTGCTTCTTTCATTATGCTGGGATAGATTTCATTAGACCTTGGGGACTTTAATGTTTCTAAATCCACATAGAATAGATTGAGTGAACTCAGCCTTTTCTCCTTGGAGCAACGGAGGATGAGAGGTGGCCCAACAGAGGTGTACAAGATGATGAGAAGCATTGCTCGTGTGGATAGTCAGAGGCTTTTTCCCAGGGCAGAAATGGTTAGCACAAGAGGACATAGTTTTAAGGTGATTGAAAGTAGATACAGAGGAGCTGTCAGGGGCAAGTTTTTTATGCAGAGAGTGGTGAGTACATGGAATGGGCTGCCGGCGGTGGTGGTGAAGGCAGAAACGATAGGGTCTTTTAAGAGACTCCTGGATAGGTACATGGAGCTTTGAAAAATAGAGGGCTGTGGGTAAGCCTAGGTAGTTCTAAGGTAAGGACATGTTTGGCACAGCTTTGTGAGCCGAAGGGCCTGTATTGTGCTGTAGGTTTTCTATGTTTCTAAATCTCTTTATATCAGGAGGTATATATTGATATTCCAGGGCACGTTGATATTTAGAAGAATGCACATACCTCCTTCTTCTAACTATCAACACAACCTGGATTATCATAGAACCATAGAACACTACAGAACAGTACAGGCCCTTCAGCCCTCCATGTTGTGCCGACCCATATAATCCTTAAAAAAAGTACTAAACCCACACTACCCATAACCCTCCATTTTTCTTTCATCCATGTGCCTGTCCAAGAGGCTCTTAAATACCCCTAATGTTTTAGCCTCCACCACCATCCCTGGCAAGTCATTCCACATACTCACAACCCTCTGTGTAAAAAACTTACCCCTGATGTCTCCCCTAAACTTCCCTCCCTTAATTTTGTACCTATGCCCTCTGGTGTTTGCTATTGGTGCCCTGGGAAACAGATACTGATTATCCACCCTACCTATGCCTCTCATAATCTTGTAGACCTCTATCAAGTCCCCTCTCATTCTTCTACGCTCCAAAGAGAAAAGTCCCAGCTCTGCTAACCTTGCTTCATATGACTTGTTCTCCAAACCAGGCAACATCCTGGTAAATCTCCTCTGCACCCTCTCCATAGCTTCCACATCCTTCCTATAAATGAGATGACCAGAATTGAACACAATACTCTAAGTGCGGTCTCACCAGAGATTTGTAGAGTTGCAACATGACCTCTCTACTCTTGAACTCAATCCCCCTGTTAATGAAGCCTAGCATCCCATAGGTCTTCTTAACTACCCTATTTACAATTCAACCGCCAGGACTTAAGAACTTTTTAAAGCTATTATTAATGCTTTTTGAGATAGTGATTTAGATGCATATCATATTTTTTACTGAGTTAAGTATTGTATGTAATTAGTTTTGCTACAACAAGTGTATGGGACATTGGAAAAAAAAAGTTGAATTTCCCCATGGGGATGAATAAAGTATCTATCTATCTATCTATCTATCTATCTATCTATCAACCTGTGCAGCAACCTTGAGGGATGTATGGATTTGAACCCCAGGATCCCTTTGTTCATCCACACTATTAAGTAACTGACCATTAATCCTGTACTCAGTCTTCTGGTTTGTCCTTCCAAAATGCATCACCTCACACTTGTCCAGATTGAACTCCATCTGCCATTTTTCTGCCCAACTCTGCAGCCTGTCTATATCCTCTTGTAACCTTCGACAACCTACAGCTCCTTCCACAACTCCTCCAATCTTGGTTTCATCTGAAAACTTACTCACCCATCCTTCTGTCTCTACATCCAGGTCATTTATAAAAATCATAAATAGCAGGGGTCCCAGGACAGATCCCTGCAGCACTCCACCAGTCACCGATCTCCAGGCAGAATACTTTCCTTCCACAACTACCCTCTGCTTTCTTCCTTTAAGCCAATTTTTTATCCAAACAGCCAAGGTTCCACTTATCCCATGCATCATGACTTTCTGGATGAGTCTCTCATGAGGGACCTTGTCAAATGCTTTGCTAAAGTCCATGTAGACCACATCCACTGCCCTACCCTCATCAATTTATTTTGTTACCTCTTCAAAAAAGTCAATCAGGCCTCAATGAGGCACGACCTTCCCTTCACAAAGCCACGTTGACTATCCATGAGTAGACTGTACTTCTCCAAATGCTCGTGGATCCTATCCTTAAGAATCCTTTCCAGTAGTTTCCATACCACCGACGTAAGACTCACTGGTCTATAGTTCCCATGTTTCTCCCTATTACCTTTTTTAAACAAGGGAACTGCATTTGCCATTCTCCAGTCCTCTGGCACGTGCAGCCAAAGAGGATTCAAAGATCATAGCTAACGCTCCTGCGATCTCTTCTCTCAATTCCCACAACAATCTGGGGTGTATCATATCCGGCCTTGGGGATTTATCAATCTTAATGTTTTTAAGAAGATCCAGCGCTTCTTCTTCCTTAATCTCCACATTGTCCAGCACCCAGGTCCGCTCCACTTCGACCTCATCCTGATCAAGATCCTTTTCACTTGTGAATACTGAAGCTAAGTATTCATTTAGGACCTCCCCAACCTCCTCCGCTTCCAGGCACACGTTACCTTCTTTATCCTTTAGCGGTCCCACCTTCGTTCTTGTCATCCTCCTATTCTTCACATACGCATAGAACGCCTTAGGAGTTCTCCTTAATCTTACATGCCAAGGCCTTCTCATGCCCCCTTCAAGCTCTCCTAAGTCCTTTCTTTAGCTCCTTCCTGGCTACCCTATATTTCTCATAAGCCCCTCCTGCTTCCTGCTTCTTATATCTAACAAATGCTTCCTTTTTCCTCTTGGAGAGTTGCCTCACATGTTTCGTCAGCCACAGTTCCCTTTTCCTACCATTGTTTCCTTGCCTCAGTGAGACAAACCTATCCTGAACCCAGCTCAAGAGGTCCCTAAACTTCTCCCACATTACTTCTGTGTTTTCCCCTTTGAACATCTGTTTCCAATTTACTCTTGCTAGTTCCTGCCTCATCCCTTCAAAGTTAGCCCTTCCCCAGTTAAGCACTTTACCATTTTGTCTGACTTTATCCCTTTCCATAGCTATGCTGAAGCTAAGGGAGCTGTGGTCACTCTCACCAAAATGCTCCCCCATCAAGAGGTCTGTCACCTGACCAGGTTCATTACCCAGAACTAGATCCAGTATAGCCTCTCCTATTGTCGGCCGGTCCACATACTGTGTCAGGAATCCTTCTTGAACACACCTGACAAATTCAGCCCCATCTATCCCCTTTGCACTCAGGAGGTGCCAGTCAATATGAGGGAAGTTGAAATCACCCATAACTACTACCCTGTATTTCCTGCACCATTCTAAAATCTACCTGCTTATCTGCTCCTCGGTGTCCCGAGGGCTATTTGGGAGCCTATAGATTACTCCCAGCACAGTGATTGATCCCTTCCTATTTCTGACTTCCACCCAGACTGACTCCGTGGACACTCCTTCTGCAGTGTCTTCCCTTTCTATAGCTGTGATACTATCCCTGACCAGCAATGCCACTCCCCCCCTTTTCTATCTCCCATCCTATTCCTTTTAAAACACCTGAACCCCGGGACCTGCATCATCCAATCCTGCCCTTCCTCTAACCAAGTTTCAGTAACAGCCACAACATCATAGTTCCACGTACTAATCCATGCTGTAAGTTCATCCTCCTTGTTCCTAATACTCCTAGCATTGAAATAGACACATTTCAACCCTTTTAACTGGCTACAATTATGTTCTGTCCTCTGCCTGTCCTTCCTCATCAACTCAGAACTCTTAGCATCATGCCCTTGTCCTTCTGCCTTATTCCCTGCACTATCAATATATCCCTCCTGATCTCACTATCTCTATGTCTTTCTTCTTGGGGAATACTGGTACTACTACCTCCTTTGTCCCCAAATTGACCAACCCACTAGATAGATAGATAGATAGATAGATAGATACTTTATTCATCCCCATGGGGAAATTCAACTTTTTTTCCAATGTCCCAAAAAAAAAGAAAAAAAAAAGAGCTTCTGCAAATACTGTAAATCCAGAGTCACAAATAAAATGCTGAAGGAACTCAGTGGATCAGGCAGCATCTATGGAGAAGAATAAAAGTTGGCGTTTAAGCCTGAGACTCTTCAAATATATATCAAATATATATATTTGAAAATAAATTGACTTTGAAATTTGTTTTATTGTATCTAATTTTCTCTGTTTATCAACTAATATTGTCTGTTTACAGAGAGGTGCGTGATTAAATGAAGGTTCAATAATCAAGGCTTGAATGATTTTACAGAAGGTTCCATGCTGAAAAGGCCAAATCACGAGACAAAATAAGAGTATTTAATTAAAAAAAAACATGTACCCCGGTAGTCTGATTGAAGTATCATCTCACAGTATCAGTATTATTCAATTGTGGATAAATAGCTTAGTGTATTATTTTCAGATTCATATGCACCTGGAGGGCCCAAGAATTCTAGCCTCTTAATAAAATACATCATCCACCTATTAATAGAATACATGGTTTTGATAGTGAAGATATTGCCAATTGCTAAGGATCATAAAACTACTATGATTTAATTTTCAAAATAAAATGAACAGTTAATTTAATTTCCCAGGTTATGCTTTATCTTCTGTAAACTCAAGGATATTTTACAAAATAAATTAACCAACTGAGAGCACTGTAATGTGTTTGGAAAATGTGCCATTGATGGACATGGGCTTTTCTGGCACCATAACTTCTCCCATTGGGAAACATTTTGCAGGCAAGCAAAAATAAAACTTTTCCAATCTTGCAGGGCGTGATGATGGCAGTGGAAGCTGCAATATACTTCAATATAACTATCACACTACATGACCTGGTTACTGGCAGCACTCTGCTCATTTTATTTGAACTGATATTATAACAGAAAGCACGGTAGATTTCCAGAATCTGCAGAATCTCTTCTGTTGTAAATTTTCTGAAACTAAGTAACATAATTTAATGAAAAAATGATTGTGAAAACCAGAATTAAAAATTGCTGGAAACACTCAACAAGTCAGGCAGCACATGTAAAAAAAAAACAAAGGTAACATCTCAACAAGGATGTTGCCTGGATTGGGGAGCGTGCCTTAAGAGAAAAGGTTGAGTGAACTTGGCCTTTTCTCCTTGGAGTGGCAGAGGATGAGAGGTGACCTGATAGAGGTGTATAAGATGATGAGAGGCATTGATCATGTGGATAATCAGAGGCTTTTTCCCAGGACTGAAATGGCTAACACGAGAGGGCGCAGTTTTGAAGTGCTTGGATGTAGGTACAGAGGTGATGTCAGGGATAAGTACTTTATGCAGAGAGTGGTGAGTGCGTTGAATGGGCTGCTGGCAACAGTAGTGGAGGCAGATACCATAGGGTCTTTTAAGAGACTCCTGGATAGGCACATGGAGCTTAGAAAAATAGAGGGCTACGGGTAATTTCTAAGTAAGTACATATTCGGCACAGAGTTGTGGGCCGAAGGGCCTGTATTATGCTGTAGGTTTTCTATGTTTTTATGTTCCAGATGCTGTCCGATACCAGTTAACATTTGGATTGCAAGCTCTGATTTTGTGCAATTGAATGTTTTGTCTGCACTTCAGAGCGACACTTAGTTTATGCAGATAAGAGCAATAAAATTTCTGTCCACTTTGTTATCAAATATGCTTTAATGCAACCAAAGAGGACAGAATGTAAAGCACTGTTAAGTTGACAAAGGCAGAGGTGGCTTCCATGTGAAGAACAAAACAACACTGCACACCATTGTGAGCATTTGCATGACAAGGCTACCTGTATCACTAGAATTTCTCCTTCGGCTCTTGTTTGATTAAAGAAAGACAATTAGTGTTGCAACGCTTCTGGCGCCAACATAGTATCCTCACAACTTACTGACCCTAACCTGTGTGTCTTTGGAATATAGGAGGAAACTAGAGTACCTGGAGAAAAACTACACACACAAAATGCTGGAGGAACTCAGCAGGGCAGGCAGCATCTGTGGAAAAGAGTACAGTCGACGTTTCGGGCTCAGACCCTTCAGCAGGACTGGAGAAAAAAAAAGATGAGAAGTCAGAGTTCATGGGGGGGGGGTGAGGAGAGAGAGGAACTCAAGGTGATAGGTGAAACTGGGAGGGGGAGGAGTTAAGTAAAGAGCTGGGAAGTTGATTGGTAAAAGAGATACAGGGCTAGTGAAGGGGGCACCTAATAGGAGACAACAGAAGGCCATGGAAGAAAGAAAAACACCAAAGGGAGGCGATGGGCAGGCAAAGAGACAAGGTGAAAGAGGGAAAGGGGGATGTGGCATAGAGAAGGGGGGAGCCATTAGTGTAAATTTGAGAAATTGTTGTTCATGCCATCAGGTTGGTGGCTATTAACAAAGAATTTAAGATGTTGTTCCTCCAACCTGAGTGTGTCCTCATCACGACAGTAGAGAATGCCATGGATGGACATTTCAGAATGGGGATGGGAAGTGGAATTAAAATGGATGGCCAATGGGAGTTTGCACTTTTTCTGGTGGATGGAGCATAGGTGCTTGGCAAGGTGGTCTCCCAGTCCATATCAGGTCTCAAGATGCCACACCGGGAGCACCGGGTATTTCCGCCATCTACAATGGGATCTCACCACCAAGCACATCTTTCCTTCCCCTGCCTCCAACTTACTGCTTTCCACAGGGATCACTCTCTATGTGACTCCCTTGTCCACTCATCACTCTTCACTGATCTCCCTTCTGGTAATACCCTATCTTCTCCCTCCTTCTCTTTTCCCCTTTGCCCTCTCTCACCTTTGTCCTTGTCTGCCCAGCACCTCCCTTTGGTGCTCCTTCCCCTTTTACTTTCTTCCAGGGCTTCTGTCCTCTCCCACTCTATTTACTTCTCCAACCCTGTATCTCTTTCACCAATCAACTACACAGCTCTTTATTTAACCCCTCCCCTCCCAATTTCATCCATCACCTTGAGTTTCTTCCTCCCCTCCCCCACCTTCTAACTCCTACTCCTCATCTTTTTTTCTCTCCAATCCTGCTGAAGGGTCTTGGCCCAAGATGTCAACTGTATTTTTTTCCATAGATACTGCCTGGCCTGCTGAGTTCCTCTAGCATTTTGTGTGTGTAGTTTACATTGAATACCATTTTGATCATTTTCTGTGTAGGAGACAAGACACAGCCTCTGAGATTAACAAGAACCCTTTTGAGACAAATAGAGGGCACAAGGGATAGTATTGATGGACAACAGAGCCTAGGGACTGATAAGTTGCATTCAGAAGGAACAAAAGCAATATCTCACAGAAGTTCAAAATCTAAAATAAATGACAAAGCTGCATAGCTCAAACAGCATTGGTGTAGGCAGAAACAATTAACATTCCAGGGTAAAGGCTTTGTATTTCCAATATTGTCTGCTTACTAAAATGAAAAGGTGCTCTTAAGTACCACACAATGTGCACATTAATCATAAAAATGGCCTTTTTGACAATCATATTTGAGCAGGATCTTTGTTGGAGCAATCAGAAACCTAATCTTAAACTGGCCTAAATCATTCTCTGCATTGAATGTTAATCTAAATTCTCTTAGAAGATGCAATGGTTTTCTGGTAACGAATCTAGTTGCTACAGCATCCTTTACTTTAACAACTTTGCATATAAAGAAAATTCTTATCTCTCTTTGCTGTCACATTGACTTTTAAATTGAGAAACTGTTTTCATAAATAGCACTCAGTAAATTGTTTCTTCTTGTTCTATTAACTTTAAAACATCCATTAAATTTCCTCTCATCCTTGTCTGCTACAATGGAAACAGTTCCAAGCATTGTACCTGATGTTCTCATATTAGTCTAACCAATATTTTTATTCATATACATGTCTGATGGCTTCATTAGAATATAATACCATCTTGCACTGATCTTAAGCAGTACAGTGTGTTGGTTAAAATCACTTATCTCATTTCATAAATTTTACCTTTGATTGGCAGTAATGTCGATAAAGGAATGTGCATTTAGGATTGACAGAATTTTCTTTTCTCAAAAAAATGAAATATCATCCATAGTTCAGTCATGACATGGTTGTAGTGTATTAATGCTTAAGTATTATTTGAGCAATATTATAAATATATTATTTGATCCAGCATTTTTTGCTCGTTTAAATAATTCATTATGGATTATATGTAGGAAGTACGTGAATTGCATACGTTATTACACTACCACGTCATAAGTAACTGCCTGACCAAAGAAAAGAAAAAGTAAGCAGACAAAACATATCTTGGCTCCTGTGTCTTTCCTTAAATTAGTTTCTGGTGTTGCAAAACATATCAGTGGTGACGAGGAAGTTTTAAAATGAAACCAACACGACTGCAATTTGCTTTGAAGTTTAAATGCTCCAACCAGCCAAAATTAGCATTGCTGATATTGTGAACGTAATTCAGGAAAATTTAGAACTGAAACCATTGTTGATTGCAGAATACTTTATGTTTCATAAGCAGAATCTAAAGGAAGGGGAGTCCATTTCAACTTATGTAGCTGAATTGAAGAAATTCTCAAAGCATTGTCAGTTCAATAATGGGCTTAATCGTCCCTTGCACCTACACTTTGATCTCCTCAAATCCAATCTCAGAAGAAGTAAGCAGGACAAACAGATGAGACAAATTGAGGTCTTCTCAACCAAGGAAGTTTGAAGTTTCATCCCTGGATAAGTAGTCCTGGCAAGGCACTGCAGAGATGAACAAAAGTGGAAATTTGGGAAGATTAAAGCCAGAACCAGACCACTCTACTACACTGTGAAGACGGCATCTGATGTCATCTTCAGATGACACATCAATCAGCTAAGGATAGAAGAGCCAATTGTTACAGAACAAAGGTGTCCAGAGCTATCAGAACTACTTCCTGCAGTCTCAGATTCAACCACTGAGGAGGCCCCAGTACCTGAGATTGTTTCCCAGTTGCAAGTCTCACCTGCCAAAAGGAGCGACCCCCCCCCCCCCCCACACCTTGTCAGGAAAGGCGTTATCCACCAAGAGTACGACATTCTCCACAGTGATTAAATTTTTAGGCCTGAATGGGCAATTTAAAATTTTACTATGCTATGGATATCTATATCATAGTTGTATTATATAATTCACTGTATGTGTGTGTAAAAATATATATATATATAACTAGAGAGCAATACAATTCAGACAGCATTATATTTGATTCAAGATGCATACTATGTTGAGTTGGAGTTTATAGCTAAGCGGGGGGAATGGAATGTATTTAATATTTCAGTAATAGTTGAGTAATATTGTATTGTTTTATTATTTGTTTACATAATTCATTATGGGTTATACAGTATGTGAAAGCCTCACTAAAAAAAAAGGACAAAAAAAAAGAATGCTAAGTAGACCAATATCACAGCTCTTGTGTTCTTTCAATTAGTTACTTAAGTTACAAATCATAACAATCCTCTCGCCAAATTGAAACACTGTAGGTTTAAATCCCTCTCCGGAGATGTCTCTCTTAAGATGGTTCCAAGAGATTGATGAAACATTTTTGAAGAAAAATAGGAGAGTTGCATCAGTGTCGATTTATCCCTCAATTAATATCACTGATATAACTGGCTAGTCATTACAACAATATTGAACAATTATCTGAATAAAGAATTATATAAAAATAAACCTAACAGTTAAAGTACAGATATGGATAAAATGAGTAAATACATAAAAACCAGTATGTATTTAAAATCTAAACAGCATTATAAAAAGTGGTTTAAAGAGTTTACAGTGTACTGCAGTGACTGAGGCAATAGATGATGGGGGGATGGGGTAACTAGAATGACTGATCAGATTAATTGCCAGGGGAAGAAAGATTTAAGATGACACAAAGTTTTTGTTTTAATAGCCCTATAGTGCTTTCCAGAATGTGGTGAACTACATATACCTGTCTGGACACGCCCCCCCCCCCCCCCCCCCCCGCTGACTGATCCTGTGGCTCCTCCCACAGACCCCTGTATAAAGGCGATTGGAGGCACTGCTCCTCCCTCAGTCTCCAAGATGTTGTGTGGTGGGCTCTTGCTGCTGACGGTGCTCTCTTCTAGCTAATAAAAGCCTATCTTGACTTACGTCTCCAAGAGTTATTGATGGTGCATCACAGAAGGGAGCTATTGGAAAAGTCACAATATAATCCAAATCTTTCTTACTTTAAATATTTCTCTATTCATATCAGTTAAAGATCCAGGATAAGGTGACATCCTACTTACAGCTTTAAAAAGCTTTATAATTGCCTATTTTACATTGTTTCTGGTGCCTGTATCAGACTAGAGGCCTCTGCTGTAGAACCTGTATAACCTCAAGGTTACAGCTTCTATAAAGGCCACCATTTAGAAATACAAGGACAATTTTTCATTTTCACCCACTTTTAATTGTTATAACATTAATAAGTCTTCAGTCTATCCAGAATGTAGGCTCCACATTAATTTATGGTCAACTGGTATCCTTTTAAATTCAATAACATCTGCATTGATACTATCAAGTGAATTCACTAGCCCAGTGATAAATAAACCCTTAAACCTTACTCTCCTCACAGATGAGATTTGCATCTAATTTTGCAAATTTATTTCTTAATGGAATACAATGCATCCTCTCAAAATAAAGCACTTGGTCTGACTTGAAAGCAGATGTTTGGGAAAAGCAATTACTCAAGAATCATACAGCTGATTCCCTCTAATAGCAAGTAAACTGCTCAACTTATCAACGTCAAAATTTGTTAATGCAATTACAAAGGCTACCTCAATAAAAAAATCATTTAAGTCTCAATTGAACTTCTTAAAAGAAGGCTCATTGTTAACTTGGTTGATGCATTTTTATAATGGCGGTCTTGTCAAGTCTCCAAAAGGAACACAGTATGTTCTTTTTGTTAATATTAGGAAGCAACATGGAGAGCCTAATTTCTTTGGCAAAGTGACTACACAGTACCACATGAAGCATTATCTCTTTACACTTCTTATAAAATTGCTTTTGCGTCATTACAAATTGACAAGCAAGGCATTTTAACAGGTTATAGATAACTACAGTGTACCAATCTTTAAAAATGTATTCATACTCCAGCACTAATTAATAACTTTGCACAAAAAACTCACCTATTATTAGCAATCATTAACATATTTAATTGCCAGTAGAACATATGCTTTTATAGTTTTGGGAAATTCTGAGATCAGTCACTCTGCTCAGAAAGAGAATGATAACTTGCTATTGTTCATCATTCTTCTCACATACTGTAGATGTCAAGGCAGATTTCTGCACTGATGACAGAGCTTTGGAAGGAGGTGACTACACAATTTATTTTGATTCATTGTCTGGTTAACAGTGTCACTGGCAAGGCCAACATTTATCACCCATTCCTTGCAGCTGGATCTGGGCAGATGTCTGGACTGCTGTGGCCTCTGCAGTACAGATGCTTTCACAGTCCTGCTACACAAGGAATTCCAAAATTTTGATTCAGATAAAAGACAAAGATTAGCTTTATTTGTCACGTGTAAATCAAAACATCGAAACATAAAGTGAAATGTGTCGTTTGTGTCAAATCAAAGCAACAAGGGTAGCCCACAAGTGTCACAATGGTTCTGACACCAACATAGCTTGCCCACAACTCATTAACCCTAGCCGCAAGATTTTGGAATTGAAAAGAAACCGAAGCACCCAGAGGAAACCCACGTGGTCAAAGGAAGGACGTACAAACTCCTTCCAGACAATTGAATCCCGATCAATGATCACTAGCACTGTAATAGCATTACACTAAATGCTAAACTATTGTGCAGCCAGAGATAACAAAATCAAAATTGTTATCAGATGCTCTTGTACGCACACTGCCATTGAATGAGGTCATAGGTTTGGTAGGAGTTGTGAAAATTGGTAAATTACTCCAATACATCCTCAATATAAAACACACTGCAGCCATGTGCTAAGGGAAAAAAAAGAATGAATGCTTAAGCTAAAGGACAGGATGTCAAACAGGCAGAGTTGTTTGTCATGGATAACACTTGGCTACTTGAGTATTGAGTTTCCCATGGCTAGACAAATACAGAGAAAACACCTCATGAGAATAGATGACTGCATATTTTGGAGGTGAGTAACTTTGCACAGGGTATTGTAATAATCTTAAACTCCTGGGGGATTTGGTAGAAGTAAAACAACTTGATGTCAAAGTTAAACTAACTCATGTCTGAGAAGATTACACTCTGACACTTAGAGTACGCGATGTGAATATTTGTTCCAATTATTTAAAAGTTTAGGGCCAAGTACTAGAGGCTAGATGTGGCCTGTCTTGGAGTTGGAAGCTTGTCTTTGTGTGTGAGTGCAAAGGGGAGGGGGTAGTTGGGAGAGTGAGAAAGTGGCTTTTATTTGTGGTTGTTTTGTTTTGTTCTGCTTTGGTTGTTGTTGTTGCTGTTGTTTGTGTTGTACTGCTGAACATTATGGGCAGGTACTGGAACGTGTGGTGACGCTAGCAGGCTACCTCCACCATATCCTTGGATGTGTTGCAAAGGATGCATTTCACTGTATATTTCAATGTACATGTGATAAATCTTGATGTAAGTCTAGATCTGACCACCATACAAGCATCACTGCATTACCTAACTGAGGAAATGCAAATGGAGCCAAACAATGCTATTTCCATTCCTTCTTCTGCCTTTATGGTGGCAAGAGTTGTGACTTCAAGATGCAGAAGCATTTTTAACTCGTCATTTCCTGCTATCCAATCCATACAGGTTTGAAGGCAACCTGCCCACTTAGTTCCACAGTAAGAGAATTAACTGCTTCCTAAGAAATAATGAGCCATGGGTACTGGAGTATATAAAGAGGAAAGCAGCAAGTATGCTTAGTTTTGGACCTCTTTTCCAGTCAGTCTGAAACACCACATTTTTAAGAGTAAACCATTAATCTCCTGCTCATAAACCTGATTGGAAATCATTCAGTTACATAACTGTAAGTCATTACCTCATAGTTTACTCAATTTCAAGTTAAATGCTCTGGATGCCAGGGATTCTGGTGTTTTCAAATGGTTCAAATGGTTCCATTTATTATCAGAGAATGTATACAGTATACAACCTGAAATTCTTAGCCTTCACAAGGACTGTGAAAATGACTTTTGGTATATTGAAAAGAAAGATTTCAATAAGCAAATTAATAACATATAAATGGAACTGGAAGTCAAAATCATTGATTAAATATCACTTACAGCAAGGCCATTCTGTTGACATATGTGAGGTTATAATTTAGGATTATGTAGATGATAAAACAAAAACCTAATGCACATTTATTACTTCAATAGCAACAGAGACGAGCAAAGGGCAGGGCATCTGAGTAGGACACACACACTGATGTAGGTTTTGTGCCCCAACAAGATGAATACCAGAGCATGGCTGAGGTGTAAGAACAATATAAAACAATAACTGCTTTTAGACTGCTTTTAGTTCTAAACATTTTAACAAAAGTAAATCAAACTTGAACTTGGGTAGGGACACAGAGAAAATCTATGAGGAGGTGACCAGAAATAGGAAATTTTAGCTATTAGTAAAGATCGGAAATGTGAGTTTATTTTCCTTAGAAAAGAGGAGCTTAAAGAGATGTACCTGAAGTTTATAGCATTGAGATGGCCTAATAGAAATTTTTCAATGACAAGAGGCATTTTATCAGTAACAAGGGACTAAGGCAACTGCACTACTCTAAAGAGTGTTGTATGAAGTCTTTCTTACCCTTGACTATTAAGCTCTATAATGATTCAACCTATAGCCGGGAAGTAATGACACCCTCCAGTTAGACTGATTGTGCTAACTTATTTTTTTATTTTTCTACTTCTGTTCCAATATTTATATCTGTACACTTGTAATGCCACTGTGCCACTGTAATTTCCTTTGGGATCAATAAAGTATCTATCAAAAACACTGAAGTAATGGGTAGGTGGATTGGAGATGGCTTGCTTAGAACACTCTTTAGTTTCATCTATTCTTTTCCTTGATCTGGGCTTCACCAGCAAAGTCAAAGTCATGGCTCTGACATAGTCACTATTTGAGTAGCCTCCAGCAGAAAGATCAATAATAAGCAAATGCTTTGAGAGGCTGTCAAGGATTACATCTGCAGCTTGCTACCACCCAGACTGGACCCTTACAAGTTGTCTACGGACATAACCATCAACAGATGATACAATAGCCACCGCTCTACATACCGTCTTTACACGTCTGGAGAAGAAGGATGTTTATGTGAGAATGCTCTTCCTGGACTACAGTTCAGCCTCCAAGACCATAGTTCCATCCAGGCTTGACAAGAAGCTTAGAGACCGTGGCCTTGACCCTGCCTTGTGCAGCTCATTCCTGGACTTCCTCCAACCCTCTGACTCTCAATGCAGGAGCCCCTCAGGGCTGCGTACTGAGTCCCTTCCTGTATGCCCTGTATACCCATGACTGTATCGCCACCCACAGCTCCAATCTACTAATTAAATTTGCTGACGACATTACATTGATTGGCCTTTCCTCAAACAGGTGCCGGAGAGAAAGGAATTAAGAATTCCTCCGTCTGTGTCACATCTGCTCTCAGGATGAGGCTTTTCATTCCAGAACAAAGGAGATGACCTCCTTTTGGGGCTTCCCTTCCTTCACCATCAATGTTGCCCTCAACCACATCTCTTCCATTTCATGAACGTCTGCTCTCACCCTATCCTCCTACCAAGCTACCAGGGATAGTGTTCCTCTTGTCCTCACCTACCACCCTACCAGCCTGCGCATCCAGTACATAATTCTCTGAAACTTCCACCACCTCCAACTGGATCCCACCACCAGACACATCTTTCCTCCGGCCCACTTCCAGCTTTCCGCAGGGATCTCTGCCTATGCAAGTCCCTAGTCCAATCATCCCTCCTCACTGCTCTCCCTCCTGGCACTTATCCTTGCAAGTGGACCAAGTGCTACACCTGCCCCTACACCTTCGCCCTCACTACCAGTCAGGGCCCCAAACTGTCTTTCAAGGTGAGGCAACACTTCATCTGTGAGTCTATTTGGGTTATATACTATTTGAGTTCGGTGCTTCCGGTTGTGTGGCCTCCTATATATCAGTGAAACCCGTTGTAGATTGGGAGACCGCTTTGCCGAGCATCTACGCTCCGTCCGCCAGAATAAGTGGGATCTCCCAGTGGCCACCCATTTTAATACCACTTCCCATTCCCATTCCAATACATCCATCCATGCTCCCCTTCAATGTCGGGATAACGCCACAGTTAGGTTGGAAGAACAACACCTTATATTCCGTTTGGGTAGCCTCCAACCTGATTGCATGAACGTCGAGTTCTCAAACTTCCAGTATTGACTCCCCTCCTCCCTTCACTAATTCCCATCCCTTGTCCTTTTCTCATGCTATCTCCTTGGCTGCCCATCACCTCCTCTGGTGCTCCTTCCCCCCACCCCACTTTTTCTTTCTTCCATGGCTTTCTGTCTCTTTCAGCAGTCAAATTCCTCGCTCTTTACTTCACCCCACCTCCTCCAAGCTTCACCTATTGCCTGACATTTCTCTCTCCCCTCCCTCCGCCTTTCAAATCTACTCCTCAGCTTTTTATCTCCAGTCCTGCCAAACAGTTTCAGCCCGAATAGTCCATAGATGCTGTCTGACCTGTTGAGTTCCTCCAGCATTCTGTGTGTGTTGCTCAGATTTCCAGCATCAGTAGATTTTCTCTTATTTGGGAAATAAGAGTTTTCCTTTGCTGTTGTTGCCTGTTTTGCTGTGTTGTTATGTTGTTGTTGTTGTAGCTTGTGTTGTTTAGCTGAACATTGTGCACATGAATTGAACTTACTTTAATACTTACATCCTTCATATAATTGAGGAGTAAGAATCTTTACATTACTTCTCTGTCTTAAATGTGCACTGTGCAATTATAGTAATTTATAATAAATATTATGTACAACAGGATAGTCAATATAACATAGAAATACAGTTGCGTCAACATGAATTAAACAGTCTGGCGGAAGAAGCTATCCAAGAGCCTGTTGATCCTGGCTTTTATGCTGCAGCACTGTTTTCTGGATGGTAGCAGCTGGAGCAGTTTGTGGTTGGGGTGACTCGGGTCTCCAATAATCCTTTGGGCCCTTTTTACACACCAGTCTTTGTAAATGTCCTGAATCATGGGAAATTCACATCTACATATGTACTGGGCTGTCCGCACCACTCTCTGCAGAGTCCTGCGATTGAGGGAAGTACAGTTCCCATATCAAGCAGTGATGCAGCCAGACAAGATGCTCCCAATTGTGCCCCTACAGAAAGTTCTTAGAATTTGAGGGACCATACCAAACTTCTTCAACCATCTGAGGTGAAAGAGGTGCTGTTGTGCCTTTTTCACCACACAGCTAGTGTGCACAGACCTCGTGAGATCCTCAGAGATGTGGATGCTGAGGAATTTAAAGCTGTTCACCCTCTCAAGCCCAGATCCATTGATGTCTATAGGGGTTTGCCTGTCTCCATTCCTCCTGTAGTCCACAATCAGTTCTTTTGTTTTTGCGACATTGAGGGAGAGGTTGTTTTCTTGACACCTCTATGTCAGGGTGATGACTTCTTCTCTGTAGGCTGCCTCATTATTATTTGAGATTAGACCAATCAGTGTAGTGTCATCAGCAAATTTAATTAGCAGATTGGAGCTGTGGGTGGCATCACAGTCATGGGTATACAGAGAGTGAAGGGGGGGGGGGCTTAGTACACAGCCCTGAAGGGCACCTGTGTTAAGGATCCGAGGGGCAGAGGTGAGGGAACTTATTCTTACCACCTGCCGGCGATCTGACAGGAAGTCCAGGATCCAGCTACACAAGGCAGGGTGAAAGCCGAGGTCTCTGAGCTTCTTGTCAAGCCTGGAGGGAATTATGGTGTTGAATGTTGAACTGTAGTCCAGGAATAGCATTCTCACATAAGCATCCTTCTTCTCCAGATGTGTAAGGACGGTGTGGAGAGCTGTGGCTATTGCACCATCCGTCGATCGGTTGTGTCAGTAGACGAACTGTAGGGGGTCTAGTGTGGGCGGCAGCATGCTGCAGATGTAGTCCTTGACCAGCCTCTTAAAGCATTTGCTTATTATTAAGGTGAGTGCGGCAGGATGCCAGTCATTCGTACATGTTACCTTGGTCATTTTAGGTACAGGGACAAATGGTGGGTGTTTTGAAGCAGGAAAACACTCTACACTGGGAGATGGAGAGATTAAAAATGTCTGTAAACACATCCCGCGTACTCGCCCTGGGATGCTGTCCGGTCCCACAGTCTTGCAACTGACCATTGGACGCATCTGTGTACTTTGGCCTCGGAGATGACTAAGCTGCCAATCGCATCACCTGCAGGTCTCCTCAGGGGCTCAGTATTGGCGACATCGAATCAAGTGTAAAAACGTTTTAGCTTGTCTGGGAGAGAGGCAACGATGCTAAGTTAACACCAGAATGGGTGATGACACTTGTGGCCTGCCTCTAGCATATCCTTAGTTTGTGTTGGTTGCTCATGCAAACAATACACTTCAAAGTTTGTTTTGATGTATATGAGATAAATAAATGAATCTGAATCTGAATCATTGTTTAAAGTTCAAAGTACATTTATTTTCAAAGTACTATGTGTAGCATATATATCCTTGAGATTCCTCTTCTTGCAGGCAGTCACAAAGCAAAAAATGCAATCGAATCCACAAAAAGAAAGCACACAATGAAGACCATCAAACATCTAATGTGCGAGAAAAGAACAAATCATGCAAACAGTAAAAAAGTAAAAAAAAAATACACAGAGCACGAATTCCAGAGTCCCTGAAAGTGAGTCTACAGTCATAGAACAAGTTCAGTATTGTCGTCGGTCCGGGAGTCGATGGTTGCTGACCACAGCCACTTAGAGTGACATTGTAAACAAGGTGGGACATCAGAACCCTGATTAGATGAGGACTAACCAATCAGGAGGGATGGACGATGGGGGTATAAATACCATCAGACTAGGCTGAATGCATCCTTCTATGTTGTGAATACTATGATCATATGTGTAGAACAGAACTTGCAGTTGGTACTGTTCCCACATGCTTGCTGCCCTTGTCCTTCTTGCTGGTTGAGTTTGTGGATCTGGTGAATGCTATTGGAGATGTCCAGCATCATCCATCCCTCCTGATTGGTTAGTCCTCATCTAATCAGGGTTCTGATGTCTTACCTGAAGTGCATTTTGTAGATGAACACACTCCAGATGCTATGCACACTGATGGTGAAGGAATGAATTATTAGGGTAGTTGATGGGCTGTCAATGAAGTAGATTGCTATTCTTGGATGGTGCTGAGAGAGCATATTTGGCACAGTGCTTAAAAGTGCCAGCGATAATGTCCACAGTTCGATTCCCACCACTGTCTGTAAGAAGTTTGTATATTCTCCCTGTGACTATGCGGGTTGCCTCTGAGTGCTCCAGGATCCTCCCACATTCCAAAGATGTATTGTTAGGGTCAATGATTTTTGGGCATGCTATATTGGCACCAAAAGTGTGGCGACGCTCGTGGGCTGCAACAATAAGCAGCCAGTAATGAATGGACTGTGTTAGTCATCAGTGCCAAACAACATGCTTTGACGGTCTGATATACATGCGACAAATAAAAACTAAGTTGTTGGAACTACAGTTCATCCAGGCATGTGTAAACTATTCCTTCAAGCTGCTAACTTGTACCTTAAATAATGGAAAAGTGCAGTGGTGTTAGGGTGTAAATCATTCTTCACAGGTCACCTAGCTTCAGAAGTACACAGTATTGAAATTATTGTTTCAACAGAGTTTCCAGTGAGGATGCTGATGGTAGCTGTTTCAATACAAGTCAAGGAAGTAGAAATTGCCTTTAGTGCCAGGAATGTTATTTGCCACGTGTGATAATTTGTAATCGGAAAGGCAAAGAACCTAGAGGTAGAATGAGGTAGAAGGCTGAATAGCCTTCCTCAGCCAACATGGATGAATGGACTCTGGAGTCATCACTTTTTAATAGTTCAAAATCTGAGTGGGAATTGAGGAGACAACAGAAAAGGAGAGCAATGCACCCCTGAGGCTGGCACTTCATCAGAATGCTAATACAATAGTCACCTTTACATTTTATCTTGACCCATTTACATGTTGTTGATGAGAATGAACTCATTGGAGAATGACACAGACAGAATTTGAGAGTTGGTGAAATTCACATTAAAATTAATTTTGATTGAACACAACGCTGGTCTAGTTTGAACTGTATTTGTAATAATTTTGCATAAAGTAACTGGTGAAAATATATTTTCAAGTTTTTTTTAGGAGAAAAGTCTTTTTTTTTGCCCTGGATAAAGATAATTCAAATTAAAATGACATTTTTTTTAAAAAGTGGCTGAGATTTGAAAATAGAAAGAAACATGGTCTGAACTTCCATCATTTTAATGTGATGATTTTGGTTTTAATTTTAAGCAATTTTCAGGCAAAGTTCATGATTATGTCAAGGTAAGTAATTAACCAATGGAAATGAACTAACATCAAAGGAGAAGAGTGTAACCACTGGAAGAAGACTTGTAGAATTTCCAATATTAATATACAAAAGATCTGAGATAAGACTGAGAACTCAATGTCATTGAGATTTAGAGCAAAAGGTAAACGACTTGAGCAATTTGGGGGTTAGGCAACACCTGCAAAGGGAAATGGATAGTCAACAATTCAGCTTGGGACCCTACATCTGGCCTGCAACAGATATGAATGCTGATCGATTAGAGTGAGACTAAATCCTTCATTGGAACTGATAGCAGTTTCAACTCAATATGTCAACAACTCATTTCCATCCACAGATGTTACCTGACTTCTGAACTTCCATCAGAAGTTTGTTCATTGCTCCAGTTTTTGCAGTCTCTCATGTTTTACACACAGAGATATACCCTCTATATAGTGGTTCTGAAACATTCTGTCTGGATTAGTAAGAGCTTGGTATGGCAGCTGCTCTGCAGAGAGATGTGGACACAGCTCAACACATCATAGCAGCTAGCCTCCCTCCTATGGACTGTGTCTGTTCTTCTTGCTGCCACAGTAAAGCAGTTAGTATAATCATAGACTCCACCCACCCCAGGCATTCTCTCTTCTTTCCTTTTCTGTCTACCAGAAGATACAAATGCCTGAAAACATGTACCACCAGGTTCAAGGACAATTTTTATCACATTGTTACCAGATTCTTAAATGGATGTCTTGAATGATGTAATGAACTCTTGGCCTCACGATTTACTTCATTATGATCTGGCACTTTATCGTTCACCTGCACTGCACTCACAATAGTTTTTCATTTACTCTGCATTGTTATTCTTTTCCATATTCTAGCTCAATACACTGTGTAATTGTTAGAGTGATATTTGGGTTTGAGACATATGAATTTAGCAATTGACTTTGGCTACCAGTCTTCACATCTGAAAACGTATGTGCATTTAGTTTGGAGTACAGCTCTGAACAATGGGTTCCTAAAAGCTGTGAATCCCAGACCAGACAATGCTGATTAAAATTCATTTGGATGTCTGGTGTGGATGTGAATCATGAGGTGTGAAGGTTGTATGTGGTTTTAAAGAAAGCATTGTCCATACTTTGTAAATATGGAGTTGTCCTTTGATGTTTGGCACATGAAATATCAAGCCCCATGTTGCGCCAGGAGACATTTCTACCAAAAGCTTCTCTATAAGATGCCTGCTATACTTTGTTTTGTCGAATAAAGAAGTTGCTTTGTATCTATCAGTAACTTTCTGCAGTGACTTCATTCACACAACACTAATGATTTGATCTGTATACACTGTTTAAAAGCCAAGGTTTCCACTGTATATTCCTACATGTTACAATAATAAACCAACAGAAATACCAGTACCAACAAAAGGTCCAAGTTATCAGGAGAAGCAAATGACTGAAGAATCACATGGTCTGTTTAACGTTCCATAGCTTTATTGTGTATTTTAAATATGTACACTCAATGGCAACTTTGTTAAGTACCTGCTACACATAATAAAGTGACCTTTGAGTATATGTTTGTGGTCTTCTACTACTATAGCCCATCCACTTCAAAGTTTGATATGTTGTGCATACAGAGATGCTCCTCTGCACACCACTTCTGTAACATGTGGTTATTTGCGTTCTTTTGCCTTTCTGTCAGCTTGAGCCAGGCCGGCCACTCTGCTCTGTCCTCTCTTATTAATAGTGTCTCCACCCACAGAACCGCCACTCACTGAATGTTGTTTTTGTTTTTCACACCATTCTCAGTAAACCCTAGAGACTGTTGTGCATGAAAATCCCAGTGTACATCACTGGCGGAGAGAAGTTGTTGGCTTTTGTTCCAGACAACTTCTCTGCAGAACAAAAGGAAACATCTATTAATACTTGTTTTTTCTAGTTCATTCCCCGCAATAATATTGTATACACTACATGTATTCCGAACCAGGTGCTCAAAAATGTTTAAGAGAACTGTTTAACTATCTTTTGCACAGATGACAGCACAGATTCATCCCACAGTCCCAACCACCCTGTTCACTGTCTCTGAGTCAGTGGTCCTAGTAGTAAGGAACCTTGTAGCTCCAACTCAAACCAGCTCAGTACAGATAAGCAAGTCCATTCCATCTGTGGGACAACATAAATATGTCCTATTATATATAGGGGCATTATATACTGTATACCTCCCTTTGCAACTGAATCCTTGACTTCTTGACCATCAGTAAGAATTGGTACCAACACCTCTGCCATGATTATTCTGAGCAATGGTGTCCCATAAGACTGTGTCCTCAGCCATTTACTTTACTCCATGTACACTCATGACTGCATGGTCAGATTCTGCTTTAACTCCAGCTACAAGTTTGAAGATGATAACACCATAGTGGATTGTATCTGAAGTAATGTAGAGTTGGAAGGAGATAAGGAGCCTAGTGACATGGTGTTATTACAACAAATCTTCCTTCAATGTCAATAAAACAGAGGAGCTGGTCACAGACATCAGGAAGGGAAGAGATCTGATTTATATCAATGGTGCTGAGGTCATGAGGGTCGAGAGTTTCAGGTTCATAGGAACATCACCAATAGCCTTTTGTGATCCTACCACCTTAACATCACAGCCAAGAAAGGTCACCAGCACTTCCACTTTCTCAGGAATCTAAAGAAATTTTTCATATCCTGTTGACCTTCAGCATTCTAATAAGCATCCTAAGCTTCCTACCTGACGCATCACAACTCAGCACTGCAACTGCTCTGCCCATGGCGGGAAGAAATTGCAGAGTTTTGGACACAGCTCAGCACATCATGCAAAGCAACCTCCCCTCTATGGGTTCTATCTACACTTCTTGCTGCCAATATAATCAAAGACCCCCATCCATCTTGAACATTTTCCCCTTTTCTCCTTCAGTTCAGGCAGAAGTTACAAAAGCACAATGGTAAAGGACTGATGATATTCCACTATCATAAGAATACTGAATGGCTCCAGAGCATGATAAGATGGACTGTGGACCTCATAGTCTACCTTACACCTGATTTTCCACCTGCGCTAGGGGAAGTTCTTAAACACTTGGGAATGAGAGTCTATACAGAGTCTTTTTAGTGATTTTTCATTTCCAATTGCTCCCTTTCTCAGATAGTGCTGGAATCTGTAAGAGCCACCTGCTTCACGTGCCTTGTAGCTTGTCATCTCTTAGGTATACCATTTTCGTGCAGAGGCAATGTGAGATTGCAGGAGAGTATGTTGTATGGGAGGGAGTCAAGAACACTCATGTAACAAGAGGAGATGTTTGTAATGCTTATTCAACTGGGCACTGACTACATCTCTGTCTTTGAGAAACCCTCATTTGTCCTGACTTTCAGATGAGCAGGTCCTTCAGCTCTTGAGCCAAGGACAATTTGGACAGTGCTGAAGGACAGTACATGCAATGACAATGGACATTCCTGTTATCATACATTTTTAGGACTGTTTGTTTTACCTCATCCTTCAGATGCTTTAGAACTGCTTTTCTTCCACTCTTTAGATATAATGATGTTTTCAATCCAAGAATACCTTTGTGACAGCACAGTTCAACTGAAAAAATAAAAACCTTTCTTATTTCATAGTAGCTGGGTGCTGTGTGAAAAACCCAGATCGATTCTTTTCATCTCATCTAATTAACAATCCAACCAAACTAGAAATCTTATTCAAACAAACAAAAGAAAAATATTATGTTGCTAATGGTTTTCACAGCGGCCATTCTACTTTTGTTTATGCTCTGCCTCACTTGTGCTCTATTCTGAAAAGTAACAAAGGTACTGGCAGATAATTACTTAATAATCTGTCATTTTAATGAACAAAGTAATTCAATTTTTATGTTGTGTATCCACTCTGGTTACAGACTCAGTAGGAATGTCATCAATTGTTACAGTACTCCTGTACAGTTAACTGTAAATTATTTCAACAAATAGCAAAATAGTTGTCAGTTGTGATGTGAATTTATTGGTTACGTTAAAGATTTGGGGCAGGATACAATAGATTTACAACCTTATCATTTTATTAATTTCTAGTCAATTCATTCAGACTCTAACTATATCTTTTCACTCAAAATAAAATATCTAGCTGATGATCAAGTACTAAGCAATGGAAAGGACAGGTAGTCAAACCTTCCACAATAAATAGTTGATAATATATCTTGCAGCTGTTATTAATCTAAGGGGCACATTTAAAAATAATTTATGAGTTTCAATTTTATTTTAAAGCTTTAAGTCAAAAGAGGAACTTCAGGTGTAGAGAAAAGTCAGCTCATGTATTTAATGCATTCTAAAACCCTTCTCTATATTCTTGAAGATATTGGTCAAGCTTTCCCCATGTTGGCCATACTTCCATGGAATAAGTAACTTTGGACATAAAAAGAAATTTTAGCTCCCATTTAGTACTGTTTTTACTAGAAAATCAAAGACAGATTTATTCTCATGTGCACAAATACATGAATGTACAGCTGCAATGAAAAGCAGCATCACAGACACATAGCATCATTTAGCACATAAAACACAGAATAATACAGCACAGGAGCAGTCTTTTTGGCCTCTGATATTGGACAGAACTAATTAAATTAGTAACCAGATGCCCAACTAAACTAACCCCTTCCATCTACATGATGTCCATTTCCTTCCATTTCCCGTTCACTCGTGTGCCTGTAAGGCCATAAGACCATAAGATATAGAAGCAGAATGAGGCCATTTGGTCCATCAAGTCTGCTCTGCTGATCTGGTTCCCTCTCAACCCCAATCTCCTGCCTTCTCCCCATATCCATTCATACCCTGACTAATCCAGAATCTATCAACCTCTGCCTTAAACATACCCAATGACTTGGCCTCCACAACCACTTGTGCCAACAAATTCCACAGATTCATCAATCTCTGGCAAAATAAATTTCTCCTCTTCTCTGTACTAAATGGACATTCCTCCATTCTGAGGCAGTGTTCTCTCATATTAGACTCACACCATTGGATACATCCTCTCCATATCCACTCTCTCGAAGTTTCAATATTCAATAGGTTTCAATAAAATCCTCCCCTCATTCTTCGGAATTTCAGTGATTACAGTCCCAGAGCCATCAAATGCTTTTCATATGATACACTTTCCAGTCTCAGAATCATTTTCGTGAACCTCCTTTCAGCCCTCTTCTTAGCATCTCCTTTTTAGACAAGGAGCCAACAACTGCTCACAATACTCCCAAGTGAGGCCTCACCAGTGCCTTATAAAGCCTCAACATTACATCCTTACTACTATATTCTAGTCCTCTGGAAATGAATGCTAACATTGCATTTACCTTCCTCACCACTGACTCTCACAGCAAATTAGCCTTCAGGAACCCTGCATGAGGACTCCCAAGTCCACTTGCACCTCAGACCAAAAATTTACCAAAATGCATGATGATACACTTCCCAACACAATTCTTCATCTGCCACTTCTGGGTTGAGAAGGATAATACATCAGCCATGATTGAATGACAGAGCAGATTCGATGTGCTGAGTGCCCTATTCTGCTCCTGCATCTTTTGCCTCTTATAATTATATAAACATCTATCAGTTCTCCCCTCACCTCTTACCACACCTGAGATTATAATCTGTGTTTGTCCAATCTGTACTTATTGAGCATGTCTACAAATCCAGACAGCATCCTGGTGAACCTCAGTTGCACCATCTCCAAAGCCTTGGCATCCTTCCTATAATGTACTGTGTGCAGTTGGGGTTATCAAGACTTGAGGGCTTGAGTTTGTTTGAAGAAACTGGATGTCTGTTTTTTTTTTTAAGATTAGTCTGAGGGGTGAATTTAAAGGAGGATATAAAATAATGAGAGGCATTGATGGTGATGGTTATAGTATTTTTCTAAAGGTAGAAGACTCCAGCACTAGAAGGCATAGATTTAAGTTGAAAGAGGAAAGAGTGAAGGGGACACGAGAGTGGTGGGTACATCAAACGAGCCGCCAGAGAAAGTGCTAGATGTCTAACGTTGCAGTGTGTGAAGGAAGAGAAGTGGTGCAGTTATGATTACAAGAGAGAAGATGCTCAAAAGGCTAAACGATCTAAAGGTACATAAGTCACCCAAACCAGATGAACCTCACCCTGGGGTTCTGAAGAGGTAGCATTAGAGATTGTGGTGGCATTAGAAATTATCTTTCAAAAATCATTAGATTATGGCATGATGCCAGAGGACTGGAAAATTCCAAATGTCACACCAATCTTTAAAAGAGGAAGGCAGCAGAAGGGAAATTATAGACCAGTTAGCCTGACCTCAGTGGTTGGGAAGATGATGGAGTCAATTGTTAAGGATGAGGTGATGGAATACTTGCTGACACAGGACAAGATAGTACAAAGTCAGCATGGTTTTTATCAGGGGAAAATCCTGCTTGGCAAGCCTGTTGGAATTCTTTGAGGAGATTACAAGTAGCTTAGATAAAGGGGATGCAGTGGATGGTGTATATTTGGACTTTCAGAAGGCCTTTGACAAGGTGCCACACATGAGACTGCTTGCCAAGTTAAAAGCTATGGTATTACAGGAAAGTTACTAACATAGTTAGAGCATTGGCTAATTGATAGGAGGCAGCAAGTGGGAATAAAAGGATCCTTTTCTGGTTGGCTGCCAGTGACTAGTGGTGTTCCACAGGGGTCAGTGTTTGGATGACTTCTTTTTATGCTGTATATAAATGATTTGGATGATGGAATAGATGGCTTTGTTGCCAAGTCTGCAGATAATACGAAGATTGGTGGAGGGGCAGATTGTGTTGAGGAAACAGTTAGGATGCAGAAGGACTTAGATAGATTAGGAAAATGGGCAAGAAAGTGGTAAATGAAATACAATGTTGGAAAATGCATGGTCATGCACTTCGGTAATAGAAATAAATGTGCAGACTATTTTCTAAATGAGTAGAAAATCCAAAAGTCTGAGATGCACAGAACTTGGAAGTCCTTATGCAGAACACCCTGAAGGTTAATTTGCAGGTTGAGTCGGTGGTGAGGAAAGCAAATGCCATGTTAGCATTCATTTCAAGAGGTCTAGAATACAAGAGCAAGGATGTGATGCTGAGGCTTTATAAGGCACTGGTGAAGCCTCATCTTGAGTATTGTGAATAGTTTTGGGCCCATCATCTAAGAAAAGACATGCTGGCATTAGAAAGGGTCCTGAGACACTTCACAAGGATGATTCCAGGAATGAAAGGGTTACCATAGAAGGAACGTTTGATGGCTCTGGGTATGTACTCACTGGAATTCAGAAGGATGGGGGGGGGGGGGGGGATCTCATCAAAACCTTCCGCATGTTGAAAGGCCTAGACAGAGTAGATGTGCAAAGGATGTTTCTCATGATGGGAGAGTCTAGGACAAGAGGATACAACCTCAGGATAGAGGGGAGCTCTTTCAAAACAGAGATACAGAGAAATTTCTTTAGCTAAAGGGTGGTGTATTTGTGGAATTTGTTGCCACATGTAGCTGTGGAGGCAAGGTTGTTTGGTGTATTTTCAGCAGACATTGACAGGTTCTTGATTGGACATGGGATCAAAGGTTACGGGAAGAAGGCTGGGAACTGCGGTTGAGGAGGAGGGGAAAAAAAAAGGATCAGCCGTAATTGAATGGCAGAGCAGACTTGATGGGCTAGATGCCGTAATTCTGCTCCTATGTATTATGATCTTATGGTACATGGATCAAAGAGTTTCGAGTGATGTGGACCAAACACAGATACACAGGACTAGCTGCCATGCACAACTTGGTTTGCACAGATCAGTTGAGCCAAAGAACCTTTTCTATGCTGTATAACTATATTCAGTGGCCACTTTATTAGGTACACCTGCTTATTAAAGCAAACCTCTAATCAGCCAATCATGCAGCAGTAGATAATGCATTAAAACATGCTGGCATGGTTAAGAGCAAAAGTTCCCAATCTTTTTTTATGCCATGGACCAATACCATTAAGCAAGGGATCCATGGACCCCAGGCTGAGTACCCCTCATTTAGAGATTCAGTTGTTGTTCAGATCAAACAGCAGAATGGGGAAGAAATGTGATCTAAGTGACTTTAACTGTGGAATAATTGTTGGTGCCACGTGGGGAGGTTTGAGTATCTCAAAAACTGCTGACCTCCTGGGCTTTTCATGCACAAATGTCTCTGGCGTTTACAGAAAATGGTGCAAAAAAACAAAAAAAGCCAGTGAGAGGCACTTGTGTGGGCAAAAATACCTTGTTAATGAGATAGGTCACAGGAGAATGGCCAGACTGGTTCAAACTGACAGAAAGGTAATAGTAACTCAAATTATGCATTACAACAGTGGTGTGCAGAAGAATATCTCTGAAAGCACAGAACTTTGAAGCAGATGGACTAAGGCAGTAGAATATACACTCAGTGCCCACTTTATTCAGTACAGGAGGTACTTAATAAAGTGGCCACTGAGTGCTATCACTGTTTGGATTCTGTATTATTTTTATGTAAAATGGGTGCATGTGCATGACCATAGTTGGTTTTGTATATTAAAATGTGATGTTTTGGAAGTTTACCTGATTATGACTGTAAACTGCAGCATTTATTAAGAATTTCCTTCTCAAGATTAAAAAGATGCCATAATAAAAAAGCTTTGATGAACCATCTGAACTTTCTTCTAACATATTCTTTGTTCTATTCTAATGCTGTGATAACATTTCTTAACAGAAAACTAATTACCTTAGTCATTAAGGCAATAAACTTGACACATCTTATGTGGTTGCTGGAAACCTAACATTTGCAGGACAGAAAATTGCTATTTGAATTGATCCTGTCCAAAAACACTTTGAAATACAAGTATGATTCTAACAGCAGAAGGTTACTGATTATAAATTCCATGGAAAAAAAATAGATAATGTAGAAAGTGAACTGCTTGTGCAGAATATATAATGTGTATGCATAAACTGCCCTTTGATTCACTCTTTCATTATTTTTTCACATTTTTTAATTAAATCTGTTGTACCTGCTGTTTTCTCTTGTTCCCTTTTGTTTCTCAAATAACTCAAGTTGAATTTTGTTCTTTTGCTCTGGAGACTCACAGAAATTCCTAATGATCAATCTTTGCCTTAGATTACACAGGAATTAATCTCCAATGGACTTAAGACATTTGCCTTTCTGAAATGCATTTGTTATCATCTTTCCTCATATCTTCTGAAACTAATTTCCCCTATTGAACATACTTATGGTTTGATCCCAGATTTGATTTTTAGCACTGACAGATGCGATAGATTTTTTGCTTTGTTCCATGTAATGATACATTGATATTTGAAGACCCAAAATACAAATTACTCCAGAATCAGAACAAATTCATGTTAATTTTGGTAAATCAGAGAATGGTATGCTCATTGCCCTATTCAGGACACAAAAGACCCTTCGATGTTACAAGACACATACACTTAATGGTCGGTTAATGCAAATATCTAATCAGCCAATCATGTGGCAGCAATTCAATTCATAAAAGTATGCAGGCATGGTCGAGGAGATCAGTTGTTGTTCAGACCTAACGCCAGAATGAGGAAGAAATGTGATCTAAGTGACTTTGACTATTAATACCAGACAGGGTGGTTTGAGTCTCAGAACTTGCTGATTTCCTAGGATTTTCACACATAATAATTTCTTAAGAGTTTAAAGAGGATGGTAAAAAAAAGCCAAAAAACATTCAGTGAGTGGCAGTTCTGTGGGTGAAGATGCCTTGCTAATGAGAGAGTTCAGAGGAAAATAGCCAGTGGTTCAAGCTGACAGGAAAGTGATAGAAACTCAGATAACCATGAGTAACAACAGTGGTGCGCAGAAGTGCATCTCTAAACACATAACACATCAAACCTTGAAGTGGGTGGGCTACAGGAGCAGATTAGAACATACACTCAGCAGCCACGGTTGTTTTCAGGTGAGGAACTCTTAACTTGTGGGTCTGTCAGGATCATCTACTGTACCTGGTGCTCACAGTGTCATCTCATCTACATTGATGAGGCCTGGTGTAGGTTAGGGATACTCTTTGTCATGTACCTTTACTCCATTTCCCAGTGGTCAATCATTTCAATTTGACTTTTCATTCTCAGTCAGACATGTCAGTCCATGGCCTCCTCTACTGTCACAATGAACAAAGAACAATACAGCACAGTGCAGGCCATTCGACCCACAATGTTGTGCCGACCCTTAAACCATGCTCCCCATATAGCCCTCCACCTTAAATTCCTCTACATACCTGTTGACTCCATATAACGCTATATGAGTTTTAAGTCAAACTCATGTTCCTCCAGCACTTTGTGTGGGTAGTCCAACATATTTATAACGGGCACAGGCGCAGCGTAAGGAGTGCAAACAAGTGTGACTCATGGTACAAATGTTCACATGTTTGGAAGATGAATTTTGTGGCTAATGTTCCATGGTGTAAAATATAATTACATTTACTATTTTGTTATAATTACTATTTGTTAAAACAATATGGTTAGACATTTGCAAAGAAGAAAGAGTGGAGGAAAATTAATGAGACATAACCTCACAACCAAGAATGTCTGTATGAACATTCTAAATAGTTAATATTGTTGCAATTTTAATGATCTAAAATAGATTGGTTTAGAAAAGAAATTCTGTTGGGCAATGGAGCTGCCACTCTATAAAAAAGGACCGAGCAGTAATTGAAAACCAAAAACAGCAGATATATTAAATTTGGAATAGATTAGATGAGATTAGCTTTATTTGTCACATGTACATTGGAACATGCAGTGAAATACATCCTGGTGAGGGATCTTGGCTCGAAACACTGACTGTTTACTCTTTTCCAGAGATGCTGCCTGGCCTGCTGAGTTCCACCAGCATTTTGCATGTATTACTTTCATTTTCAGCATCTAGAGATCTTCACTTTGTAAATCAAATCAGTGAGAATATGCTAGGGGCAGCCTGCAAGTGTTGCCCCACTTCTGGCGCCAACATGTCATACCATCAACTCACTAACCCTAACCTTAAGTCTTTGGAATGTAGGAGGAAGTTTGACCATCCAGAAGAAATCCACATGGTCATGGGTAGAACATACAGGTATAAACTCCTTAAAGACAAAAGTGGGAATCAGGCCCCAATGTTACAGTTGGCACTGTGAAGTGTTGTGCAAATCACTATACCATCATGTGATCTAAAATAAAATTAAAGTTTTAAAATAAAACTTTTAAATGCTGTAAACAGTTATGGAATTCTGATGAAAGATCATCAACATTAAATTGCTTTCTCTCTCCACAGATACCGATTAACCTCCTGACTATTTCCAACATTTATACATCTTGGTCTGGAACCAGGCAATACTTTACCAGCTACTTGTAATAAAAAAGACTAAAGTGTGTGGGTAAACCAGTCTACTGAGCTCCTGAGGAGAAATATACCATTGTGGCAGAGCAAATGTCATAGACTGAACAAACAGATTCCTATATAGTGAATTTGAACTTTTTAGTGCACTAAAAATTATTGGGAGTAGTTCGAAGATTGCAAAAATGGTTGTAAGTGAGTGTGCAATAATGTTAATGTTTCTCCCAAATAGAAGAGTTAAATTATTTATCAATAAGGAAAACATAATTTATCATATCTGTCAGTATTTCCCTGTGCAACAGTCAGAGAAGGTGTTCGCCAGGTAACGGCACACTGTCCAGGCAGCCGGATCACAGCAGCACAGTATCTGCCAGAAAGAATATTTGGAATGGCAAGAGGCAGCAACAAGATTCTCTGTGAGTGACATTTATGGGTAAGGTAATGGGATTCATGTACAATGGAAAGATGCAAGTAAAGATATCAGGACAAGTTATGATAAGAAGGACCTCAACATAGTCCCCTCTATATCCCCACAGCATGTATTCATACATTGACCAAACCCATAAATCAAAGTAGATAAATGAATTGTTTAATTTCATTCCTCCAGACAGAAACTGACAGGAATAAAAAGGACAAGCTGATTAGAAGGTAAGAGATGAAGATGGCTCTCCTTCTCATAGACAAGTATTAATTGAGTCCCACATTCAAAAATTTCTTCAAGGTGAGAACAGTATGAGCATGTTGGCAAAGTCATGGGCAGTCCTGGAGCTGCTTTGTTCAAGTAGCCACATGAAAGTTGAACTTAGAATGCTCTGCCCCACGTTTTGTAGTGACTACCCAACTATGACAGGAAGACTTTCCATGTGTTGGACCACTAATATAATTGGGCTTGTGCCTGACACATGGTAGTCTGATTCCTGAGTGGAAATGTTCAGTTCAGTTTTATGAAATAATTTGAAAATGACTGGAACAATGAGTTATTCTCAAAATAATTCTTCAATTTCAATTCTGAAATTCCAATTTCTAATCATACTTCTGTGAGGCAGTTATATTAAAAATAGTGATGGATAATCAAATAAATTGAAATATGGTATCTGTTTTGATATGTCCAATATTTACTGCTCTTAGCAATGACTTAATCCTGTATATTAGAATGCAAGGTATACATTTTGGAAGGTTAGCCTAATGTTATTGATGGGTGTATAGATTTTATCAGAAACTACTGTATACCTGTGTATGGTGTTTTCATAGTCTCTGCACACTTGTCTCAGTGTAATTGAGATATAATGAATTCTGACACTCCTATGCAATATCTTGGTCTGTTTTACTCTGTTAAATATATGATACAAATGTGCATTGATATTAATAATAAACTGAAGTTACAATAAACCAGAGAGATACTTCTAGGAGTGTGACCTAGACAGAATGGTTGAATCCTGCATTTTATATTCAACATCTCACGAACTTCTGTTGACAAATGAAAAAGAATGTTGGACATGAAAGAAGAAATGGAAACCAAGGCCAACAATACCAAGCTGAGGTTTACAAGATTGCCAGAACTACACAGTACTGAACCTCATTACACCTCTGGTACAGACATAAATAAAACAGCTGACACCGACGATGAGGTCGGAATATGGCCTCTGAACTGAATGAAAGCTAACCTGGAACTGTAGAATGGCAGCTAAAGTAGTAACAGAATAATGGATTGAATTGAATTTGAACTGATTTTATTTCTTCCATCCTTCACATACATGAGGAGTAAAAATCTTTATGTTACATCTCTGTCTAAATGTGCAATGTGCAATCATAGTAATTTATAATAATTTATAATAAATAGAACAGTCAATGTAACATAGAGTGCACTAAAATGAGTGTGAGTTCATCAATCTGATGGCCTGGTGGAAGAACCTGTCCCAGAGCCCATTGGTCCTGGCTTTTATGCTGTGGTACCATTTCCCGGATGGTAGCAGCGGGAATAATTGCGGTTGGGTGACTCCGGTCCCCATTGATCCTACGGGCCCTTTTTACACACCTGACCTTGTAAATGTCCTGAATCATGGGAAGTTCACAACTACAGATGCGCTGGGCTGTCCGCACCACTCTCTGCAGAATCCTGCGATTAATGGAGGTACAGTTCCCATACTAGGCAGTGATGCAGCCAGTCAGGATGCTCTCAATTGTGCCCCTGTAGAAAGTTCGTAGGATATGGGGGCCCATACCAAACTTCCTCAACCATCTGAGGTGAAAGAGGCGCTGTTGTGCCTTTTTCATTACACAGCTGGTGTGTACAGACCACGTGAGGTTCTCGGTGATGTGAGAGATCTTCAAGATGTTTGGCACAAAGGCTAAGTACATTCTCACCAAATGGAAAGGTAGGAGTCCCAAAGGTTGTTGCAATTAGAGACAGAGAATAAAATGAAGCAAAAAGAGAAAGTAATCTGTATATTAAGTGAAATGGTCAAGAGACAACCAACTAAATAAATTTAATATGCTGTGAGAGGAAGTGATAAGGACAATAAACTGGCAATGAGAGAATGAATAAATGGCATGGGAGTTCGCATAGAACTATACAACCAGCATGTAAGTAATAAGTAGGCTGTACAATGGTAAGACAAAAATGGTAAGACAAAAAAAAGACAACAGCAGAGAACCATAGAGTCATAGAGGGGTACACTACCAAACTGGCATCTTCAGCCCTCTATGTCCATGTGGATTTTTTTGCCCATCTAAATTAGTCCCATCTGGCTGCAATAGATTAGTGGCTTTCTGTGTCTTGTTTATGTAAACATCTGTTAAACATTTAGTAATTGTGTCCAAGTTCATCACCTCCTCAGGGAGCATATTCTGGATTTCAGCCAGATTTTATTGAAAAAAAACCTATCACTCTAATCCCTTTAAAAATCCCTTTTTCTCACCGTCAATCTGTACACTACTGTTTTTGATACTCTTACATTGGTAAAAGATTCTATCTACCCTTCCCCTGCCTTCAATTATTTGATATTGTCACACTTCAGCCACCTTCAGACCAGGGAAAACTTATGGTACAAACCCAGTGGTACAGCAAATGGAGAAGATGTTTCCTATTAACTGCAACAGGACATAAATAGGTCAGCAGAATAAACAGACATGTGTTGATGTGATTTAATGCAAAGAAGTATGAGACAATGGATTTTGGCAGAAGAACTGTGGAGAGACAATATAGTCTTAATTCCACAGTTCTATCATGTCCATTAAAATAGAGGGATTGGGGCTTCATGTAGATAAATCTTTTGAAAGTGTTAGATCATGGTGAGAGAGTAATTAGCACAGCATATGGGATTTTGTGTTTCGTCAACAAATATATTGAGTACAAAACCAGGAATTTATATAAAACTTTATCAAGCTCTACTGAGGCCATAAGTAGTATATTGTGTCAATTTCTTGTCACCATACTTCAGTGAAATGTGAAGACCCTCAGGAGGATGCAGAGTTTCATGACCAGAGTGGTTCTAAAGCCAAAGTTGGACTGGAGAAGCTAGGGATACGCTCCTTCACGTAAAGGCCATCAAGAGCAAATTTAATGGAGGTGCTCAAGATTATGACAGGATTGTGAATATGTACAAAGAGAACCATTGCAAGAAAATAAAATAGATTCATAAGAGTAATTCAGCATGGAAGCAACCCCTTCATCTCACCTGGTCCCTATTGACCACAGCATTTTCCCTGCTATTCCCAGTTCATTCCATAACCCTCTAAGCCCCTCCCCTCCATGTACCTATCCAAATGCCTCTCAAATGTAACAACTGTACTTGCCTCATCCAACTGTTCAATCAGCTCATTCTAGGTACTCACTGAGCTCTGTGTAAAGAAGTTACATCTTAGTTTCTCCTCTCTTCTATCTGTGCCATCTGTTTTGGATTACACAACACTGGGGAACAGACAATGCACATCAAGACTTTATAAACTTTTTTGAGGTCACCTCTCATTCTATGCTCCAAGGAATAAAGATACAGCATGGCCAACCTCTCCCTATAACTCAGGCCTTCTGGTCCAACTAGCATCCTCATAAGTTTCTTCTGCAACCTCTCCACCTTGGCAATGTCTTGCTTATAACTGGGTGAACAACACTGCACACAATACTCCGACTGCAGTCTCACCAATAACATATAGAACTGCACCTTAATCTCCTTAAAGCATGATGCCCTGCATACTTAAGTCCAGCATGTTATATGTCTTCTTCACTACTCTGTTTACTTTCAGTGATCTGTGCACTTGCAGTCCTGGGTACCTCTGTTCCACAACACCCATCAGTGCCTGGCCATTCACTGCAGAGGTTCTACTCGGGTTTGAATGTCCAAGACGCACTACATTATACTTCTCCAAATTGAAATCTATTTTGTTTCTTCAGCCCAACTCCCTAACAGATCAAGATCGCTTTGAAATATATTGTAACCTGATTCACTCTCAACGGGAGCTCTGAATTTAGAATCACCAGCAAACTATATTATCATACCATGTACACTCACACCCAAATCCTTCACATAAATAATGAATTAATAGAGGTTCTAACACTAACCCCTGGATACCCCCTCCCAGCAGTTATAAGCCTTCCAGTTCAAGAGCTGGCCTTCAACAATCACCCTGTACTTCCTATCATTGAACCAATTCTGAAACCACAATATCAGAAGGTCAGAATAGTAAAAAAAAGGGAAGTTTGTTTCCATTGGCTGATGGTGCAAGCATTAAAGAAAACAGATTAAGCAAGATTAAGTGAGAAATACAAAAATAAATAAGACATTTTTATACGTACATTAAATAGTAATAATCTAGTACACACTGCATGCAGTATGAAGTACACAGTTTTAAAAAGCAACATTAGCAGCAGAGGAAAACATAAGTGAAGGGCTACTGGGATAGAGTGTGGGAATGGAATTGACTGGATTAGTCCACAGTATGCTGGAAGAAGTTCAGAAAACTGGATGGCTGCTTTCCATGCCTGTTGACTCTATGATTCTTGGAAAGTACAGTGCTATGTAAAAGTCTTAGGGGCATTAATATAGCTAGGGTCCTTAAGACTTGTGTACAGTACTGTATATTGGTTAAAATAAGAAGGTAAACAGGAAATTTAGCTTTATACTAGCTCAGTAATACTAAGTGTTATTTGGTGACTAGAAAGACATAATATACAACACTGGAATCAATCATCCTCAGCTAATTCATCTTGAATCTTTCCGGTATGCCAGAGCACTAAGGTCATAATTGGGAATATTCTCTGATGACTACATAGGATTTGGTTGCATTCATAACTCCTCATGTAATGAAGCCTTGTGCAGCAAGACTAAAATGACATCCAAGATTGGGTTGATAGATGACAAGTAATCTTGATCAACTCAAATAAAAAATAATCATCATGTTAATATCTTGATATTCAATGTCATTACCATCATCAAACTCCCTGCAATCAACAGTCTGGAATCACCACTGGCCAGAAACTCAATGGAGCAGACACAGTTGCTCCTTTTAGAACCTTTCTAACACCAGCATGTCAGACTACAATTAATATTATTCAAAATTCAAAGTACATAATTGTCACAGTACAGTTGTATACTATATTCACCTCTCCTTACAGGCAGCCACAAAACAAAGAAACCCAATAGAACCCATTAAAAAGACTGTCAAACACCAAGTGTGCAAAAAAAAGAGCAAATCGTGCAAACAATAAAAAGTAAACAGCTAATATTCAGAAATAAAGTTTGCAAGAGTGAGTTCACAGCCATGAAGCCAGTCACAGCTGATCCAGGAGTCCATTAGTTGCAGGCCACAGCCTCAGTTCAGAGCAGAGACAAGTAAATCTTGCTGAGTAGTCAGATAAACACTGGTTCATCTCTTGCCTTCAGCCCCAACACCCTGACCTTTTCAATCTGGCCCAGTACTATAATCAGCCCAATCTCAACTCATTCCTCGCTCTCGGATCCGGACCCTGCCGCTTCAGTACACTTTTGGGGCCACACACAGGCCCCACCATCTCAATTTGGCCCATATCCAACCTTTCCAATCTGATCCAGCACTTAAATCAGTCAAGTATCAGCTTGTTCCTTGGTCTTGGGCATGGACCTCGCCACCTCGACTCTGCCTCACCTCGGATCTGCAACTTTGAATCGGCTCCAAGTCCGTTGAAGCAATAGCCAAACATTGGCTCATTCCCACTCTTGGGCCCAGGACCTACTACCTCAATTCAGCCCATACACGCCACGTCACAACCATCCTGAACCTTCAAGACTTCAGTTTACACTGCAAAAATGCCAGATCGTAGAGGTGGTTCAAAGCTCATCTCCAAAAGGGAAACTACAGATTATTGATTGAGTGATTGTTTTCCAGAAAAAGTGGGATTTAAAACTAATTAGTAGCTTTCTATTCTGCTAGTAAGAGAATGTTGTGTTTCACCAATGCTATAGTAAACCAGGTCATTATTACTCATGAGTCTAAATGGATATAACTCTATCAATAAGGAGCTCAGCAGTCCATATGACACAGCATTTCTCTTTATTTACCATCACAATCCAATGGCTTAAACATCCATTTCTTCCACTATCGTCATACAGGTATCAACCATTAACAAGATATCGAAAACAAGTCTAAACTTTCAGACTTTTCCCAAATCCATGACTTCCATCACCACTGTAGGAATGTATGGAAACACAATGGTAACCAAGTACTGTGACGTAAGACCATAAGACATAGGAACAGAATTAGGCCATTCAGGCTATCGAGTCTGCTCTGCCATTTCATCATGGCTGATCTTGGATCACACTCAACCCCATATCCTTCTCACCACATCCTTTTATGCCCTGACTGAATAGGAAACAATCAATTTCCACCTCAAATATACCCACAGACTTGGCCTCCACCACAATCTGTAGCAATCTGTCACTATTCTCTGGCTAAATAAATCTTCCTTACCTCTGTACTAAAAAGTCACCCCACAATTTTGAGGCTGAGTCCTCTAGCGTTGGATACCACCCCCCCCCCCATAGGAAACATCCTCTCCACATCCATCCTATCTAGTACTTTCAGCATTCAGTAAATTTCAATGAGATCCTCCAGCATTCTTCTAAATTACAATGAGTATAGGCCCAAAGCTCCTTATACATTAACCCCTTCATTTCCAGAATCATCCTCATTAACCTCCTCTGGACTCTCTCCTATGACAACACAACCTTTCTGAGAGATTTGGTCATTCATTCTTCATTGTTGTGAGATTAAATTTTAAAACCACCTAACAACATAATGGGAGATCCTTCCTTAGACTGCAATATCTCATGAATTTCTCACCACCATCTGCTCAAGAGTCTCAATAGATGAATAATAAAATAAGAACAATTTTACCAGCATTGCTCACATGTAGAGAATGAATTTTAAAACAATGATGGAAAGCATCAACATTTTCATATAGGAATGAAAATACCTTAGTTTAAAAAAACCTTTCTGACTTGATCATTTCCATTTACCTTCTAGAGATTTTCAGCTGAGCTCTCCAGATAAGCTTCAAATGCCAAGACTTTCAAATACTGGATCAACACCACTGAAATTTGACATAGATTAAATTCAACAAATGCACCCACAAGACCAATTAGTCTAGGAAGATATAATCTGAATCAGGGCACATTAAATATTGGACAGAGGAGTAAAGTTTTCTGTTCCCATCAGGGAGGTTAAAATGAGATTTGTTAAAAAAAAAATGTGAACAGATTTTCAACCCTTTGAAAACCCATCACCGCCGTTCTCCCTCTTCTGGGACTGTGGTTTGACTGCAGGCTGTTACATTCCCCAAATGAAACACAGTTGGCCAATTTCAATAGAGTTCCCAATGGATATCAGAATGCAGCACAGTAATTTTTCCCTGCAGCCTGACAGGGCTCTCACTTGACATGTAAGTGATCTTTAAACACCTTGGCTAAATTAAAACCCAGTTGAAATTGAATTAGTGTCTGGCTGAGTGCAAACCACAAGGTACAGGTCATGCAACCAGAAAACATAACATGGCCTCATCAGGCAATGCCAAGAAAAAATTATTTGCTGGCTACATTAAGATGCTGAATTGAAAAGAAATGGGGCTGGTGGTTTCACTTTGTACCATCTCAATCCTCTGATCGTTTCCTGCTCGCTTTTTAAATGCACACAACCCCAACGGTGATAGAGCCTTGGCAGAGCATTAATATCCAGACAACAGACCATTTTTGCAGTAAACGTACTTTAAACACATTTCAGACACTCAAAGATTCCAATTTGTTTTGTCACATTATTGGTAAACTACAGAAGAATACAAATACTTTTCATTTCTTCTCTACAGCATACAATTAAGAACCATCAAAAGTTAGAAAGATGGTTAAATGATATGCTTTGTAGACTAAGGGTAAACACTGCCTGACTCTGGTGGTTTTACAAGGGCATGTAAGACTATAGTGAAAATATAAAACTCAATTATGAATCGACAGTACCCATAAAAGCTGATCTGATAGAATCATTTGTTTACCAGGATACCAAAGCCTTTGTAAGAGCACTAACACATGGAATTAATCCAATATCTAAAATAGGATTGAAGCCAGAGAATATTAATTGAGTGAGGCAGGCATTTAAAGGCATTAGCTCAGCACTGTCAAGCTATTTTGTCTAATTAATGCTATTTATCAGTGTTGCTAACTGCAATAAGCTGTTCTAATTTTGCAATTTGTGCTCATAACCCATGGAGTAGATGAAAGGGGGTGCCTTATTTATCTTTGTTGCATGGGTGAAAGTGAAATATAAAGGATATGTGGGAGAGAAAGCCACATCAGAAAGTGCTGCAATGTCTTGATTGCAGGATTGCAACTTAATCAATTGGAATCTACTCCAGTGACAGCTTGATTGTAGCTTCTGTCATGTAATTAAGATCGCCTTCTGATACAACTTCGACAGAGAAAACAGACCAAGAAAGTGAACTTTCTATTTGGCTTTGTGGTTAGGAGAACATTTTGACATATAGTGTGATGCAGCTTGTTCCCAAATGCGACCATAACATTGAGATGTGTAAGGAAGAGGAGATACTCAGCATGTCTGGCAACTGTTGCGAAAAGAGAAGCAAAGTTAAAGTTTCAGGTCAATGAACCTGAAATAAATTCAGCTTCTTCTGCTGTATTTGCTAATTCTGGTAGCTGGTAAAACAGTTTATTATAAACACATTAAACGAGCAAAGAGAAAAACATTTTTCTCCATGCTGTCCTAACAGATTATTTCATCTATCAGTATATCAAAGGAGTATAAAGGAGCAAGAACAATAACAGGTTCCAGGATGATTCTGATCACATCCAAGATATCCTGAAGTGGGAAGGAGAACAGCCAGTGGCCGTGCTATATATTGGTACCAACGACATAGGCATGAAAAGGGAGGAGGTCCTGAAAGCAGACTACAGGGAGATAGGAAGGAAATTGACAAGCAGAACCACAAAGGTAGTCATCTCGGGATTACAGCCTGTGCCACGTGACAGTGAGTATAAGAATAGAATGAGGTGGAGGATAAATGTGTGCTGAGGGATTGGAGCAGGGGGCAGGGATTCAGACTTCTGGATCAATGGGACCTCTTTTAGGGTAGGATGACCTGTACTAAAAGGGCGGGTTCACTTGAATCCCAGGGGGACCAATATCCTGGCAGGGAGGTTTGCGAAGGTTATTGGGGAGAGGTTAAACTAGGATCGCTGGAGGGTGGGAACTAAACTGAAGAGACAGAAGAATAGGTGGTTGGCTCACAAATAGAGAAAGCTTGGAGACAGTGCAAGAGGGAGGTTAGGCAGGTGATACATAAGGGACGCACTCAGACCAATGGTTTGAGCTGTGTCTATTTTAATGCAAGGAGTATTATGAACAAAGTGGATGAGCTTAAAGCATGGATCAGTACTTGGAGCTATGGTGTTGTAGCCATTACAGAGACTTGGATGGCTCAGGAGCAGGAATGGTTACTTCGAGTGCCAGGCTTCAGATGTTTCAGAAAGGACAGGGAGGGAGGCAAAAGTGGGGGCGTGGCACTGTTGATTAGAGATTCTATCACAGCTGCAGAAAAGGAGGAAGACATGGAGGGATTGTCTACAGAGACTCTGTGGGTGGAAATTAGGAACAGGAAGGGGTCAATAACTCATCTGGGTGTTTTTTATACACTACCCAATAGTAACAGGGATCTCGAGGAGCAGATAGGGAGACAGATTCTGCAAAGGTGTAATAATAACAGGGTTGTCGTGGTGGGAGATTTTAATTTCCCAAATATTGAATGGCTTGTCCCTAGAGCTAGGGGTTTAGATGGGGTGGAGTTTGTTAGGTGTGTTCAAGAAGGTTTCTTGACACAATATGTAGATAGCCTACAAGAAGAGAGGCTGTACTTGATATGGTATTGGGAAAAGAACCTGGCCAGGTGTTAGATCTCTCAGTAGGAGAACATTTTGGAAATAGTGATCGCAATTCTATCTCCTTTACCATAGCATTGGAGAGGGATAGGAACAGACAAGTTAGGAAAATGTTTAATTGGAGTAAGGGGAAATATGAGGCTATCAGACAGGAACATGGAAGCATAAATTGGAAACAGATGTTCTCAGGGAAACACATGGAAGAAATGTGGCAAATGTTCAGGGGATATTTGCTTGGAGTTCTGCATGGGTACATTCCAATGAGACAGGGAAAGGATGGTAGGGTACAGGAACCGTGTTGTACAAAGGCTGTTGTAAATCTAGTCAAGAAGAAAAGGACAGCTTATGAAAGGTTGAACAAGCAAGGTAATGATTGAAACTAGAAGATTATAAGGCTAGCAGGAAGGAGCTCAAGAAAGAAATTAGGAGAGTCAGAAGGGGCCATGAGAAAGCCTTGATGGACAGGATTAAGGAAAACCCCGTCATTCTACAAATATGTTAAGAGCAAGAGGATAAGATGTGAGAGAATAGGACCAATCAAGTGTAACAGTGGAAAAATGTGTATGGAACTGGAGAAGATAGCAGAGATACTTAATGAGTACTTCAGCTTCAGTATTCACTACGAAAAAGAATCTTGGCAATTGAAGAGATGACTTACAGTGGACTGAAAAGTTTAAGCATGTAGATATTAAGAAAGAGGATGTGCAGGAGCTTTTGGAAATCATCAAGTTAGGTCAGTTACTGGGACCGGATGAGATGTATCCCAGGCTACTGTCGGAGGCGAGGGAGGAGATTGCTGAGTCTCTGGCAATGATCTTTGCATCATCAATGGGGACGGGAGAGGTTCCGGAGGATTGGAGGGTTGCGGATGTTGTTTCATTATTCAAGAAAGAGAGTAAAGATAGTCCAGGAAATTATAGACCAGTAAGTCTTACTTCAGTAGCTGGTAAGTTGATGGAGAAAATCCTGAGGATTTATGAACATTTGGAGATGCATAATATGATTAGAAATAGTCAGCATGGCTTTGTGAAAGGCAGGTCTGCCTTATGAGCCTGGTTAAATATTTTGAGGTTGTGACTAAACACATTGATGAAGGAAGAGCAGTAGATGTAGTGTATATGGATTCCATAAAGCCATTTGATAAGGTACCCCATGCAAGACTTATTGAGAAAATATGGAGGCATGGGATCCAAGGGGACATTACTCTCTGGATCTAGAAGGCAAAGAGTGGTTGTAGACAGGTCATATTCTGCATGGAGGTCGGTGACCAGTGGAGTGCCTCAGGGATCTGTTCTGGGACCCCTACTCTTCGTGATTTTTATAAATGACCTGGATGAAGCAGTGGGGGGGGGGGGGGATGGGTTAGTACATTTGCTGATGACCCAAAGGTTGGAGGTGTTGTGGATAGTGTGGAGAGCTGTCAGAGGTTAAAACAGGACATTGATAGGATGCAAAACTGGGCTCAGAAGTGGCAGATGAAGTTCAACCCAGATAAGTGTGAGCTGGTTCATTTTGGTAGGGAAAATATGATGGCAGAATATAGTATTAATGGTAAGACTCTTGGCAATGTGGAGGATCAGAGGGATCTTGGGATCCGTGTCCATAGGACACTCAAAGCTACTGCACGGGTTGACTCTGAGGTTAAGAAGGAGGTGCATTGGCCTTCATCAACTGTGGGATTAAGTTTAGAAGCTGAGAGGTAATGTACTCCAGTAAGGAATATCCGTTATCTGTAAGTAGGGGCCGTGCACAATCCTGATTTGATTGAGACGGATGTGTGAAGCACGGAGGAACATCTGGCGAAACTTCTGACATGCCTGTGCTGCTGACGCTGCTACTGAGCGATCGGAGAGATCTCCAGAGAGGAAGGCCCCGAATCCTCGGCTTTGCCTGTTGCTTGGTGGCCGGAGCCGGGGTTGAAGCACTCGGCAGAGATGGTGCTCGGTGCTCGGTGTCGGAGGGCTGGTCGGAGGCACGAAGTTGTCGGAAGTTTTCGGACGGACTCACAGTTGGCTGTGCTCGGGTGCTTCCAGAGGCTGCATCGGGAAGTTTTGCCACGTTGGAGGTTTCTTCCTTCTGCCATCTGCGTGAGATGATGGGCTATCTGGGACTTTGAGACTTTTTTTTACCGTGCCCATGGTCTGCTCTTATCAAATTATGGTATTGCTTTGCACTGTTGTAACTGTATGTTATAATTATGTGGTTTTTTTGGTCAGTTAGTCTTGGTCTGTCTTGTGTTTATGTGATATCATACTGGAGGAACATTGAATTTCCCCTTGGGGATGAATAAAGTATCTATCTATCTATCTATCTATCTATATAGGACCCTGGTCAGACCCCACTTGGAGTACTGTGCTCAGTTCTGGTTGCCTCACTATAGGAAGGACGTGGAAACCATAGAAAGGGTGCAGATGTTGCTTGGAGATTTGCAACAACCAGCTACTGAATTAAGACTTACTGGAGCCTGGATTGGGGAGCATGCCTTATGAGAATAGGTTGAGTGAACTTGGCTATTTTTCCTTGGAGCGGCAGAAGATGAGAGGTGACCTGATAGAGGTGTATAAGACGATGAGAAGCATTGGTCATGTGGATAGTCAGAGGCTTTTTCCCAGGGCTGAAATGGCTAGCATGAGAGGGCACATTTTTAAGGTGCTTGGAAATAAGTACAAAGGAGATATCGGGGTAAGTTTTTTACACAGAGATTGGTGAGTATGTGGAATGGGCTGCCGGCGACGGTGGTGGAAGTGGATACAATAGGGTCTTTTAAGAGACTCCTGGACAGGTACATGGAGCTCAGAAAAATAGAGGGCTATGGGTAACCCTAGGTAATTTCTCAGGTAAGGACATGTTCAGTACAGCTTTGTGGGCAGAAGGGCCTGTATTGTGCTGTAGGTTTTCTATGTTTCTAATTAAGTGCTATAGTTCCAGAGAAACAAAGAACATGCCATGCAGACAGATAATAAGGTAAATGCCGTAAAAATGTAGACTGTGAGGAAAAGAGGTAATATGGGATCAAAAGATGTAGAATCCTTGCGGGTGCAGCTAAGAAACTGCAATGGTAAAGAGACCCTGATGGGAGTTATATACAGGGCTCCAAACAATAGTCAGGATGTGGGCTACAAATTACAGCAGAAGACAGAAAGCTCAAAACAAAATGGTAATGTCACAATAGTCATGGGGGAATTTCAATATGCAGGTAGGTTGGGAAAATCAGGTTGCCAACAGAGGGATTTGTAGAATGCCTACAAAATGGCTTTTTAGAGCAGCTGAGATTTATAAGGTACCAGTAAGGCCACACTTAAGAGTATTGTGAGCAATTTTGGGGCCCCTTATCTGAGAGAGGGTGTGCTGACACTGGAGAAGACTCAGGGGAGGTTCACGAGAATGATTCGAGGAATGAAAGGGTTATCATATGAGGAGCATTAGATGGTTCTGGGGCTGTACTCACAGAAATTTTGAAGAATGAGGGGGGATCTCATTGAAACCTCTTGAACATTGAAAGGCCTTAATAGAGTGGATGTGGAGAGGATGTTTCCTAGAGTGGGGGATTCTAGGACACAGCCTCTTTCATTTAAAATGTTGATGGGGGAACTTCTTTAGCCAGAGGGTAGTTAATCTGTGGAATTTGTTGCCACAGGAGGCTGTGGAGTTCAAGTCACTGGGTGTTTTTAAGGTAGAGGGTGATAAGTTCTTGATTAGCCAGGGAGTGAAAGGTTATGCAGAGAAGGCAGGAGAATGGATCAGCCATAATAAAATGGCACCGGAGACTTAATGGGCCAAGAGACCTAATTCTGCTTTGATAGTCTTCATGATCTATAAGAATCCAATTAATAGTCTTATAACAACAGGATTGAAGCTGTCTTTTAACTTGGTGGAACATTTTTTCAGGCTTTTAAATCTTCTACTCAATGGGTGATGAGCAAAGGGAGAATGTTCAAGGTAGGTGTGGTCTTTAATTATGTTGTCTGGTTGACTGAAGCCTTGAGAACTACTGGGTATTCCTAGTATGTTTTGCTTTTACTTCAGAGGTCCAGAAACTACAGATTTTAAAGTTTTCAATACTGAGATGACAAGCAGTAAATAGGGGAAGGAAAGCAAAGGTTTAGGGCATTGCACCGATATACAAATTACAGATATACAATCTATAATAGGTATACAGATAAAAGATTTTCCTTTATATTTGGCCGTGGTGTTAGCTGATTCTCCACTCTTTCCTCAACCTAGGATTGAGGAAACCAAAAAATAAAGGAAATGACAGTGGATGGAAATAGCAAAAAAAAAGTCTTCCCTTGATAAAGGATATTTTGAAATTCTCCCAAAGCACTTTGCATTAAGGGAGAGCTGGAGAGAAACTAAAGGCAGCAAATAGACTTTCAGAAAACCATCTTGAGACTGGTTAAATTTATGAGGGTACAGGTAAGCTAAAATAGATCAATGACATCTGAGAAAAACAGTTTTATATTGTGTAGCAGTTACTTTGTACTGTGCTTGGGTTTGTTGAATTTTCATCAACATGTAAAAACTGCATAGAATGAGCAACCATTGTGTCTCTCCCTGCTGGTTCAGTCTGATTTCACCAAGTCACTTGTTGCAAACGTTTTAAAATGTAAATTTTCTTATATTTTATTAAGTTAAGCTTCCTCCATGATAACTTAATAGCCACTATTTGACTTGAAGGATTCCTTAATGAAGAAGCTTTACTGAGGGACAAGTTATTACAGAGTAGTCATTTGCATTCAATCACATACAGTAACTACATGCTAAATTAATGCATACAGCAAGTTCTAAAACTGAGTGGTTTAGAAGTTAAGCTAAAATACAGAAAATTATTTCAATAACATAATAGTTTTTGAATTTGGTGTTCAAGGTTGCTCTTACATCTTTCATAGTTTCAGTAAATTATGACAAATGCAACATCACATTGGACAAATGTATCAAGATTAAATCTGTTATTACAAAATGAAAAAAAGTTTAATTTTTTTGTTTATGCATAGGATGTGTGATATTATATACAAATACAATCAGTACAAAATATTAGCAAACAGCTTTATGTGTACCACTCTGCCAAATGTACATCTCTGGAGACAGACTGTCTACTGACATCTTCTATAAACCCACTGACTCCCATAACTACCCTGATTAAACCTCTTCCCACCCTGCCCAATGTAAAAATGCTATTCCTTATTCTCAGCTCCTCTGTCTGCGCCACATCTGCTCCCAGGATGAGGCTTTCCGTTCCAGGACATCTCAAATGTCCTCTTGCTTTAAGAATTGTGGTTTCCCTTCTGCCGTCATCAATGATGCCCTCACCCGCATCTCCTCCATTTCCCGCACTTTGGCCGTCACCCCATCCTCCAGTCACCACAACCGGGCCCGTGTTCCTCTTGTCCTCACCTACCACCCCACAAGCCTCCGGATCCAGCATATTATCCTCCGCAACTTCCACCACCTTCAACAGGACCCCACCACTAAGCACATCTTTCCCTCTCTACCCTTCTCTGCTTTTCACAGGGATTGTTCCCTCCGCGACTGCCTGGTCCACACGTCCCTCCCAAGAGATCTCTCACCTGGTACTTAACCCTACAAGCATAAGTGCTACACCTGTCCTTAGACCTCTTCTCTTACCACCATTCAGGGTCCTAAACAGTCCTTCCAGGTGAGGCAACACTTCACTTGTGAGTCTGTTGGGGTCATCTATTGCATCTGGTGCTCCCGGTGCGGCCTCCTCTACATCGGCGAGACCCGACGCAGATTGGGGGACCGTTTCATCGAGCACCTCCGCTCCGTTTGCCACAACAGACAGGATCTCCCGGTTGCCACCCACTTCAACTCTGCTTCACATTCCCATTCGGATATGTCCATACATGGCCTCCTCTACTGCCATGATGAGGCCAAACTCAGGTTTGTCCAAAGCTCATATACTGTCTGGGCAGTCTCCAGCCTGGTGGTATGAACATTGAATTCTCCAACTTCTGGTAATTCCCTCACTCTCCCTTCCCCCATCCCACCTTCACTCTGCCTCCTCTTCCAGCTGCCTATCACCTCTCTCATGATTCTGCCTTCTTCTACTACCCATAGTGCTTTCCCATTACATTCCTTCTTCACCTCTCCTGCCTATCCCCTCCCTACATCCCCACCCCACCCCTTGTTCTTTCCTCTGATTGGGTTTTTCACGTGGCATCTTCCACCCTCCCCCCACCTTCTTTATAGGGCCCCTGCCCCCTTCTGCAGTCCTGATGAAGGGTCTCGGCCCGAAACGTTGACTGCTCATTTCAATGGATGCTGCCCAACCTGCTGAGTTCATCCAGCTTGTTTGTATGTGTTGATTTGACCACAGCATCTGCAGTGTACTTAGTGTTTATGTGTACCACTGTAGGAAGGATTAGTATTTGTCCAAAAGTGATAGAGTATGTTTGATGGAGGTTGCATTAGGACCATGTGTGTCCTTTGTTTCACAAAATCCTGGTTAACCCCTACCGTACTGGATGCAGCGATTCAGATCGATGGGTTTACTAAACACCATCAGGATAGATCTATAGAGCCTCTCAAAAGCAGAGGTGGAGGAATATGCCTCATGCTCAACTTTTCATGGTGCACAAATATATCAGTGCTGTCCCAATTCTGCTCACCAGACCTGGAATATCTAGCAGTTAAGTGTCGTCCTTTTTACCTACCGTGAGAGATTTACAGGATCATTTTGGTAGCAATATACATTTCACCCAAGGCCAATGTCAGTCAGGCTTTAGATCATATATGTCAAACTCAAGGCCTGCGGGCCAAATCTGGCCCGCGGTGGAATTATCTTTGGCCCGCGAGATAATATCTAATTACTATTAAAGCTGGCACCAGTAATCGAAGCGCCTATGGCGTATGATATGGCTAATGCTGAGTTTATTCAGGTACCAGGTTTTCAGGGTTTTTAGTGTTTATTCGGCAGTCTTGCTCGGCAGTCTTCTTTATAAGAAACGGAATTTGTAAAGTGAAACACTTTGTAGTTATAGCAGAGACTGAGACACATGATAGCAGGCTGAAAAAACGGAGGCAACAAAAGCTGCGTTCGCACGCGTCAGACTGATCCGGCCCGCATGAAGCTGCATTTTGCTCAATCCGGCCCGCGACCTAAAATGAGTTTGACACCCCTGCTTTAGATGATCTGAGCAATGGAATCAACATGCATGAAACAGCGCAGCCTAACGCCTTTACAATTGTTTTGGGGGAATTTAACCAGGCCAGTCTGAAAAAAATCACTAAGTAATAACCATCAACACATCACTTGCAATACTAGAGGAAGCAACACGCTGAACCATTGTTACATCACCAGCAAGAATGCCTACCGTGCTATTCCACACCCTCACTTCGGGAAGTCTGAACACCTGGCTGTACTTCTACTCCCTGAGTATAGGCAGAGACTGAAGACTGCAGCACCAGTTGTGGTGAACTACATATACCTGTCTGGACACGCCCCCCCCGCTGACTGCTCCTGTGGCTCCTCCCACGGACCCCGGTATAAAGGCGATTGGAGACACAGCCACAGTCTCAGTCTCCAGGATGTAGTGTGGTGGTCAATTGCTGCTTGTTCTTTCTTCCAGTCAATAAAAGCCGATATCTTGCCTCCTGTCTCAGAGAGTTATTGATGGAGCATCAATTTTATTGACTGGAAGAAACTTCGCTCCATGGGGACTCTCTTTTAAAACAAAGGGGGGGTGAATGTGGTGAACTACATATACCTATCTGGACACGCCCCCCCGCTGACTGCTCCTGTGGCTCCTCCCACAGACCCCAGTATAAAGGTGATTGGAGACACAGCTCCTTCCTCAGTCTCCAGGATGTAGTGTGGTGGTCAATTGCTGCTTGTTCTTTCTTCCAGTCAATAAAAGCCGATATCTCGCCTCACGTCTCAGAGAGTTATTGATGGCGCATCACCAGTAGTAAGAACCAAGAAGGTACGGACAAGGGAAGCACAACAGCGATTACCAAAAGCGCTTTGAATTGGTGGACTGGACTGTATTCAGGGATTCATCTTCCAACCTGGATGAGTATGCTGTAGTTGTTACGACTTTATTGAAACCCATGTGGATGAGTGTGTGCCCACAAAGACTTACTGTACATTCCCAAACCAAAAGCTGTGGATGAACCAGGAGGTACGTCAACTGCTGAAGGCTAGATCTGTGGCATTCAAGTCTGGCAACTCAGGCCTGTACCAGAAAACCAGGTATGATTTGCAGAGGGCTATTTTAAGAGCGAAGAGATCATTTCGAACAAGATTAGAAGTGACATCAGATGTGTGACAACTCTGGCAGGGTTTGCAAGACATTACTTCCTACAAAGCGAAACCCAATAGCATGAATGGCAGCGATGCTTCACTACCGATAAACTCAATGTCTTCTATGCACACTTTGAAAGGGAGAACACAACTACAGTTGTGAAGATCCCTGCAGCACCTGATGACCTTGTGATCACTCTTTCAGAAGCCAATTTAGGCAGTCTTTAAAGAAGGTGAACCCTCGCAAGGTGGAAGGCCCCGATGGAGTACCTGGTTAAGCTCGGAAAACCTGTGCCAACCAACTGGAGGGAGTATTCAAGTACTTTTTCAAGCTCTCACTGCTATGGGCAGAAGTTCCCACTTGCTTGAAAAGGGCAACAATTATATCAGTGCCTAAGAAGAATAATGTGAGCTTCCTTAATGACTATCGGCCGGTAGAACTTACATTTACAGTGATGAAATGCTTTGTGAGGTTGGTCGTGACTAGACTGAACTCCTGCTTCAACAAGGACCTGGACCCATTGCAATTTGCCTATTGCCACAATAGGTCAACTGCAGATGCAGTCTCAATGGCTCTTCATACGGCTTTAGACCACCCGGACAACACAAACACCTCTGTCTGGATGCTCTTCATTGACTATAGCTCAGCAATTAATACCATCATTCCCACAGTTCTGATTGAGAAGTTGCAGAACCTGAGCCTCTGTACCTCCCTCTGCAAATGGATGATCGACTTCCTAACTGGAAGACCACAATCTGTGCAGATTGGTGATAACATTTCCTCCTCACTTACGACCAACACTGGTGCACTTCAGGGGTATGTGCTTAGGCCACTGTTCTACTCTGTATATACCCACGACTGTGTGACTAGGCATAGCTCAAATACCATTTATAAATTTGCTGATGATATTGTTGGTAGCATCTCAGATCCTACGAGAGAGCATATAGGAGCGAGATATGCCAACTAGTGTAGTGGTGTCGCAACAACAACCTGGCACTCAATATCAGTAAGATGAAAGAGCTGATTGTGGACTTCAGGAAGGGTAAGACAAAGGAGCACATACCAATCCTCACAGAGGGATCAGAAGTGGAGAGAGTAATTAGTTTCAACTTCCTGGGTGTGAAAAACTCTAGGGATCTAACCTGGTCCCAACATATCAATGCAGTTATAAAAAAGCCAAGACAATGACTATACTTTATTAGGAGTCTGAAGAGATTTGGTATGTCAACAAATAAACTCAAAAACTTCTAGCATTCTGACAAGCTGCATCACTGTCTGGTATGGTGGTGGGAGGGAGCTACTGCACAGGATCAAAAGAAGCTGCAGAGGGTTGTAAATCTAGTCAGCTCCATCTTGGGTACTAGCCTACAAAGTACCCAGGACATCTTCAAGGAGTGATGTCTCAGAAAGGCAGTGTCCAATATTAAGGACCTCCAGCACCCAAGGCATGCCCTTTTCTCACTGTTACCATCAGACAGGAGGTACAGAAGCCTGAAGGCACACACTCAGCGATTCAGGAACAGCTTTGTCCCCTCTGCCATCCGATTTCGTCAATGGATATTGAACCCTTGAACACTGACTCACTTTTTTAGTATATGCTATTTTTGTTCTTGCACAATTTTTAATCTATTCAATATACATATACTGTAATTGATTTACTTATCTATTTTTTTCTTGTCTATTATGTATTGCATTGGACTGCTTCTGCTAGGTTAATACATTTCATGACACATGCCGGTAATAATAAACCTGATTCTGATTCTGATATAAGAACGTATAAACTAACAAGGCAAAAGCAAGTAAATGATATGTAATTTGAAACTGACATTCTGTGAGATAAATAGTGAAATCCTACTTCTGCTGTGAGAAATAATTAAACAAAGAATACTCATTCAGTAACTAATGCAGAAAATTAGATGGATTGTTGCATGTATTTAGTGTAACTGGACTTCATATGGCTAGGTTGGCTTATCAAAATTATTAATGGCTTTCTGTATAAGTCTCATTAAAGTTTACATAAGAAATGAGTAAATCAGCAGCAGTATACAACTGATAAATCCCATGCATAATTCGTTCACCATAGGTTCTTAAGTCTTCTTTCCCAGCACAATTCAACTAATTTAATGAACTGGCAGACTTTTCTTGGTTTACTAACAAACATGACGTAATATATTGTTTTGATAGTTTGTAATCAATTCTTACAACTTTGACAAATTCACTTGCTATTTGCATTGCTGTAATATATCAAACTTTATAGAGTACTGAATGATAATTAAAATGTAAGATCATCAGACTCTGATTCAGCTAGTGCTGGAGACAACTTATTCACTGCCTCCAGTTCCGGAAAGGACCCGGCTTCCTTCGAATACATTTTTTTCCTGATAATACTGCCAACATTTTACTGCATTCTATGATCCTGGGAGTTTTTCACTTACTATTACTATAGCATGACGCCTATAAGCATTCTCTCCATTAAAATTTGCATCTGATATCAGCTAAGAAGTACATTAGTTCAAGACTGCAACTTTAGTAAGATCAGTGAGATCTTTTGGGATAAATAATTTTCTAATTTTTCACCTTTTTTATTGACAATCTGTTAGAGTCACTATATGCTTGGGACAAATACTAAAGTACACATCACAAGCCTCACTTAATTTTTTGCAGTTAATTGTGACTAAAAGGTAGCATCTGGAAGTGTAGAGAAATGGTACAAGTGGACATTCAATTTCTTTTCCTATTTAGCGGGTTACAGAAAAAATTCAAAAAAGATATGATTACATTTTCATCAACTTATCATTGCTGAACAATACAGCTCTCTATAATTTCAATCTGATTCCAGCGATGTAAAGGAGAAATACATACAATGACATTTTCTGCTGGAATACAGAGGAGAAAATGCTATCTTGCAATTGCAGCTTAAGAACATTACACTCTAGAAAGGCGTGCGGCTTGAAAACACTTCACTCAAAGAAAACTATTATTGAAGGGATCAGGCTAGTAAAGATAGTTTTGTGATCTACAGGTAGAAAACTTCACATCCTAACATGCCAGGAGGAACCAATGCAGCTTCTAAGTCACCATTTTTAAACAAAATGGATGAGAAGGAATTATTCATACTGAGACACCATATGCTGACATGGTATGGAGTTGGAGTTTTATATCATAAAAAATTCCTTTTGGACCAACTTGGCCATGCTCTCTGAGGTGCCTTCCTGAGATAGTCTGTGACCACATTTTGAACACGTTGCACCTCGGTTTTGTGATGCACCAGCACGGTCCATCCTTCAAATCAGCTCAGACAAAATTTGTGCCTTCTGAACTAATAGTGAGCTGTCACGCGCGTTTTGTGGGGCTATTTTAACCTGGAAGAGCCATCTACAACCACAATCTGTCCACAAAATACACAAATCCATATGATAAATGGCTTTGTTAATAATCTGTATTAACCCATATCTGAGACATGACCTGAAATAACACTGCTTTTCATCCCATATATGCAGCCTGCTGAGTATTTCCAGGAATTTCTGTTTATATTGTACAGAAAAAAAACCTCAAGTAAAAAGCCTAGGTAACCTCTCATTGTTGCAGAGATTAACAATGATGGTCAGCAATGATCTTGATATCAGGGAGTGAGGAGTTATGCGACCTTGTCCTACATTAAGAACTGTCCAGTATGGCTGCATACTGCCATATAACTGCAGAATACAGCACACCTCAATGATGAAAGTCTTTAGGATTTCAAACTTCCATAGTTGGCACTCGTCAGAGAGGATTTCTGGTAAGATCTTGTGGCTCTGAAAGGTCTTCATGGATAGGGAAAGGTCTCCATGTACTGCATGTCTTCATCCTTTTAACTGAAGCTCAGGATCAATGATAACTTATTTTCACTCAAAGTTTAGGCTCTAAAGGCCAATACAGGTAATGATTGGTTGGTAAGTGAGGCAATCCAATGATTTCTACTGTTTACTCCGTGCTTCTGTGCACTCCTGATGCATGGTCCCCAGACCTGAATGTTTCTTCTCCACTTTCAGTACTCTTAGAGAAATTCCTAGGCAGCAGTAGAATGTTGTTTTGAGCATATAATCGCTGAGACACCAATAAATAATTAATTTAGTAGTTATGATCTTTCTGAAGGAGCTTCAGTACTTAATAACAGCAATAATGAGATTTCTTTGTGAAGTGTCCTCAATATCATCATAAAATGCAACACAGCACATTACTATTTTTGTGTCTTCAAATGACAGCTGCTTTCTGGTTCTCCCACCACCAGGCTGTGCCCTTTTTCCCACTACTGTCATCAGGACCCACACCACCAGGTTCAGGAAAAGTTACTACCACTCAACCATCAGGCTCCTGAACCAGTGCGGATAACCTCACTCAACTTCAACATTCTAAGTACAACTCTGAAATTTGTCCTCCCGCAGGCAGCCACAAAATAAAGAAACATCATGGAACCCGTCCCGAGAAAAACATCCAACACCCAATGCGTGCTAAAAGAACAAATCACACAAATGGCAAAAAAGCAAACAACACATAGAACATAAGAATAGGAGCAGGAGTAAGCCATCTGATGTGTCGAGCCTGCTCTGCCATTCAATAAGATCTGACCGTAGATTCATTTCCACTTACCTGCCTTTTCCCCATAACCCTTAATTCCCCTAATATGCAAAAATCTATCCAACCCCGTCTTAAATGTATTTACTGAGGTAGCCTCCACAGCTTCATTGGGCAGAAAATTCCACTCTCTGGGAAAAGCAGTTCCTCCTTATCTCAATCCTAAATCTACTCCTCAAATCTTGAGGCTTAGTCCCCTAGTTCAAGTCTCACCTACCAGTGGAAACTTTGCCTACTTCCTTTTTTGAACAGTGGCGTGACATTCACCATCTTCCAATCCATCAGGACTTGCCCTGAGTCCAGAGAATTTTAGAAAATCATCACCAAAGCCTCTACTATAACTTCTGCCATTTCTTTCAGTACCCTGGGATGCATTTCATCAGGACCAGGGGATTTATCTATCTTCTGGCCCACAAGTTTGCTCAGCAATACCTCTTTAAGTGATATCGATTGTATCAAGGTCCACACCACCCATTGCATCCATAACATCTTCCTTTGGCATATTAGATGTGTCCTCAACTGCGAAACCGACACAAAATAGTCATTCAAATCCTTGCCCAGTTCCTCATTACCCAATATCAATTCTCCCTTCACTTTAGCCACCTTTTTCCGTTTTATATAATTATAAAAACTTTTCCTATCGATTTTTATATTTTGTGCTAGTTTATTTTCATAATCTTGCTTCCCTTTCTTTATTGCTTGCTCAGTGGTATTTTGTTGCTTTTTGAAGTTTTCCCAGTCTTCCAGTTTCCCAATACTCTTTGTACTGATTTGAGCCACAAGTTCACTGACCTTGTTTCGAATACTAGGGGCATTCAAATGAAGCACCCTTACACTCATTGTGCTTTTAAAATCTTGTAATCTTTTACTCCTTTGCACTTGACTTTTCTTCACTCCATTCTTTTCTCTTTTTGTCTTTTGTTTGTTTCTTTATCTTTTCCCACACTTTTGTTTTTTACTTTATCCATACTTCTCCAAACTGTTGAACACCCACCCCCCCCCCCCCCCCACTATTTGGTTTAAAGCCCTATCCACAGCCCTAGTTATGCGATTCGCTAGGATGCAGGTCCCATCACTGTTCAGGTGGAGCCCGTCCCATTGGTCCAGCTCCCTCCTTCCCCAATACTGGTGCCAATTTTCCATGAATTCAAACCAACTTCTCCCGCACCAATATTTGATGCACACATTTAAATCTCTAATCTTCTTGACCCTATGCCAGTTTGCATGTGGTTTAGGTAGTAACCCCGAGGTTACTACCTTTTTGGTTTTGCTTTTTAATTTAGCCCCTAGCTGCTCAAATGTCCTCAGCAGAACCTCTTTCCTCATTCTACCTACGTCATTGGTAGCCACATGGTCCACGACAATTGGATCTTTCCCCCCCACTGCAATCTGCAATTCCCTCTGCAGGTCAGATAAGACGTTCCAAGCCAGGCACCAGGCAGGCAACACAGCCTTCGGGATGATCTATCCTCACAAGGGAGAACTCTGTCTATTCCCCTGACTATACTATCCCCAATTACAATTACATTTTTCTTCTTTCCCCCCTCTTGAATGGCTTGGTGAACTCCAGTGCCACAGTGAGGTTGCTCCTCTTTCCTACAGTTCCCATTGTCATCCACACAGGAAGCAAAAATTTCAGACCTGTTGGACAAGCTGAAGGACGAAGGTTCCTCTAGCACTGTCTCTTGGATCCCACTGCCCGCCTCACTTGCAGTCACACCCTTTTGTCCATGGCCACAGACCGAATCCCAGGCAGCTAATCTCAAGGGTGTGACTATCCCCTGAAACAGAGAATCCAGGTAACTCTCCCCTCCCTGATGTGCCGCAGTGTTTGATGTTCAAGTTCCAGGTCATCGACTTTTGAGTCTGAGTTCTTCGAGCAGCCAACACTTGCTGCAGATGTGGTCACCAGCTCCTATATCATGCAGCTACAGCACATCACCTGATGCTGCAGCATCCTTTTAATTAATTAGCTGTAATTTAGTGACTTGCTGAAAGGCTTCACTGCTAATGTAATGGCCTTTCTCTAAGGTCTCACTGCTAATGTAATGGTTTCTCTGTAGCAGCAATGTTTGGATTATGACTGTGTGCCATCCAATGAGAAGCATATTGTTTCTTTCTTGGTCTTCGTGGTCTTTTGTAGGCGGGAGATAAAGAGAGGAGACGCGAGTGGGGAGAGTTGGTGGACTAATGGACAGTGTGGACTTGCAGCGAGGGTCTGAGGGTCAGTTTAGCTCAGAGGAGATCGATGGGGAACGAACGGATGGAACTGTAAGCTCCAACATGCACATTAGACTGTTTCATTAAAATGTGCCCTTTTTCTTTAAATTTTCTTTACTAACCCTATAGTCAGATTAAGATTTAAAAAGTTCACTCATTTAATTGCATATGGTTTACTGTCTGATATTTTGCGGTATGGATTTGTAACCAGGCAACACATCATGCAGCATCCACACAAACGAGATTGCTCAGTTTGGCTGTGCCAGAGGCTGTCTTCCCCTAGATAAACACATGCTGGCCGAACTTGAGGGTTACACTTGCTACTTACCTGCGCCTCCTCGTCAAAGTCTCAAGTTCCCACGCCTAAACTGGTCCCTTCACACAATGGCCACTCTACTTTGACCCTGCTTTACTTTTATTTGCTCCTGCTAATGGTTCATTAATCGATCAGTCCCCCGCTAATGCACCAATACACGTGAAATGCTCCTTATTTAAACTCTTCTCCCTGAAAGTGTGTGAGGCTCTCTCTCTCTTTGAATCGATTGGTCCACCACTAATGTGCCAAGCCCCACAAAATGCTCCTTTTTAAACTTTCTCCCCAATCTGTGCGAAACTCGGTCTCTCTGCAAATTGATTGGTCCGCTTCCAATGTACCTTTTGAAAGCCTCTCATCTAAACTGCTGGTTACATACTCAGATGAATCAAATACAATTTTAAAAACTCACTTTCCATTTATAGCATTCTGTTTTCTCCACCATTTTCTCTGTTACGTTGTTTCCATTTTCCATTTTCTTCTGCTATCCCTTGCTTTAAAGTTTTGCCATTTTCCCAATGAATTACGTTAAGTTTATCAACAGATTAGTAATCCAATGAAACAAAAGCTCATTGAAATTCTTTTGACTGGCATCAATGACCTGAATTTCCAGAGTTCAGTATATTTATCTCTTTGGGTGCTTAGTGTACATGATTATGAATGAATAAATATCTACCCAGTTGTGTTGTCCAATGCAAACTTCCATATAGTGTTTTCACTTCATCTGCATTGTGACAACTAACGTGGAAGTTATCCCAAATATGATATTTCATTCAGCATGATTGTTACCTTGCTAGGCATACTGAGAGGGCTCTTGGAGAGAAAATAGCTGTTTCTTGAATGGCAACATAGAAGTATTTTATTCAAAAGCCTACTTAATGTTGATTTGCAGTTAAGGATGCAAAACATTGCATTCAAAATTACAGAGCTGAACTGTAGATTTTAATTTCAAAATACTGAACTGAAAATTATTCTTAATTATCTTCTTCTACCTAAAATATGGTAAAGCACTGTAAATATCAAAACCAAGGTTTTAGCATAGATGTGTATGCCACACACAAAGGGCTTTTCAAGTCCTCAGTACCATACTTAAAATGCATCAAACCTGATTCCTACAAATAATAAAATTAATCTGAGATCTTAGAGTAAATCAACATTATGATTTTGTAAATATTTGCAAATCTCGAATGTTTAACATTGCATGTAATCAGTTATTATGGCAATAAGCTTCAACATAAATTTCTAGTAGGCCAAGCCAAACTATTTCTTCCATCTGAACTTTGCTGAGAGATCCCATTAGCAGGATAGCATGAATCAACCTATAACTCACTGGTTGACAATCTACCATAAAACCACAAACCATAAGACATAGGAGCAGAATTAGGCCATTTGGCCCATTGAGTTTACTCTGCTATTTGATCATGCCTGATTTATTAACCATTCTCCTGCCTTCCCCTCATACCCTTTGACACCCTTCCAATTCAAAAACCTATCAACCTCGGTTTTAAGTATACCCATGACCATTGCCATCTTTGGTGACAAATTCCACAAATTCATGACTCATTGACTAAATAAATTCCTCCTCATATCTGTTATAAAGAGACATCCTTGTATTCTGAGGCTGTGCTCTCTGGTCCTACACACTCCCGCTATTGGCAACATTCTCTCCATGTCCACTCTGTCTAGGCCTTTCAATGTTCAGTAGGTTTCAATGAGATCCCCCTCATTCTTCTAAACTCCAGACAAGCAGTTTACCACATATCTATACTGAACACAATGAACATTCAGATCATACTTGCTATTTCCTAAACCCAATCTGCAAATAAAAGGTGGTGGGGGGGGGGTAAATAGGACGGGATAAACAACATTGGTCATGGAAATAACTGCAGCCTTGAAGAACATTGATTTCCTGAACGATCGGAAAAAATAGGTTACATGGATTGAACCAATGAAGAAAAAAGAGAGTCATATGGTTGGGGGTGTTTTGCAGTTCTCAGAAGAGAGTCAAAAGGATGTTCTAACACATTGGCATGAGATATGTAAAAATAACAGGGCAGCCATGGTAGGAGTATTAAACTACCCCATCATATTTAGGGGGAGGAACATAGCAGATGGTATTGTAGTCACAGAATTCTTGAACTGCATTAAAAAAAGACATTTTAATCAGTATATCACAAGCCCAGTGTGTGGAAAAGCTGGCAGTGGGAGAATATTTTAGAGGTAACTGTCATGATTTTGTTAGATTTAGCAGAGAACAAAGGACAAAAACCTTAAGTAAAATCTTTAAATTGAACTAATGCCAGCTTAGCAGAAATCAACTGTAAATATGTCCTTAGAGGTAAACCAATGTCAAAGCAATGACAGGCATTCAGGAGAAGAAGTAAGAGTTCAGAGCAAATTTGCTTCAATAGAAGAGATTGTCGTGGAACATATACGATAAAAAAAGGCAAAGAAAAAAACGGAAGCTTGTGACAAATACATGGAGTTCAACTCAGGTGAAAGCCTGTAGGAGTTTACAGAGGTAACAGAATATGTTAAAATGAAGCAGAGGGAGACAAGGAGAATACCGGCAGATAAATTAATAGAAACCTGAAGAATTATTATACATATGTTCAAGCAAGGAGGATAATAAAGGACAAAGTTGGTCTTCTATTAGAGACCAAACAAGATAAACTGTTTGTGGAGGTGGAAGAGGTGTATGGTTCCAAATGAATAGTTTGCTTCTATCTTCACAAAGAGGCACATAATATAAACACAGGCATTAAGTAGGAATCCAAGTCCTTTTTTGATTCTGTGCAAACTGAGAGTCAGAATCACCTACCAGCGGGAAACAAAGGAATGTAACTTTTTGTCCTTCATGGAGACCTGGCTGATGGATGAGGTACTGGATCATGCTGTCGAGCCCTCTGAGTTCTCCCTGTTCTGGGCGGATAGGTGTAAAAACCTTTCTGGGATGAGTAAAGGAAATGGGGTATGTTTCATGGTCAATAATCCCTGGTGCGACCCCCAGAACGTGCATGCCCTCAAATCCTTTTGTTCCTCGGATCTGGAGTACATGGTGCTGCTGTGTAGATCTTTCTGGCTGCCTAGGAAGTTCACAGCTGTTATTATCATAGCTGTGTATATTCTGCCACAGGCTGAAACTGACCTGGCTCTCAAGGAACTGTGCAAGACCATCAGCACCTTGGAGACTGCACACCTGGAGGCTGCCTTCATCGTTGCTGATGACTTTAATAGAGTGTTACTGTCTAAAAGTCTCCCTGAAGTTTTACCAACACATCCAGCTGAGCAAACAGGGAGATAACATTTGACTACTGCTACTCTCCCTTCTGCAATGCTTACAAAGCACTCCTCCGCGCCCCCCCCCCCCCCATTTGGAAAATCAGATCACTCCTCCATTTTTCTGTTGCCAAAATACAGGCAGAAGCTGAAACAAGAGGCGGCCATAGTGAAAACTGTCCATTGTAGGTCCAACCAATCGGCCTCCACACTGCAGTGCTTCTTTGATGACACAGACTGGAATGTCTTCCATGATGAGAATGTCTTTGAGTTCACGGACGGGGGTCATGAGTTTCATCCGGAAATGCATTGAGGATGTTGTCACCCAGAAATAAGTCAAGGTCTTTCCAAACCAGAAACCCTGGATCAACAATTCTGTCCTGTCTTTGTCTTGTCTTGTCCATACTGCATCAACTGCTGCCGCTGGGCTATAAACGTGCAATCCCTCATGCATGCAGTTACAATTTAAATTGCGGTGTTTAAGAGCAGCAACTTGAAGGTTTTACTATCAGTGGCAGATTTAATGTGTGGCGGCAGGGAGTTCCAAACTGGAATGGTCCTAGGGTATAGTGGGAGCAGTCCTTGTTGGTCTGGGTGGTCTTGTAGTTCAGGGATTGGTTTTGTTAGGTTGCTGGTCTATTATTCTAGTTACACAAAAGGTGACTAATGTTGGATGGAGTTAATGAATGTGTTTCCTTGTAAATTGTAGAAAGCCTGGCTATTGTGCAGTGTCTTTGGAGGGTATCCCATTTGAGGTCGAGAAGTATATCTGTAACACTACTGGTCTTTCTATAATCACTGGTTACAAACCTGGCAGCTCTTCTCTGGACTTTCTCAAGGTTATTGATGTGAATGGTTTGGTAGGGATCCCAAATGGCATTACAGTATTCAAGTCTTGGATGGATGAGAGTTTTATAAGCAATTTTTTCTGTGGTTTTTGAGCTATTCCAAAAGTTACGCAGTAGAAGGCCAAGGATTTTGTTGGAACTTGAAATGGTTTGGTTGATGTGTTTTGCCCAGCTAAGGTTATCTGACAGTTCAATGTCCAAGTAGGGGTGATGGTTTACTTCCTGGAGTGCAGTGTTTCCCACGAAGTACTGATAATGGTAATTTTTTTTCTTGTGGGTCATTCTCATAATGTAGCACATTGAGATGTTAAATTTCATCAGCCAGGAGGACTCCCACTTGTACAGCAAGTTAACATGCAAGCAGCAGTTACCGTGCGACACAGACAGTACGTTGCCAGTAATCAGCAGGAGGTCAAGAATGCAGCTACGATCTGTGCAAGGTCATCAAGGCAGCAAAACAACAATACTGAGACAAGATTCAGACTCAGCTTTCCACCAACAACACGCGCAGCTTACGGCAAGGTCTGCACACTATTGCAGACTTCAAAGCTAAACGCAGTGGAGTTTCCAACATTGGTGTCTCTCTCCCAGACGAGCTAAATCTTTTTTACACTCGATTCGCTGTCACCAATACTGAGACCCTGGGGAGGCCTGAAGATGATGCGATCGGCAGCTTGGTCATCTCTGAGGCCGGAGTACGCAGGTGTTTCCAACGAGTGGACGGTCACAAGGCTGCAGAACCAGACGGCATCCCGGGGTGGGTACTCAGGATGTGTGCGGCACAACTGGCAGGTGTGTTTACAGATATTTTTCATCTCTCCCTCTCCCAGTGTAGAGTGCCATCCTGATTCAAAACATTCGCCATTGTCCCTGTACATAAAAAGACCAAGGTAATCCCTGTACCTAAAAAGACGAAGGTAACATGTCTAAATTACTGGCATCCTGTCACACTCACCTCAGTAATAAGCATATGCTTTGAAAGGCTGGTTAAGAACTACATCAGCAGCATGCTCCCACCCACACTGGGCCTCCTACAATACGTCTACCGACAGAACCGATCGACAGACGATGCAATAGCCACAGCTATGTGAGAATGATGTTCTTAGACTATATTTCAGCATTCAACACCATAATAACTTCCAGGCTCGACAAGAAGCTCAGAGACCTCAGCCTTGACCCTGCCTGGTATAGCTGGATCCTGGTCTTCCTGTTAGATCGCCAGCAGGTCATAAGAGTGGACTTCCACACCTCTGCCCCTCAACACAGGTGTCCCTCAGGGCTGTGTACTAAGCCCCCTCCTTTACTCTCCATATACCCATGACTGTGTCACCACCCACAGCTCCAATCTGCTAATTAAATTTGCTGATGACAATACACTGATTGGTCTAATCTTAAATAATAATAAGACAGCCTACAGAGAAGTCATCAACCTGACACGGTGGTGTTAAGAAAACAACCTCTCCCTCAATGTTGCAAAACCAAACGAGCGGGTTATGGACTACAGGAGGAATGAAGACAGGCTAACCCCCTATAGACATCAATAGATCTGGGGTAGAGAGGGTGAACAGCTTTAAGTTCCTCAGCATACACACCACCGAAGATCTCACGAGGTCTGTGCACACCCGCTGTGTGGTGAAAAAGGCACTACAGCAGCTCTTTCACCTCAGATGGATTTAGAAGTTTGGTATGGGCCCCCAAATTCTAAGAACTTTCTATAGGGGCACAATTGAGAGCATCCTGACTGGCTGCATCACTGCCTGGTATGGGAACTGTACTTCCGTCAATCACAGGACTCTACAGAGAGTGGTGTGGACAGCCCAGCTCATCTGTAGATGTGAACTTCCCACTCTTCAAGATATTTACAAAGGCAGATGTGTAAAAATGGCCTGAAGGATCACTGGAGACCCGAGTTACGCCAACCACAAACTGTTCCAGCTGCTACCATCTGGGAAACAGCACCGCCGCATAAGAACCAAGACAGCTTCTTCCACCAGGCCATCAGCCTGCTTAATTCATGCTGACACACTGTATTTCTATGTTATATTGACTGTCCTGTTATACATAATATTTAATATAAATTACTATAAATTGCATATTGCACATTTAGACGGAGATGTAATGTAAAGATTTTTACTGCTCATGTATATGAAGGATGTAAGTAATAAAGTCAATTCAGTTCAATACAACCGTGGTGTCAGAGGACTGGAACGTAGCTGATGAGACACTGTCACTGAAAAACAATTAGAAAGTACTGATCTGAATAAAGATAAGCTAGTTAGCCTAGAACTGGTAGTGGGGAGGTTTTTGGAAAAAGTCTGAGGGACGGCATAAATCATCACTTGGAGAGACACAGTTAATCAATGGTAATCAGGGAGGATGTATTGAAGAACTATTGTGTCGAACGAACAAATTGATATTTTAAGGAGAACTGATGATTCTGGTAAAGCACTTAAAAATGTCCCAGGTGTCAGACTGATCAGAAAAAATAGAAGCTCAGAAGAAAAGGATCAGAAGAAAATGTGCTGTCGATTGCTATGTTCTATGTTCTAATTAAATCTAGAGAAGTATGTAGCGGTGCATTTGAGAAGGCACAGAGACTAGTATATACAATAAATGGTAGGATACTAAGAAGTGTGAACGAACCTAGAAATCTTGGAGTTTGTCTATAAGTTATTAAAGATGGTGATACAGGTAAGAAAAGAGCTTAAGAAGACTCCTGTAAAACTTAGATTTACTGACGAAGGTAAGGTCATGGTGGAATTACATAAAATCAGTTTTAACCACCACACTACAGGAAGAATATCCAAGTACTATTGTGGTAGCTAGACAGCTTGCAAACTATTGCCAGAGCTGAAGAATACATTAATGAGGGGAAATCATCACTGCAGGACTTGTATGTGGCCAGGACAAAGAAGTGGGCAGGAAAACCATTGCAGATATTATCCATCCAGCAAACTGCCTTTTCAAAGGGCTCCCTTCTGTAAAATGCTATAGGAATACTGAAACCCAAAAAAAATCACATGATCTTAATAGTGTCTTCCCCCCAGACACTTAACATGATCAACCATTCTAATTAGCCCCACCCCTTTCATCTATTACTTCAATTACTACACTCTAAACACTTTAAATCACATTTTATAGTGAAGTTTAAATTTTAAATACATGTTGGTATTTATGTATTTATACATATTTTATTCCATATCTGTACTTTATTTTACATAATTCCTTATTCGGCATAATTGTTGAATGTTGCCGTTTCTTTGTTGCATATAGTGCCAACATATCACAGCAATTTCCTAATACATGTAAATGCATATGATGAATAAAGTTGATCCCTGATCCTTTTCTTTGGAGAGAACAGCAGATTCAGTAAAGGCTTAACTGAGGTCGATAAAATTATGAAATGTATTATCAGGGAAAAACAGGAATACATATTTCCATTAGCAGTCAGGTCAATACCAAGAGGCAGTGGATTTAAGTTAACTGATAGAAGGATTAGAGAGGAGTTGAGCAATTACTTTTTTTCATCCAAGGACTGATGGAAGTTGAGAACTCACTGACTAAAGAGTAGTAGAGGCAGAACCCTCACCGGATTGAAAGGGCAGCATGATAGATAAACACTTTACTGCACCACTTTAGCTGTAAATTCCTGTCACTTTCTGCAAGAGGCTCTACAATCTCTCTGTGACCACGTTTTCCTCCCACAATCCAAAGATTTGCGGGCTATGGTTAGTCAGTTGTGGGCATGCTATGTTGGTGCCAGAACCATGGCCCCCAGCACATCTCAGATTGTGTTGGCTATTGTCACAAACAAAGCATTTCACTGTAAGTCACATTTGTGACATGTGACAAATAAAACTAATCTCTTTAATCTTTAAGATACATGGAAGAGCAGTTGAACCTTCATCTTGGCCATGTGCCAAGAGTTAAGAACTAGAAATCACAAAATAGCCCAAATTTTTGTCGGTATCGACAAACTAAGCCAAACAACCTACTTCCGTGCAATGAATTACATAATGAAAGCCTACTTTTGTCCCATTGTTATTAGCAGTGGGGAAAATATAGAGTAGCCACTCTATGGTTTCTAATTGCCTAGCATCTTCTTCTCACAGTTAAAGAAGCAACTTACAGCTTGAGTCACCAACTTGTCCTTGTGGAGTGAAGTTCTCTCAATTGTTGCTGATCTTCTGAGGACCACAGTCAGATCTCGCAGCTGTGAGAATTATGCCGACTGGCAGTTTTTTAGGACTAGGAACTACGGATACAACTTCAGATAGGACAAACTCAATGTTCATTAACAAATATGGCCAGAAAGGCAAGTAGTTATTTCATGTCCTGAAATGATATTGATGCCCTTTTATTTTGGACTTCTTCAGTCTGTGAGGTGGAAGTACTGGCATGATGCTTTTGGTCAACAATGAAAGGACCACAAAGAATCATCCAAACATTTTCAGCTATAATAAAGTCAAGGTGGTATGTAACGGAGATTTCCATTTGTGCTGTTCTCATTTTCCAAATAATAAAGCTTGTGATCTGGTTAATCATATCCACAACATGTAGCAAAGCTGTTGCAGAGCAATATATAGATGTGTTACCACGGGACACTGCAGGCATTTGGTGGAAATAACAAATAAAAACATGGTAGCTGATTTGCCATCAAGCAAGGTGCTTCTTCCTGAATGGTGTTGATATATTTCATGAATTCATAGAGTCGTCATACAACATGGAAACAGACCTTTGGCTTAACAAGTCTACAATGACCATTGAGCACCCATTTACACTGATTGTATATCATTTTATTTTATTTCCCTCACATCCCATCATCAAATTTCCTGACATTCTCAATTCACCAGCAGCACTTTACATTGGCTGATTAAACAATGCATGTTTCTGAGACTGGGAGGAAATTGGAATACTTGCAGAACAACTAGATGATAGCAGAGATAATGTGTAAACCTGGATCATTTGTGTTATTTAGCGTACTTATCCGAGCAAATATAGTTGTGTAAATTATGGAAATAACTTAGAAGGCAAATTCACTCAGTATAAAACCTGACAATTCACATCCATTGTGTACTCCAATTTAAGCTGTAACTGAACTATTTCAGTATTTAGTCAAAGGTAATTCCCTTAGAATTTTAGTCATTATTGAGCTTCGCAGCAGTCTAATCTTCCCAAGTCCAGACAGAGCATTGGCGATTGATTGCTATTGTACATATGTGACTTCACAGAAAATAATACTATCAGAGATGGGAGCAAAAATAGACCATATAACATCTCAAGGTTGCTCTGTTATGATGAATCTAATCTTGGCCTCAATATTTTCTGCCTGTTCCCTGTGTACCTTGACTCTCCAAAGCCCAAAGACCTGTCCATCCCAGCCTTGAATACATACAATAATTTTTTGATTCAAAAGATTCGTCACCCATTCGAGAAGAAATACTCATCTCTGATTTAAATTGGCAACAACTTATCCTGAACATGAGATAAATACTATGTGGAGATTTGTGACATATATGATATATATATGTACAATGTCTGAAATACATCTTATGGAAATGTTTGTTTGATGATGAACTTCAATTAAAAAAATTACCAAAAATGAAAAAAAGAACTTGCTATCTCTCAAAATTGCACGCTTCAAAAAGATTACCTCGCATTCTTCTAATGTTAAGTAAGTCTAGGTCCAACCTGCTCAATCTTTCCCCATAATACAACCATTCATCTCAGGAATCAACCAAGAGAATCTGTTTCCAATCATTGTTTTCTCTGTAAATAAGGAAACATGAACTGTGCACAGTATTTCAGATGCAGTCTTAGCAATTCCCTGTACACATGCTGCAAAACTTCTTGGTTTTTATGCTCCATCCCCTTTCAGGCCAACAGTAGACTTGGTAGGTTCTCCATGACAAAGGGATTTCCAATCAAAATATTGACACTTTTTTCTCTTTTCACAGGTGCTGCCAATGCTGGCTGAATGGTTCCTTTTTTTTTGTTTTTATTTCAGATTTCCAGTATCAGAATGTTTTGGTTTTCAATTAAATATTCAGCCACCTGGACGTACATTGGCTCTCAAGATTTTACACCTGCACACAGAGCTCCCTTATTACTAACATAGAAATAGTTGGCTACACAATTAGCACTATAATTTAAATCTGATGATTGTTTATGACACTAATTTATGTGGGTAAAATTCTTGCACCATCTATTTACCATTGTCACTTTCTTCAAGAACCAGGCGAGCAAATATTTCATATTTGTTAACAATTTTACAATCTGACTGTTCACTGTTGGACATAATCTAAATGCACTATATGCAAAACAGCTGCAGTAAATACACAGCAGACATATTAATTTCAGAAGCTTTTGTTTCTGCGTGAAGAATCACTCCTTCAAAGCAAGTAATTACTATGAATTAGTGGAAAATGACCATCACGTCAACAGAGCTCAGCTTGTAAAAGATAAACAAAATGCTAAATATAAGACCAACATATTTCTTTGCACATTCCTGCCAATTTCTCGTTCTTAGATATTTGCTGAATGGTATTTTTGCTTAATTTTCTGCGTTGATTTTAAGATTTCTGGTTACAGATATTTTCTTTGGTGTAGTAGTTTTAGAGCTATGGGGCACAACATGAACCTGTGTTCACAGGTTTTCTCAGTAAAATTACAGATTAACAAAGCCCTTTTGTCTTTTATTCCATTCTTCTGAATTCAACCATTAGTCATGGGCTGAAATTGGGCCATACAAATTTTCCTTCCAAATTTTCTTATACTTAAAAAAGTATGAATATTGCATCTAACAATGATCGGGCAGATCAACTAATATTAAGAATGTTGATTAGTACTAACAGAAGGAAAGAAAAGGGAAAGAATTTTTTTTAGAATGTTCAGGAAAATGTTCTTGTTCAGTGAATTTTTAGGCCAATGAGGAAAATCACTGGACTAAGAGGACTGAGTACCAGGAGAATAAAATTTTTTTGAAATGCAATCACAGTATTGTAAGATTTTGTATAGCAATAGGAAAGGATGTGGACCATAAAGTAAAAATGGTCAGCTGGGGACGGATCAATCTTGATGGAAAGAGGTCAAAACTGGATAAGGTGAAGGACAATCAAATATGGCAGGCCAACCTGTAACTAAATAGTCGGAGGATCTTAAAGAATATGCAGTCGGCCCTCCTTATCCATGGGGGATTGGTTCCGAGACCCCCTGCGGATACCAAAAAACGGGGATGCTCAAGTCCCTTATTTAACTTGTCTGAGTGCGGTGGTCTTTAGGACTCAGTGGAACCCCGGACATTATTTAACATGTCTCAGTGCGGTGGACATTAGGACCTGGCGGTGAGGCTCTGAATCCGCAGTGTTTCTGTTCACGAAAATAATCACGATCATGATTGAAAATAAGGTGGACGTATTAAAGCGATCAGAAATAGGTGAAATGCCATCGGTCATTGGAAAAGCATTAGAATACAGTCGGACAAAGATTGGAACAATTTTAATGGAGCATGTGAAAGGCCTTGCCCCAATGAAAGCTACAATGATTACTAAGCAACACAGTGGTTTAATTATTGAAATACATATGTTTCTTAAGTGTTTTATATGTGTAGAAAGGTAAAATATACTAAGACAAACGTTCCACTAACTGACGCTAAATAATACCAGATGTACCTGTTCCGACTTCAAATCTGACTTAAGATGGACTCAGGAACATAATTCATTCATAACCCGGGGACAGCCTGTACTTTTAAGTCATTTCTAAATTACTTATGTTACGTACCCGTGACATGTGACAGTGGTGTACTTGTTACGTGATAGGTGTTGAAGCTATACTGGACTTGAGGTAATGGTCTTGTGATGGTGGAGTGACGTCATTTTCCCGCCAGTAGAGGTCATGTGACAGGTTTTTTTTACAGGGTATAAAAGGAGGACCCCTCCCTGTGAGGAGGGGCAGTTCGTGGCTGGATTTGCCATGTTGACTTCATGCCACTGCGTGATTTAGTGTTATGACGCAGTTTAGTTGAAAGATGAAGTTTTATTTAATGCCTAAAGTTTAAAAGGTCATTGCCAGCAGTTTCTTTATAATACTGCTAGTTGAGATTCAGTGGAGAGTGAAGATTGGAGTTCGGGAGTTAAAAGATCGAGGAAAGTCGATTTTGACGGTGAAACAGGTTCGACCTTGTTTGATCCTCATTCGGAAGGAATTCGTTGACTGTTCCCGTGTTAATCCCTGTGAATAGCAGAAAGGATTGGGAACAGTTTTGTAAAGGAAAGGTCAGTGCCTTTAAGCCGTTACATTTCTTCTTCGTGGGAAAAGTAGTTCGACTGGGAACTGCAACAACACGACGTGAAAGAGAATTTAAATCGTCTTAAAAAGTCTCTCCCTTAAATGGACTGTGAGCATTTTGAACGTCTGCAATACTACTTTGAAGAACTGTTTCTGCAACATCGCTTTAAGAACTGTTTAAGCTGCCGCACAGCAGCTGATTTCCGATTACGTGAGTGGTTTTGTTTACTTTTGGGGGGTTTGCTTTTCAGTGTTTAATAAACGTGTTATTTGTTATAAAAAACCCTGCCTCACTCATATATTTATTGTTGCTGAATCCGTAACATAAATATGGGGGCTCGTCCGGGATGAATCATTTGAGTTTAACTGCTTGTTAAATTTTGAATCAGTGTTTTGGAAAAGGGGAATACTCGATTCTTTTGTTTGATTGACTTGTGAGTGGTATTTGGTAACAATGAATATTGATAAGTTTCTGGCTTCGCCAGACGCGGAATTGTTAGCGAAGGCAAAAAAAACTGAGGTGTCTGAGATAGCTAGTAGATTGCAACTTAAAGGTATTTTGAAGTCTACATCAAAGGCTCTAATACTGAGAAAAATCGCGTCACACTATGTGGATTCGGGTGATTTTGATGAATCGATTTTAGAGTCGTTTCCTATAAGTAATATAGAGATGCAGTTGCAAATCGAACAAATGAAGTTGGAACAAAGTAAAGCTGAATTGGAGCGTTGTAGGTTAGAAGCTGAAAGTAAACAGAGGGGATTTGAATATGCAATGGCGGAATTAAGGTCTGGGAATCAGTCTTCTGGTTCTAGAAAACCATTTGTTGCTAGTCAAGAAATTAAATTGGTCCCACAATTTAATGAAACAGAAGTGGAAAGATATTTCCAACATTTTGAAATGATTGCTCAGATTTCAGAGTGGCCAAAAGATAAATGGTCAGTGTTGTTACAAAGTGTAATTAAGGGCAAAGCACAAGTTCATACAGCTTTAACTGCTGCGCAAGCACTTGATTATGATATTGTGAAAATGCATATTTTAAAAGCATACGAATTGGTCCCAGAAGCGTATAGAGAAAGATACAGAAGTTTGAAGAAGTCTGTGGAAAAAACTTATGTGGAATTGGCCTATGATAAAGCTGTGTGTTTTGAGAGATGGGTTTCTTCTAAAAATGTAAATGGGGACTATGATACATTGAAAGAGCTGATTTTAATGGAGGAATTTAAAAGAAGCATCCCTGTTGAAGTAAGGACCTACTTAAATGAGAGGGATACTGATACATTGCAGGACTCTGCTAGATTAGCTGATCAGTATGTTTTAAACCATAAGAATAAATTTCCTCAGGGCAGAATTTTTAAGAGGAAAAATAACACGGAGACTCAAGGTAAATCAGAAATTAAATCAGAAGTTAATGAGAAAGGAGGAAGGAAAACCTGTGAAGGAAAGACAGTTTGGTCTTATTTGTAACTATTGTAAGAAACCTGGCCATGTAATAGCTAACTGTTTCCGATTGAAAAAGAAAGAGAAGGAAGCAGTTCCAGATGCTTGTGTGTAACATACTGAAGCACCTGTAAAATTACAGGGTTCGATAAACACAAATGAGGTTTTGTTAGAGTCTGACCAAGTTAAAAAGGGATATGATCATTTTATAACTGAAGGGTTTGTATCCTTGAAAGAAGGATCTACTCTGGTGCCAATAAAAATCCTTAAGGATACTGGAGCTTCTCAATCACTGGTGTTAGACAGTGTATTGAAGTTTAATGAAGAGTCTGATACTGGTGAGGTAAATTATATAAGAGGTGTTGGGAGTGATTTTATGCCTGTACATTTGCATAAAGTAAATTTAAAGTCAGGGTTAGTTACAGGATTTGTTAAAGTAGGATTTCAGCCTAGCTTACCTGTGAAGGATATTTCTTTATTGTTAGGTAATGACTTGGCAGGTAGACAAGATTTTCCTGAAGTGCATTTGACAATGGAGTCAGAGGAACCAGAGATGAATTCTAACACAGATTCTTCCTGTGTTGTGACTAGAGCTATGGCTAAAAAGATTGATGCGCAGAATGAGGTTGTTAATCATGACTGTTCAACTCAGGATTCGAGTTTTGAGGATGTGTCAGAGACTTTCTTACCTTCTTTGTTTGGACAAGATTCTTGGAGTAAGTCTGACTATGAAGATTTATCTCTGTCTCGGAAGGAGATGATAGCAGAGTAGAATAGAGACTCTGAAATTATAAAATTAAGAGAACAAGCTCTACTAGATAGTGAAATTGAGAAGGTGTCAGTAGGATATTACTTGGAAAAAGGAGTGTTGATGAGGAAGTGGAGATCACCTACAATTCCTGCAAGTGAGGAATGGAATATTGTTTACCAGGTAGTTGTCCTTAAAATTTATCGAAATGAGATTTTGACTTTAGCTCATAGTGTGCCTTTAGGTGGACATCAAGGGGTAAGGAAAACTGTGGACAAGATTTTAAAACATTTTTACTGGCCTGGTCTAAGAAAAGATGTGGCGATGTTTTGTAAAACGTGTCATACTTGTCAAATTGTGGGTAAACCAAATCAAGTTACACCAGTGGCTCCATTACAACCTATTCCAGCATTTGGTGAACCGTTTTCTAAAGTTATTATAGATTGTGTTGGTCCATTACCAAAGACAAAAACTGGTTATCAGTACTTGTTGACTATCATGTGTACTTCGTCTAGGTTTCCAGAGGCAGTACCACTTAGGAATATAACAGCTAAAACTGTGACAAAGGCCCTTATAAAATTCTTTACTTATTTTGGATTACCTAAGGAAATACAAACTGATCAAGGCAGTAATTTTATGTCTGGATTGTTTCAACAGATGTTTATAAATTGGGAGCTAAGCAAATCACTTTGTCTGCATACCATCCAGAATCTCAAGGTGCCTTGGAGAGGTTTCATTCTACCCTCAAGAATATGATTAGAACATATTGTGTGGAAAATGAAAGTGATTGGGATGAGGCTATAAACTTACTTTTATTTGCAGTAAGGGAATCGGTACAAGAATCTTTAGGTTTCAGTCCATTTCAACTTGTATTTAGGCATAGAGTTAGAGGACCTTTAGCTTTATTAAAAGAACAGTGTATTAGTAAGGAAATAATTTGTTGGACTATGTTTTGAAATTTAAGGACAGGTTACATAAAGCTTGTAGCTTAGCCAAGGAAAATTTAAAATTGGCTCAGGAGAAAATGAAAATTTGGTATGATAAAGAAGCTAGGATGAGGATGTTTAAGCCTGGAGATAAGGTGCTAGTTCTTTTCCCAGTGCAAACAAATCCTTTACAAGCTAGATTTCATGGTCCTTATGAAATTGTGTCTAAAATCAATGATGTGGATTACGTGATTAAAAACTCCAGATTGTAGAAGGCCAACACAACTTTGCCATATAAATATGATAAAACCATATTTTGAGAAACACTCTGATACTGTGACTGTTGTGGTTAGTGAGAATGAGTTTGATTTAACTAGGAACATGATAGATGATTCATCTGAATTTCATTCTAAATCCAACATTGTTTCTGTTAGGTTACCAAATTCAACCATTCTGGAAAATATTGATGATAAACTAGCACATTTACAGCTAGAGAAGAAACAACAGATGAAGAAATTAATTTTTAAATATAAGGATTTGTTTCCAGATGTTCCGAGAAGGACTACTATAGCTTCACATGATGTAGATGTTGGAGATGCAAAACCTATTAAATAACACCCATATAGGATGAACATAGAAAAATGTGAACTTGCTGAGAAAGAAATTAAATATATGTTAGAGAATAATATTATTAAACCTTCTAACTCGAATTGGAGTTCACCCTGTGTTATGGTGCCAAAACCAGATGGTAGTATTAGGTTTTGTACGGACTATAGGAAGGTGAATGCTGTAACGAAAACAAATACATATCCAATTCCTAGAGTAGATTATTGTGTAGATAAAGTTGGAAAAGCAAAGTTACTTACAAAGATTGATTTATTGAAAGGGTATTGGTGTGTTCCATTAACGGACAGAGGTAGAGAGATTTCTGCATTTGTAATTCCATCTGGGCTATATGAATATAATGTTCTTCCATTTGGGATGAAGAATGCCCCAGGTACTTTCCAGGGGATGATTAACTCTGTGATTCAGGGATTGAAAGATACTGATGCTTATATTGATGATTTAGTGACAGGAAATGATACTTGGGAAGCACACATTATTGCAGTGGAGAAATTGTTTGAAAGGCTTTCAAAAGCTAACTTAACTATTAATTTAGCTAAGAGTGAATTTGGACATGCCACTGTGACTTACCTTGGTTATGTTGTGGGTCAAGGTAAGGTAGCTCCTGTTCAGGCAAAAGTTCGGGCAATTTTAGAGATACCCACTCCAACGGGAAAAAAACTCTCAGAAGATTTTTGGGAATGGTAGGATATTATCGAAAATTTTGTAAGAATTCTGCTAATGTTACCCTTCCATTAACTAACCTTTTGCAGAAGAATGTGAAGTTTGTGTGGACAGTGCCTTGTCAAGAAGCATTTGAGAAATTGAAAACAATGATATGTCAACAACCTGTGTTCAAGGCACCTGACTTTGAAAAACCTTTTTCATTAGCTGTAGATGCTAGTGATGAGGCTGCAGGAGCAGTATTAATGCAAAGGAATGTAGGGTGATGAGGTTGATCATCCAGTAGCTTACTTTTCTAAGAAATTTAATAAGCATCAAAGAAACTATTCAACAATAGAGAAGGAATTGTTATCTCTTGTTTTAGCTTTAGAATATTTTGAGGTATATGTTGGTACAACTCAAAAACCACTTATTGTTTACACTGATCATAATCTGTTAGTTTTTCTGAGTAAGATGAAAAACAAAATCAGAAGGTTATTAAATTGGAGTTTGATGTTACAAGAGTACAATATTGTGATAACTCATATTAAAGGTAAAGATAATCTGGTTGCTGATTGTCTATCTCGATGCTGAATGTACAATGTAATTTATTTTATGGAGTGGTTTTTTTTACAATTGTAACACTCCTACTGTATTGTGAGTTGTAAGATGTTATATGATGATACTGTATTGTATATTGTGTATGTTATAAAATTTATACATTTGTTTTTCTTGTAAATAATTGTTAAAATTTTTGTTCTTGACAGACAAAATTTTTTTTTGGAGGGAGGTGTTACGTACCCGTGACACGTGACAGTGGTGTACTTGTCACGTGACAGGTGTTGAAGCTATACTGGACTTGAGGTAATGGTCTTGTGATGGTGGAGTGATGTCATTTTCCCACCAGTAGAGATCATGTGACAGGTTTTTTTTACGGGGTATAAAAGGAGGACCCCTCCGTGAGGAGGGGCAGTTCGTGGCTGGATTTGCCATGTTGACTTCATGTCACTGAGTGATTTAGTGTTATGACACAGTTTATTTGAAAGATGAAGCTTTATTTAATGCCTAAAGTTTAAAAGGTCATTGCCAGCAGTTTCTTTATAATACTGCTAGTTGAGATTCAGTGGAGAGTGAAGATCGGAGTTCGGGAGTTAAAAGATCGAGGAAAGTTGATTTCAACGATGAAACAGGTTCAACCTTGTTTGATCCTCATTCGGAAGGAATTTGTTGACTGTCCCCGTGTTAATCCCTGTGAATAGCAGAAAGGATTGGGAACAGTTTTGTAAAGGAAAGGTCAGTGCCTTTAAGCCATTACATTTCATCTTCGTAAAATTCTTCGTGGGAAAAGTAGTTCGACTGGTAACTGCAGCAACACGACGTGAAAGAGAATTTAAATCGTCTTAAAAAGTCTCTCCCTTAAATGGACTGTGAGCATTTTGAACTTTTGCAATACTACTTTGAAGAACTGTTTTTGCAACATCGCTTTAAGAACTGTTTAAGCTTCATTGTTTTAAGAACTGTTTAAGCTGCCGCACAGCAGCTGATTTCCGGTTACGTGAGTGGTTTGTTTACTTTTGGGGGTTTGTTTTTCAGTGTTTAATAAACATGTTATTTGTTATAAAAACCCCTGCCTCACTCATATTTATTGTTGCTGAATCCGTAACACTTTTAATACCTAATACATTGTAAATAGTTGTTATACTGTATTGTTTAGGGAATAATGACAAGAAAAAATAGTCTGTACATGCTCAAACAACGAGTGCTGAAGAGAGAACCTCCGGGTTTTCCAGATCCGTGGTTGGTTGAATCTGCACATGCGGAATCTGCGGATAAGGAGGGCTGACTGTATACATGTATCTTGAGCAACTTGATCCTTGATTTCCTCACTGGCAGACCCCAGTTAATATGGATTAGCAACAATATCTTCTCCACAGTCACCATCAGCACAGGTGATGCTTCGCCTCATGCTTTATTCACCTGATGCTTGTGACTGTGTGGCTAAGAACAGATCTAATGATGCATTTAAGTTTGCTGATGACACCACTGTTATCAGCCGAATCAAAAGTGATACTGAATCTGTATACAGGAGGGAGATTGAAAATCTGGTTGAGTGATGCCACACAACAACTCAACACCATCAAAACCAGAGAGTTGCTTATTGACTACAGGAGAAAGAAACTGGAGAATCATGAGCCAGAGTTCATGAGGGGACTGGAGGAGGACAAGATCAGTAACTTTTTAAATTTTTCGCATTAACATTCAGAGGATCTGTCCTGGGGCCAGCATATAAATGCTGTCACAAAGAAGGCACTACAGCACCTCTACTTTATTAGACATTTGTGTAGGTTTGGCATATCACCAAAATCTTTGACAAGCTTCTATAAATACGCAGTGGAGGGTAAGCTGCATTGTGACCTGGTATGGAAAGACCAAAGGCCAGAAACAGAAGAAGCTACAGAAAATGCTCATTTTAGCCCCGTTCGCCACAAGAAAAGCCCTCTTCACCACTGAGTACATTTACATGATACACTGACACAAGAAAGCAATGTCTGTCTCAAAGATCCCAACCATCCAGGCCATGCCCTCTTCTTGCAACTACCATCGGAAGGGAGATACTGAAAGTTTAGTTCCCACACCACCAGGTTCAGGAAAAGCTATTACCCTACAACATTCAGGTTCCTGAACCAGCATGGATAGTTTCATTCACCATTACTCTGAACTGATTCTCTGACCCTCAGGCTTACTTTCAAGAACTCTTTACAACTCATGTTCTCAGTGGTATTTTTATTTGCAGATGGTCTTTGTTTGTGCATAGTTGGTTATTAGTCTGTGTTAGTCTTTATCTGTTTAGGCATAGTTTATTTTTGTAAAAAAACTCCTTTCATATTTTTTTTTGTAAATGCCTGCAAGGAAATTAATCTCAAGGTATATGTATCATATAAATACTTGCTAATAAATTAACTTAGAACTTTGAACTTCACACAGGAGACAAATTGGACAATTCATACCAGAGCTTCTCAAAGAGAGATAACAGATTGTTAACACTCATGTTCTGGGCTGATTACAAGAAATTTCGAGGGGAAGTAGAGGAGGAAATAATATGTTTAAAGAGAGAGTTTAAGAAAACATAGAAGATAAATCCAGAGATAATAGTAAAAGGAAAGGTGAAGTCTGAAAAAGAGAACTATCAGCTTTTACTAAGAAAATAGAAACCGCTGGAGTCCTAGTAAAGGAAAACAGATTTGCAACACATCTGAACTTGAAGTAGCTAACACCCATGTTCTAAGTTACTCAGGATAGGATTTGTAGAGCAACAGTAATAAGTTTCCACACAGTTACAGGAATGGGATTGGTGTAGGAAGGTGGGAAACTAACTGGTGAATTGCAGAGGGGCAGAAGAATTTAAAAATAGAATGCAAGAATTGAGTTCGAAACTTTTCATCGATTAGGTAAATCAGCATGGATTGTTGCAGTCAAACTATTTAATTGATTTGATAAAAATTTTCATGATGACATAACGTTGTTGGAAATCCAGTTGATATATTTTATTTAAAGTTCAAAGCTCCTTTAAATAGACTTGCTATTGAGACTAAAGCCTTTTGAATAAAATGGACAAGAAATAAGATGGATAGAAAGGTGACCAAGTGATTGGAAATTAACAATGGTAGAAATTAACAATGTTGTTTTATTTTATACCAGTCAAGTTTACAGTGGTCAGTAACACTGCTAACTGTAATACATAAATAACTTTTACTTGGACATAGAGGGTGCAATGGAGAATGACAACACAATTGAATAGCTGGTAGCCTACAAGGAAGATAGGAATGGATTTCAAGAATATAAAAGACTGGTGGAATAGGCAAAAATTGGATAGATGAAATTCAGTATTGAAAAATATGCAGTATTACAGGCTAATTGGAAGAATAACTAGACAGCACAGTTCTAGAATGGTATGAAAACAAAGAAATCTGAGTGTTTACATGTTTCCATAAGACATATGAGCAGAAGTCAGCCATTTGACTCATCAGGTCTGCTCCACCATTCTGATTTATTATCCCCCTCAATCCCATTCTCTTGCCTCCTTTCCGTGGCCTTTAACACCCTTACTAATCAAGAATCAATCAACCTCCAGTTTAAATATACCCAATGACTTGGCCTCCACCAAAGTATGTGGCAATGAATTCCACTGATTCAGTATCCTCTGGCTGAAGAAATTCTTCCTCATCTCTGTTCTAAAGGGATATCCCTCTGTTCTGAGGTTGCACCCTCTGGTCCTAGACTCCCCCACTATAGGAAACATGCTCCCTACATCCGCTCTGTCTAGGACATTCAATATTCTATAGGTTTCAATGAGATCCCCTTTCATTCTTCTAAACTCCAGTAAGTTCAGGTCAGAGCCATCAAACACTCCTCATATGTTAACCTTTTCAGAGTTGGGATCATTCTCATGAACCTTCTCTGGACCCTCTCCAAAGCCAATGCATCCTTTTTTAAATAAGGGGCCCAAAACTGCTCACCATTCTTCATCATTCCAAATAGTAGGCCAGATTCAGAGAACCAATGAAAAATAAAACATAAATATAAGATTCTAGTGCAACACATACAAAATGTTGGAGGAACTCAGCATGTCAGGCAGCACCAGTGGAAACTAATAAATGGTCAACGTTTCAGGCCAAGACCCTTCTTCAGGACTGGAAAAGGGGGAAGACACCAAAATAAAAAGGTGGGAGAAGGGGAAGAAGGATAGCAATAAGATGATGAGTGAGGTCGGGCAGGTTGAAATGATAAAGGGCTGGAGAAGAAGGATAGTGGAACATAAGAGAAAGGGAAGGAGAAGTGACACTAGGGGGAAATAATAGACAGGTAGAGAAGAGGTAAGAGTGGGGAATAGAAGAAGATGGGAAGGGGAGGGGAAATTATTTTACTGGAAGGAGAAAGCGATATTCATACTGACAAATTGGAGGCTACCCAGAAGGAATATAAGGTGTTGGTCCTGCACCCTAAGGGTAGCCTCATAGTGGAACAAGAGGGGGATATGTCAGAATGGGAATGGGAATCAGACTTAAAATGTGTGGCCACTGGGAAGTTTCGTTTTTGGCAAATTCCAAGCTTGTATAGAGATTTATAGAGTAAAAAAAAGTCAAGAAAAAGCTTAATAAAACATCTGCTTTAGAAAAACTCTAGACATCTTACTTTAGAAAGACTCTAAAGAGATTTACTGGAATGATTCCAAGAATGAAGAATTTTAGTTACATGGATACACAGAAACGCTTATGCAGTTCTTTTGGAAACAAAAGTTGTTCAGAAGAGATCAGCTGGCAGAATTTAAAATTATGAAGCATAGAGGCAGAGTGGTTGGAGAATGAGAAGGATGACTATCGCTGATGAGAATGCAATAGCAGTTGACAAGTGCACAAGATAAACTGATGAAAATCAACATGTGTTATTGCAATGTCTTCATGTACATATATACATACATGTCTATGCACGCACTCAATGACTTTTTATCAGATATTCTGATAAAAACTAATAAGCAGCTAACAATTATCTGCTTATCTGAAACTTCTCACCCAACAATACAACTGTGGTTTCAACAATCATCTAAGGTGATGAATTTTCAATTTTGTTTTGACACACTTTGGGTTGCTTATATAAAAAAAACCAGTAAGTCATCTACAATGCCTCTCAACAAATTAACATTCAAATCACATCAGATGTTAGGACATATAAGAGACAGCATTTAACAGATCAAAATGCTAAACACATCACAATCATTTGTCGGCAGTTTGAATCTTAAGTTTCATAATCACAACAATATGTGGAATTGAACTGGAAAAGTGGCCCGTCTCTATTATATTGAAATAGATATAAAATCCAAGATTTACTGCACAATTAGTTCAAAAAGTTGTCTCCATCAGCAAATTGAAGATTTGGGATTTAGGATTGTCTCATGTCATACTTCAGTACACAAGAGTAAAGAAAAACGAAATGATTGTTACTCTGGATCCGATTAAGCAATAAAAACACAATTGCTAAAAAGAACTTTTATCCAAGATAGAAAATCTATCTATGAATCAAAAAAATCATGCTTTAACTATGTTTTGATGTAGCATAAAATGTTTCTTTCTCCAATGGACCTTATCCATTTGGTATCTGACAGCTACAATTATTTTGCTCAAAAACTTACTATCTCAAAATAGCAGACCAATCATTAATTTCCTAATGCTTTAATCAGGCAACAGCATAGCTACTCCCACCCATTCTCCTAAATGAGCCGCATTCTTTTCTCTCGGTTTTTCCGCATCCACCACATCTATTCTCATGATGAGGTTTTCCGCTCCACAGCATCTGAACTATCCTCTTTTCTTCAGGAAATGTGACCCTCCAGTAGCTGATGGAGCCCTCCACCTGCCATTCCCCCAACTTCTGCTCTCACCCACCACCGCATCCCAGAAAGAACAGATACAGGGTTCCCATTGTCTTCACCTTTCACCCTATCAACCTCCACATCCATATTATCATTTGTCATTTCTGCCGGATGCAATGGGCTCCCACCACCTGTCAAAATTCCCACATTCCCACGTTGTTTTCTGCCTTTTGCAGGGACCACTGTCTCCAGGATTCCCTGGCTTGTTCAACTTTTTCCATCTGTCCAACCCCATTCCCTGATACTTCTGCAACTGCAGAGTTACACTTATCCCTACACCTCCTCCTTCATTCCCATCCAGGAACCTAAACAGCTCTTTTAGGCCATGCAAAAATTCACATAAATCTTCATGTGCTGTGTTCACTGCTCTTAGTGTTGCCTCCTCAACATCGACAAGACCATCTGACCCGGAAGGAACGGATGGGGACACCTGAAAGGAAGCTGGCAGGACAGAAAAGGCTAGAGTTTCAGAGAGCAATTCAGAAGGCATAGAATAGATGCATCCAAAAGAAGTTTTAAAAAGGCAGAATAACACAACTGTGGCTGATAAGGGAAGGCAAAAACAACATAAATGCAAAAGAGATGGAATATAATCATGCAAAAAATAGTAGGAAGTTACAGAATGGGAAGCTTTTAATAACCAACTAAAAAGCCACAAGGAGGGAAATAATGAAATATGAAGGTAAGCTAGCTAATGATATCAAAGAGGATACCAAAAGATTTTTCAGATATATAAAGAGAGGCCAGAGTAACTATCGGACCGCTGGAAAATGAAGCTTGATAGAAATGGGAGACAAACTAAATGAATATTTTGAATCAACCTTCACTGTGGAAGATACTAGTTGTATGCAAGAAGTTCGAGAGTGTCAGGGGACAGAAATGAGAGCAATTGCTATCAATAGGGAGAAACTGAAAGGTCTGAAGGTGGGAAAGTCACCTGGGCCAGATGCACTACACCCCAGGGTTCTGAAAGGGGCAGCTGGGGAGGACTCTGCAAACATTGGTAATCATCTTCAAAAATCACTATATTCTGGCATGGCTGCTGAGGACCATTAAATTGCAAATGTCACTTAACTCTTCAAGAAGAGAGAGAGGCAGAAGAAAGGAAATTAAAGGCCAGTTAGCCTGACCTCTGTGGTTGGGAAGATGTTGGAGTTGATTGTTAAGGATGCAGTCTCAGCGTAGTTGGAAGCACATGAATAAACAGGCCAAAGTCAGCACGGTTTCCTTTAAAGGAAAATCTTGCCTGTCAAATGTATTGGAATTTTTTGAGGAAATAACAATCAGGATAGACAAAGGAGAATTGGTAGATGTTGTGTACTTGGATCTTCAGAAAGCCTTTGACAAGTTGCCACACATGAGGCTGCTTAACAAGTTAAGAGCCCACGGTATTACAGGAAAGATACTAGCATGGACGGAGGATTGCCTGGTTTGCACGAGGCAAAGAGTGGGATCATCATGGATCATCCATGATGAAATGGATGAGCAGACTCAATGGGCCAATTGGACTAATTCTACTCCTATGCCTTAAGGTCTTAAGAAATTTGAAGAACAATGCCATAGATTTCACCACAACTAAATGGTATAATTTGTAGACTAACCAGGTGATTTTTTGCAGCTGTATATAACTATATAACAATTACAGCATGGAAACAGGCCATCTTCGCTCTTCTAGTCCATGCCAAATGCTTACACTCATCTAGTCCCACCGACCTGCACTCAACCCATAACCCTCTATTCCTTTCCTGTCCATATACTTATCCAATTTTTTTAAAAATGATAATATCAAACCTGCCTCTACCACTTCTACTGGAAGCTCGTTCCACACGGCTACCACTCTCTGAGTAAAGAAGTTCCCTCTCATGTTACCCCTAAACTTTTGCTCCCTAACTCTCAACTCATGTCCTCTTGTTTGAATCTCCCCTACTCTCAATGGAAAAAAGCCTATCCATGTCAACTCTATCTATCCCCTTCATAATTTTAAATACCTCTATCAAGTCCCCCCTCAACCTTCTATGCTCCAAAGAATAAAGACCTAACTTGTTCAACCTTTCTCTGTAACTTAGGTGCTGAAACCCATGTAACATTCTAGTAAATCTCCTCTGTACTTTCTCTATTTTGTTGACATCTGTCCTATAATTCGGTGACCAGAACTGTATACAATAATTGTATATAACCTACCCATGGCTAGATCAGAAGGATGGAGAAATGTGTAAATTTGCCTCCTTTTGATCGAGCCATGTTCTCCCTTCCCCTAGACAACAAATTCTAGTTGTCTATCCCTTCACCAACAGGTTGCAGTGACCAGCACCCTTCCCCAGAAAAAGCGGGATCTCCCAGTGTCTACCCATTTTAAGTCCACTTCCCATTCCCATTCCAAGTATGTCCATCCATGGGCTCCTCCACTGTCATGATGAGGCCACTCTTTGGTTGGAGGAACAACACCTTATATTCTGTTTGGGTAGCCTCCAACCTGATGGCATGAACATTGCTTTCTCAAACTTCCAGTGATGCTCCCAGCCCCTCCCCCCACTCCTTCACCATTTCCCATCCCCTTTTCCCTCCCTCAACCTATCTCCTTGCATGCCCATTAACTCCCTCTGGTGCTTCTCTCCCCTTTTCTTTCTTCCATCGCATTCTGTCTCTTTCACCAATCAATTTCCCAGCTCTTTACTTCACCCTTCCTCCTTCAGGTTTCACCTGTCACCTTGTGTTTCTCTCTCCCCTCCCCCCTTTTCTCCAGTCCTGCCAAAGGGTTTCATGCCGAAACATCAACTGTACTCTTTTCCTAGAAGCAGCCTGGCTTGCTGAGTTCCTTCAGCATTTTGTGAGATATGTCATCATATGACATGTCTAAATGCTATATAGTGAGCATATTACATGATTAAAATTCTGACAACTTTTGTTGTGAGTCTATTTACCTCTTTTCATAAAGGCAGCCTTACCCACTCAGCTTCCCAGCATTCTCTTTTATTTCAGATTTCTAGCAACTATTATGTTCTATATTCACAAAATCTTCAATTTGTGCCCCCCCCCCCCCCCCCCCCACCCACATCTGCCTATCCTCTGATTGTACTACTTCCAGACAGATTAGCTGCCATTAACAAACCTTCAGCAACTTCCGGTCAATGCCAATACTGGCCTTCAATTGTGCCCGAATCTATTCAGGATATTCCTTTTGTTTTCCCCATTCTGCTTCTTTTCTGTACATTTAAACATACCTGTTTTCTATTATTTTCAATTCTGAAGGAGGGTCATCAACCTGACTTGTTAACATTTCTCTCTCTCTCTCTCCTTGGAAACTGTCTGAACTGCTGAGTATTTTTAGTATTTTGTTTTTACGTTGTGGTTTAACCAGCTCTCTGCTGAGGAGATTAGAGAAAATAGAACCAAAGGTAGTATCAAAGTTGATTTCACATGAACATTTAAGCTGGAAACACTGATAGGAGCATAACCAAAAATAAAGAAGGGGAGTCTTCTCTCAACTAAGTGAGGCAATGTTGAACACAAGTGTCTATTTGGAATAAGAAATAGCAGAAATAACCAAATGTAGGATTCCATCTTGTTGTGAAAATCCTCAATGAACTATTAGCCTGTTATTATAGATAAAAGGCTGTTTTTAGAGACAGTTGGTAACAAGCTCCCTGTAGCTACCTTCACCTCCAATAGAGTACTAGTTTAAACAGTAGCTTTGCCATCAAGTGTAAAACAAGAGCTCTTCAAAACCAATCCAGATCTGGCGGGCCTAGCTACAACAATGCAGTGGTCAGGTTAATTGGCTAGTGTAAATTATCACTGATGTAGATGTGAGAATCATGGTGGAGTGAAGTGCATGTGACAGAGAACAGTTTACAGGGTTAAAAAGTTGGGGGGAATGGGACAGATAGAAGTGCTCAGGAAAATTGTCACAAGCTTGATTGGCCAAATGGTCTCTTTTTTGTTAATTCAAATATGAGATTAATAATTAGAAGGAGTCCAGATGAAGAGTCTCGGCCTGAAACATTATCAGTTCATTCATTTCCAGAGATGCCGCTCGAACTGCTGAGTTCCTCTAGCATTTTGTATGTGTTTCAAATAATTAGAAGGAAGTATTTCAAGTTAAAATAATGAAGTAAAAGAAATTGGAGCATCACAAAACATTAAAAGGAAACTGCAACTCAGTCAAAACAGAACTGGGCATCATTTTGTTGATCGTCTTTGATACACACACACACACACAATTTCTGTTAGTGTGCTTACAGCCCAGCATCAGAAAAATATGTTCCTGTAGAAATGAGTGCGCTGTGGAATAATTATTCCCCCACATGGGTCACATATTCCCAGGTTAAGAAACCTTTCACTATTCAATCCAACTGTGTGCTGTTCCCCACATCACTGTGACTGCTACTCAAATCCCATGCTGTTCATCCCTATGACCTCTGTGAGTGAGAGTACAACTTGGTCCCAATTAGTGTCAAAGCAGGAAGAGCTTGCTTCAGTGAAGACACAAATCTGTTAGTTTACACACAAGTCACCAAGGTCAAATCGCAGTGTTCCAATCGGGATACCAGCCCAGGTAATTTAAAGTACTGAACCACTTTTGAATACAAACACAGTACAATACAGTTTGAGGAAATTTCAAGGCCCTATTCAGATACTAAGATGAAGACTTTCTCAAACAGAATGAGGAAAAGAGTGAAGGCATTTTCCACACTTTCCTTCATGACATTTCCCTCCCAATACGTGAAATGAAACAATAATTATCCCATTTCTTTCATTCCCAAAAATTGTTGCTCAGATATCAAGAAATAACTCAGATCAAAATTGAAGAGAATAAAACTATACCTGCCGACGCAGATCTCTGGTTTTCTTCGTCATTTTCTCAATGGCAGCATTAAGAGGGTCTCCTTTCTCCTTTCTCCCAGTCTGAAAGAAAAAAATATTTAATTAATATCATACCCCTTCATTTGTTCACTAAACTTATCAACACAGTAAAGGTTTATTATTTGACTAACCATTCAAATATGAACTTCACCTGAGCAAATTGATTCCATGAACTTGGGAAATACTATCAGCCATACATGAACAAAAGAATGTATAATAATTATTCTGTTTTTATATGTCACCTGTTGTAAATCACGAAGTCAAAAATTGGTTCTTTCTCTAGTAGACAAATAACCTGCCACAATAGTCAGTGGTTCAAGAAAAACCACTAAGAAAACTTTTAAGAAATCATTATGGAAGAAAAGTTATTGGCGCTTGTATACGACAAAAGTATTCTCCAAATCTCCTGTAACATTGTTGCGATACCTGTTGTAACCCTGATAAAATATCAAACCTCTTTTGGATTAGCAGGTAATCTATATGGAAATACATTCTAAATTCCTAAACTGATGTTCTGAAATTACTTTATATATAAAGGGGAAAAATCAAAAAAAATCAATACAAAGAGCTGTTGAAGTGTGAAATATTTTGCCACAAGTGGCGAACAATGATAGGTTAAAGACTAAGTACTTGAAGAATATGAAAGGTCATAGAAAGAACAGAAAATAAACAAGATCAATCTGAAGACGAGTGTAAATTCTATAAACACTGAAAACAGAGATTCTTTATTTCCAATCTAATCTTTTTGTATTACAGTAAAAGTCTTTGCAGAGAAAAGATTGGCATACTCTTGGTTCAAGTATAACATATTTGTACCTGTATTGTATTTTTACTATATAGCATATCCAAATATTACATAACAGACAAATCTAATGTCTGTAAAGCACTGTTATAGTATCAACTATAAGCAGCAATAAATTTGAAAAATATAAAGCCAGTCCATTAATTCATGCAATGTGTGGGTATGAGAGTCAAAAACAGTCTGTACAAATAATCTACTGAATACTGAAAGGCCTACATAGTGAATGTGGAGAGGATGTTTCCTATAGTGGAGGAGTCTCAGACCTAATGGCACAACCTCAGAATAGGAGAATGTCCCTTTAGAACAGAGAGGAGGAGGAATTTCTCTAGCCAGAGGGTGGTGAATCTGTGGAATTCAGAGGGCTGTGGAGGCCAAATCATTGGGTACATTTAAATCAGAGGTTGATAGGTTCCTGATTAATGAGGACATCAAAGGATAAGGAGAGAAGGCAGAGAATGGGGTTGAGAGGGATAATAGATCAGCTCTGATGGAATGGCAGAGCATAGTCAATGGGCCAAATGGCCTAATTCTACTTCTATATCTTATATTCCTTGCCAAGCCATTTGGATAATACTTTATTAAACTCTCAGCACTAATTAAGTTTTATTTTGGTTAAAAGGACTGCATGGAAAGTTTGTAATATGCTTCCTCACCTCATCTTTAGTTCCTTTGCCAATAACTTACAATACTATGAAAAAAAAACCTACATTTGTCAGCATGACATCTTTAGGGATGCAAATGACAACTAATTCTTTCAGGTGTTGTATTCTTCAGAATGAGTCCTAATAGTATTGTGAAATGTCTTACAAATAACAAGGGTTGGTTTATTTAGTGCACATATTACTTAGAGTCTGCACAGTACAATGATTGTTTTTCTCTCTCTGTAAGCAAACTGCAAGTGCTAAAAATGTTGACATCTCTTTTTTGCGAGGTATCGTGGCCTAGTTGCATCTTGGAGAAAGACAGCTACACCCAAATCCAGTACTGCTTGTCCTGCCCCACACTGTGTGCAGTAAACACTATTTCCATTAAGTCTTGAGTTTCCACACAGGCAATTTTTGTTCTGTCTACAAACCAGAAATGATGGTCAACTTTGCCTTCTCGTCTGCCTCCTATGTCCCAAAGGCAACGGGTTGCTATCATTCAAAATCTATTTATACTAACCATATATTTCTTACTAGGCTACAACCAGGGGAAGTACAATAAAATATCAAGTCTGCTAGACTATTATATATGTCAACAAAGATATTGGTCAGTAAAGTGAAATATTCCACACTCAAACCTAATGAAATATGTCACTTTTACTTCAATGGAAAACTATGTCAGATAATTCCATTAATTCTGTTAACAAAGCACAAAATAAGTTTATGACTAATAGAAATTTATAACCATCCATCATGGTAGTCAAGAGAGAGCAATTCTAAGTAATTTGGCATTATTAGTACAAGTTCCACTACATACATATTGTATTACAATTTTATGCTTTCTGGAAAATTAAACATAATAACCACCAGGAAAGTTAACATCTAATATTAACTCCACTTAACAAAATACTTAGAAATTCTATGTAAGTATTTCAAATTGCTGGAGATTGACTTTACTGACATGCATGATTGTGTACCAGCTAATTATTTTGTTTAATCTTTCCCTGTTAGTAATCCAACAGAAAAAAAAAGTTGTTTGTACAATGGAATTAAAATATTTTTAGACTGCTTAAGGAAGTCATTGCCTTCCAATATCTCAAATCTACCAGTAGCAGAGCAGGTTCAAAATTATCATAAGTGGTTACAATTCTTCAAAGTTTGAAAATAAAAGTCTATTATTGGAAATCCTCACAGTAGAAACAGTTTGTTTAAAGTGGCAGGCTCTAGTTTAATCTTGCTATCTGGTTGGAAATTCTGAGAAGCCGGTACCCAGCCTGCATTGTATCAGATTATTTGAATCTAGATAGATGGGATGTGGAAAGGATTTTTTCAATAGTGAGAGAGCCTAAGACCAAAAGACAGAGTTTCAAAATAGAAGGACATCTGTTTAGACAATGATGAGCTGGGGTTTCTTTAACAAGAGTGTAGTGAATCTGTAGAATTTATTGCCACCTGTAGGTATGGAGGCCAAATCATTGGGTATATTTAAAGGAGAAGAGTGATAGGTTCTTGGTTAAAGGTTACAGGGAGAAGGCTGAAGAATGGGGTTGAAAGGGAAAATAAATCAGCTATGATTGAATAGTGGAGCAGACTCAAAATTCACTGTATCCCTTCATGTCCTGACTAATCAAGAATCTATCAACTTCTGCCTTAAATATACTCATTGTACTAAATATACTTGTTTGCCTCCCAGGTCCCAAAATCTGTGATGTTTCAGAATGTATCCACAATATCATAAAAAGGGAGGGGGAGCAGCCAAAAGTCTTGGTACATCTCAGAACCAACGACACAGGTAGAAAAAAGGCAGAGGTCCTGTAAACATAATACAGAGAATTAGGAAGGAAACTGAGAAGCAGGACCTCAAAGGTTGTAATCTCGGGATCACTGCTGTGCCACATGACATTGAGGACAGGAATTGAATCAGGTTTCAGATGAATGTATTGTCGAAGAATTGGAGCAGGGGTAGGGAATCAGATTTCTGGATATTTGGGATCTCTTCTGATGCAGGTGTGACCTGTACAAAAGGGACAGGTTGTATTTGAATCAGAGGGGGACCAATATCATTGTGGGAAGGTTTGCAAAAGCAGTCAACAGGGGTTAAAACTAATAAGGCAGAGGTATGAGAACCAGGATGATATAGCTGAGGATGACCCAGCAGATTTACACATAGATGATGGGTGTAATATGAATGTTATGAAGGACGTCAAAGATTGGGTAAAAATGTAGCCAGTACAAAGAGTTCAATTGTGCCACAGAGGCAACCTTCAATAGGGCGAAGAATGCCGGACTGAAGGTGCTGTATTCAAATGCACATAGCATTTGGAAATAAGGTGGATGAACTCATGGCACATTCAGAGGTTGGTCAGTATGATGTTATGGGGATCACTGAGTCATGGCTGAAAGAAGGTCATAGTTGATTGCTTAATATCAAAGGATATTAAAGGATCAAAGGATATACTTTGTATCAAAAGGACAGGCAGGAAGGCATAGGCGGTGGTGTGGTGTACCATCATTCCCACAATCCTGATTGAGAAGTTATAGAACCTGGGCCTCTGTAACTTCCCCGGCAATTGAATCCTCAACTTCCTAACCAGAAGACCACAATCTGTGCAGATCGGTGATAATATCTCCTCCTCACTGATGATCAAAACTGGTGCACCTCAGGGGTGTGTGCTTAGCCCACTGCTCTACTCTCTCTAGACCCATGACTGTGTGGTTAGACATAGCTCAGATACCAACTATAAATTTGCTGATGATACAACCATTGTGGATAGAATCTCAGATGGTGACGAGAGGCCGTACAGGAGTGAGATACGCCAACTAGTGGAGTGGTGTCACAACAACAACCCTGCACTCAATGTCAGTAAGATGAAAGAGCTGATTGTGGACCTCAGGAAGGGTAAGATCAATCCTCATTCAGGGATCAGAAGTGGAGAGAGTGAGGAGTTTCAAATGGCTGGCTATCAAGATCTCTGAGGACTTAACCTGGTCCCAACATATTGTTGCAGTTATAAAAAAGGCAAGACAATGACTATACTTCATCAGGAGTTTGAAGAGATTTGGTATGTCAACAAATACACTCAAAAACTTCTATAGATGTACCGTGGAGAGCATTCTGACAGGCTGCATCACTGTCTGGTATGGAGGGGCTACTGCACAGGACTGAAAGAAGCTGCAGAGGGTTGTAAATTTAGCCAGCTCCATCCTGGGCACTAGCCTACAAAGTACCGAGGACATCTTCAAGCAGCAATGTCTCAGAAAGGCAGTGTCCAAGCACCCAGGGAACTCCTTTTTCTCACTGTTACCATCAGGTAGGAGATACAGAAGCCTTAAGGCATACACTCAGCGATTCAGGAACAGCTTCTTCCCCTCTGCCATCCGATTCCTAAATGGACATTGAACCCTTGAACACTACCTCACTTTTTTAATATATATTATTTCTGTTTTTTGCACAATTTTTAATCTATTCAATATACATATACTGTAATTGATTGATCGATTTATTTTTTTTCTTCTATATTACGTATTGCATTGAACTGCTACTGCTAAGTAAACAAATTTCATGACACATGCTGGAGATAATTAACCTGATTCTGATTCTACTGGTAAGTGATGGAATTACATCTTTAGAAAGAGGTGACATAGGATCAGAGAATGTTGAATCTTTGTGAGTGGAAATAAGATGCTGCAAGGGTTAGAAAATATTATGGGAATCATATATAGGCCTCCAAATAATACATAAGAGGAGGGGTTGGGATTGCAGAGCAAGCTGGAAAGGGCACGCAATAAGGGTAATGTCACTATTGTAACGGGGGACTTCAATATGCAAGGAGATTCCTACGAGATGGCTTTTAGAGCATCTTGTGCTTGAGCCTACTTGGGGAAAGACTATGTTAGATTAGGTGTTGTGTAATAACCCAGATTTTATCTGGAACCCTTATGAGGCAGTGATCATAATATGATTGAATTCATATGGCAATTTGAAAGAGAGAAGCATAAGTCACATGTATCAGTATTGCAATGGAATAAAGGGGATTACAGAGGCATAAGAAAGGAGCTTGCCCAGGTAGATTGGAGGAGGATATTGGCGGAGATGACTCTAGAGCAGAGATGGCTGAAATTTCTGGAAATAGGTCACAAAACGCAGGATAAATTTATTCCACAGAAGAAGTTGTTCTCAGATGGTATGGGTGACAAGGGAAGTTAAGGACTGCATAAAAGCCAAGACTAAGAAAGGCATATAATGTAGCAAAAGTGACTGGGAAGTTAGATGAATGGGAAGTTCTTTAGAAATCCAACAAAAGGCAACTAAAAAGACATAAGGAGCAATAATATAAAGCATTACAGGAAAGATATTGGCATGGGTAGAGGAATGGCTGACAAGCAGGAGGCAGCGAGTGAGAATAAATGGGGCATTTTTTGGTTGGCTGCCAGTGACTACTGTTGTTCCTCAGGGGTCAGTACTGGGACTGCTACCTTCACATTGTTTGTCAACAGTTAAGATAATGGAATTGATGGCTTTGTGTAAAGTTTGCAGATGATGCAAAGATAGGTGTAGTGGTATGCAGTGCTGAGGAAGCAATGCAATTCCAGAAGGACTTAGACAAATTGAAAGAATGGGCATAAAGGTGGCAGATGGAATACAGCACTAGGGAATGTATGATAATGCATTTTGGTAAAAGGGATAATATTTATTATCTATATCTAAATTGGGAGAAAATTCAAACATCAGAGGTGCAAAGGGACCAGAAGATTAAATTATAGGTTGAGTCTCCTGTAAAGAAGGCAAATGCAATGCTGGCATTTATTTCAAGGGGAAGAGAATATAAAAACAAGGAGATAACGCTGAGGCTTTATAAGTTTCCAATCTGGCCGCACTTCGAGTATTGTCAACAGTTTTGGGCCCCATATATCAGAAGGGATGTGTTGTCATTGGGGCAGGCCCAGAGTCCAGAGAAGGTTCACAAGGATGATAGCAGGCATGAAGAGGTTAACATATGAGGGGCGTTTGGCAGCTTTGGGCCTATAGTCACCGGAATTTAGAAGAATGTGTGGGAATCTCATTGAAACTTACCGAATGTTGAAAGGACATGATAAGGTGGATGTGGAAAGGTGGAGAAGATGTTTCCTATGGTGAGGGTGTCCAGAACTTGAGGGCACAGCCTCAAAATTGAAGGGATGACCCTTTAGAACAGAGTTAAGGAGGAATTATTTAACCAGAGAGTAGTGAATCTGTGGAATGCTTTGCCACAGACTGCAGTGGAGGACAAGACCATGTGTATATTTAAAGCGAAAACTGATAGTTTCCTGATTGGTCGGGGCATTAAAGGTTATGGTAAGAATACAGTTGTATGGGGTTGGGTGGGATCTGGGATCAGCCATGAAGGAATTATGGAGCAGACTCGATAGGCTGAATGGCTTATTTCCCCTTCTATGTCTTATAACTGACCTCCACAAACATCTGTAACAATGAATTCCACAGATGCACCACTCTGTCTAAAGAAATTCATCATCATCTCCATTCTAAGTGAACATCCCTCTATTCTGAGGCTGTGTCCTCTGGTCTTAGACACTACCATCATTGGAAATATCCACTCTATTGAGGCCTTTTAACATTTGATAGGTTTCAATGAGGTCACTCCTCATTCTTCTGAATTCTAGAGAGTAGAGGCCCAGAGCCATCAAACACCTTTCAACCCCACAATCATTTTCCTGAAACTCCTTTGAACCGTCTCCAATGTCAGCATATCATTTCTTTAAAACTGCTCACGATACTCCAAGTGAGGCCTCACCAGTGCCTTATAAAGTATTAACATTACACCCTTGCTTTTATATTCATCCTATTTTTCTAATTTTTTTCTCCTCTTTTGTTCCTCATTTATCTTCTATTTACATCAGAAGCTGATTACCATAAGACCATTAGACTATAAGACCACCTAGGGTCTCATAATCTTCATTTAGGCAGAATCAAATAAAAAATCGAAATGTCTTCCTCCAGAGTATTAAATGTAATGTAGTGTGTGCTTACGCCTCTTCCTGCTTGAGAATTCACAATTTTTTCAATTATTCAAAGCTTTCCTCATTTAATGATTGCTTTCTGCACCATGTTGGCAATGTCACCAGGTTGTAATACTCAGTGACCACTAAGTCTGTCTGAATCCCAGGTTCTGGGAAACAAAGTCATGAATCAAGTGCTTGTCACTCAGGTCTGTCACTGTGCTCTGGTATTTCTTCTTAAATTCAGCCAAGTACAGAAAACATTCAGACATCACTCAACCAAAGCCACACAGGTGAGTCCTTCTCTGCTGCAGTTCTTAATTAGTTGAAGACAGAAATCCTTGGCAGCCTTCATCGCAACAGAACAGAAGAAAAAAGTGTCACGTTGTGTTCACCCGTTTCATTGACCTACCCAACCGGCAGTTTGGGTAATCATTAGCTCTTCTCCAATCACAGATTAATGTTGCTGCTTGATTACATATCTGGAAGGTAGTTATTAAAATTGCATTAGATCTATAGCGCTTATAAAATGGAAGACTGACCACTGCATTCTCGGTGCATTTTGTTGACCCTACCCTTTTTGGAAATTCCAGGACTTCATTCTGTATGAAACAACCAAAACCAAGAGCACGAGTGGGTTATATGGCCTTTCAAGTATGCTCCACCATTCAATATATTCATGGTTGATCATCTATTTCAATACCATATTTTGCTACCTCTCCAAACCTCTTGATGTCTTTTACAGTCTATAGATCAATTTCTTTCTTCTAATAATACCAGTTTCCCCATCTATTGTTGTGCAAACCAGAGCAAAGTTCTTGGTTTATGGATCCATAAACCCATAGACCAATCTCATAATCACCTATGTCAAAAGTGGAAAGAAGTCTGCACTGTTTTAAAGTATCACTGAGGCTCTCCTAAGTTATTAATATTTGGACTGTTTGAAGATACACAGTTTCAGACTGCCCAGATGCATCTCTGAACTCAGTGTGATATTGTGTCAATAATAACTTCATGATGCCCAGAATGCTTTTTTACAGCTAAAATAGTAGTTTGACATGGAGTCACTACTGCACAACAAATACAATTGCAAAAACTGCACAAAACAAAAATATACTGAAATTGTACCGTTATGGATGGCAATGAATGTTATATAAACCTATGAAGATACAAATGTAAAAGGAGTCAGGCATCTGTTGCCCTAAGTTCACAGCACATATTAACAACAGGTTCTCAAGTTCTTTAGATAGAGCCATACAGCACTACAGCACAGAAACAGCCCTTCAGCCTTTCTAGTTCATACCAAACCGTTATTCTACCTTGATCCATCAACCTGCACCCAGACCATAGCCATCCATACAACTCCCATCCAGGTACTTATCAAAATTTCTCTTAAAAGTTGATACTGAAATGGCACTCACCACTTCTGCTTGCACCTCATTCCACACTCTCATCACCCTCTGAGTGAAGAAGCTCCCCTTCATCATTTCCTTAAACATTTTGATTTTCCCCCTTAACCTATGACCTTTAATTCTAGACTCAGCCAACCTCTGTGGAAATAGCCTGCTTGCATTTTCCCAATCTAAACCTCTCATAATTTTGTATACCTCTTTGAAATAAGGGAATAGATAAAATCAAATAGAGTACAATAAGTTCATGTACAAGAGAGTTACTGTGCAGGATTTGTTAATTAGCTTTTGTATAGCTATTAAGACTGTAAATAATTTATGGAAAATTGATGCACAGAGATAATTATAAACATTGAGTGTCTCTTGTTGATATAGGAATGACATAATGAAAAATTATAAATAAAACGATTTTCCATTCGCAGTCTCCATATAAACCAAAAGTAACCAAAACTATACAAATTTATAATGAGGCTTTGTTGCATATTTATATAAATTTATGTTCTTGGTAATTCAAATAAACTTTTTATTACATTGTGTTCAAAATGCTGAATTAAATGTATTTGTGGTGACTCAATTACCAGAATGTACACACATACAAACAGATTTTCTCATACTATAAATACAATCCATGTATCAGGAGATAAACTTCTAGGGTCAATATGTGTGTATGACAGACATTAAATGAGATTGTTTTTATTTACAGTTTCATGTTCAATTTCTAATTAATGAGAATTAGGAATGATAATGGTTTGAAAAGTAAATCTAGACCCACTGAATTATTTACTTTGGCAAGGTCCATTTCACCAGCATGCTGTTGTGCCTTGGGAAATTAATGAAATAAAGCAAACCTGCCCTCCCTGTATTACTGCAGCACACTGTGCTTCAAATATTCCTCCAAATTCCCCTTGAATGAAATTGTCCTAAATTTAAAACCATAGCAAAATATTCTGTAGGTTTTCAAGGACAGTTAGGCAGCCTTTCGATGATGTCGCAGCAGAATATAAAGGGTACTATGAATTCTCCAGGTCTGGAATCTCAGCTTCATTTATTCTCAGTTAAAATACTGAAATGATCACTCCTACCTAAATCACATGATAATAAGTGGAAATATTCCACCTTTAAGGATCAAAACTCATGATAATTAATAAGAAACACATTGTCATATTCATAACTGTCAAATCAAGATATCTTTCAGATACATCAAATGAATGTTGGCACTGTAGTGACCTCCGCATCTTCTTTCTCTAATCCCCTGAAGCCCCTGTGTCATCTTCCTGTTCTACTCCGATCACAAACACTCTGTTTTCCCTTTCTATTTCTATTTGACAGTTTCAATAATTCCTTTCTCCTACCAACTCACTGAATTCCTCCAGTAGATTGTTGATTACACCAGATTCCAGAATCTGCAGTCTCTTGTGCCCTATTACATCTATGTACTCTCTCGTTTCTCTTCTGACACAACCTCTGAGCTCGTTTCTCTCCTACACATCCGACACTCGTAGGAAGTGTTTTCCCTCTACAACTTCCTACAACGTTTCCCTTACCCTCTTACTCTCTTGTACTCTGATTTATGTTTTGTACCCAGTTTCAAAGGAGTGTTATTGTCTTCTTTTTATTTCCATTCTTATTGTAGACCCAGAGTTCTTTCTCTTGCATTGCTCTCCAGCCAGTTTTCCACTTTATTCTTTCATTGTGGTCCTATTGATAACTTCTGCCCTACCACATGCAATCCTCAATCATGGGCCACCTGTCCTTGCTCTTACAATAAGTTGGTGCCACTATTTCTTTCTTCCTCAGTAAATAGGGATGGATGCCTCCCTACCATCAAGTACATTTCAAAAGGTGGTGTCTCAAGATGGCGGCATCCATCATTAAGCACCCACACCACTCAGGACACCCTCTCATTACTGCCATCAGGGAGCCCGAAGGCACACTCTCAATGTTTTAGGAATAACCTCTTCCTCTCTGCCATCAGATTTCTGAATGGTGCATAGGCCCACAAACACTACCTCACCACTGTTCTTTTGCTCAATTTAATTTTTTGTTGTAATTTATAGTATTTTTATATTTTTCACTGTACTGCTGCCACAACACAACAACGAATTTCACAACACATGTCAGTGATAATAAACCGGATTCTGATTTTGTTTCTTTTTCTCTTCAAATAGAAATGGTGTAAGGCAAATTGCTTGAAAATCCAAGGCATGTTCTCCATGTTCTGTCTGGATGGAGTCTGATGCATAAATGTCCATCACCATGGTCGGTTTGACAGCCACTGGAAATATGATCACCTACTTGCTCTGCACTTAGAGTGGGGTTACAGCAGTTAATAGATTTCAGTGACAAAAGTGCACAGTGTTGCCATTTTCATCCTTTAGCGACAACTGTAGTGCCCGTACAACTGACACCACTGAGCCTAATTCTATGTCCAACTCACTGAAGTGGAGCATGAACCTGCTTACTCAGATGTGAGATGCTCTCACTGAGTCAAAGCTGCCAATGATGGTTATACTTAGCTGGAGAGCAGCTAGGTGTGAATGTTTTTGTTCAGCTTCTAATCAAATGTTTTTAAATCTAAAATCCTGTCAAGGAAATTCACTCCTTCTGCTAAATTCTCATCTTTCTCGCTTAGTTGTGTGCCAGATGGCATTGAATTGGGCACTGGAAGAAAATAATGATTACATTAAATGCTCTCAACAATATCACAAAAAAATCAAAAATTTAGTTTTATGCCTTTTAATTCATACATAAAACTGAAAATGTAATTACACTATGTTTATGCAGTGAATTTATAGTGATTTAATTGTTCAAAATATAATTTTAATAGCTTATTTCAGCAAATGCTGTTTCAGATATTTCCCAGTTACAATCATTACCTGATCTCCTTGTTACACAAATTATGTATTCTCTTTTTCTGCAAATCCTTTCACATGACATCTATAGCAAAATAACTATTTTTTTACTTGCTTTGTAGGTAACAACACAGAAAGATTTTGTTAAGGGTCACTCAAAATTACAGTGAAGCTTCACGATAACATGCAATTTAGAAACCATCAAGAGCGCTTGATATGTGGTGGGATTCACTTTGCTTGGCAATTGCAGCATTTGATTTTGTACATAAGAAAGTAAACTCTTGACTTTAAGAACAAAATGTAATGCATCTATATTTTTCTATACCACTGAATTTGCTTTGTATCCTCACCCATTAACCAGGCCAATGAATACTGTTGGGCCAGATACTTCATACCTGAATGTCATGTGAACACCCAATCATTATGAGATATGTCTCCGTATTGTGCCAGTTCGAGATACAGATTATCCTGGTGGCATTCCTCCATGGCTCAACACATTGATGTGCCCACACACTGTGCAGCAAAGTGGGAAGCAGGCAATTTTTTTTCTTCCTACAGTTCCGCCCACATATGGAGTTACCAGTCTCAGATAGACTGCGTAGTGGGAGGTGAAGACATGCACAATTTTTTTGTACAGGGAAGGATGGAAAATGCAGAAAAAAAAGCTGAGTCTATACAAGAAGAAAAAAAAAGCGCAAACCAGGCACAAAAATCTGCAGCTACAGCACATTGACAGAAGCCCAAACAGAACTTGTTCCTTGAAACAACTGTGCTGTCTTAAACATGAAGTCTTCTCTGCATATTTTTGTTCATTATACAATTGATGGCAAAGAGTCTCAGGCTGAAGATTGACTCCAAACTCCCAGCATTGATGTTGGTTCCACATATAGGGAAATCTCATTGAAAACTACCGAATATAAAGGCCTAGATAGTAAATTTATAGTGAAGGAGGAGGCTCTTTGGCCCAATTTGTCCATGTCTGCTCTAGATAGTGAGCTCCACTACATAGTCCTTGGTCTAGAGTTCTACAGGATATGGTGTTTTATTTACTCATCAGGGTATAATCACATATATGTGAGGGTTTCTGCCTTCATCATTCTTTCAGGCAGTGAGTTCTAGACCCCCACCACTTACTGATTGAAATGTCCTTTATCATAGTTCTTTCGGGATCAGAAACTTCATCCATTTTGTGTGGCTGAGAAAAAAAAAGCATTAATTTGTCATTTTGGAAAAGCACTCACACATCTCCTGATAAATTAATGTTTTTTTTTCTCTCAGCTCAGATAGTAGAGAGCATCTCCGTGGCCGTCCCGCTCAATAATTGTTGTCTCGTTTTGGATGCGGTTGAGGGGGGTGACCTGACAAAGGATGACCACAACAATTGGGTCTCTGGCACTGAGCCTGGTTCCGTGGTGCAGAAGGGAAAGAGGAAGATGAGGAATGTAGTAGTCATAGGGGATTCCATAGTGAGGGGAAACAGACAGGAGATTCTGTCAGCTTGATAGAGATACCTGCATGGTGTGTTACCTCCCAGGTGCCAGGGTACAGGATGTCTCCGATCTGGTGCAGAGTATTCTGAAGAGAGAGGATGAACAGCCAGAAGTCTTGGTACACGTTGGTATCAATGACATAGGTAGAAAAAGGGAGGAGGTCCTGAAGAGAGAATTCAGGGAGTTAGGTAGGAAGCTGAAAGGCAGGACCTCTAGGGTAGTAATCTCAGGATTGCTGCCTGTGCCATGTGTGAGCGAGTTCAAGAATAGCATAAACAGGTGTAGTAATGTGTGGCTGAGAGATTGGATTTGGGGATAGGGATTCAAATTCCTGGATCATTGGGGCCTCTTCTGGGGGAGGTACGACCTGTACAAAAAGGATGGGTTACACTTGAACCCAAAGGGGTCCAATATCCTAGCAGGCACATTTAAAAAAGCTGTTTCAGAGGGTTTAAACTAAGTTGGCAGGGGGAAGGGAACTGGAATGATAGGGCTAAGGAAAGGGAAAACAGAAATAAATCAAAGATAGCGTACAACAGAGATTATAGAAAGAACAGGCAGGAGATGAGGCTTAAACACAGCCAGTGACATGAGTTTCAGGGCAATAAAGACATGGTTCCGTTAAAACAGAAAGCAACAAATACTGCACTGAAAGTGTTATATTTGAATGCCTGCAGCATGAAGAATAAAATGGATGATCTTGAAATTCAGCTACAGATTGGCAAATATGATGTTGTGGCCATCTCTGAAACTTGGTTAAAGGATGGCTACCATTGAGAGCTGAACATCCAAGGATATATGGTGTATCGGAAAGATAGGTTAGTAGGCAGAGGGGTGGTATGGCTCTGGGTACAAGAAATAATATTCAATCATTAGAAAGAGATGACATAGGATTGGAAGGTGCAGAGTCTCTGTAGGTTAAGAAATGGCAAGGGTAAAAGGACCCTCATGGCAGTTGTGTCTAGGCCTCCAAACAGCAGCCGGGATGTGGATTACAAATCACAGCAGGAGATAGAAACAGCATGTCAGAAGGGCAATGTCATGATAATCATTGGGGATTTTAACATGAAAGCAGATTGGGAAAACCGGATCAATACTGGACCTCAAGAGAGAGAATTTGTAGAATGTCTTTGGGATAGCTTTTTAGAACAGCTTGTTGTTGAGCCCACTAGGGGATTGGCTGTGCTGGACTGGGTGTTGTGCAATGATCTGGAGGAGATAAGAGAGCTTAAGGTTAAGGAAGCCTTAGGAACAGTGATCACAATATGATCGAGTTCACATTGAAATCTGAGAGAGAACAAATTAAATCCAATGTGTCGGTATTTCATTGGAAAAGAGGAAATTATAATGACATGAGAAGGGAACTGGCCAAAGTTCACTGGAAAGGGACATTTGAAGGAAAGACAGCAGAGCAGCATTGGCTAGAGTTTCTGTGAAAAATGAAGGAAGTGCAAGAGAGATATATTCCAAATAAGAAGAAATTTTCAAAGAGAAGAAGGACACTACCATGACTCACAAGTGAAGTCAGAGCCAAAGTAAAAGCAAAAGAGAGTGCATATAAGGAAGCCAGAGCTAGTCGGAAGATAGAGGATTGTGGAGCTTTTAAAAACTTGCAGAAGGAAACTAAGAAGGTCATTAGGAAGGAAAAAATGAGTTAAGAAAGGAAGCTGGCGACGAATATCAAAGAAGATAATAAAAGCTTTTATAAGTAATTAAAGGGTAAAAGAGAGTCAAGGGTAGATATAGGATCAATACAAAGTGACGCTGGAGATATTGCAATGAGAGATGCAGAGATGGCAGAGGAACTGAATGTGTATTTTGCATCAGTCTTCACAGTAGAAGATGTTTGCAGTATACTAGACATTCAAGAGTGTCAAGGAAGTGAAGTTTGTGCAATGAAAATTACGACTCAGAAGGTGCTCAGGAACCTTAATGGTCTGAGGGTGGATAAATCTCCTGGACCTGATGGAATGCACTCTCGGATTCTGAAGGAAGTAGTTGGAGAGATTGCCGAGGCATTAGCGATGATCTTTCAAGAATTGATAGATTCTGGCATTGTACCAGATGACTGGAAAATTGCAAATGTTATTCCATTATTTAGGAGGGGTGGGAGGCAGCAGAAAGGAAACTATAGACACATTAGCCTGACATCAGTGGTTGGGAAGTTGTTGGAATCGATTGTTAGGGATGAGATTACGGAATACCTGGAGGCACATGACAAGATAGGCTAAAGCCAGCATGTTTTCCTGAAAGGAAAATCCTGCCTGACAAATCTACTGCAATTCTTTAAGGAAATTACAAGCAGGGTAGACAAAGGAGATGCAGTAGGTGTGGTGTACTTGGATTTTCAGATGGCTTTTGACAAGGTGCCGCTCATGAGGGTGCTTAGTAAAATATGGACCGATGGAATTACAGGGAAGTTACTGGTATGGGTGGAGCACTAATTGGTCAGCAGAAAACAGAGAGTGGGAATAAAGGGATTCTATTGTGGCTGGCTGCCGGTTACCGGTAGAGTTCCACAGGGGTAGGTGTTAGGACTGCTGCTTTTTACGATGTATGTCAATTATTTGGACTACAGTATTAATGGATTTGTGGCTAAATTTGCCGATGATACAAAGATAGGTGGAGGAATGGGTAGGGTTGAGGAAACAGAGAGCCTGCAGAGAGACTTAGGAGTTTAGGGGAATGGGGAAAGTGGCAAATGAAATACAATATTGGAAAGTGTATGGTCATGCACATTGGTGGAAGAAATAAACAGGCAGACTATTATTTTGATGGGGAGAGAATTCAAAATGCAGAAATGCAAAGGGACTTGGGAGATATCCTAAAGGTTAACCTCCAGGTTGAGTCAGTTGTGAAGAAAGCAAATGCAATGTTGGCATTCATTTCCATAAGTATAGAATATAAGAGTAGGGATGTAATGTTGAGGCTCTATAAGGCACTCGTGAGACCACCTTGGAGTATTGTGTGTTGTTTTGGGCTCTTTATTTTAGAAAGGGTACACTGACATTGGAGAGGGTCAGAGAAGATTCATGAGAATGATTCCAGGAATGAAAGGGTTACTATACAAGGTACATCTGGCAGCTCTTGGGCTGTATTCCCTGGAGCTCAAGAGAATGGGGGGGGGGGGGATCTCAAGGAAACATTCCGAACATTAAAAGGTTTGAACAGATTCAATACGGCAAAGTTATTTCCCATGGTAGGAGAGTCTAGGACAAGAGGGCACAACTTCAGGATTGAAGGATGACCTTTTAGAACTGAGATGCGGAGAGATTACTTTAGTCAGTGGGTGGCAAATCTGTGGAATTTGTTGCCACAAGCGGCTGTGGAGGCCAAGTCATTGGGTGCATTTAAGGTAGAAATAGATAGGTTCTTGATTAGCCAGGGCATCAAAGGGTATGGGGTGAAAGCAGGGGAGTGGGGATGACTGGAAGAACTGGATCAGCCCATGACTGAATGGTGGAGCAGACTCGATGGGCCAAATTGCCTACTTCTGCTCCTCTATCTTATGGTCTTATAGTCTTATTTAATGGAGTTTAAATAGATAATATTCTTCTGCAGATTTTCAGCCTTCACATGGTGATGAATCATTTCCAAATTACTGCAGAAAACAGGTGGGAAGCTCTATGGATTAAAATTGAGGTCAACATGTAAGAGAACCCATAATGCCTCAGACAATTATACTTCACATAGATGTCTTGATTTTGAAGAAAAGTATTTGTTTGGATACTGTTTTGCACTGTGGTGAAGAACATAATTTTATCTGGAACACATTGGATAAATTCATTTTTGTCTGCGTAGAGATGACTATCACTAACCGTTGATCGTCCTACTCACATTTATTGCTCAAAACTAAAAGAAAATTTCTCCTAAAACATTCAGTACTACAGAAAACTGGTTTTCCTTTTCCCTACTTCTGTACCAGCATAAAAATACTTAATTTTTTTGTGGTGAGGGGAGATGGCTAGCTGAACTGTGATATAAACGTGGCTTACAAAGCCACATTTTTTGAAGCAAAGGTGGAATTCCTGAGAGATTTCACAAAGATAATTTACCATCCATCTGGGAAAACGTTTGTCAACTGGTTTATTTAACATTGTGTGACTAAATAAAACATTTGAATATATTAGTGAAGATCTATGGTCTTTATTCTTGGAAGCTCAATAAGCTTCACAGAGATACATGAGAAACTGTGCAAGAATTGTGAATTAACTGGACCATAAATAATGTAATATAAAAATGACAAAAGCAAGCTCTATGTTAGATAGAGTGGACAACCAGCACCATTTTCCCAGAGAGGCATTGGCCAATACCAGATGGTATCATTTAAGATCAGTGAAGGAGAGTTTGAGGGAGTTGTCACAAGTAGATAGTAGATTTTTTTTTACACAGACAGTGGAGGATTTGTGGAATGCACTCCCTGGGTTGGTAGTAAAAACTGATGTAATAAGAGAAGGTTCACTTGCCCCAGCGCGGAACTGGTTCCGTGGTTATGATAGATAGATAGATAGATACTTTATTTATCCCCATGGGGAAATTCAACTTTTTTCCAATGTCCCATACACTTGTTGTAGCAAAACTAATTACATACAATACTTAACTCAGTAAAAAATATGATATGCATCTAAATCACTATCTCAAAAAGCATTAATAATAGCTTTTAAAAAGTTCTTAAGTCCTGGCGGTTGAATTGTAAAGCCTAATGGCATTGGGGAGTATTGACCTCTTCATCCTGTCTGAGGAGCATTGCATCGATAGTAACCTGTCGCTGAAACTGCTTCTCTGTCTCTGGATGGTGCTATGTAGAGGATGTTCAGAGTTATCCATAATTGACCGTAGCCTACTCAGCGCCCTTCGCTCAGCTATCGATGTTAAACTCTCCAGTACTTTGCCCACGACAGAGCCCGCCTTCCTTACCAGCTTATTAAGACGTGAGGCGTCCCTCTTCTTAATGCTTCCTCCCCAACACGCCACCACAAAGAAGAGGGCGCTCTCCACAACTGACCTATAGAACATCTTCAGCATCTCACTACAGACATTGAATGACGCCAACCTTCTTAGGAAGTACAGTCGACTCTGTGCCTTCCTGCACAAGGCATCTGTGTTGGCAGTCCAGTCTAGCTTCTCGTCTAACTGTACTCCCAGATACTTGTAGGTCTTAACCTGCTCCACACATTCTCCATTAATGATCACTGGCTCCATATGAGGCCTAGATCTCCTAAAGTCCACCACCATCTCCTTGGTCTTGGTGATATTGAGACGCAGGTAGTTTGAGTTGCACCATATCACAAAGTCCTGTATCAGTTTCCTATACTCCTCCTCCTGTCCATTCCTGACACACCCCACTATGGCCGTGTCATCAGCGAACTTCTGCACATGGCAGGACTCCGAGTTATATTGGAAGTTATGGACTCACTTCCACGTACTGTGCAGTTCATTATTTGTGTATTCTTTGTTTACTTTTTATTGTTTACACAATTTGTTTATTTTACTCACACACTGGGTGCTTGTTGGTCTTTGTTGTGCAGGGTTTTTTTTGATGGATTTTATTATGTTTTGTGGCTACCGGCAAGAAGATAAATCTCAAAGTTGTATATAGTATACATACTTTGAAAATAAATGTACTTTGAAAGATGTAGGAAAAATGGAAGGTTATATACTGTGTAGGAAGAAAGGGTTAGATTGATTGTGCTGAAGGGCCCATACTTGCTGTATTGTTCCATGTTCTATGTATTAGTTAATCTAAAACAACAACTACCTATTGAAACGGTAAGCAATAAGAATTATTTTGTAAATTAACTATTTAAAACTGAAGCACTTCTGATTAAGAAAGGCTTGAAACTAATTCCCTTCCCACAAGAGCAGCTGGAGTTGCTGAGTGTGTTCAGCTTTTCTTTTTTTTCCAACATCTGTTTGTTTTTAAGTTTTATTTCTATCCATTATGTACATGAATTAGGTATGATCTGGTGGATCTTTTAATTTTCTGGAGGGCTTGGAAATGCTGAGAAGGTTAACATTTAATGTCTGTTTCCCTCCTTGCTCTGGAAGATTAGAATAAGCTCAGATCTTAAATCCAGGATATCAATATATGTGAAGATCATGTACTTGCAGTCTGCAACTTTTTTAAGGAGGCTAACCACCACCTTCTCAAACCAGTTGTGGATCGGCATTAATGGATGACAAAATTATAAAAAGCTTCTTTTCATATAAATGATCATCTTCATTTTGGCTTGTATTATATAAATACATTTTCTTTCTATTTCTTCTAATTTCTTCAGGCAATGGTTCAAGGAGAACCATGTTGAATTATACAAAAGGACCCCTTGGTGAACCATTTTGACACAGAACCTATGTAAAAATATTACTCTGCCACAAGCATGCCAGATTTATGATAAGAACTTGTCAGAGATTTCTGAAAAAGGTATTGCAAGCATGTTGATTTAAAACAAAACCTTGATAAAAGCTTCAAGGTATCAGATAATCTAGGTGAAAATATCCTGTAGGTTAAACTTATAATTATATTCATTGTTTAGTTCTGGTCATAAATGGAACCAGTCTTCATTTCATAATGGAAATGACAAGCAGTAATCAGTAATGAGTTTGAAAACACAGCTTTATAAGCAGACTTACTGTCTATAGAAAGCAGGATGTTAGGTCACAGCACCTGTCTTATTGCTGAAGAGGTAAGACAGTGGGTTATTTAATTTGGCTTGTTTCAAAACAGACAAACTGGCTAAGCTGTTTATTTCAAGGAAGCTTGCAGACCAGAGGGAGGCAATGACTTAACATATCAATAACTGATCTGTTAATAAGTTGGAAGATATATGTACTCAGGGAATTAGCTTCACAGCATTAATTTTGAGTATCTGGGATTTATATCTCCAAGAAGCTTTGAGACCATTTATGTTTCAAGATATCTGAAAGAATATTGTGTGTGTGAAGTCACCCAAGGGGCAGAAATAAAGGGTATAAATGTAAACAGCATGTCAGGCTTATTAGGATAGGTTAAAGAACACTAAGAAGTTTGGAAGACCATTCCTCTGCCTTCAATTTCTGTGGACAACTGGTTCATCTACATCAATGGTATGCCTTTTTAGCTCATAGGATTTGTACCTGTGTTTTGGAAATCCTTTGTGTGTAAGAAATGGTTTGTAATTTGAAAGTCTTTTATAAGATATAAATCCTCTGTGAGCTTTAAATGTGCTTTAAGAATGTTGTTTGAATTTAAACATCTGTTACTGAAAATAAATGAACTGTGTTTAAACTACTTCGTTGGCTGGAAGGTTCTTCTTGGTAGGGAGGGGAGACTCACCACTCGAATAGTAGGAGTTGGCAGTTATATTTGCCATGGAGAATAAACAGGAAAACAAACTCGTTTTTGAAGATTAATAGTTACAATATAATCTCCTTTTAGTCAGGGCACTCGTGGCTATTTATATTGGATAGGACTTAAGATCTTTGTTTGAGTTTATAACTTTGAGGTCAGCAAACCCAAAACCATCACAGCAATTGGATTAGATCCAAATGATGGGAAAGTAGGTTAAATGCCCACTTTCGGTGGTAAATCTCCAGGATCTGTCCACATTTATTTATTTGAAACAGAAACATATAGTTATCATCTCAAAATCTAGTATATAACCTGTTTATTAACTTGAAATAAAACAGAATTGGGACTAAGCAAGGGTATTCCTCTTGAAATATTTACTTTTTTTAAATTTAGATGCTGCCTGACTTGTCAAATATGTCAGCATATTCTGTTTCAACTTAGATTTCCAACATCTGTGATATTTTGTTTTAGAGGTTATGGATTTGTCTTGAATAAAGAGATGAAACGATTTTGAGATCATGCTTTGCCCATTTTTTCAATTGAGTAGAACAAGATTATGAAGGTTGATTGACCCGAAACAGAAACTCCTTCCACAGATGGTGATTGATCAGCTGAAATATCTAGCACTTGATGCTTTTATTTGTGTGAAACAGATTCTTGTTGTGCCATTGGGAATACGTGGTTGAGATATAAAATAAGATGAAAAGTAAAGGTCTGCTTTTTGATTTTGAATATATACTGATTATATTCAAAATATATACTCAGGTACAAAGCACAAGGTTTAGTAGTATATCAACATTGCATTGTTTTGTTGCTGATTTGACTCAAGGATACATGATCTAATTTTGAAATGGATATGGATAAACTGGAAATGGCATCAGATTATCAGTATGTTGATCCATTACAATCCTTTGTTTTCCTGGCACTTTCCTAACCAGATAGTGTAAGCCTATTTATTACATGTTCTTTCAAGGCTTTGGTTATTTCACTAATATCTAAGAAGGGTTCATGATTATGCTACTTACTTCTTCCAAATCACTGTGCTCTCTTCAGGGTAAATAACAGCAGCCATGATATCCTAACTGTGACACAAGAATTCAGTCAAGAGTTCAAGTAATGAGAAGAAAATATCACTTTCAAATTTATGGGTAGTTGTCACATTTCCATAGTTGTTTAACCTTAAGATCTTCGAACAACAGAATCAAAATTGATCGATTTTTGCTTGATTTACTGATTACAGAAAATGTCCAAGTGTAGAATTATTTGCTTAGCAACAAAATTACCTTCTCTCATACCAATGTCTGATCAACGACTTTGGCTGGTTATTAACCGCCAATAAATCATGTTATTATCATTTACCCTCAGAAATCATCTGGAACTTTGTATGGCTTGTATGATTGTTGCTGTGAAAAATGTTACCGTGTCTGAATAAGGAACAAAGATACTTGAAAAGCAGGATGGGCAGAGAAAAATAAAGATCGGGTTGTTCCCTCTGGAGTGGTGGATCTGATAGAATTATGAGAGACCATATCTTTTTCCCAGGATTGAAGTATCTAATACCAGAGGGCATACATTTAAGGTCAGAGGAGGTAAGTTCAAAGGGGATGTGAGGGGAAAGTTTTTTTTTAAACACAGAGAGCAGTGGGTATCTGGAATGTACTGCCTGGGGCAGTGGTGGAAGCAGATACATTGAGAACTTTTAAGGCACATTTTGATAGGCCCAAGAATGTGAGGAAAATAGAAGGAAGTGGAGATTGTGTCGGCAGAAGGGATTAGTTAGCTGGCCATTTGATTATTAATTTATTTGGTTTGGTACAACCTTGTAGGCCAAAGAGACTGTTTCTGTGCTGTGTTGTTCTATGTAAAAATAAAGATTGAAGGCAGAATCTCAGAAATAAATTGTGAAGAAGCAGTAGATGTAAATCAAAGGCTGTGTGTAGGTGAGGGGAAGGAGGCTGTGTATCTGAACAAGTCTGCTTGCGATATTTCAGAAAACATATACTGGCAGGGCACCAGATTTTCTAAATTCCAGAATAAAAATATTGTCCAGCTGAAATCTATTTTAATTCGTTCGCCTACCCACTTCCTAGCAACAGCTTTATAAGAAAGCATTTGTGTTAACTGTATTTAGACAAAAATGTCTCTTTTTGCTTGACTAAAAATTGAACATAGCCTGGTTTATAAAACAAAGAAAAACAGCAAAATGTATCATGGTAGGATTCTCAGTTCACCAATTTTTAGTTAAATGTTTTTGCACCATGGCACAAGATGAATATTCAGCTTAAGCAAAGAATTTTATGCTCTTTTTTTGTGACCATAACATCTTCTGCATTCTTTCCAGTCATTAGCTAGAACAATCGAAAGGGCAATAAACTGAGTTGAAGAATAAGTTGATCGATCATATTTGCATTCAATATGCATAGCAAAACATTAGACCGAGCCTGAGATTCCCCAAGGTGCAAGTTTCCTATCTCTGTTTCATTGCTGGAGAAGCACAGGAGCTTCCATCACAGTAAGGTGAAGGGAGAAAAGAATGTAATTGCCCCACAACATCTGCAAGTTCAAGAGTAATTTTGGAAGAGGCCTGAGAGACCACTTTTAACAGCCTTGCATCTTACTTATTTCTTTAGCTTTCTCCACCTTATGACATCCAAAAACATCTGTGCTTCACATATTATAGGTTCTTGTTCTTATGTGGGTTGCATTGCCCTGTTATTTATTTCCTTTTTAACTATTCTCTGTAACATGGCCATGTACTCCACTAAATACCACTAAATTCTCCTCTTACCTATTATACTGGAGCAATTTACTATATCCAGTAGTTTGCAAGTCTGAGAGTCCAGGGCGAAGGATAGCAGGCTGCAGATCATCTATCCCAGGGTTGGAAGCCTGCCTGTGTGTGTCGGTGGGTGGGTGGGTGGGGGGAGTGAAAAAGAGCCTTGTTTTCCTGCTGTTGTCCTGTTTTTGTTTGTTGTTGTTGTTGTTTCTGCTTGCGTTGTTCAGAAGAACTTGCAGGTATGTGATTGCGGGCAGAATGTGTGGCAACACTTGTGGACTACTGTCAGCATATCCTTGGGTGTGTTGGTTGTTAACACAAATGGTGCAGTTCAATGCACATGTGATAAATAACTCCAAATTTAAATTAATTTACTAGGATATCTTTGGGATGAGGAAGTCAATTTGAACACCTGGGAGCAGCCACTGTAGCTTACTGAACACAGATAGCACCCAAGGTCAGCCACTAGATCTGATTACTGTATTGCTGTTTCACACAGTGCTGCACTCTTCCTTTAATACCCGCTGCTTTATGAAACATTCAGGGCTGGAAACATCCTTTTGCACAATGAACTTGTCTTCTACACTGCTAGTCTGGCCCTCCCTGTCTTGACCTCGAAACTAGTTATACTTGGAGCCCATTCTCTCATTTCCAAACCTGACATCCACAGAGCTAGACCAATTGGCTGTGTGTGTTTTAGCATGTCCTATTTGTATTGCAGGTATCATGGTTAGTTACAGTATTTGTGTTTCAATTGAGAAAAGACTTTTTTTATTTATTTAGTATACAACATGGTAACACATCCTTCTTAGCAATGAGCTGATGCTGTCCAATTACACTCAGATGACCAATTAACCTACTAACCCACAGGTCTTTGAGGCAGACACTTTAGTGACATTTCAAAGACTACAAGATGGGCGTATAGATGGAAGTAAAAACGAGGACTATGTGGGAGGGAAGGTACAACATCATGGACTGAAGGTCCTCTACTGTGCTGTTCTGCTGTATGTTCTAAACCACAGCAATTGGAGGAAAGTCATGCAGTCATGGGTAGAACATGCAAACCTCTTACAGATAGAGATATAAATCAACCTGCGTGGCCAGCACTATAATAGCTTTATGCTAACCACTATGCTACTGTGCAGCCCCAAATATGGAAAAAACTATATCAAGGAAATCTGTTCAGAGGTTTACATGCTAAAACCAAGAAAAGGGTATGATTACTTAGAGGAAAATTTGGACAGGCTGAGTTTGTATCAACTAGAGTTTACGAAAGAGGGAGGGATCTTGGTTGAAGCATATAAGATCCTATAAAGTCTGATAGGGTACCAATTAAAGATAAAATGCAACCTATTTAGGACAGAAATTATGGGAAATTTTATCTTTATGGGATTACAGAACATCATTCCACAAAGGAGTTGGAAAGAGGTCATTAAAAATCTTTAAGTTAGAAGGATTTGTGATAAGCAAAGTGTGAAAATTTACAATGAGTACAGAGAGCATACAATAGATATAACATCCATCATGATCTTACTGAATGCTGGTGAAGGTTCAAAGGGATTTCTGGCCTATTTCATCTTCATGAAACCATTTTATTTGACAAAGCTAAAAGGTGAAATTTTTGTTGGCCTTGATGCTGCCACATTTTATGGGAAATATATATTAATAAGGTCATTGAGTTATCTTCCATGGAAACAGACTCCTTAGACCATTTCATCCATGCTAACCAAGCTATCCTGAGATACTCCCAAATAAGACATTTGGCTGATATCCTTGTAAACCTTTCCTAACCGTGGATCTGTCCAAATGTTCTTTAAAGATCAGAATTGTAAAAATTCATCTATCACTTTTTCTTGTAGCTCATTCCATATACTCTTTGTATAATCCACTATAAGGTACGCCTATTGCCCTGGATGCCCAAAGACAGAATTCTTATTGAAACTCCATGATGGAATATTACTTGGATGACCATAGATTTAATTCTGGGATTTCGGCCTCTGTGCACATTTGCCCCAAGGCTCTGATGAAGAATTCCTAGCACAGTCTGCATTGAGCCAGGTGCTTCCTAAACTTGGTATTTCCAGCAGACAGTGACTGTGGGAGTTTCAGTCCATTTAATTGTCCATCAGCTGGCTGAATGGAACAGCAGTGCAGAGTGTCAACAAACAGTTCCCAGCAAAGACACAATGAGCCAAGTGACATTGTCAGGTAGGTGGAATATGTCTGTGCATTTCCTCAATACCCCAATAGAAAAAGAAGGACGCTATTTGGGCCACTGTGGGAATGTGCAATGAATGAGCCAGCAATACAACACCTTCTATGCCCGCTTTAAAAGGAAGAATATAACTACAGCTGTGAAGATCCCTGCTGCACCTGGTGACCCTGTGATCTCTGTCTCAGAGGCCAATGTTAGGCTGTCTTTAAAGAGGTTGAACCCTTGCAAGGTGGAAGGCCCTGATGGAGCACCTGGTAAGACTCTGTAAACCTGTGCCAACCAATTAACATGAGTATTCAAGGACATTTTCAACCTCTCACTGCTATGGGCGGAAGTTCCCACTTTCTTCAAAAAGGCAACAAAAAAACAATTATACCATTGTCTAGGAAGAATAATGTGAGCTGTCTTAATGACTATCACCCAGTAGTACTTACATCCACAGTGATGAAATATTTTGAGAGGTTGGTCATGAATAGACTGAACTCCTGCCTCAGCAAGGACCTGGGCCCATTGCAGTTTGCCCATCACCACAATAGGTCAACGGCAGATGCAATCTCAAAGGCTCTTCACACAGACAATACAAACTCCTATGTCAGGATGCTGTTCATCAACTATAGCTCAGCATTTAATCACCATCATTACTGCAATCCTGTTTGAGATTCTGCACTTTCCTCTGCAATAGGATCCTTGACTTCCTAAATCATATATGTCAAACTCGAGGCCCGCGGGCCAAATCCGGCCCGCGGTGGAATTATCTTTGGCCCGCGAGATAATATCTAATTACTATTAAAGCTGGCCCCAGTAATCGAAGCGCCTATGGCGTATGATATGGCTAATGCTGAGTTTATTCAGGTACCAGGTTTTCAGGGTTTTTAGTGCTTAGTCGGCAGTCTTCTTCATAAGAAACGGAATTTGTAAAGTGAAACACTTTGTAGTTATAGCAGAGACTGAGACACATGAGAGCAGGCTGAAAAAACGGAGGCAACGAAAGCTGCGTTCGCATGCATCCGACTGATCTGGCCCGCATGAAGCTGCATTTTGCTCAATCCGGCCCGTGACCTAAAATGAGTTTGACACCCCTGTCCTAAATGAAAGACAACAATCTGTGTGAATTGGTGATAACATCTCCTCCTCACTGACGATCAACAGTGGTGCACATCAGGGGTGTGTGCTTACCCACTGTTCTACTCTCTACATATTGTACCCATGACTGTGTGGCTAGGCATGGCTCAAATACCACCTATAAATTTGTTGATGATACAACCATTGTTGGTAGAATCTCAGATGGAAATGAGAGGGTGTACAGGAGTGAGATATGCCAATTAGTAATGTGGTATAGCAGCAACACCCTTGCACTTAATGTCAGTAAGACGAAAGAGCTGATTGTGGACCAGGAAGGGTAAGATAAAGGAACACATACCAATCCTCAAAGAGGGATCAGAAGTGGAGAGAGGGAGCAGTTTCAACTTCCTGGGTGTCAAGACCTCTGAGGACCTAACCTGATCCCAACATATCAACGCAGTTATAGAGAAGGCAAAACAGTGACTACACTTCATTTGGAGTTTGAACAGATTTGACATGTCAACAAATACACTCAAAATCTTCTATAGATCTACTTTGGAGAGCATTCTGACAGGTTGCATCACTGTCTGGCATTGGGGGGGGGGGGGGTGGGGCTACTGCACAGGACCAAAAGAAGCAGCAGACGGTTGTCAATTTAGTGCAAATTTAGTCAGCTCTATCTTGGGTACTAGCCTACAAAGTACCCAGGACATCTTCAAGGAGAGGTGTCTCAGAAAGGCAGCGTCCATTATTAATGACCCCCAGCACCCAGTGCATGCCCTTTTCTCACTGTTACCATCACGTAGGAGGTACAGAAGCTCGATGGCACACACTCAGTGATTCAGGAACAGCTTCTTCCCCTCTGCCATCCAATTCATAAATGGACATTGAACCGTGAACACTACCTCACTTTTTTAAAAATATATATTATTTGTTTTTTTGCATGATTTTTAATATTTTCAATATTCTTATACTGTAATTGATTTACTTATTTATTATTATTTTTCACCTTTTTTTGTATTAGGTATTATATTGAACTGCTGCTGTTAAGCTAACACATTTCACGACACATGCCAGTGATAATAAACCTGATTCTGATTCTGATTCTGACAATACAATGGGTACTGTGACCTTCTTTATACATTCCCAAGAGCAGCTGACATTAATATCTTGATTAAATATCAGATTCGGTAATGATAGAATATTTCAGTCAAAATGGAACTTAATAAGCTGAGGTAAATGCTATTGTAAGTTACAAGTGCTGTAGGCATTCTAAATTTGTGACGAACTTGAGTTTCCTCACAAAAATAAATACTAAAAGTTGTGTAAAAACAACTCATTCAATTTTAATAATTACAGTGACATGCAAAATTTGGGCACCCCTGGTCAAAATTCCTGTTACTGTGAATAGCTAAGCGAGTAAAAGATGACCTGATTTCCAAAAGGCATAAAGTTAAAGATGACACATTCCTTTAATATTTTAAGCAAGATTACTTTTTTGTTTCCATCTTTTACAATTTCAAAATAACAAAAAAGGAAAAGGGCCCAAAGCAAAAGTTTGGGCACCCTGCATGGTTAGTACTTAGTAACAACCCCTTTTGCAAGTATCACAGCTTGTAAACACTTTCTGTAGCCAACTAAGAGTCTTTCAATTCTTGTTTGTGGGATTTTCACCCATTCTTCCTTGCAAAAGGCTTCTAGTTCTGTGAGATCCTGGGCCTTCTTGCATGTACTGCTCTTTTGAGGTCTATCCACAGATTTTCGATGATATTTAGGTCGGGGGACTGTGAGGGCTATAGCAAAACCTTTAGCTTGCGCCACTTGAGGTAGTCCATTGTGGATTTTGAGGTGTGTTTAGGATCATTATTCTGTTTTAGAAGCCATCCTCTTTTCATCTTCAGCTTTTTTACAGACAGTGTGATGTTTGCTTCCAGAACTTGCTGGTATTTAATTGAATTCATTCTTCCCTCTACCAGTGAAATGTTCCTTGTGCCAGTGGCTGCAACACAAGCCCAAAGCATGATCGATCCACCCCCGTGCTTAACAGTTGGAGAGGTGTTCTTTTCATGAAATTCTGCACCCTTTTTTTCTCCAAACATACCTCTGCTCATTGTGGCCAAAAAGTTGTACTTTAACTTCATCAGTCCACAGGACTCATTTCCAAAATGCATCAGGCTTGTTTAGATGTTCTCTTGCAACTTGACCTCCACTGTTCCTGTTAACTGCCATTTCTCAAATACATTATGAACTGAGGAAACAGCTACCTGAAAACGCTTTGCTATCTTCTTATAGCCCTCTCCTGCTTTGTGGGCATCATTTATTTTAATTTTCAGAGTGCTAGGCAGCTGCTTATAGGAGCCCATGGCTGCTGATTGTTGGGACAAGGTTTGAGAGTCAGGGTATTTATAAATCACTTAAATTTGCATCACCTGGCCTTTCCTAATGATGACTGTGAACAAGCCATAGCCCGAATAAGGTCTGAAATCTTGGTAAAAGTTATCTGACAGCTCAAATCTCTTGAGGTGCCCAAACTTTTACATGGAGCTCCTTTCCTTTTTTTCACTCTAAAATTGTACAAAACAAAAGTAATAGAGTAATCTTACTTAAAATGTTGAAAAGAATGTTTCATCTTTAACTTTATGACTTTTGGAGATCAGTTCATCTTCTAGTCAGTTAATTATTCACAGCAACAGAAATATTGACCGGGGTGCCCAGATTTTTGCATGCCACTGTACACTAAAGCAGTAAATATCACAAATCAATAAACGCATTGATATATTTCCTTGTATAATAAAGCATTAATAGGTTAAGTTCTAGTACAAGCAGCCAGGCTTCTGGATCAGTAATACAGGGACATGAATTTGAAATCCACTATAAAAGGTAGAAAAATTAAATTGAACTGCATATACTTGGAACTTAAAAGGTGACAGGTTCAACAAGTGATAATCATTGAATCTGATTTTTGCTAAAATTTACCTAGGTTATTAATATTCCTCAGGGAAGGGAATCTGCCATCCTTTCCCAATCTGGCCTATATGTAACTCCAGATCCACCAATGCAGTTGAGTTGAGGCTGCATGTGGCCTGCTTCTTGCAGCCTTCCAAATGAAATCACTCTGCTGGCATGGTAAAGGTGGGTGGGGGTGGCACAATAGCGCAATGGTTAGCACAATGCTTTACAGCATGTGCTGTAAGATTGGGGTTCAATTCCTGCCACTATCTGTAAGGAGCTTGGACATTCTCTACATGACTGGATCGATTTCCTGCGGATGCTCCCACATTCCAAAGATGTATGGGTTAGAACTAGTGAGCAATAGGCATTGGAAGCATGACCACACTTGGTGGCTGCTCAGCACAACCCTCGCTAATTTGATTTGATGCAGACAATACATTTCACTGTATGTTGTGATGTACATGTGACAAATAAAGCTCATCTTTATCTTTAACGTGAAGAAAAGTATATTAAAGTGGTACTGAATATGCTAGGCTAGTTTTGTGCAAGGTATCATGACAGAAAAATTGTATTATATGTGAGTACCACTTTATGTATATCCTTTGCTCTTTCCACAATTGACATAGATTACAGGGTACGAGGGTTGAAGGCAGAGCAGAAAAAGACCCAGCAAGGGGCATTTGACCTAGAATTAAGGGTAACTGGAACATTTGTGAGACCACTGGTGATCCATTCTCTGCACTTGGGGTGTTTGGGCTGCTGTAATCAGAAACATGTACTGTATAAGACATAGCTGTGAAGGTACAAGAACAAAACATGGATAAAATATTTAAGAGGAACTGCTAGAAGACAGCTGATGACTAAGACCCCACACCAGCACACTGGATTCTTTTAACTAATGCCAAGACATGTCTCAACACTCCAGTTAAAATGTGACCAGTGTATACTATTTGCAGACCTTGACTGTGTAAATACTTTTTTAAGTGACATTGTACAAAACCAGTGACAATACAAGAGGCGATACCAATCCAAAGTAAGTGTCCCAGTCCAGTTGTCAGTTGTGACAGGTTTACATGCTATGAGGCCATAAGATATAAGAGCAGAACTAGGCCATCTGGCTCATCAAGTCTGCTCTGCCATTTCATCATGAATGATCCAATTTTCCTCTTCGCCCAAATCTCCTGCATTCTTTCCGTATCCCTTCATGCCCTGGCCAATCAAGAATCTATCAGCCTCTGCCTTAAATATATATAAAGACTTGGTCTTCACAGCTGCTTGTGGTAAAGAATTCCACAGATTCACTGGCTAAAGAAATTCTTCATCTCCATAGACGGCAAGAAAAGAAAATTGGGCAGCATTGTCAACAACAGTGCATCTCTTCCAGATAATCTTAATGCATTCTATGCATACTTTGAACAGAAGGAGAATGGAATATCACTGCCTGACCCAATGCAGCTGTGCCCAGACTCACTGTTGCACTAGGGAACATATAACTCAGACAACACGTACAAACAAGTTGATGGAACTCAGCAGGTCGGACAGCATCCGTGGAAACGAGCAGTCAACGTTTCGAGCTGAGACCCTAACTCAGACAATGACCCTGTCCATGGCCTTAGATTCTGCTCAAATCAGCTGGTGGGGGTATTTGCCGACATAATTAACTTTCCCCTACTTCATTCTGAGATTTTCACTTGCTTTTGCAAGACCACTGTCATCCATGTATCAAAGAAAAGCAAGGTGATGTGCCTCAATGTCTGTCACCTGGTGGTTCTGCATGTACCATCATGAAGTGTTTCAAAGGGATGGTCATGGTATACATCTATTCCAGCCTCCCAGGCAGCTTTGACCCACTACAATTTGCCTACGGCAGAATCAGGTCCACAGCCACTACCATCTCCCTGGCCCTACACTTACCTTTCAAGCATCTAAATAGGAAAGACGTCTGCAGAAGGTTAATATTTCATTGAGCACTGCTCTGTCTTCAACTCCATAATCACAAGCAAACTCATCTCCAAATAGCTGAAACCGGACAATACTCCCCTTTGCAAATGGATCTTTAACTTCCTGATTTTGAGTTACACTAAGTAAGAAATGGCTGCAGATTCTCTACCAAGATTTTCCTCAACAATGGTGCCATGCATCCTCAGACCCCTACCCTACTCCTTATACACTCATGCCTGTGTCACCAGGCTGTCCTCTAACTCTGTCTACAAGTTCCATATGACATCACTGTTGTGGGCTGTGCCTCAAATAATGATAAGTTAGAATACAGAAAGGAGGAGGAGAGCCACGTGGCTTGGTCTCAATGGCAGCAAAACAAAAGAGCTGGCCAATGACTTGAAGAATGGACTGTGCCCTTGCTCATTTTTATATCTATGGTGGTAATGCCAAGAGGATTGAGAGCTTCAATTATCCTGAACTGAACATCGCTGAAAGCCTGTCCTGGTTGAACTACCTGGTGGCCAGATCTAGAAAGCTCACCAGTGTCTCTCGTTCCTTTGGAGATTTAAGTTATTCTGCACCTTCCTGTTGGCCCTCACTAACTTGTCATAGATGCACCACAGAAAGCACCCTATCTGGATTATCACAGCTTGGTATCACCACAAGAAACAGTAGAGAATTGTAGATACAACATAGTTCTTTACATGAAATAGCCTCAATGCCCCCCCACCCCCCACATCACCCTCATGGATTCTGTCTGGATTTCTCGCTGCCTCAGTAAAGCAGCCAACACAATCATCAACGACATTTTCTCTTCTCCTCCCTCACATCCGGCAGAAGGTACAAATGACTGAAAGCACATATCACCAGGCTCCATGACAGTTTCTATCCGACCATTATAAGACTATCAAATGGTTCCTTTGTGTAATGCAATGAACTTTTGACCTCACAATCTGTCTCATTTTAGCCTTGCACTTTATTGTCAGTCTGCACTGCACTTTCTCTGTAATTATAACACTACTCTGCAATCTGTTTTTTCTTGTACTAGCCCAAGACACAGATGTGATAAATTGTGTGATTGTCATAGAAAACAAAGTTTTTACTACACCTCAGTATATTTGACTATAAGAAATCAATTCACAGCAGAGCTATCTTTGCGAGCAGTTCAACAATACAATCGGCTACTGGTTAGTCAGGACAGCTTATTTGGGGCAACTCTTAAAAGAACAAAAACTAATTGAGAAAGTAGTTGGGATTCTCTTTGTTTACTTGGGAGACTATGCGTCTTAATTGTTGCTGAACAGTTTCTAACTGGTGTCAGTCACATGCACTTGCCTGGCCACTAGATACCACACTGTGCTTAGAGCGAATATTTTTTAAATAGTGTCAGTTGCATGTGTTTGTTTTCAAAAAGCCATGAAGTTTGCCATTGATAGTTGGCAAGAAATAAGCAATAAGATAATTCCAAACTGTTTTACTCACTGCAGTTTCAAGCATTCAGGCTTGCAGATGTCAGAAACGGCTGGGAAATGAAATGATTTCACTACTTCACGAAGGTAGGAACTGCAAAGAATTTAAAGGTATCAACAATCATCTTGAATGTTACAATGAAAATGAAGATTTGGAGGATACAACTGTCAAAAGCTTTGTATGAAGGCAGATCATTATCTGCACTAGGTGTCTATGCTAATTTGATTTTGTTTGTCAAGTCAATCAAAAGAACACATCAGCGTGCACTGGATAAATTCCTCCATCGATAACAATTAGGAACTAATACACAATTTTATAGCTTTGTAGTGGTAATGGTAACATGCTAATTTGTTCTGTATTTCATCTACATACATAATTTATTACCTATTTTAAAGGTAGCTTTTCCTTTTTATACCTTTTAAACTATTTCCCTGAAACTTCAGCTAATGGGACAGCTGGTTAATTGAGCCAAAATGTACTTGTCCTGATGTGTCCTAAATTAACTGTACTGCTCACGTCCATCTGAAGGAGGCCCAGCTGTAATCTATACATGCAGAAAGGAGACAATTGCATTCAAGTGTTTCTGATTTAGATAAAATTCTCCCATACAGTACACAATAAGTATTGTTCCATGTAAGAGTATTTCTAGACCTCTATTGTTTTGTGGGCTATGTATCCTCTTGAGCCATTCAATTTATCCATATCTAGAAATGGGTACTGTTTTGGAATATCACTTTGATAAAGCTATGGCAGGCTAAGTTACTATTTTTTTTTGTTCTGTGGTTACACCGTGATTTGATTGATTGGCACTCAACGTCTATTGTTTCTCCCTCAGGCACAGCTTCTCCATGCTCTGAGTGTGAGCCTTCAATTACAGTACAATTTATGGCTGAGCAGTAGCCTCTTCAAACTAAGTCAACAAAGCAGGCAGTCAAGGCAATGTCTGAATGAACTGGCAGGAGTCAAAATTATATTTTAGTAACAGACAAAGGGCAGCACAATGCAGCTGGAAGAACTGCTGCCTCACGACTCTAGTGACCAGAATTCAGTCCTAACCTTCAATGCATTCTGTGCAGACTATGCACATTCTCACAATTTGCACATTATGAGTGCATGGGTTTCCAATGGTGCTCCAGTACCCCTCAATGTCCCAAAGGTGGATGGATTGGTCAGTTAGTTGGCCTATGGTGTGTCTATTAATGGTAGATTTTGGAGAATGAATGTGGAGAGAATGAAACAGAATTAATGTGCAACTAATGTGAACAGGTGACTTATATCTGAAACAGACGGGGAGGACTGAGGACTATTTTAATGCTGCATGGCTGCATTAAGAAAACTAGGACCATAAGATCATATGCCACAGGAACAGAATTAGGCCATTTATCCCATACAATCTGCTCCACCATATACCATGGCTGATTTATTGTTCCTCTCGACCCTTTTCTCCCTGAAACCTCTGACAACCTAATGAGTCAAGAACTATTAATTCCACTTCCCATTCCCATTATAACAAGTCAGTCCATGGCCTCCTCTACTGTCGCGATGGGGCCACGCCCAGTATAGAAGAGCAACACTTTATATTCCTAACTCACTGCCTCCCTTCACCATTCCCCATCCCGCATTCCCTCTCTCACCTTATCTTCTTGCCTGCCCATCATTTCCATCTCGTACTCCTCCCCCCTTTTCTTTCCTCCATGGCCTTCTGTTCTCTCCTATCAGACTCTCCCTTCTCTAGCCCTGTAATTCTTTCACCAATTAATTTTCCAGCTCTTTACTTCATTCCTCCCCCTCCCAGTTTCACCTATCATCTTGTGTTTCTCTCTCCCCTCTCCCACCTTTTAAACCTACTCCTCATCTTTTTTTTCTCCGGTCCTTCCAAAATGTCAACTGTACTTTTTTTCACAGATGCTGCCTGGCCTGCTGAGTTCCTCCAGCATTTTCTGTGTGTTGCTTGAACATCCTCTCTATGTCCACCCTATCTAGGTCTTTCAATATTCAGTAGGTTTCAAAGAAATTCTCCCTCCCACTACCACCCCCCCTCGCATTCATCTAAATACCAGCAATACAAGCCCAGAACCATCAAAAGTTCCTCATATGTTAACCCATTCATTGCCTGTATCTCAGAGACAAAACCAAAATCGTGACAGAATCCACTAAGTCCTTTCAATTTTAACATTTCACAAAACTGATTGTTAAATAGCAACATACTTACCAAAGAAATAGCATTTATGAAACATCGGGTGAAATTACAGGATTGAGACTTAAGTAACTAGTAAAACGAAAGAGTAGTGAAATAGCCAGACAACCAATTGTCAGCTGTACAGTATTTCATTACATGCCTATTAGCAGTACACGGAAAATAAGGTGCTGACCTGAGCTCAGTGTTAATTTTGTTAGCTCATCAATGTCATCATGAATACCCAGGAGCCATCCCTAGTCAGAATAATTTAGATATGCATTGATATTATGGACTAACGCCTAATGATGGCAAAATTTTCGGCTCTGGATTCTAAGCAACAATGTATTGTTTTTTGTTCATGCTGCACTACAGAGGATATTAAACCAGAAAATATTCTTATGAATTCAATGTCTTTTTGTTTCCAAATGATATTATAATTTTCTCCTTTCTCTTTCTATAAACCATTCAATTACCATCAACATCAGTGCAACCAGACATACAAAGGACACTAGGTCATAAATGAATACATTAAAAGAGGCAGCAACACTGTCAGATATGATATACCATGAGCATTTCATTGACCAGTTTGATTGCCAAGTTTGTGAATACAAATCCATTATGTTATTTATATTTTATGCAATATTTAGTGCCTTGTCAAGTGCATTGTCTTATAATTCTCCGATACATAAAATAAAACAAAGAGGAAGTGCTGGGGATACTCAAAAGGTCAGACAGCATCTGTGAAGAAAGAGCTAAAACAGAGATAATGCTTCAGGTGATTAATCCTTCATCAGTTCTCTCTCCATAGATGCTGCCTGACCTGCTGAGAGTCCATATACTTTCTGGTTCAATTTCTGATTTCCAACAATTTGTCACAATAAGTATGCTTTCTGATATAGACACTGAATACTTTTCTGGTAATGTGAAGAAGAAAGTGATAGTATTAAAAAAAGATTGTAGAAGATACTCACAGGGATGGTGTGCTGAACTCATAAGGAAAAATTGTATAGGCTGGGGTTTTCTCACTTGAATGTAGAAGGTTGAGGGTAACCTTACAGACATTTATAAAATTATGAGGGGCATATATAGGCTAGACAGTCAAACTAATTTTGCGAGGGTGTAGGATTCTAAAATTGAGGGACAGATTTAAGGGGAGATTGAAGAAATTGAAAGAAATACAGTGGGGCAAACTTTTTCACACATAGAGCGGTGACGGGCTGTTAGAAGAGGCAGAGGCAGATACAATTACAGCATTCAAAAGGCATTTGGATAGAAAAGGACTAGAGGATATGGACCTAATGCAGGTAAATAGGATTAATATAAATAGGCATCAATGTCAGCAGGGCCAGTCAAACCAAATGGACCGTCTCTATGAATTTTTACTGTTGTCCATAACCATAAGAGGATCAGAATCAACTGAGATAATGAACCAAGGAATGTCAGGTGGAATTTAAGAACATAGAACATGACAGCAGACGTACAGGCCCTTCATTCATGATGTCTAGACCTAACATGATGCCAAATCAAACAAAAATCTATTTTGCCTGTTAATGATCTATATCCCTCTAAATTCATGTGTTTATCTAACAGCCTCTTACACATCACGAGAGAATCCGTTTCTATTTCTACTCCTGACAGCACATTTCATGCACTTACCTTTCTCTGTGTAAAAAAATACTGATGCACACCTCCTTTAAAATTTGTTATCTTATCTTGAAATGCATCAAATTTCTCCCTTTGGATAAAGATTTTTACCTTTGCATTTTGGGATGATAAACTAGGGGAAAACATTTTTTTAAATGGGTCTAGGTCAGATAGACAACTCAGTTGCAAGAACAAGTTTGGCTGAAGTTTTGCTTCCATGTTGTAAACTCCATGGCTCTCTGACATTTGACACATGAAAATATTGGTAAACTATTAACAGAAGGTTATGCATTTTTAATAGCAAACCATAAGCTATTGAATCTAAATGATAAAGCAATGTATATTTTATTAAATAATTCATTGTTTTATTAAACACGAAATAAAATTTAATTAATATATGTTTGTTTGATTAATACAACACAGCATTGTTTTAATTATAGCTTTTTGAGGCAAAATGATTTGGAGAATGATTTTCCCTTTGATAACATCGTTGACTGTGCTGCTTTCCAGTCATTGCTACATTTACTGTAGTGGACATTCATTATTTTCCCAGCAAGTTATTATATAAATTCACCTCTGGAAGTGGCTCTAAAGAGAAGAAATGGAAACTAAAAGATACCCAAAACTATAAGGTACATGGAGAGAGTTTGGAAAGGGTGTTGGTGATAGAATGGTTGTTTTCAAACAAAAAAATTGTAATTTTTAATGAAATAGATTGCCGAGGCATTGCTTGAAAATAATCAATGCCTGCTGCAGAAGAACTACTTACAACATTAACTAGGATAAACAGGCAGCTTGATGGGAGAGAGCCATTGTTGATTAAGACCAAGGTTTGGTGTTTAGAAAGTTAGTGACATTTGGTACGATGGAGGAGGAAATGCTCTCAGAAAAATGCTCAGTTCAAATAGTAAATGTGGAAAATTAAGAATAAAGCATATATGAACATATGGATTTGTATGGCACAGTTCAAAGCACTGCATATTGAATGGATTAATTTCAAAAGTAATCACCGCTATTGTATAGACAAAGATAGCAGCTAATTTGGATTCAGCAATTTTTTTCATCAAGTTTATTTATAATTGATAAGTTCAACTGTATTACTGATAATGATTGAAGATTAACGACTTGTCTGTTAAGTAACTCAACAGAAAGCTTACACCTCTGGCAAAGCAGCAGTCATCAGTATTGCCCCTAAGATGATGGTCCAAAGTTTTGGATAGAATTGGAGCTCAGAATACTTCTGCCACAGTAACTGTGTGAGCAGAGATACACTGACAGCATTAACGACATGATTAAATTTACAGCGAGTTCTTCACATTGTCAGTACTCGTACTGTATATGCAGCCCTTCAACCCCAGTCAAAGATCTTGATAATTCCTTTATCATTAGAGGGCTCATTATCTATTCATAAAATCCAAAAGTATTTATAAGCTTTATTATCACATGAGAATTATACGTAAACATTTAACTCATCCAAATTTAATTTATGAGAATTTATCAGAAGTTATGAGAAAGGCAAGATGTGGAAACCATGAAGAACGGTGGAGATACCATCCAAATTTTAAAAAGAGATCCAGGAGTCTTGAATGCATTTGATAGAAATAACTGAAGTCTAGCTTACTTTCCTAGCTCAAGTAGCTCTATCCTTGTTGGCAGGTGGTTGGAAAATCACATTACACATCTAACGTGGTCTGATTAAATCTAAAATGAACTGTACATGTCACATCACAAAGAAGTTTAGTATTTGTTTTGTAGATAATATTTTATCTGTGATCTTTGGTGCTATTTGCATCAAGGAATGAAGGGAGATCTTCCTCTGATTGGCCCTTCTTTTGTCTTTCCCACAGTAATCTGGGGAGCAAGAAATATTTAGTCTTTGGCCATAACAGTCATAACATCTCCTCCTTGCTTTCTGCCAATGCAGGCATATCATGAGGTAGTGTACTTAGCCCACTGCTCCACTCTACATTAATGGCCATGTGGCTGGGCACTGCACAAACGCCATCTGTAAATTCACTGAAGACAACACCGTTGCTGGCAAAATCACAGATGGTGAAGAGGAGGTGTACTAGAGCAAGATAGATCGGCTGGTTGAGTGGTATCATAACGACAACCATACACCTAATGGCACCAAAAGCAAGGTATTAATTGTGGATTTCAGAAAAAGGAAATCAGGAGAACACACTCCAATTCCCATCATAGGATGTGGAAGGAGTGAGCAGTTTCAAGTTCCTGGGTGCCAACATCTCAGGGCATCTATCCTGGACCCAACATATTGATGCAATAGTGAAGAATGCATGTAAGTGGTTATATTTTCATTAGGAGTTTAAGATGATTTGGTATGTCACCAAACCTTTTCACAAACATATACAGATGGACTGTGGAAAGTGTTCTGACTGACTGCATTATCACCTAATATGGAAACTCTAAACCACAAGGTCAAAAAAGACTGCAGAGAGTTGTAAACTCAGCTCCATATGGGAATGAACCTTCCCGTCATTGGGCACATCTTTAAAAGGTGGTGCCACAGGACGGTGACATCAATCATTAAGTGCTCTCACCTTCAGAGACATGCCCTCTTCTTTTTACTACTATCACGATGGAGGTATAGGAGATAAAGACCCACACTTAATAATTTACAAAGAGCTTCTTACCCTCTTTCATCAAACTTCAGAAGGTCCATGAACCTATGAAGACTACATCACTATTTGTATTTTGTGCTATTATAACCATATAACAATTACAGCACAGAAACAGGCCATCTTGGCCCTTCTAGTCCGTGCCTCACCTCGTCCCACTGGCCCGCACTCAGCCCATAACCCTCCATTCCTTTCCTGTCCATATACCTATCCAATTTTACTTTAAATCCTGCCTCTAACACTTCTACTGGAAGCTCTTATTATATTTATCTATTACCTTTTATCTATTATAGAAACAGTTTTTTTTATGTCTTGCACTGTACTATCAGAAAACATCAAATTTCACGACATATGTTAGCGATAATAAACCTGATTCTGATTCTGTATAGATGCCTAATTAGTATTTATTATGTGAATGAAGAATAAATTAGAGAATATTTATGAGAAATTCCATATTTCTTCTTTAAATCATGTGTTTTAATAACCTTACATGCTCTGTTAATCAAATATTTAACCGTTGAAACCTACCCTGAAGAATATCATGGGAAATTCATCAAAATCTTGATACTTCAATATTTTTGTCACATCAACAGCCAACCCTTTGCTTTGAGAATAAATCACAAATTTAGGTGCAGGTCCATTCCTCTTGGGCCAAAGTCACTCCAGAAATAGGATCTAAATTATTCTTTTGGCCCTAAGGGAAAGACAACTGTCAACCTGCACTTAACATACTTCCATGTAGCTGATTCATTAGGGAACTATAAATAGGGACCATTCACTCCCTGGCAACATGCCTTGAGAGCCTTGCAATGAAGGAATGAGGCAAGGTGGAGGCACTCTTATATTTGTCCTGGCAACCTCTCAGTTAATTTATTTGGGGAAAATATTTGGGAGGAATTTTTATTCGTCAATTGGCCTCTTTATCTCATTGTGTTTGAAGAATATTCATACAGAAGGCTTAAAACAACGGAATTGGCTTTAGGCTTCTGGTTACAAAAGACTTGCTTTATGACCCTGGAAATACCAATCAGCCCTGTAGTCTAATCAATAAGCGGATGTGCTTAAGCAACCTTCGGGGGGGGGGGGGGGGAATGTGGGGAACAAAGACATTTTTGCCTGCAGGAAAGAAAGAAATTGTATTGATATTCCTAGGTTATCCCTGGTTGACTTAGCACCTAGCATTTTTTTATGGGAGAAGCATTTGAGCTCAGTTTATGGTGTGGTATTCCTGGGGCATTGATATGAAAAGGCAGCAAGGTTGGGCCAAAGATTGTGTTGTGTCTGTGCACAACTACATTATATCAATTAAATAAAAGCACGCACACGGGAGATGGCTTTAACTGGTGTATTCACATTGCAGCAAGAAAGAGAGAGAACAATGCACATGCATAGACGTCAGCGCATGCACAGGCAACAGATCAATATGTAGTGCTGAGAGGGAGGGGTCATTACTCTAAAAGAAATAGATCTAAACATTATACTTCCCCCCCTTTAGATTAATGCAACATATAACTATATATGTACAAAACACTCAATTTCTCTGTCATAAACCCACATTCCAAATAACCATGCTTTCAGAATAACAGTCCATAACTAGCTTCACAGCTCTAGGGTTTCAATCTTTTGTGTGGCGCTCTGTTTCTTTCAGGATAGCGCATATGGACCTGTGGAGTGGCATCGGGTTTGGTAGGTAAGACAACATTCTCAGTTTCCGACATCACATTGCTGTCAGAGACTTCAGAAGACCATAAGACATAGGAGCAGAATTAGGCCATTTGGCCTGCTGAATCTGTTCCACCATTAAATCATAGCTGATCCTTTTTTTTGCCCCTCAACCCCACTCCCCAGCCTTCTCCTCATAACCTGTGATGGCATGTCCAATCAAAAACCTATCATGTTCTGCCTTAAATACACCCAAAGACTGAGTCTCCACAGCTGCCTACATAATAAATTGCACAAATTCACCACCCTCTGGCTAAAGAAATTTCTCTGCACCTCTGTTTTAAATGGATGCCCCTGTATCCTTAGACTGTGTCCTCTTGTCCTAGACTCCCCCACCATGGAAAACATCATTTCAATAACTACTCTGGCAAGGCCTTTCAATATTCGAAAAGTTTCAATGTGATTCCCCCCCCCCCCCCCACCATCCTTCTAAATTCCAGCAAGTACAGACACAGAGCTATGAAACGTTCCTTGTATGATAACCATTTCATCCCCTGAATCATCCTCGTGAACCTCCTCTGAACCCACTCCAATGCCAGCACATCTTTTCCCAGTTCTGATCAATTTCAACTTGCCCAAGACCATGTAGTCCAGGGATGGCCAACATATGACACAAGCACCAAAAGTGGTGCATTGGATGACTAGAAGTGGTGCATTGCACCCCAGTGATAATAATAAAAAAGTAAGCCTACTCATGCAAAAAGTATTAACCAAAAACCGATTTGTAGAAGAAAAAAAATCTATAACAGGAATTCAAGTAGCTTAGAGCTAGAAATGGGTTTTACTGAGAATAAATTTAAAACTTAGCAATTATTTCTAGCGATTTTATTATTTCATGCACATCTTTTGGCGAATGTTATCTTCTTTCACATTAATCTGTTTTCAATTAAAACAAAACGTTCAATGAGTCAAACTAGGAAAGAAGGACTTCTGTTCTGCAGTCGTTCCATAACTGTTCAATACACGTTTGATACTTGTTTGATCCAGAAGCGCCAGGCGTCTGCACCAGCAGTGTGTCGCAGCATTTTGCCAGTCAGTTTACAAATGACACTTGTGCATTACGGAGTTGTGCTTTGTTCTTCCTTGTGAACATTTGCAGTTTTGTCCTTTTTTGAAAATTAAGCCTTGTTTTTATATTCAGTTATCCATCACAGTGCAAAAGAAAATGAGCAAAAGAAAAGCAAAACGTGATAGTAAGCGTGAATTCAATGAACAGTAGGAAAATTAGTTCTTATTTACAGCGGGATGGTCAGGAAAACCATTGTGCATTGTTAGTGAAAACACTTTCTCACATAATAGAAGACATGATCTTAATAGACACTGTAAAATACAACATCAGACTGAAATAGAAGGAAAACTGAAGCTAGAGCCTGAGTCTGAGTTACGGAAAGAATATGTGATTAAGAAAAAGGAATAAGTCAAAAGAAGACAAAATATATTTGTTAAAAGTCTCATTAAGGTAAGTAAGGTTTATCTTGTTTGTATATTAAATCAATATATCATGTAAAATGCTAAATATGTCTATATTAACATATTTTTACAAGAATTGCATGAGGGTACAAGTGTTGTATGGCACATCTGAACTTGTGCGTGAAAAAACTGACATATGGAATGTAAAAGGTTGGCCACCCCTGAAGTAGTCTAATATCTGAATGATTAGTCCCAATCCATACTGCCTCCAGCTGAATTGACAATCCAAATCCTTGAATTTCCCTACATAAAGATGCACTGTTATTACTCTGTTGTGCTAATTGAGCATGCCTAATTGTGGTCCTTTTGTAAACATTTGTTTATAAGTGACTGAAAAATAAATCTTTTTCAATTTTAGAAATTTTATTAACTCATTTGCAACTCAGATATCATATTTCATACAGTGGCTCTCCTGCTGCTTCATTTTATGGAAGATTTCAGACGACAGGACAGAACCAGCTTAACCACTGCTGAAGGTATTTATGTTTTTTTTAATGGGAAACATCAAATTAGCAAATCAGACTGTTCCTTCTAGCCTTTTTTCTTAGAAATCTCTACATATAATTGATAGATAGAGAAAGAATTCTCCTAATTAAATTTTCACTATTAAGTGTCATACTACACAGAAACAGGCTCATCAGCCCACCTAGTGCCAACCATCAAACACCCATTTATAGTAACGATACACTAAAGCCATTCTATTTTTCTCTATTCCTGGTAACTCTCATTAGATTCTAAAACATATCTACATACCACAAGCAATTGACTAACCTGCACATCATTAAAATGTGGGAGGAAACCGGTGCCCAGAAAAAGCTAATGCAGTCACAGGGAGAACATCCAAACAGTACTCAAGCAGCACCTGACACTAGGATGGAAGCCAGATTGCTGGAACTGTGAGGTTGCAACTCTACAGACTATGCCACTCTGCCACCTAAGATATTTCCAAATATTTTGTGTGCATACTGGCATTTATGAGCACCAGTCATCACCCTTTGTGAAAGGATACAAATAGAATAATGATTATATTCCAACAAGTCCTTCACGTGGATTGCCTATGTGACTAGCTGCCCTTTACCATCATCTGCTTCCAAGGATTACATTCAAATATTATCTCAAGTTACATACACCTTTCTTGTGGATACATTAATATTCTAATTCACAGAATTAGAAATTAAGAGATCAGGAACACTCACACCAAGCAAACAGAGAACTGGAGTATCAAGCACAGGCAACACTGAGTATCAACAAAACAGATTTCATGGGAGATGGAAGAATAATGTTGGAAGAGTACTGTTTGAAAGTTCTCCCTAAGGCAGGCTGCATCACTGTCTGGAATGGAGGGGAGGGCTACTGCAAAGAACCAAAAGAAGCTGCAGAGGGTTGTAAATTTAGTCAGCTGCATCTTGGGTACTAGCCTACAAAGTATCCAGGACATCTTCAAGGAGCGGTATCTCAAAAAAAGGCAGTGTCCATTATTAAGGACCTCCAGCACCCAGGGCATGCCCTTTTCTCACTGTTACCATCAGGTAGGAGGTACAGAAGCCTGAAGGCACACACTCAGTGATTCAGGAACAGCTTTTTCCCCTCTGCCATCCGATTCTTAAATGGACACTGAACCCATAAACACTACCTCAATTTTTGATATATATTACTTCTGTTTTGGCATGATTTTTAATCTATTCAATATACGTATAGTGTAATTGATTTACTTATTTTTATTGTTACTTTTATTTCCTTCTACATTATGTATTGCATTGAAATGCTGCTGTTAAGTTGACAAATTTCATGACGCATGCCAGTGATAATAAACCTGATTCTGATTCTAAATAATGTCTAGATTGAGTGTTTATATTTTTATTTAATGAGGCATTAAGAAGTACAGACAGAGTCCATGGATGAGAGGCTGGTTCCTGTGATGTGCCCACAACATGCTTCTTGCAGTCAAATGTAGAGCAGGGCCGTACCAAGCCATTATGCATCTGTACAAAATGCTTTCAATGGTGCATCAATAAAAAATTGTTAAGAGTCAACATAGGCAATTTATCTACTGATTACTATTTTGGGCAATTGGGCAATTATTTGTGCTCTGTGTAAAAATATCACAATTTGCAAAAGGACATTACTTTCATATACTTTCATAAGAGGAATAATGTAAAGAGATAAAGATTTCAAATTCCAAATTTTTTATGGGAACGTTTTATAAGACCATAAGACATAGGAGCAGAATTCAACCACTGATTCCATTGCCTCTGCTCTGTCATTCCATCATGAGTGATTAATTAACCGTCTCATCCCATTTTCCTGCCTTCTCCCAGTAACCTTTGATGCAAGACCTATCAGCCTCTACTTTAAATATATCCATTGACTTGGCCTCCACAACCATAATTCCACTGATTGACCAGCTTCTAGTTAAAGAAATTCCTACTCATTCTCTTTTCGAAATGGCAATCCCTCTATTCTGAGTCTAACCCAGAAGATGACCTGGTCCTTGGACTGATCTTAACATTGAATAGAGCCCAAGGACTGACAGTTGACATCTTGGGAATATGTTGGAGTCGACTGTTAACAATGAAGTTTCGGGGTACTTAGAGGCACATGATAAAATTGACCAAAGTCAGCATAATTTCCTAACGGGAAAACTTGCCTGACAAATCTGTTAGAATTTTTTGAGGAAATAACATGTGGCATAGACAAATGAAAATTGCTGGATGCTGGCAACTTGGATTTTCAGAAGACCCTTGACAAGTTACTTCACATGAGGCTGCTTAGCAAAATAAGAGAGTATGGTATTACATACTGGCATGGATAGAGCATTGGCTGATTGGCATTATTGGCTTTAAGTGACTAGTGATGTTCCACAGGGGTCGGTGTTGGGAACCGTATCTTTTTGTGTTGTACGTCAATAATTTGGATGATAGAATTGATGGCTTTGTAGCCAAGTTTACAAATGATACAAAGATAGATGGAGGATTAGGTAGCTTTGAGGAAGCAGAGAGGATGCACAAGGACTTAGACAAATTAGGAGAATGGGCAAAAAAGTGGCAGATGAAATCCAGTGTCAAGAAGTGAATGGTTATGTACTTTGGTAGAATAAATAAAAGCATTAAGCCTTTTCTAAAGGGAAAAAAATCAAATTCTGAGGTGCAAATGGATTTAGGAGTCCTGTTGCATTATTCCCTAACAGTTAACGCAATGTTTGCATTCATTTCAAGAAGACTTGACTATAAAAACAAAAATGCTTTCTGAGGCTTTCTAAGGCACTGGTGAGGCCTCACTTGGAGTATTATGAGCAGTTTTAGACCCCCATCTAAGAAAGGATGTGCTGTCATTGGGGAGGGTTCAAAGGAGGTTCAGCAAAATGACTCAGTGAATGAAAGGCTTATCATATAAGGAGTGTTTGATGGCTCTGGACCTGTGCTCATTGGAATTCAGAAAAGTAAGAGGGGACTTCATGAAACCTATCATATGTTGAAAGGCCTAGATAAAGTGGATGCTTCTAATAGTGGGGAGTCCAGGACCAGAAGGTACAATCTCAGAATAGAGGAACATCCATTTAGAATGGAGATGAGGAGGAACTTCTTTAGCCAGAGAGTAGTGAATCTATGCAATTCGTTGTCACAAGCAGCTGTGGAAGCCAGGTAATTGGGTGTATTTAAGGTAGAGTTGATAGGTTCTTGATTAGTCAAAGGGTGCAAGGTTACGGGGTGAAGGTCAGCGAATAGAGTTGAGAGGGAAATGGATCAGCCATGACCAAATGGTAGAGCAGACTGAAGGGCTAAATGGTCTAATTCTGCTCTCATGCCTTATAACCTTACGGTCTTATCTTGCCAACCACTGAAGTTAGGCTAACTGGCCTATAATTTTCTTCCTTCTGCTTCACTCCCTTCTTAAAAAGTGGAGCGACATTTGCAAATTATTATTCTTTCAAAACCATTCCAGGAACTAGTGATTCTTGAATGATCATTACTAATGCCTCCACAACCTCCTCGGGTACCTCTTTCAGAACCTTGGTGTGTAGTCCATCTGATCCAGATAACTTATCTACATTCAGCTTCCAAAGCACCATCTCCTTAGTAATAGCAACTATGCTCACTTCTGCCCCTTAATACACTTAAATTTTTGGCATATTGCTGGTGTCTTCCACAGTGAAGAATAAAGTTCATCTGCTATTTCTTTGTCCCCCATTACTATGTCTCCAGCGTCATTTTCCAACAATCCAATTTCCACTCTTATCTCTCTTTATATATCCAAAATAAAACTCCTTTTTGGGTGTATCCTCCTGTGGGTGCCACAGTCATGTAGCAATTAGTATAATGCTATTACAATGCCAGTGATCTCTGATAAGGGTTCAATTCCCACCATGTTCTCCCAATGACCAGATGGGTTTCCTCTGGATGCTCCAGTGCCCTCACACACTCCAAAGATGTATGGTTGGTGATTTGTGGACATGCTATGTTGGTGTCAGAAGACTGACGATTCTTGCGGACTGCCCAGCACAACCTTCGATAATTTGACTTGACACAAATGACGCATTCCACAGTACATTCCAAAGTACATATGACAAATAAAGCTAATCTTTATCTTTAAAGGTAAATATTTTAAATAGTTCCATATTTTCAAGATAATTAGTTAAAAAGGATAATTAGATATCTCTTGTTAAACTTCATCATAAAGACAATAAGACTCAAAAGATAGCGCTTAAACAAAAAATATTAATTTGCAAAGAAAAATACATCAAACCTCTTGTGCATACATCAGACAGTGTTCTCTGTAATATGATTTCTCCACAGGGGTTGGAACTAGCTGAGCATTGTGTACATCAAATACACCAACTCCCAAACAGTAGGGAAACTAAAAGATACAATAAAAAATGCAGCTGTGCATCAAAGTCCTAAAAGAGATTCACATAGATAAGTAATACAGTGTGAATAAACTTAAGCAGTCATAATGGCTTAAATCTCTTCAAGGGAAAGGAACAGCAGCTCATTGCAGCTTGGGAACAGAAGCTCTATTATCATGCAGATGGTAAAGAAATTGGATCAAGCATTCAATCTGAATCCCCAACAATTATGACAATTGGTATTTGTTGGCACGATCGTCATAATTGATCCTGCCACTGCAGGATCATCTTCCTCAAGATTGTGGGACAGTTTTTCAACCTGTTCCTCTAAATGTGGCTCAACACTGACCCATTTCTCTGAATCAATATTGATAAGAAATTCATAGCATCACTCAGTGGAACTACTGTCATCAAGAGAAGATCCAGCTCATTACCAAGACTAGAACATGAATGGATCCAGGCTGTCACTACAAAACTCAATGAAGGCCCTTAAAAGGCAAAAGTCTTGTTAGAAGTACTAAGGTCTTTAGAAAGCCTGTTATTCCTCAAGGATATCAGTCTTGACACCAAGGGTACTATTACTTCCTAGGACTTACGGCCAAGTTGATCCTGGATTTTCATGTAAACAAGTCTTACTTACAAATCCCTTCAGGCAGGAAATCTATCATCCCCTCCTGATCTAACCAATATCAGACTCCAGAAGTCCCAATCTGGTTGATACATAAAAGTCCTCAGACATTTTTTGACAACACGAGGAATGAATTGAATGGAGTGAATCAGTTTCTGTCATGAAGAAACTAGAATTTCTGACAAAACTTACCTGAAAATGCCTATTGTTGGTTTTTGTACTCAAATGCTGGGCCCTGGTACCATTGAGGATCAGAAATTTGTTAGAGCCTCCTCCTCCACTAGATATTTAATTTCCAAGGCAACACAGAAAGAAAAAAAAAATGACCAGACGTTGAGCTATTTCTTAAATGGACAAAATAGCTTCAACATAGGTACCAAATTTGAACACAGAATAGTTGACCTTTTGAAGTCTTCACAAGCATCTAGGAAAATGGACTTTAAATTGGGAGAGTTGACTGATAGACAAGCAGCAGTCTGACACAGCTGTATTCACAGAATCATCCCTTATACACAATATGACAGACAGTTCTATCACAAACTCTGAATACATTCTGTCCTGGTGCCAGGACAGATCAACCAGAAGTTGTGATACAATATACATAGGTTTGAATCAAGATCACATGAAGTCTCAAAGAATCATAAGACCATAAGACATAGGAGCAGAATTAGGCCATCTGGCCCATCAAGTCAGCTCCGTCATTCAATCATGGCTGATCTTTTTTTCTATCTCCTCCTCAACCCCAGTTCCCAGCTTTTCTCCTGTAACCTTTGATGCCATGTCCAATCAAGAATCCATCAATCGCTGCCATAAATACACCCAACAACCTGGCCCCCACAGCTGCATGTGGCAACAAATTCCACAAATTCACCACTCTTTGACTAAAAGAAATTTCTCCGCATCTCTGTTTTGAAAGGGCGCCCTTTTATGCTGAGGCTGTACTCTCTTGTCCTAGACACTCCCACCGTGGGAAACATCCTTTCCACAACTACTCTGTCTAGGTCTTTCAGCATTCAAAGACCTGCAAGTGCCTATTGAAATCCCCCCTCATCCTTCTGAATTCCAGCAACTACCAACCCAGAGCAATCAAACTGTTCCCTTTCATTCCTGGAATCATCCTTGTGAACCTCCTCTGGACCCTCTCCAATGCCAGCACATCTTTTCTAAGTTGAGGGGCCCAAAACTGTTCACAACACTCAAGGTGAGATCTCACCAGTGCCTTATAAAGCCTCAGCATTGCATCCTTGCTGTTGTATTCTGGACCTCTTGAAATAAATGCTAACATGTCATTTGCCTTCCTCACCACCTACTCAACTTGCAAGTTAACCTTTAGGCCCAGGGTTTTCTGCATAAAGACTTCCAACTCCCTCTGCATCTCAGAGATTCTCAGGGATTTTCTCCCCCTTTAGAAAATAGTCTCACATTTACTTCTACTACCAAAGTACATGACCATGCATTTTCCAACATTGTATTTCATTTGCCACTTTCTCCTAATCTAAGTCATTCTGCATCCTACCTGTTTCCTCAACACTACTTGCCCGTCCACTAATCTTTGCATCATCTGCAAACTTGGCAACAAAGCCACCTATTCCATCATCTAATTCATTTATATACAACATAAAAAGAAGTGTTCTTAACACCAACCCATGTGAAAGACCACTAGTCACTGGCAATCAACCAGAGAAGAATCTTTTTATTTCTACTCGCTGTCTCCTACCAATGCTCTAACCATTCAGGGTCCCAAACAATCCTTCCAGGTGAGGCAACACTTCACTTGTGAGTCTGTTGGGGTCATCTATTGCATTCAGTGCTCCCAGCGTGGCCTCCTCTCCATTGGTGAGACCCGACGCAGATTGGGGGACTGCTTCATCGAGCACCTCCACTCCGTCCGCCACAACAGACAGGATCTCCCGGTTGCCACCCACTTCAACTCTGCTTCACATTCCCATTTGGATATGTCCATACATGCCCTCCTCTACTGCCTTGATGAGGCCAAACTTCGGTTGGAGGAGCAACACCTCATATACCGTCTGGGTAGTCTCCAGCCCCTTGGCATGAAAATTGAATTCTCCAATTTCCGGTAATTCCCTCCCTCTCCCTTCCCCCATCCCAGTTTCACTCTACCTCCTCCTCCAGCTGTGTATCACCTCTCTCATGATTCTGCCTTCTTCTACTACCCATAGTGCTTTCCCCTTACATTCCTTCTTCACCTTTCCTGCCTGTCCCCTCCCTGCTTCCCCTCCCCCACCCCTTGATCTTTCCTCTTACTGGTTTTTCACCTGGCACCTACCAGCCTTCTCCTTCCCACCCTCCCTTACCTTCTTTATAGGGCCCCTGCCCCCTCCCTCTTCAGTCCTGACAAAGGGTCTCGGCCCAAACCATTGACTGCTCGTTTCCACGTATGCTGCCCGACCTGCTGAGTTCCTCCAGCTTGTTGTACGTGTTGCTTTGACCCCAGCATCTGCAGTGTACTTCCTGTTTATAATGCTCTAACCATGTTAGTAACTTTCCTGTAATACCTTGGGCTTATAACTTGGTAAGCAGCCTCATGTGTGGCATCGTGTCAAAGGCCTTCTGAAAGTCCAAATATGCAACATCTACTATATCCCTTTTATCTATTCTACTTGTAATCTCCTCAAAGAATTCCAACAGGTTCATCAGGCAGGAGTTTCCCTGAAGGACACCATGCTGATTTTGTACTATCTTGTCCTGTGTCATCAAGTACTCCAGTACCTCATCCTTAACAATTGACTCTAATATCTTCCCAATCACTGAGGTCAGGCTAACTGGTCTATAATTTCCTTTCTGCTGCCTTTCTTCTCCTTTCTTAAAGAGTAGAGTAACATTTGTCATTTCCCAGTCCTCTGATGTATCAAGTGAAATGTAGCCAAAGAATCCTTCTTATTACCGCCTACCCTCCCTCTCTGTTGATTCAATGCACCTCTAAGTTGAGCGGCAACTTGAAAATCAAAAGGAAATAGATCAGTTGAGGACATCAAAGTCCAGAACTAAAATTGGCTTGGCAGCACGACTACGCAATGAGATGTCCAAGTTCTAAAGGACATAGCTCCCAAGTTCGATTGATAACAAGTAGTGAGTGATCCCACATGCAGGAAGTCCTACTTAATCTTATGTAATCAGGTTCATTGGGCCAGAAGGCCCTGTTACTGAGCTGTATCTCAAAATACATAAAAATAAATAACTGGGATAAAGCAGAATGGATCTGGTGGATCCCTGAAGCTCATAAATCATGAGAAGGAGAAGTGTACAATCTGTAACTTTTTGAACTTCAAAGTTCAAAGTAAATTCATTATCAAAGTACATATACAGTATATAACCATATAACAATTACAGCACGGAAACAGGCCATCTCGGGCCCTTCTAGTCCGTGCCGACGCTTACACTCACCTAGTCCCAGTGGCCCACACTCAGCCCATAACCCTCCATTCTTTTCCTGTCCATATACCTATCCAATTTTACTTTAAATGACAATACCGAACCTGCCTCTACCACTTCTACTGGAAGCTTATTCCACACAGCTACCACTCTCTGAGTATATCACCATATACTACCTTGAAATTCATTTTCCTGCAGCATTCACAGTAGAACAGAGAAATACAATAGAATCAGTGAAAAACAAACAACATGAAAAGAAGATTAGACAGAGACTGTAGATAGATAGAAGCTGAGAACATGAGTAGCAGACTTCTTGGAAGTGAGTCCATAGGTTGTGGAATCAGTTCAGAGCTGAAGTGAGTGAAGTTATCCATGCTGGCTTAAGAGCCTAATTGATGATCCGCTGAGGTTGGGTGAGACTAGAACTAGAGGTTTTAGCGGTGAAAGGACAAATATTTAAGGGGAATTTCTTCATTCAGAAGTTGCTGCTAGTGTGGAACGAGCCGGCAGAGCAAGTGGTGGATCTGGGTACAATTTCAACACTTAAGTGAAGCTTGGCTAAGTAAATGGATGGGAGAGCCATGGAGGGCTAATGGTCCAAGTGCACGCCAATGGGACTGGTGGTGTGGGACCCAAGGCTCTTGTACCTCCTTCCCAATGGTTTGGCATATACATTACTGTACTGTTTACTATTGAGGCCCCATGTGCCACCTACGCACTAAGGGTTCAGATGACAACTGGGGAGGGTAACTCTGGTTCAATGAGGAATGTGGAAGGACATATCTAGAGCACCATCAGGCACATCTAAATATGAGGTGCCATCCTGGCAGAGCGTTATATTATCTTCATTTATCAGTTCAAAGCTCTGCAATCCTATAATGGACAATTAAAGCGATAATAGGACGAATAGTCTCCAAGAGCATATCCATCTTCAATGATGAAATGGGTATTTGAATGTTAAAGGCTAGATAATGCATTTGTAACAATGGTCAGCCAGAAGTGTCGAGATAATAATTCATCTTGACTTATCCGTAACAGAAACAAGTCTTCAGCTAATTCAGTTCACTCCAAATAACATCAACAAGTGGCTGCGAGTAACGGCTATAACAGATATCTTGAGATCAGATAGCATACAAGGTACTGTAGCGATGTGCTACAGACAGCACTGAAATAACGACACACAGTCGGTAAGTCATTTTGGGGCTAGTTTATTCAAACTTCGCGGCGCTGGCATTTAATCCCTAGCGCCCGCCCTCTCCAGGTGGAAATGACATCAGAGGTGCATTACCAAAGTCTCCCCCCGCGTGCTGGCTATTTGTGAGCCGGTTCGCCTGCGCAGAAAGTGGTTCGCCACATAACCCCCCCCCCCCCGAGAACTGGTGATACACCCCCCAATGTCCACAGTCTGGATCAGCCTCTGTTTGGGAGGTCTGCCTCTGCGCCGCGGTGCCTGAACCTCGACCGGCTGCGCCAAGTCCACATGGGCTGGTTTTAGTCGGTCCACCGTGAAAACCTCCTCTCTCCCCCCAATGTCCAGAACATACGTGGACCCGTTGTTGTTGATCACCTTGAACGGCCCATCGTACAACCGCTGTAGCGGTGCCCAGTGTCCGCCCCTTCGTACAAACACAAACTTACAGTTCTGCAGGTCTTTGGGTACATGGGTTGGGGTCCGTCCATGCTGTGAAGTTGGCACGGGGCCCAAGTTGCCGAGCCTCTCGCGTAGTCTGTCCAGGACTGCTGCGGGTTCTTCCTCTTGCACCCTTGGGGCTGGTATGAACTCTCCTGGGACGGCCAGGGGTGCGTCGTACACCAACTCGGCCGACGAGGCATGTAGATCCTCTTTGGACGCTGTGTGAATTTCAAGCAGGACCCAGGGAAGCTCGTCTACCCAGTTAGGTCCTGTTAGGCGGGCCATGAGAGCCGACTTCAAGTGACAGTGGAAGCGTTCCACTAGTCCATTCGAACAGCATTCGGAGGAACTTGAACAGGCCGGATGGGGTGATAAATGCTCTTTTGGGGATGTTTTCAGGGTGCACCGGGATTTGATGGTACCCCCAGACGAGGTCTACTTTGGAAAATATTCTTGCCCCGTGCAGGTTTGCTGCAAAGTCCTGTATGTGCGGCATGGGGTAACGGTCTGGAGTGGTAGCCTCGTTCAGTCTGCGCTAGTCGCCATATGGTCTCCAACCCCCAGCTGCTTTGGGCACTATGTGCAGGGGGAAGGCCCATGGGCTGTCGGACCTCCGTACGATCCCCAATTCCTCCATCTTCTTGAACTCCTCCTTTGCCAGGCGGAGCTTTTCCGGGGGGAGTCTTCGTGTGCGGGCATGGAGGGGTGGTCCCTTGTTTGGGATGTGGTGCTGAACCCCGTGTCTGGGCATGGCTGCTGTGAACTGCGGTGCCAGAATCGATGGGAAGTTCAAATTCTGGTGAATTCGTTGTCCGACAGTGTGGTGGAGTCCAGGTGTGGGGCCGGCAACTTGGCTTCACCCAGGGAGAACGTCTGGAAAGTCTTGGCATGTACCAGTCTTTTCCCTTGCAAGTCGACCAGCAGACTGTGAGCTCACAGGAAGTCCACCCCCAGGAGTGGTTGGGCTACGGCGGTCAGTGTGAAGTCCCACGTGAACCGGCTGGCGCCGAACTGCAGCTGCATTGTGCGGGTGTCGTAGGTCCGTATCGTGCTGCCGTTTGCGGCCCTCAGGGTGGGTCCTGGCTTCCTCGTGCGGGTGTCGTACCCCGTCGGGAGCAAGACGCTGATTTCCGCTCCGCTGTCGACCAAGAAGCGGTGTCCTGACTGTTTGTCCCAGATGTACAACAGGCTGTCCTGGTGGCCAGCCGCCATAGTCATTAGCGGCAGCTGGCCCTGGCCCTGGCCCTTGCAGGGCGGGTGACAACAGCGGGCTTTTGTACCCCACCGCTGGTGGTAGAAACACCACTGTTCACTGTCCTCCTCACTCCTGCCTCTGTGTTGTGTACGCCCCCCTGCCGGGCCTGGTCTGGTCTGCTGTTGGGCGTGTGGCCTGGTAATCTGACTGACGGACGCCACGCTCTCCCTCGTGGCTTTCCACAGCATGTCTGCCCGGGCTGCCACCTTCCGGGGGTCGCTGAAATCTGCGTCGACCAGCAGCAGATGTATGTCCTCGGGCAGTTGCTCTAGGAACGCTTGCTTGAACATGAGGCAGGGCTTGTGTCCGTCAGCCAGGGCCAGCATCTCGTTCATCAATGCTGACAGCAGCCTATCTCCCAAACCGTCCAGGTGAAGCAGGCGGGCACCCTGCTCACGCCGTGAGAGGCCAAAGGTCTCAATGAGCAGCACTTTGAATGCTTCATATTTGCCTTCTTCCGGGGGCAACTGTATGTAATCTGCAACCTGGGCGGCCGTCTCCTAGTCAAGGGCGCTCACCATGTGATAGTAACGCGTGGAATCAGAAGATATCTGCTGAATCTGGAACTGGGCTTCTGCTTGGCTAAACCACACGCGTGGTCACAGCGTCCAGAAAGTCGGCAGTTTCAGCGAAACTGCGTGAACAGATGAAGAGTCGGTCATCTTTGGTCCAAATCCTGTTTGGACCGTTGGGGTCACCAATGTAGTGATGTGCTATACACAGCGCTGAAATAACAACACGAAGTCGGTAAGTCGTTTCGAGACTAGTTTATTCAAACTTTGCGATGCTGGCATTTAATCCCTAGCGCCCGCCCTCTCCGGGTGGAAATGATGTCAGAGGTGCATTACCAAAGTCTCCCCCCGCGCGCTGGCTATTTGTGAACCGGTTCACCTGCGCAGAAAGTGGATCGCCACAGTACAGTAATAAACATCTAAACTCTAGAACTAATGAAAGTAGACTTTTTTTTTTCCCAGTGAGGTTAGATGAAACTAGAACTAGAGGTCATGGGTTAAGTGTGGTAGGTGGAATGTTTGAAGGGAACATCTTCACTCAGAAGGTGGTGAGAGTGTGGAATGAGCTGCCAGTGTAAGTACTGTACCTGGGTTTGATTTCAACATTTAAGAGAAGTACATAAATAGGAGGGGTCTGGACGGCTAATGGTCCAGGTGCAAGTCAATGGGACGAGGCAGAATAATAGTTCGACATGGCCTAAAGGGTCGGTGGGTTTGTTTCATGTGGTAGTGCTCCATGACTCTATAACCATTGACAGCTATAACTATGTTGTGCAAATAAACAGTAGGCTCAGAAGATGGAAATCCTATGGCAAATGACTCATGTCATGACCCCCTAAAGCCTTTTACTATCACTTTTTCTTAGTCAGAGTCATGGGATCATACAACAAGGTAAGAGGCCATTGAATCAATTCATCTACACTGACCAGTGGGCAGCCTTCTGTATTAATCCCATCGACCAGCACTTGATCAAATGTAGCTCAAGATCTCACCTAAACACTTCTTAAATGCTGTTAATGACCCAGTTTCAATCTCTCTGTCAGGCAGTATATTCCAGGTACTAGCATTCTCTGTGCAAATAAGGTACTGGGTAATAGTTAATTGGTCACTGTAAATTGTCCTGTGATTAGGATAGGTTTAAACATAGGTGAGTTGCTGGGCAGTTTTGGGCCAGAAGTGCTTGATCCACAATTTATCTCTAAATAAATAAATGCATATACAGTTTCTCCCTTATCCTAAAAACACATATATTAGAAACAACAAGGATCTCTAGATTGATCCTAATGGGATAACATTAGGCATCGACACCCAACCTGTGAACCCAGCTGCAACAACAACCCTTTACCATCATCCTCTGTCTTCTATTGTCAAGCTAATTTTAGATCTAGTTAGCTGAGGATACTATGGACCCTAAACTGTTGTACCAGACACCTATATGGGACTTAATCAAAGGCCTTACTGAATTCCAAGTACATCAAATGCCCCGTCCCCATTGATGAATTTTATTACCTCTTCAAAGAATTCAATTAAACTGGCCAGACAGGATCTGCTCTTGACAAAGCCATGTAGGCTGTCTATGTTTCATCTCTACCTTTCCAAGTGATCATTAATTCTCCCCCTCAGAAATTTTTGGAGTAGCACCATAATATAGTGGTTAGCACAACACTTTACAATACCAATGATCAGGGTTCAATTCCCTTTGCTGTCTGTAAGCAGTTTGTACTTTCTCCCTGTAAGCACATAGGTTTCTTCCAGGTGCTCCAGTTTCCTCCCATAATCCAAAGACATACCAGTTCGTTGATTAATTGATCATTGTAAATTGTCCCATAATTAGGCTAGGGTTAGATTGGGGGATTGCTGGGCAGCATGGCTTGAAGGATAGAAGGGTCTATCCACTCTGTATCTCAATAAATATGTATTATTTCATCTTCCAAGAGAGTTTCTTGGCATTGAGGATGATTTACCTCTATTCTTTTGGAGTCTGAGGAGTGAATGGTTTCTGCAAATTCTTACACAGATGGTGCAGGAGGGACCTGATGTAGCAGGTGGGTTTGCTGCTTCCACAAGTTTCCTTGGAATACTGTGTGTTCATGATACATGGTCCTGACACCTCAGTGTCATCCTGAATATTCCTTCTCTACTTCAAATCATACTGGCCATGAATTCCCAGGCGCCTGAGGGAATGCTGCACTTTTTTCTAAAAGGTTTTGATGACATCTTTGAATCTTTCCCCAGCCCCTCAGTAATTTCATCCCATGACAGACATCAGTAAAGACTGTCCACTTCACGAGCCCTGTGTAAGGCATATGGATAATGGGGCCTGCTCTGCAGAACTGGTTACACAATTACTGGGGGAGTTGGCTTCAGATAAGACACTGACGTTGGCTCATTTCTTCCGGTAGTCTTGGAAACAGCAATGGCTGCATCTCTGAGTGCTATGAGGCACCTGCTTTAGGTAATCCAAGTCTTTTAAATGCTTGGTAGGGTTTCCCAGCAGAGCATGAGTTTTGTGCCTTTCTCTGACAGAATACCCTTCACTTGTCTGGATGAGTGTAGTCCCATTTATACTCAGGAAGCTCATTATTGATAACAATAAAACAGCCTATTTGATTGGTATGTCACCCACTGCTCTACTCATTGCTCCCACAACTGGTGCAGAACGTGCCACCTTCAAAATCCACTACAATCACTCAGCAAGTCTATTCCAGCAACACCTCCTAAAGTTAGGTTCTCCACCACCAAAGAAACAGACTCCAGGTGTATTTGAACATCACGGCCAGCAGATTGCCCTCCAAGTTGCACACTCCTTTCTCAACAGCATTCGCCAGTAGGATTGCAACCATTCAATGAGCCTTACCCTCCACCTCAGGTTTTTTTTTTTTTTTTGCATTGAGCAATAAGTGTGCATCTCCTCAGATCCCCCAAAAAATGAATAAATAAAAGAAAAAAATCTCAAAAATTTACCCAAGTGAAATGACTCTGCAGCTCAATGCTGGCATAAACCCAAGCTGTTGCCATCTGTGTAGAAATTGAAACAGTAATCAGATAGATAATTTAAACTGTGCAACTACATTTTGAGTTAAACCAATTAGAGTAAATGGAATGGATGGTAATTGAAGCAGTGGCTTAAATGCAGCAACACCATCCCCCAGGATGTAATTTTGACATCTCCCATTTTGATTGAAATGAGGTTTGGTAGCCCCAGTTTATTCCTGCCAAACCAGAGACTGCAGTAGAGAGAACAGAAATCATATAAAAGGAAAAGATTTAGAAAAAAAAAATCATTTGAAGGAGAACACAGGAAATCTGACATTAAATATTTTAGCTGCTGGCTTTTCTAAATGAAGAACAATGGCTCTTTAACTAAGCAAAACAAATAATTGGAGAGTATTTTGAAAATCTGTAGAGCAATATATTTTATTATCCTGGCACTGATATATATTTGAGAAAGAGAATAAAGCAGAACCAACATGTTTAGCATCAGTTTGGCATCTCTCTTTGTGTAAAGTATGATTTCAACAATCAGAGTGTTTCATCTGACCTCTGCACTGCAACTCTGAATCGACAAGCTTTGAAATCACATGGTGTCTCTGAAAACTCAATATAGGGATTGATGAGCAAGATTTTGGTGAGTTGGTTAGGTAGTTTAGCACGGGGCTTCAAACAGCTCACAGGCCATCTGCTCTGCATTAGAAACATAGGGCTTCTCTTTCAACACTGGTAGATCCAACCTTGAGACAGCACTGTTGAAGCACAAGCAAGGTCACCAAGTGACAGGGTGTTGCAGTGAGATCTTAGATTGTGATCTTTCAACTTCTGCCTGCTGCTAATCAAAGCTGAGTCTTCCATTATTGAAGATGTAAATGCCACAATACAAAGGTGCTTGCATACTATGAAAGCGATCCAGCAATCTAAAATATAACATCCAAAACAAAGCATTGCTGCAGGCAGCAATACGCCATGTCATCAGAAAGCCAATAATCTCCAGTTCTGCCTTCTACTCTCTGGCAAATGAGAATGAAATGCAGCCAGTCCTCTTGGAAGAAAGTGGCAATGATTTGCTTCATGCATCACTGGATATAAAACTGTAAAATTTTGCAGATGATAAATATTGTTTGATGCCACAATCTGCATGCTTTGCCTTCCTCTGACAATGCTAGATACAGTCAAAAATATAGGATGCAAAATACAAAGCCAAGTGATGACACAGTTAACATATCAGATCAAATTATTGCAATACGATCTAGCCATATGTAGCTAACAGAAGGAAGATTTCCAAGAACACCTCCATCTTCAATGATAGTGGATTCCAGAGTGAATGTAATAAAGACTCAGATTCAGATTCATTTATCACGTGTGCATTGAAATGTGTCATTTCCGCTAAGAACCAACACAACTTTAAGAAATTCTAGGGATAGCGGCAAAAGTTGCCACACATTCTGATGTCAAAATAGCATATCCACAATGTTCAGCAGAATAACACAAGTAACAACAACAGCTGAACAACAGAAACAAAACAATAGCACCAAAACAAGCCCCTTTCCTACTACCTATGCATTTGCTCTCACACACAGACAACCCCAGGATAGAACACTTCTAACTCTCTGTGTCCAGTGGATGTGCAGACATAAGAACTCTGCCTTTTGCAGTGAAGTCACAGACTTTCAGACTTCTGATCCACCTTTGGGGATCAATCTTCATTATCAACACCATGACTCTCCAATAACATCTGAAACATTCATCCAGAAATGTTGAATGGATGATCCACCTTAACTTCCTCCTAACATTTCCACTATCTGGGAAAATCAATCTTCAGCAAATTCAATCCACTCCTAGTTACATCAAAGGAGCATCTTAAAGCAAAGAATACAGCAAAGAATTTGGGAGAAGACAATATCCAATTCCACTATTGAAGACACATTCCAGCATTGGCTGCTGTTCCAATTCAAACATTGACTCAATAATTTCGAAGGTTGTCTAGATATCTCTTGTCCACAAAAAAAACACTGAATAAATCCAATTCAGAATTAGAATCAGGTTTAATATCACTGGCATACAGCATGAGATCTGTTCTTATGCTGCAGCTATACATTGCAATACATAATAATAAAGAAATTATACAAACCCCATTTCCAGAAAAGTTGGGATATTTTCCAAAATGCAATAAAAACAAAAATTTGTGATATGTTAATTCACGTGAACCTTTATTTAACTGACAAAAGTACAAAGAAAAGATTTTCAATAGTTTTACTGACCAACTTAATTGTATTTTGTAAATATACGCAAATTTAGAATTTGATGGCTGTAACGCACTCAATAAAAGTTGGGACAGAGGCATGTTTACCATTGTGTTACATCACCTTTCCTTTTAATAACACTTTTTAATCATTTTGGAACTAAGGTTACTAATTGTAGTAGATTTGTAATTGAAAATTTTGTCCATTCTTGCTTGATATAAGACTTCAGCTGCTCAACAGTCCGTGGTCTCCGTTGTCTGATTCTCCTCTTCATGATGCGCCATACATTTTCAATAAGAGATAGATCTGGACTGGCAGCAGGCCAGTCAAGCACACACACTCTGTGTCTACAAAGCTGTGCTGTTGTAGCCCGTGCAGAATTTGGTCTGGCATTGTCCTGCTGAAATGAGCATGGATGTCCCGGGAAGAGACGTCGCCTTGATGGCAACATATGACTCTCTAAAATCCTAATATATGTCTCAGAGTCAATGGTACCTTCACATACATGCAACTCACCCATGCCGTGGGCACTGATGCACCCTCATACCATCACAGATGCTGGCTTTTGCACCTTTCGCTGATAACAATCAGGATGGTCGTTTTCATCTTTGGCACGGAGAACTCAACGCCCGTTTTTTCTGAAAACTAGCTGAAATGTGGACTCATCTGACCACAGCACACAGTTCCACAGTCTTTCGGTCCATCTGAGATTAACTCGGGCCCACAGAACTCACCGGCGTTTCTGCATAGAGTTGATGTATGGCTTCCTCCTTGCGTAATACAGTTTCAAGTTGCATTTCTGGATGCAGCGACGGACTGTGTTAAGTGGCAATGGTTTTCCAAAGTACTCCCCAGCCCAGGTGGCTATAATTGTCACAGTAGCATGACGGTTTCTTAGGCAGTGCCGCCTGAGGGCTCGAAGATCACGCGCATTCAACAGTGGTTTCCAACCTTGCCCTTTACACACTGAGATGTCTCTGAATTCTCTGAATCTTTTCACAATATTATGTACTGTTGATGTTGAAAGACCTAAATGCTCTGCAATCTTGCATTGGGAAATGTTCCTTTTGAACTGACTAACAATTCTCTCACGCATTTTGGCACAAAGGGGTGAGCCACGACCCATCCTTGCTTGCAAAGACTGAGCCTTTGATGGACACTACTTTTATACCCAGTCATGATACCTCACCTGTTACCAATTAGCCTGCTTAATGTGGAGTCTTCCAAACTGGTGTTACTTGAACATTCTGAGCACTTTTCAATCTTATTTTAACTCTGTCCCAACTTTTGTTGAGTGTGTTGCAGCCATCAAATTCTAAATTTGTGTATATTTACAAAATACAATTAAGTTGGTCAGTAAGACTATTGAAAATCTTTTCTTTGTACTTTTGTCAGTTAAATAAAGGTTCAGGTGAATTGACATATCACAGATTTTTGTTTTTATTGCATTTTGGAAAATATCCCAATCTTTTTGGAAATGGGGTTTGTAAAATACAGTAAGAAATACATTTTTTTAAAAATTAAGTAGTGCAAAAAGAGAGCAAAAATATTGAGGGTTAATCTAATTATTCGCTAATCAGTTTACTCTCAATTTGCTCACCAAAAGAAATGGTTCAGCAATGTTCAACCTGAGTATTTTTCAGGACGATATAGCCCCAAATCGAAGTGCAGTCCTGGTGCAGTGCTGAATTACAGAGACACGGTGAGAGTTATTGCACAGCACCCAGATGGCAATAGGACAAGTGAAGCATCGAAGAGAGCTGGTGAATTGGTCAAATAGGCATCAAGGACTAAATATTCTAATTGTTGAAGGCACACTTAACAGAAAGGAAGATGCAACCAGATGTTGAAAGTCAGTTCTCTCAGCAGATCATAGCAATAGTAATTTACAATGATATCCTAAGTCCAACCACTTTCAGTTCCTTTATGAATGACCAAACTTCCATTATAACTCAGATGGAGATTTTCTGCTGATTATTGCACAATCTTCAATTTTATTCACAGCTCCACAAATAACCAAAAAAAAACGAAGCAGGAAGAGGCCAATGGCCCAATAAAAACTGCCTCAACATTCATAAGACTCATCACATTTCTGAGGATTCCCTTAATGTGCAATTATTGATCTTCATAATGATTAATGACTGATCATTATGCTTAATGATTGACTTTAATTTTGTTGCATATCAATTATAAAGATACTGGAGTATTATCGACACATTTTCCAGGATAGAGGGACTTCAACAACAGGCATTAGTGTTGCTGGGAAGTTGGGAGAGGCTGCAGGTAGAAATACAGTAAAGCTCCAAGATCTAACTCAGACTGGTATGGAGACCTCCAAAGATTGAGGCCAGGAGAGATGTCCTGTCTGCCAGACATATCAAAAGACTTGCCAGGTCCTCCATTAGAACTGGCAAGAGAAGTATTAGCATGAAATGCAAATCTCCACAGAATGGAGCAAGGGCATGTAATCAAATTGACCTTATTATATTCAAATATAACTGTTGCTCTTTCATGATTTTACTTACTTAGCCATGCGTGTGTGCGTATACACACACACTCTCTCTCTCTCTCTCTCTCTTACTTTTCCAAGATGCCCTACATACAACATTGACTATTTATTCTTGACATCCTATTAAAAGATTTTAAAGATTATTTTAAAATGTTTGTTTAAAGATTAACTTTATTTGTCACACATACATCAAAGCATTGAAACATGGGGTGAAGTGTGATACTTTGCATCAACAACACAGCCCAAGGATGTTCTGGGTGCAGCCCACAAATGTCATCAAGCACCCAGTGCCAACATTGTATGTCCACAACTTACTAACCCTAACTCATATATCCTTGGAATGTGGGAAGAAACTAGAACTCTCAGAGAAAACCTGCACTGTCACATAGACTAAGCCAGCAGACTGACATAATGAAAAGATACTTCATCTCTTTACACATATATTGGAAGACATCCAGATGGAGAAGAGGCTCTTGCCTAACACCAATGAAGGCAAGCACCCGATGATCAATGGGTCAAGGAGCCACCAATCCATATACCACTATTGCCAAACTGCAAACTGTCAAGAATACTTACTCATGATATTTGACTATAATTATAACAATTAATTTTTGATTATCTGTGAACACTTTCATCATCCTGTGCTACTGCATCAATACAACCACATTTCTGTCAATGCCTACATGTGAACTGTTTTATCTCTGCAGGGTCTTGGGAAAAACCATGCTACCCTCTCCCCAGGAGAGGGCAACATGGAGCAGGAAATGCAGAAACTGGTGGGTGAAAAGTGAGAGAATGATCATCATATCAAGGATGCATCTGACACCCCACGGGAAATACTGAAAGGCATGAGCAGATTGGAGAGATTTAGATCATAGGAAGTACACCAGTCGCTAGTGGGTTGCAGTACAGAGCGTAATAGTAACACTATTACACCGCCAGAGGTCAGGGGTTATTTCTTCCATTGTTTGCATAGAGTGAGTACATTCTCCCCATGACCACCCTTTGAGTGAATCGGAATCAGAATTAGATTAAATAATGTTGTTTTGAGATAGTAGTACATTGCAATACATAATAAAAACTATAAAGTATAGTAAGTATATAGATACTACTTACAATATATACATTTAAATTAAATAGATACTACAAAAAGCTGCTTTTTTCTGATCTTTTGCAGTGGTTCCTCCACATCAGATGCTGATGCAACCAGTTAGAATGCTCTCCACAGTACATCTGTAGAAATTTGACAGTCTCTTTGGTGACATAAAAAGTCTCCTCAAACTCCTAATGAAATGTAGCTGCTGCTGTGCCTACTTTGTAATTACATCAATCTGTTCTGCCCAGCATAGATGCTCAGAGAGGTTGCACCAAGGTACTTGACACAGTTCACCTTTTCCATTTTTGATCCTTCGATGAGGGCTGATGTGTGTTCCCTCAACTTAACCTTCTTGAAGTCCACAATCAATTCCTTGGTCTTACTGATGTGGAACGTAAGATTGTTGCTGTGATACCTCTCAACCAGCTGATCTATCTTGCTCCTGTGCACCTCTTCATCAACATCTGAATTTCTTGTAACAATAGCTGTGTTGTCAGCAATTTACAGATGGCATTTGATTGTCCCTAGCCACACAGCCATGGATGTAGAGAGAATAGAGTGTTAAGCCTGTATCCTTAAGGTCAGTGAGGAGGAGATATTGTTTTCAATCTGCACACACTGTGGTTCCCAATGAGGAGGTCAAGGATCCAGTTGCAGAGGAAGGTACAGAGGCCCAGGTTTCGGAGCTTGTTGATTAGAACTGAGAGTATGATGGTGTTGAAAGCTAAGCTATATACAATAAACAGCAGCCTGATGTAGGTACTGTCCAGGTGATCCAGGGCCCAGTAGAAAGCCAATGAGATTGCATCCGCTGTAGGCCTATTGTGGCAATCAGCAAATTGCAGCAGGCCCATCTCCTTGCTTAGGCAGGAGTTGATTCTAGCCATGACCAACCTCTCAAAGCATTTCATTACAGTAGATATGAATGACATTGGGTGAGAGTCATTGAGGTAGCTCACCATGTTCTTCTTGGCACTGATTTATTGCTGACATTTGAAGCAGGTGTTAACCTCCAACTGCAGCTGAGAGAGATTGAAAGTGTCTTTGAATACTCCCGTGAGTAAGTTAGCACAGGTTTTCAGAGCCCTACCAGGTTCACCATCGGAGCCTGACGCCTTGTGAGGGTTCACCCTATTAAAAGATGCTCTGATGTCAGCCTCAGAGACAGAGATCACAGGGTCATGAGATGCTGCAGAGCTTTGCACAGGTGTAGCTTTATTCACCCTTTCACAACATGCGTACAAGGTTTTGAGGTCATCTGGGAGTGAAGCATCACAGTCATTCATGATTTTAGGTTTAGCTTTGCAGGAAGAAGGAAGCTCAATTTCTACTTTTAATGTCTCCCTTTTCCCTTCTTAGGGTGCATGGGGTTCTGGTGAAGACTCTGAGCTGGCATTACACTCAGACTTCAGTTCTTTGTGATGGCAGGACCTGCTCCTGGGGGCTCACGACGGGCCGCTGTTCGAAATCTCAAGGACACAGCCTAGAAGACAAGCACTCCTTTGGGGTTCCAAGGTTTATGACCCCTGGATGGCTGATTCTACACCGATGCCACTGACTGAAGCATTACAGGAGAAAATGGAATATCAGAAGCAGCAGATCAGCTGCCAGAGGCTCTGTACTAGAGAAACTCTCTCATTGGTGGAAGAGAGATTGTTGCCGATCCTCGAGTCGGAGAACTCAGGAAGGAAAGTGGCACTGCCGACTTTATCGTCACAAATCAACAAGTTGTTTTGTTATGCCTCCCTTCTCTCTGTGAAAGGGAGCACCGTTTTTTCCCTTTATTAGGGAGAGAGAGCCTGCTGTATGTTGAATTATCAGGCAAATCATTAGTATTTGTTGTACTTAAGATTGTGGTGTTATTGGGGGCTTTGCAATTGCTTGCTTGGTGGGTGAAATGGCTTTTTTGCGGAAGGGGGAGTAGGTGAAGGTTTACTGCTGCTTGTGCGTAGAGGGGGAGTAGGGGAGGCTTTGCAGTTCTAATGTTTTAACTGTCACTCATTCTTTGGGACATTCTTCTGTCTTCGTGGATATCTGCTAAGAACAAGAGTTTCAGGATGCATACTGCATACATTTCCCTGATATTAAACGGAACTATTGAAATATTGAGTAATGGTCTGCAAACTCTTCGAGAGCTGGCATGCATCAGATTCCTTCTCTAACCTTTAATATGGCCTTCTGTAGATCGTACTCAGACCCCTTGTACAGTTCTGAATCACCGATCTTGACTGCCACTTAGAAGACTACAAATCTCCTGGTACAACCATGGCTTTTGGTTTGGATACGTCCAGTATGTTCTTGAAAGCACACATTCATCTACACAGGCTTGTTGAGGTCAGTGATAACTGTGGTATATTCATTCACTCTCCTGAATATTGTCCAGTCCACTAACTCAAAGCAGTCCTCTAAAAGCTCCTCTGTCTCCCTTGACCATACCTTCGTAATCCTCACCATTGGTGCTGTGGTCTTTAGTCTCTGCCTATACACTGGTAATAGAGGTACAGCCATGTGATCAGAATTTCCAAGGTGTGGGTATGGAATAGTATAGTAGGCATTCTTGATGGTTGTATGAAGTAGTCAAGAGTGTTAGCAACAGGTGATATGTTGGTGGTAGTTGTTCAGAGATTTCTTCAAGCTGGCCTGGTTGAAGTCTCCCGCAACGATAGGAAGGCTTCAGGGTGTGAAGTGGAATGTACATCACTATTAGCATGATAGCAGAAAATTCCCTCGGCAGATAAAAAGGATGACATTTCACCTCTGGATATTCCAGGTTGGATGAGCAGGTCTGAGGCAGAACCACCATGTTTATGCATCACGATGAGTTAATCATAAAATGAACTCTACCACCTCTGCCTTTAAAAGCCTGAGCTGTCCTGTCTTTACTGACAACGGCTAGACTACATTGCTGTGTTTGAAATGGCGGGGAATAGCCATGTTTCGGTGAAGCAAAGTACAAAGGAGTCCTTGATGTACCTCAGGTCCAGTAATCTTGCTCTGAGATAATAAATTTTAATGTCCAAACACTGTACGTTAGCCAGCAGGATAGTCAGGAGTGGAAGACTAGAGTCTCTGCATTATAATTGTACCTGTAGATTACTGGGGCATCCCTGCTTCAGTTTTCTTATAGGGGAACTGCACTTGCTATCTGAGAAATGTTGATTTTGAGTTTCAGTGAACTTTTTAAGTATCTTAAAACCATGCTTTGTACTGAACTACCCATGGTTGTGACTGTGGGTTTCAGCTGTAGTTGTCCTAAACAGGAATACTGGATGATTTCCATTGGAGCAGCACTCAAAAAGTCCCACTTAATGGCACCATCTTATTGGGTGCCCTAATTTCCTTCAATATTCCAAAGATGTTCAGGTTAGAAGATTAATTGGTCACATGCGTGTGTATTTGGGGGGGGGGAGAGGGAGGGGACACTAGATGGTTGAGTCAAAAGGGCCTATTATCATTATGTAACTCTTAAAAAAAAAGCTTGGCAGCAGGCATAAAAAATCTGGTACGGGGGCTTGCCAAGGGGAGGTCCATGAAATCATATTACCCCAGAAAGCTCAGATGAGGGCTACAACTGGGATGCTCTCATAACAAGGCTGATGCGCAATCACACAAGGATGGTCCGCAGGGCAACATGACAGTATGACCTCATGGCCTTTTCAAAGAAGATTGTGTGCACTTCTTGGCTGAGACACAATCGTGTCACACAATCCCAAACAGTATAAGTTGAAGATGTTGTGGACATACATACTTTCAGTCCTTTCTGAGGCCTTACTTAATCCAACTAGATTTTTCCTCTCAGTCACACAGGCACAGACAGTAACAACTGAAAAATTCTTCTCTAGATTGTAGATGAATGAGAAATCACATTGAGATGTACAATATTCTCAAAGGATTGAAGAATAGATAGAAGGGAGGACACTTATGCTTATTGGAGAGCTAAGAAGCTGGTGTTATGCTTTGTAACTCCAAAACATAAAAGTAATTGAAAAGAAACATAGAGCCAGGAATGCATGCCTTCGTTTTGTATCTACTTAAGTGAAGTGCACATGTACAGTAAGATATGGGGGCATGATGACGTATGCCATTCACGTACTTTTACATATAACCCGTAATAAATTATGTATTCAAATGAAAAAGTGCTTAATCAAACAATATAACTACAATATTATTCAAATATTACTGAAATTGAGACAGCAGCAGAGGCCACCATGTAAGAATGGTAAAGCCATTTTGGACTGAGATGAAGGAACATTTTTTTTAAGGAAAGGATAATGAATCTGAAAGGTTCTTGATCCTATGCCAATGAATGCTCAGTTTTGGCATTCATTCAAAAGATAACTGGATATTAAAGGAATCAAGAAAAATAGTGATAACACTAAAAAAAGATAATCAGTGGTCGAGGATCAGCCCCAGTTTTATGAGGTTCACATCTTTCTATGACTTACCTACTTACATTTGTAAGTAAAAGAGGTAGTGGAAGAAGGTACATTTTAATCATATCTGATTACACTACCTTTTTTGGCAACATGCAAATAAAATAGCCCTTAAGATCACCTTTAAATTTCGTACCTCACTCCTAAACACTATGCCTTTTTACTTTTGATACTCTAAACAATACGAAGAATATGTCACTTCTTTACCCTACCTACGCTTCTGATAATCTTATATACTTCTATCAGGTCACCTTCATACTGCAGGGAAAATAAGCTGAGCCTATCCAATTTATCCCAGTAATTAATGCCCAACAATGGGGTTTGACTCTCAAAATTCATTTGACCAGCTGAGCAAGCCACTTTGTTACACAGCAATAGGAAATGGCAACAAAAATGCTGGCCTTGCCACCAATCCCAAAAATCTGAAAAATGAACAAAATTTTCAGATTTCAATTATTTCAGGACAATTCACAACTTCATAGAAACACAGACGAGACCAAAAATCATTTCTTATGATTCAACTGAGTGTTGTTTTAAAACTTGAAAATATTAACAAAATAATATAACAAAACTTCCATGTAACATTTTGGTTGGTAAATAGATTGATCTGTTGGAACACTGAGAAAGTTCATTTTCATTGAGTTCTGCTGCTAGTTGTTATTTGTTAAGTACACAGAATGGCATCAATTTAAAAGCCAAAGGAATGTTTGATTATTTAAATATGTCTGCATTTCTTACTGCCTCAGGAAAGCAGCTAACATAATCAAGGACCCCTTCCATCCTGATCATTCTCTTTTCTCACCCCTCCTTTCAGACACAGATACAAAAGCTTAAGAATTCATACAATCATATTTAAGGACAATCTATCCCACTGTTATAAGACACTCGAATGGACCTCATATAGAATAAAGATGAATTATTGATCTCTCAGCTTACATTTACATGTCTGCATTTTATTTGTCTATATATACTGCCTGTTCTCTGTAATTCTAGCATCATATTCTGTGTTTTTTTCATTTGTACTACTTCAAAGTTCTTGTGTATGGAATGATCTGTCTGGATGGCATGCAAGCAAAAGTTTTACACTGTATCTTGGTGCACGTGGTAATAATAAATGCATTGCCATATGTAGAAATTATATAATTTCAGCACAGTGTTTTTTCCATAAGTTTCTGATGTGACAATAGATAAATATGAGAAAGTTACTTGAAGAACTACTGAACAATTGACTGTCAGTCCACTAATTTTGTGACACTGCCTCTCCAGAAATATGGAAAAAATACGAATTAATGTGTAATTAGAAAGTCTGGAGATATCTAGAAGCATTTGTTTTATCACAGTATGCTCTGGGTGAAGTTCTGAGATTTTATTACTGGTAAATCATTTGATCAGAGCAAATAGTGTACATTGGCAAAAAGTTCTGTATTTTGCTTTTAATCAACTTCAAATTAATAATATTTTAATCACTGAATGTTGAATGAAACAAAATCAATTGAACAGAAAAAAATTCTCCATTGAATTTCTTTTCCCTACTGAAAAGAAAATAAAGATTTGAATTCTATGATGTGTCTCATGATCTATTCAGGATGTCTCACAATATTCCACAAGTAATAAAGTGCTTCCAAAGTCTAGTTGTAATGAAAGAAACGTACAGTAGATGCAAAATTGTGCCTGGAGTACTGAGAACAATATCATTAATATGCTGAAAGTCATGTTGTGGTTTAATTGCTCAGAGTGTAGTTATTAAAGCTTGAAAATATTAACAATATATTGTAACTCTAATGGGCAAGGTATTGTGAAAAGGGAGGACACAGAAATGAGGGAATGCAAGTTCAGAGCTTCAGCATTTTTTTTACCTATGCTCAAATACAAAAATGTGCCCTGGTGTGACATTTCCTCTGTAAAAATATAAGAAGCACACTATGCCAGCTGAAATGTTGACCAGGCACAGAGAGAGAGAACATGGTGTCAATACACTTAATGAGATGAATCAATTAAACTGGTGCCATCAGAGACTCAAGGACCACTTTTATCCACCTTTTATCAGACTATTGGATGATCTCTCAAAACCTAAAATAATAACTCCTGAGCAACTATTTTACCCCGTACTTCGGATGTCAGCTTGCACTTCATTTCTCTGTAGCCACAACTTCATATTCTTAATCCTTGTTTTTCCTTTTTAGTACCACCATGTAATTATGTGTCTGATTGGAATGGAAAGCATAAACCTTTCACTTTTCCTTGGTATACATGACAACAATAAACCAATCCAATCTAACAATAAATCACTCCAATCCTACTCATTAACACTTGAGGCCAGCTGGCCGGCTGGGTTTATGCCAGCTCCCAGAAGAGCAATCCTATCATTGCCATTTATTTCCAGGTAGCTTTGCAAGTTTTTCTCTCCCACATGTTCATCAATTACCCTTTGATTTTTTTGTTGATCACTTGCCTACACAAAGTAATAACTTACATTGACTAATTAACCAACCTCATGAAATGTGGGAGGAAACCATGCGGTCACAGAAAATACCCAATATTGGAATCAAGTCTAAGTCCCCAGACCTATGAAGAGGCAGTGCTACCTGCTATATCACAAAGCTACCCTTATCTGAAATAGTTAAGTGAACTATTAACTATTCACTTAAGTGAACTTAGCATCATCCATAGTTTGTCCTGGAGCAACCACAAAGACACCATGAAAGCACACTAGTGCCTTTACTTCCTCAGGAGGTGAAGGAAATTCAATATGATACTATTGGCCTTCACCATTCTTCATAGATGCACTGTAAGAATGATCCCACTGGATGCATCACAGCTTGGTATGGCAAATGCAGCACCCAAGAGTGCAAGAAATTGCAAGTCGCCCTGTCACAAAAAGTGTTGAGTCCTGGCTCCATATGGAACAGGAATTGGAAGCTACCTGACCGCAAGACACTACAAAGGATTGCGAGGTCTGCTGAGAGGATCATCAGGATATCTCTTCCACCCATCAGAGATATGTATCCAGAAAGCTACATTTGCAGGTCCATTGGCATTGTCAATGATCCCTCCAATTTGCCGAACAATGTCTTTGACCTCCCCTTACCATCAGGCAGGAGGTACCATAGCATTAGTACGAGAAATGTTAGAATGGGAAACAGCTTCTTCCCTCAGGCTGTGAGACAACTGAACTCCCTGCTATGACCCAGGTCTCATTACATATGAAGCGCCAATAGCATATACTGTTTACCTTTTGACTTGTGCCATAAATGCACCATATTATTTGTTAATTTATTTGTGGTAATAGTACCTAATGTGCTGTGTCTGAGCAATATGTACTGTGTAGTGCATTTTGGTCTGGAGGCAGGTTGTTTCATTTGGCGGTATACATGTGTACAGCTGAATGACAATAAACTTGAACTTGATAATCTACTTCATCATGGTGTATGCATCATGTTGTTTAATCTGCACTACACTTTTAATGAAACTGTAACATTACATTCTGCTCTCTGTTATTGCTTGTCCTTATTCTGGTAATAATTTGTATTACTAGAATGGTTTGAAATGAATGTTTTTTTAATGTATCTCAGTACGTGACAAAATAAACCAATACAAATGAAACCAGGCTTGATAAAGGGTCACAACTATATTAGTAAATCATTGTGAATACCTCTTCATTTGTAAGTAATTCACTAACGAATTGGGGTACTTAGGAAAATTACTGACAAGAAGCAACAGCCAATCTCTGGAGAAAGGACATTTAAGTCAATCAAGGAAGAACACTTTGAGGCTGAACGAATGTAAGCCTTGGCTTCCTCCACCTTAACAACCTGATTAAGAGTCAAATAAAGACAAAAAAGAAGAAAAACAAGGTAACCAACATTGTCCACAACTGATCTAACAATGAGCTGCTTGACTGCCTCTGCCATTATGGGAGAATATCTTTATTATTATTTTATTATTATACAGTGATAAATACAGTATCTCATCTTTAAATAAGAAGATAAGAAATAGCAGTATGAGAAAGTTATTTAGTCATCGAAACCATCCAATATGAGACCATAAATCACAGGAACTAGGACATAGGGCATTCAGCCTATCCAGTTTGTTCCGCCATTCCATTATGGTTGATTTATTTCCCTCTCAATTCCATTCTCTTGCCTTCTTCCTGTAACCTTTAACAGACTTACTATCAAGAACTTATCAATCGCTGCTTTAAATATACCCAGTGACTTGGCAATGAAAACCACAGATTCACCACCCTCTGGCTAAAGAAAATCCTCCTCGTCTTTGTCCTAAAGGGACATCCCTCTGTTCTGAGGCTGTATCCTCTAGTCCTAGACTTCCCAACTATACAAAACATGCTCCCCATATCCATTCCATCTAGACCTTTCACCATCTGACAGGTTTCAATAAGATCCCCCCTCATCTCAAACAATATCTTCTGGCCTATTCTCAAAATCCAAGGAAAATTCCTTTAACACCAAAATCATTTGTTTTCTGTTTTGAATGTATTCAATCACTTAAGTCTCCAGAGGCCAAGAACATGTCCACTGAGACTTTCCATGGGATATATCTTCTTTTTTTCTAGGTAAGTAAATAAAATTATACATAATACCTAGATATGGTTTCATCAAGATCTGATACAATTGTAGGAGGACATCTCTACACTTCTATTCAAAACCTCTATCAATTAAGGTCAACATAGTAAATGTCTTCCTGACTGTCTGCTGCCCTTCAACTTCAGTTTTCATTGACTTGTATACAAAGGTACCATTTTTTCTTTGAATAGTAACTCTTCCCAAATTTCTACTGTTTAAAAAACTCAGAATCAGAATCTGAATCAGCTTTATTACCACCAGCATGTGTCATGAAATTTGTTAACTTAGCATCAGCAGTTCAAAGCAATACATAATATAGAAGAAAAAAAATAATAAATAAGTAAATCAATTACAATATATTTACATTGAATATATTAAAATACATGCAATAACAGAAATAAAATATATTTAAAAAGTGAGGTAGTGTTCACGAGTTCAATATCCATTTAGGAATCGGATGGCAGAGGGGAAGAAGCTGTTCCTGAATCTCTGAGTGTGTGCTTTCAGGCTTCTGCACCTCCTACCTGATGGTAACAGTGAGAAAAGGGTGTGCCCTGGGTGCTGGAGGTCCTTAATTATGGACTCTGTCTTTCTGAGACACCGCTCCTTGAAGGTGTCCTGGGTACTTTGTAGGCTAGTAACCATGATGGAGCCTACAAAATTTACAATCCTCAGCAACTTCTTCCAGTCTTGTGTGGTAGCCTCCCTATACCAGGCAGTGATGCAGCCTGTCAGCATGCTCTCCACGGTACATCTATAGAAGTTTTTGAGTGTATTTATTGACATACCAAATCTCTTCAAACTCTTAATGAAGTATAGTTGCTGTTGTGCCTTCTTTGTAACTGCATCGATATGTTGGAACCTGGTGAGATCCTCAGAGATCTTGATACCCAGGAAGTTGAAGCTCCTCACTTTCTCCACTTCTGATCCCTCTATGAGGATTGTTATTTGTTCCTTTGTCTTACCCTTCCTGAAGTCCACAATCAGCTCTTTCATTTTATTGACGTTGAGTACAAGGTTGTTGCTATGACACCACACTACTAGTTGGCATATCTCACTCCCGTACATCCTCTCACCTCCACCTGGAGATTCTACCAACAATGATTGTATCATCAGCAAACTTATAGATGGTATTTGAGCTATGCCTAGCCACACAGTAATGGGTATAAAGAAAGTAGAGCAGTGGACTAAGCACCAGTGTTGATCATCAGTGAGGAGGAGATGTTATCACCAATCCGCACAGATTGTGCTCTTCCGGTTAGGAAGTCACGGATCCAATTGCAGAACCTTGGCCTCTGTAACTTCTCAATCAGGATTGTGGGAACTATCCTCTCCTATTACATACCATCTTCTTCAGCCCTCTACCTCGTCCATCTATTACCTCCCAGCTTCTCACTTCATCCCCTCTCCCATACTCTCCCACCTTCCCCCTCACCTGGTCTTCCCTATCACCAGTTAGCTTGTACTCCTTCCTCTCCCCCACCTTCTTATTTAAGCTTCTTTCCACTCCTGATAAAGGGTCTCAGCCTAAAGTGTTGACTCTTTATCAACACACACAAAATGCTGGAGAAACTCAGCAGATCAGGCAATATCAATAGACAGTCAATGTTTCAGGCCAAGACCCTTCTTCAGGTCTGAGAAGGAAGGGGAAAGATGCCAGAATAAAAATGTTGATTCTTTATTCCTTTCCATAGATGCTGCCTGACTGCTAAGCCCTTCCAGCATTGTGAGTGTGTTACATGTTAACCACTGCCTGTCCACTGTCAAACACTTTAATGTGTATTCCTAATCTACCAGAGGCAATCTACTCCTCACACCATCATAGACTCTTTTGCTTAGATAGAAATACCTGGTTCAAATTGCAGTACATTCTCACTTCAATCATATAATAGTAACACTTCTTAAAGCAGCTTCATAACAAGATTAGTAATTTACTCTTCCTCATTGCACAGAACTAGATCTAAAATAAACTGTTCATTTGTCAATCCTTAATTCACCTGTTTAGAAAACTGATCTGTTCTAAGAATTCAGCCTGTACATTGATAGTGCTAACTTGATTCGCTCTGTCTTTCTGTTCTGTTATCCAGTTAAATGTATCTTTGAATTTTTTATTAAACCATTTGCTGTCTCTGCCTTCAGATATTGATAATCAGTTCCAGACGATGTTTGCTGCCCCTGGTTTCTTCTTAGCTCCACCCAAATTGTTTTTAACTGTACAGCAATGACATGATTAAAATAGAAAGGGTGCATAAAAGATTCAGAAGGATGCTGTCTGGATTGGAGGTCTAAACAAAGAGTTCCGGATTGTATTGCTCTGCAAACCTTCACTGTTTATCCTATGCCGAATAGTTCTGGCCTATCTCAGAGAATAAAAACAACTTACAGAGCCCATGGTAGTTTAAAAAAAATTACTCACACTACAATTTTAAAGTTGAAATATAAACTGTTGGAAACACTAAACAGGGCAGGCGGTATCCATGGAAAGAGAAATAGTCAATATTTCCGATTCAGAACCCTTCATCAGAACTGAGTGCCATAAGGCCATAAGATACAGGAGCAGAATTTGGCCCATCAAGTCTGCTCTGCCATTTCATCATGGCTGATCCAAATTTCCTCTCAGTTCCAACTCCTGCCTTCTCCCTGTATCCCTTCATGCCCTGAACAATCAAGGTTCTATCAATCTCTGCCTTAAATATCCATAAAGACTTGGCCTCCACAGATGCCTGTGGTAACAGAATCCACAGATTTCAGTCCTGGACTTATAATGCTGTTTCTCTTTCCATTGAATGTTTCTAGCATTTTCTGTTGTTATTACAGCATCCATAGTACATGTGAGAACATATTAATGTACCTGTGTGATAGACAGAGGAACAGAACATCAAATTTAAAAAAAACAAAATAAAATGCAGACTCTGGAAGTCTAAATGAAAAAAAAACTGAAAATGCTAGAAAAACTCATTAGGTCTGGCTTCACCTGTGTGAAGAGAAACAGAATTAATGTTTCAGATATGAATCCTTCATCTGATGAAGAGTCCTCTACTTGAAATGCAAACTCTGTTTCTCTCTTCCCACAGATGCAGTACATCCAATTTGCAATCATTTATTATTAGAGTGCCACATGGTGCAGCTGAGCACCTCAGTTGGTTTAAATTTCTGCAAATAATTTAGAGAAAATTATTTAAATCCAAAAGACACCAACTGGGTGGCGGAGAAAAAGTGAACGAATATCAATGTGGACAGATTCAAAAGAACTTTGATTAACTTGGTATGCAGAAGGTGAAACAAAGAAAATACTGCAGGATAGAAGATTTGAAACAAGTTACAGGTAAATATGGTAATTATAATGTTAATTATATTATAGATAGAGGAGCAAAACAACCGTCTAAAAACTAGATTGTCTATACACTCAATTGCTACTTTATTGGGTGCCTATATAAAGTGGCCACTGAGTGTATGTTTGTGGTCTTCTGCTGCTGTAGCCCACCCACTTCAAGGTTCAATACGTGGTGCATTCAGAGATGCTCTTCTTCACATCACTGTTCTAACATATGATTAGTTGAGTTACTGTTGACTTCCTGTCAACTTGAACAAGTCTGGCCATCCTCCTCTGACCTCTCCCAGTAACAAAGCTTTTTCACCCAGAGAACTGCCATGCACTGGATTTCTGCTTTTTCGCACTATTTTCTGTAAACTCTGGAGAATGTTGTGTGCAAAAATCCTAGGGGATCAGCAGTTTCTGAGATACTCAAGCCACCCTGTCTGACACCAACAATCATTTTCCACGATCAAAGTCACATAGATCACATTCCCTCCCTGTTCTGATATTTAGTCTGAATAACAACCGAACCTCTTGACCTTGCCTACATCCTTTTATGCACTGCATCACTGCCATATCAATGGCTGATTAGATATTTGCATGAATGAACGGTTGTACAGTGCACCTAATAAAATGGTCACTGAGTGTATGTAGTTAAATGTTCTAGTATCAACATGCTATTTCTAAGATTTCACAGCAGCAGAGGAGATTTTCTGGAACACTATTAGATATGAGGCCCTCTGTTGGTCAGGTTGACCATGGATGTTGCTTCCTAGTTGTCTGATATGCAAGCCAAGGCAGTTAAGATATGGAGAGCAAACTGTTGTCCATACAGCAGGCTGCTCCTCTCAGTGCCCCTGGTAAACCTAAAGGAAGAGAAGTGACCGATACAGTTTGGCACCAGCTGCATTGCAGGAGTGGCCAGTCAACATGGAACTCAATGTAGGACTGCCTTAGGGACTTTAGCTCCGGATTTTTCATCGGGATTTAACCCCAAAGCCTTCCTGATGAGTGGGTGTAGCTGCAAGGCAGCAGAAGTTTGAGATTAGAGTTTTCCTTCACCTCAGTCAGCTACCAATCACAGCTGACGAGCCGCAGTATTAAGGATATCAGTTATTTGCTGAAATTGCAGAAGCTGCATTTCCCTTTGAACAGGGAAGTGGCAGAAAATGAGGGTAATCATCTGTCTTTTAAGGGGTAAATTTGTAAAAACAAATTAGAGGATAGAGTGGCAACCAAACATCACAGATATGAATGGGTACGTGTGTATTATAATTGCATGGATTGTTTATTTTAGTTAATGATCAAAAGGATGGTTTAAAGTTTTGAATATCCCCCACCCCTCTGAGTTAGAAATTGTGGGTTCAGACCACAGTGTACTAATTGGATACTAGAATATATTACAAAAGTACTAGATTGTTGATGATATTGTACTCTCATGCAAGTTTAAATGGTCACCTGTAGGAGATGAATTAAGCCAGACTTGTGAGTGTCAATTATGCACAAATTAAGACCAATAAAAGCTCACCAATCTTGTAAAATTCTATTAATTACCATAGGAGTGCTGACCTATGGTCTAATCAACTGAGAGTTTGACATAGTCACACAAAAACATTAAACCAGATTTTAATATTCAAAAGTGAATGCCACTGTTGAAAGAAACTCACATGAAATCTCGGCTAGAGTTTACAAGCAGGCACGTGGGAGACTGAAGTCAGCTGGAAGAAGGTCTATGGTCTGATGAAACCAAAATTGAGCTTTTTGGCCAACAGACTAAATGCTATGCTTGGCATAAGCCAAATGCCGCATATCATTAAAAACACACCATCCCTACAGTGAAACTTGATAATGGCTGTATCACACTCTGTTGTTGCTTCACTGCAGCAGGCCCTGGAAGACTTGTGAAGGTAAAGGGTAAAATCAATGCAGCAAAATATAGGAAAAACCTGATGCAGTCTGCAAGAGAACTGCAAATTGGGAGATTTGTTTTGCAGCAGGACAATGGCCCCAAGCATAAAGTCAAAACTACACAGGAATGGCTTAAAAACAACAAAGTTAATGTCTTGGAGTGGCCAAGTCAGAGTCCAGACCTTAATCCAATTGAAAATTTGTGGCTGTTCACTCACAATCCCTATGTAATCTGACAGAGCTTGAGCAGTTTTGTAAAGAATGGGGAAAAATTGCAGTGTCTAAATGTGCAAAGCTGATAGAGACCTATCCACACAGACTCAAGGCTGTAATTGCTGCCAAAGGGGCATCTACTAAATATTGACTTGAACACTTATGCAATTTTGTGTTTTATATTTGTAATTAATTTAGATCACTTTGTAGAGATCTGTTTTCACTTTGACACGAAAGATTCAAAAAGTGTCAAAAATAACAAATTAAATCCACTGTAATTCAATGTTGTAAAATAATAAAGCCTGAAAATTTCCAAGGGGGGTGTGTGTGTGTGTATATATATAGATAGATAGCCACCTATTTAATTACTGTCATTGCATTAAATATAAAGCATGATGTATCAATCCAAATAATTTGATTAATAGAGCAACGTGACACAAAGTTGTTAAATCTGCATTGAGTTTTGATTTGAAAAATTAATTTTCTTTCCACTGATGTTGCATGCTGTGCTTTTGGCATTGTCTGCTTTTATAAGTAAGTATATTTCCTTATTGCCTTTCAAAATGTTTTACCCCCAATGGAATACTTCAGGAAACTGTTGGAAAGTAGGAAACAGAACAGATAATTTATGCGGAAGATTTCCAACAACCATCAATGTGATTACAATTAGTTTGCTTTTATGATGTTGATTGTAGGATTAATATTATGAACAGCACCATGGACAATTCCTAGCTTTTCTTTAAATAAAAATCAAAGAATCTTCCATAGGGAGACACAAGAGAAACTGCAGATGCTGGAATTTAGGGCAACACATAAAGTGCTGGGGAAACCCATCAGGTAATTCGACATTCAACGTTTTGGGCTGAGACCCTTCATCTAGACTAGCAAGAAAGAAGAAAAATAGCTAGTATGTAAAAAATAAAGGGAAAGAGTGGAGCAAGTAGATCCAGCTAAGAGGAGTGATAGATAGGTGGGCAGGGCAGAACCTGGAAGCTGATAGGTGGAAGAAACAAAGTAGTCTGCTGGGCTCTGATAATTATATTTGTATCTTTTCCAACCACAAAAGACGTTCCAGTGAAACAGACAGCAGCTAATGTTGGTCCTTTGTTTAAGAAGTGAAACAGGGATTATACACAAAATTCCAGGCTGGATGAAAATATAGAACTGTTTTGTAAGTGTGCCAATGACACAAAATTGGTGGAGTTGTGGACTCTGAAGATGATTCTCAGGACATAGTGGATGTAGGTCAGTTGCAGAAATGGGTGGAGAAATGGCAGATGAAGTTTAATCCAGGAAAGTGTGAGGTGCTACACTTTGGGAGATCAAATGTACGGGAAAAATATATAGTATACGGCAGGATTGATTGAGTTGATTGAGTACAGAGGGAATTGGGAAAGAAAGCGGAAAGTCTTTAGCTCCCTGAAAGTCACAATATGCAAGATGAGGTAAAGAAGGTGAAGGGCATGCTTGCTATCGTTTGTTACACTGAGACCCAGTTTAAGATAGCACTGGTGAAGAACAGTGAAGACTTGCTGGCAGAAAAAACAAACTATTAATTATTTTATTAATCAGATTTTTTCACAAAAACAATCATTGCAATCAGTATTCTGGAACTTCGCTTTTGGAGTTGAGCTTTAGGACCTGTCATTTTTGTGGTGTGAACTGCAGACCACCAGTCAGTTTGGATTGGCAAAAACTTCTCCTCCACAATCTCCATCAGCACATATGCACCACAGTGATGTGTGCTTGGCTCCCTGCTGTACACACTTTATATACATGACTATGTGTTGAAGTACAGCACCAACACCATATAAAGTTTGCTGATGACACCACTGTTGTGGGTTGTATCAAAGGTGGTGATGAATCAGCTCACGAGGGAGTTGAAAATTCTGCTGGGTGGTGTCATAACAACAACCTCTCACTCAAAGTCAGCAAGGCTGAGGAACTGATTGTAGACTTCAGGAAAAGGGAACCAGAGGTCCAAGAGCCAGTACTCATCAGAGGATCAGAGATGGAGAAGATCAGTAAGTTTAAATTCCTGGGTGTCACTATCTCAGAGGACCTGTCCTGGACACTTCATATAAATGTAGCTGCAAAGAAAGCATGACAGCACCTCTACTTCCTCAGGCGACTGTGGAGATTCGGCATGTCATCAAGAACCTCGACAAACCTCCATAGATGTGTGGTAGAAAGGGTGCTGACTGGCTGCATTATGGCCTGGTTTGGGAACACCAATGACTTTGAGCAGAAAATCTTACAAAAGGTATTGGTAGTGGACCCAGTACATTACAGGTACAGCCCTCCCAATCTTTGAGCAAATCTGCACAAAACAGTGACATAGAAAAGCAGCATCCATCATCAAAGATCCTCACTACCCAGGCCATGCTCTTTTCTCGCTGCTGCCATCAGACAGAGGTACAAGTCCCTCAGGACTCACACCACCAAATTCAAGAACATTTACTACCCCTCAGCCATCATGCTTTTGAACAAAAGAGGATAACTACACTCATTCTACTTCCAGTGTTCCCACAACCAATGATTTCACTTTAATGACTCTTCATCTGATATTTCATGCTCTCATTATTGATTTCTACTTATTTATATTTGCATTTGCAGTTTGTTGTTCATTGATCCTGTTTACAGTTAATGTTCTATAGATTCGTTAAGAATGCTCTCAGGATAAAGAATCACAGGGTTCCATGTGGTGACTGTATGTATTCTGATAATAAATTTTACTTTGAAGTCTTGAAGGTGCAGGATGGTTGCAGTGTGGTGTGTACGGGCCAAATCGAGGCAGTAGGGCCTGGGCCCAAGAGCAGGAAATGAGGTATAATGTTTGGCTGTTGGATGGACTTGGAGTTGAAATAGCAGAAACGAGGCGAGGCAGAGTTGAGGCTGCGGGGCACAGGCCCAACAGCAATGAACAAGCCAAGGAATGACCTATGTAAGTGATGGATTGAATTGGAAAAGTCAGGTATGAGCCAAATCAAGGCGGTGGGTCCTGGGCTTAAGAGCGTATCAAAATGACTGGGCCTGCATCCAAGAATGAGGATCTACTCACTGTTTGGGCAATTCAAGCACCAGGCCAAACTGAAAAGGTTAGGGTGTTGGGGCCACGACAAGGGATGGGCCTGCGTTCAGCTTGCTGCTCCACGAGGTTTACTCATCTCTGTGGCCTGCAAATAATGGTTTCTTGGATCAGCTGCAGTGATGACTGGCTCCATGGCTGTGGACTCACTTTCGTGAATTTCAGTTCTGATTTTTTTTTTTTGCTTACTTCTATTGTTTGCACAATTTGTTTTTTTCTTTCCTGCACATTGGGTATTTGACGGTCTTTTGTTAATGGGTTCTATTGGGTTTCTTGTTTTGTAGCTGCTTGTAAGGAGATGAATCTCAAGGCTGTATTAGTATTCATTTTTTGATGATTAATATGCTTTGAACTTTGAACTATGAGTATAAAAGTCAGGAAGCTGTATAAAACTTTTGCTTGGCTGTATCTTGGAGGATTGTGTGCAGTTCTGGTCATCTCCACCCCCTTTCCCCTCACATTACAGGAGGGATGTGGAAGATTTGGAGAGAGTGCATGAGCTTCATCAGAATGCTACATAGATTAGAGAGTACTATCTATGAGAAGAAGTTGGATAGACTTGGATTGGTTTCTCTGGAGCATCAGAGGCTTAGGGGATACCTGATAAGGGGTTTAATAAATTATGAAAGGGATATAAAGATCAGGTACACAGTCACAGTATTTTTCCCAGAGTAGAAATGTCAAATACTAGAGGGTGAGTGCGGTGGGTGGAAGTTTAAAGGGGATAGGGGATGCACATGCTAAGATTTTTTTACACAGTGATTGGTATGTACATGAAACCAGTTATCAGGGTGATGGTGGAGGGAGACACAACAGTAGAATTTAAGAGGCGTTTAGACAGGCACGTGAGCATGCAGGGAATGGTGAGATATGGGTCATGTGCAGCCAGTTAGGTTTAGTTAAATTTGGTATCATGATTGCCACAGCTATTGTGGGCTGAAGGGCATGTACTTGACGTATACTGTTCTGCACCCTGAGGAACTTCTGCCAGTGTAACATTTCCTCACTGAGGCGCAGGAGTGTCCCTTCAAATGCTGGAGCTCAAATGCAGTCCTCAGGCCACCATGTTTGGGAATGAAGAGTGTTTTCAATCAAGCCAACACATTTTATCTATGGCCATATATTGAGTTTTTTAATGTATTCACCCATTTTAATGGAAAGAAAATATTAAAACTGGGGTAAAATCTAAAGATGAACCCAAATAAATATAAAAGAATAATTTTCAGCAGAGCAATGGATTCCCCTTCCACACTTAACTGTGAAAAACTCTGCGCTGGAAGCTCTTTAAGCAAGTATTGATAGGGGCCATTTATGAAACAATTGCATACGTTGTACATGAAGATCAATAGAAACAAATGGGATTAGGACGTTTCACTTTCAAGGCCAATACATCAGAAAAACAAACTGAATACTGAATAGTGAAACTTAATATAAGTATTATTGAAAAATAATCAGGGGCAAATATCAGGGATGAACAATCAAATTCCCCTTATAAACTTAAGGTGACTTTCATTCATAATGCCTACCTGACTGTTGTAAGCTCTTACTAACAGGTCACTACTGGAAAGAATGGTCTTTGCAAAGCTGACTAACAGATCCTGAAGATAAAATAGATATTGCAAGATTTTCACTGAGGTACTTTAATTCTTTTGAATCCTCCACAGCTGGATACGCAAAGCAATCAGTGGCTATTTTTATGCCGCATGTGAATTGCGAAGTGTAAATTAGCATTTCTGTCTTTAATTTAGTTGAAGAAGGAGATAAAATCAGGTTCAGTCACCATTCTGGGGGTATGTAAATAAAACAGTTACAAAACTAAAATTATTGGTTGCTAGAGATGATTTAACAGGAGGGTGCCACATTAATAAGCCAGATACTACAAATATTAATTGTACAACTGGTGCTTTCTAATCCATGATTTACTATGCTATACTTGTTGGAGCAGATCCTAAAAGCAGATGGTGAGTTATTTTTAGAATGTCATGTTTCTATAAGAATTACAGAATGCAAATTTAGTTCTGAAAATCTTGCATTTTACTTTTCATGCCTCAAGCTTTGAAATTTTTCAATTATGTTTCAGTCTTGTGATCTTCATCATTATTCATTGTCAAAGAAGATTAATGAGAAAAAAGAGACTTCAATCTTCTGTTCACTTTTCACAAAGCTATCATCTAATATCTATAAAAATTGTGCATAGGAAATATGAAATAAAGCATAAAATGACTGCCATAGTGTCAAGGCAGTGCAGTGGTTATTGTAATGCTATAACACTGCTAACGAATGACCAGCAAAAAGGTTCAATTCCCACAAGTGCCTCTAAAGAGTTTGTACATTCTCTTTCCACAACCACATGGGTTTCCTCCAAGTGCTCCCATTTCCTCATACAGTCCCAAAAAAAAGACATACAGAGTAGGTTTAGTAAGTTGTAGGTATTAAATATTGGTGCCAGAAACGTGGTGACATTTGCAAGCTGCCCCTGTGTAACACAAACATACATTTCATTGTACATTTTGATGCATATGTGACAAATGAAGCTAACCTTTATCTCAAACAAGAGATGATTTGCAGATGCTGGAAATCCGAGAAACGCACACAAAGTGCTGAAGAAACTCAGCAGGCCAGGAAGTATTTATGGAAAAGAGTAAGCAATTGATGTTTTGGGTCAAGACTGTTCTTCATCCTCACCCGAAAGGTCAACTGTTAACTCTTTTCCATTAATGTTGCCTGGCCAGCTGAGTTCCTCCAGCATTTTGTGTGTGTTGCTAATCTTTATCTCTTTATTTTATCCTTATCTTTACCTTTATCTCAATAGAGTAAAAGCTAATAGCAGGGCTGCACTGAGACATTCCAAGTCAAACATCAACATTACCAATGCCCAAAGACAGGTGTTTGTATTGGACTTCCTCAATATTTCCAGCTGAGAAATTCAAATTCAAGAAATAATTATGAGACAGTACTTCCATTGATAAACTGGAAGACGTTATGCTAAGTGATTTTCAAGCTGAGCAATGAAGAGCACGGGGATATATTGAGCTAACTGTAAACTGCTTTGCCTTTGTATTACTACATGAGGAATAGTCTTCAATTGCAAATGCAACAACTTTAAATTTGTTACAAATGAATATGGGCTATGAATATAGTTAACACAAGTATCAATAATATAACAGGCAAAATTAAAAAAAATAGTTCCAGCAAGTAAAAAAAGCAATCAGACAATTACATATTCCAAGTCTATAAATTTCATGATGCACACTGGTGAGTTTCTCCGGCATTAAGTAATTTTTTTTTACAATTGTAGAGACTGCATTTTTAGTAGGGGATTAAAATCTCTGATGCATTACTTGACATGACACATTTGAAAAACAGGGCTTCGGGTCCCACAGAGATATCATTCACTTCAATGGCTTCAATAAATGTAATTCAAGCATCTACTACAGCCTGGATACATAACTGACCCAAGGGGAAAACTGTACAGTTAAGCAAATTTTTAATAATGACACACGAGGAATATTCTGTATTGCGTAAAATGTGATAATTAGAAACAAATCACTTATCTGTAATACAGCAATGGACCTGTGTGTGACCCTGCAGTTATTCCATTGAGCCCATGGGGCTTTGCTTTAATACTCAGCAGAAAATCAAGTATCCAAGGAAGATTTAATCATCTGCCTGAGCAATTTGTCTGATATAAAACTCAATCAGATATTTTGGTCAGATGACCAGGAAGCTTCACTTCTTATTGAAACACTGGATTCTTCTCCCAACCATTGTTTGGATATTGGGTTGAGAAATAAGATGGTAGTGGATAAAGGGCATTGGGATTATGAAATGCAATTAACCCCAAACTAGTTTCTTGTAGTGTAAACCACATAAAACAGTTTACTGCAATGGTTTAGAAATCTGCCACTAGTTACTGCCTCAGAAGATAAACACAGGATCCAATTCTGTCAATGATGAGCACAGCTTCAAACTGATAAACGTATTTGTTGTACTGGTTCTTATATGTCAAGGTATCTGGTTCCACAAGCAGAAGTTCAGAAATTAAACTGTGTAATGCCCATTAAATTCAACTTTACCCAAATGATGTCACAACAGATCAAATATGGTCTGATGCAGAACTGACCTGCACAAGCACTGGTGCTGAGATGTCCATTCAATGATACATCAAATAATTCTGCTGACAAGTCTCCATTCTGGAGGCCTTGATATATAAATGATTGAGCCATTAGAATAAGTCATGGACGTTAGGGCAGGACATTATCAACAAAAAAATGTACTCCCCTCCCCCCAAGAATCTTCAGAGTCACTACATCCACCTCAAACCTCTGTGACATATTAAAGTATATCAAAGGTGTCACAGAGATACAGTACAAGACATTCAACAAGGAAAGTTTGGCTATGTTCTCATATCTTGACATTCTTCAATTCCTCACCACAGGAATCTTCCAAGTGGTTGGCTGCCCCCAGCACATCCTTGTGTGCATTGGTTGCTAATGCAATGCATTTCACTTTATGTTCCAATGTACACATGGGGAAGGAGCTATAAAAGACTGCACCAAAGGTCTTTGGAGTCCTAGGCGACTTCAGTTCATCCATGAAACAGCTTATTCTTCTTTTCTTTTCAAGGTGGCTGGGGTTCTTTTGGAGTCTGTGATGCACAGCTATGGCTCAAACTATGGTACTCTGCAAGCATTGGCTTCTTGTACTGACCATGCAGCCTGGTGTTTCAATATCTCCAGGAGCGGCTAGGAAGACATTCCGCTTCGGGGCCTAGATGATGCTGTTCCTCACCAATTTGCCAACTGAAGTGTCTTGGGAGACTGAAACGTCAGGACAACAGACAGTCTGTGCTGCTGGCAGAAGAAGGCTTCTGTACTCCAGAATTGTTGTTTCTCTCTCTTCCCCACCGCCCAACGGTCACTGACGGTCTGTTGGTCCTCGAATCGGTGGGGGGGTGGCTGGCAGAAGCAATGCGGAATATTGTAACATCAGAACAATGAGCAGCTGATCTTTTGCTCTTGTCGTTGCAGGAGTGATCTCTCTCCCTGGCTAGTGAAAGAGCCTGACTGAGATAACAAAGTGTTGGATTATAGACTGCAGTTTTTTGATGGAGCATTATGGACCCCCCCCCCCCCCCCATCCACGACATTCTGGACAAACAGAGGAGCACCAATAGTAACAGACTGATTCCCCCAAGGTACACCACTGAATGCCACAGAAGATCCTTTCTCCCTGTGGTTTAATACTCCACAACTCCTCCTCCTTAAGTATTTAAGTATATGGTTTCATTACACATCTGTATTTTGCACTGTAAGTTTTTAATGCACATTTTGTCTTTTTTTTCCCAAACCTCAATACATTTTACAAAATACAGTTCACATTTTAAAGTATATATTTCTGACTGAGCAACCTTACAACAATAATTTTCTTTGGGGTAAATAAAGTTTTAATCTTATCTTATTCTTATCTTATCTAATGCAAATCACTGTTCACCACTTCATCTGAAAGATTACGAAGATCATGTTCGGAAAAATTATTTCAAATGGTATTTTTTCAGTGAGGAGCAGGTGGTGCCTCAGGTATAGAGTTTAGCAACATTTTTGGCTTCCAACGTATGTAGACAGCAGCACAGGAAGAAAAGAAGCCTCCAGCCTGACACAGAGCATAAAGAACAGCAAAAACAAGAGCAATACAGGAGGGAAACTATCAGGAGTGTGCTGCTCAGCATCCACAGCTTCTCTGACTAACCGAGCCATGGATGCAGATACAGTTGCACAGAATACAGCCTGTTTCTGTGCTGTAATTGTTATATGGTTTATAATATAAGCAACTCCCTAACAGAGAGTCCAATCTCATATCTTATTGAGTATGAAGATCAATGCCTCCCTCGGTAAATGGATCCTGAGAGACCTCAGACAGCTGTGCTGACAGTAACAGCTCTAGCTCCACCATGCTTAGCACCAGTACCACCACCACACCCCCAGGACTGTTGTTCGCACTGTTAACACACCACTGCACTGCTAGACCCAGCTCTAACTACATCTTTAAGTTCGCTGATGACACAACAGTAGTTGGCCTCATCAGCGACAATGAGTCGGCATACAGAGAGGAGGTAGAGTAGCTTGTGGATCTGTGCAAACACAAGTTGAGTCTCAGCACAGACATGCCTAAAGAGATGATAGTGCACCACAGGAAGGTGCAGGGTGACCTCTCCCTACTGCACATCAATGGCTCCTCTGTGGAGACAGTCAGAATCACCAAGTTTCTTGGAGTGCACCTGGTTCCTAACACCAGTTCTTTAATCAAAAAAGCTTAGCAGCACCTCCATTTCCTGAGGAGATTGAGGCGAGTGAGACTACCTCCCGCCATTCCAACAACATTGTACCGGAGCACTACTGGGTGTCCTGACCAGTTGTATCACTGCCTGGTATGGGACTGCAAAGCATCTCACTCCAAAACCCTGCAACAGATTGTGAGGACAACTGAGAGAATAATCAGAGTCTCTTATTCTCACCCCCCAACCAACCAGGACATACACCTGGACTGCTACATTCACACAGCCCCCAGCATTGTCAAGAATCCTTCTGATCTGCCCCACGATCACTTTGACCTCCTACCATCAGGGAGAACCTATAACAGTATAAGAACAAGTATTGTTAGCCTGGGTAACAGCTTCTTCCCTTAGGCTGTGAAAGTTCTAAGAAGGATGCTACCACCGAGATTGTTTATGACAGTACCAGTATATTTAACTATAACTACTGACATAGATGGACATAGCAGAATGGGAATGGGAAATGGAATTAAAATGGGTGATCACTCAGAGATCCCCCTTGTTTTGGTGGGCAGAGAGTAGATGCTCAGTGAAGTGGCCTCCCAATCTACGTTGGGCCAATATACAAGGAGCCACACCGGGAGCACCAAACATAGTATGTAACCCCAGTCGACTCACAGGTGAAGTGTTGTCTCACCTGGAAGGACTGTTTGAGGCCCTGAATGGTAATAAGGGAGGAGGTGTCAGGGCAGGTGAAGCACTTGTTCTGCTTGCAAGGACAGATGTGAGTTCAGTGGGGCAGGAACAAGCTGAAACAACAGTTCTACCTGGATAACCAGGATTGTGGATTTTGGGTAGGAGATAGAAACGGGACGTGTGGGGTGCGGGAACAGTTAGGTTGGTGGCAGTGGGTTTCAACCCAGAAACATCAGCATAGATGCTGCCTGGCCCACTGAGCTCCTACAGCATTTTATGTGTGTTGCTTGGATTTCCAGCACCTGCAACTTTTCTCATTTGTGGTTTGAAAGCAAATCCAATATTAGCATTCATTTCAAGAGGTCTAAAATACAAAAGCAGGGATGTGATGTCAAGGCTTTATCAGGCACTGGTGAGGACTCACCTTGAAAGGGTTATCATAAGAAGAAAGCTTTGATGGCTATGCATCTGTACTTGCTGGAAATAAGAAGGACGGGGGGGGGGGGGGGGGGAATTTCATTAAAACCTTTTGAATGTTGGAAGGCCCAGACCGAGCAGATGTGTAAAGGATCTTTCCCATGGTGGAGATGTCTAGGACAAGTGGGCACAGCCTCAGGATAGAGGGGTGTCCATTTAAAATGGAGATGCAGAGAAAACTCTTTAGGCAGCGAGTGGTGAGTTTGTGGAATTTGTTACCACAGGCAGCTGTGGAAGCCAGGTCATTGGGTGTATTTAAGGCAGAGCTTGATCAGTTCTTGATTAGACATGGCATCAAAGATTACAGGGAAAAGGCTGGGGAGTGGGGCTGAGGAGGGGGGAGAGAAGGGTCAGCCATGATTGAATGGCAGAGCAGACTCAGTGGGCCAAATGGCCTAATTCTTCTCCTGTGTCTTATGGCTTTATGGTCCAATTTCTGCTCCAATGATCCCAATGGTTTTCTAAAACATCTGTACACTTTCCAATGAATGAAACTTCACTCAAAGATCTCCAGATTTAAAAAAAATGTGAGGATTTCCATTCTGCCTGTGCATAGAGTGGTGTATAGGTCATTTTGGCTTACTTTGTGAGACCAAGAAATTTATTTTAGTAAGTTCTACTTGTGTGGGAAATATCACTCAAGGTGTCTCATTATTGAAGCCAACAGACAGAACTGAACAAGGATCATTGAAGCTTTGAGGCATTATCTGCAGTACTACTCTGCCACTCAGTATGAAACCATGTTTGACAATCCAGGATTGTTCGAAATATCCTCCAGGATTATCTTTATCCTCCATTACCATAACCCTCTAATTATTCTGCAACAAGGCGATGTTCAATGTTTTGGAGCAGCAGAGCTGTAAATATCATGTGAGGAAAAGGCATTAAGAGAATACTTGCATGAATAGGCGAACATTGATTAATCATGTATTTCTTAATAGGTGTTTGTCATATTCAGATACATAAGTACGGTTTGAGTTTTGATTTGGTGTGGTCCTGTATTCTCTACTTGTACACAAATAGATGTTGAAGTGAACCACAACAAGCAAAAGAGAACCACTGAGAAATAGAAAATTGTGAGTGTTTCTTGAAATCTGACAATCCTTCTTCACTTTCTTCATGTCTCTTCTCACCTACTCCCCAGCTGAGCCTGTATGATTATTAACTGTAGGATACAACAGGTACAATAGTGTTGAAATAAAATACAAAATGCTGAGAGAAGTAATAGGTCATATGCCATCTGTGGAAAGACAATCTGCAATTTCTTCACAGATGGTGTCTGCTTTTCTGAGTATTTACAAAATTTTCTTTTGTTCCACAAAATGTACATATTACATCAACATGTACAGAACATGCACACATACACGTTTTAATGTCACTCAACACTCAAATATCCAGCAGTGCTTACACATCAAAGCACTTCCAAATACGATGTGTTGAGAAACGTTTTAAAATGTGAACATGTATTTCATACATAAACTTTCCGTCAAATGGGTGGTTTCATTTTATTGTCTTTCTAAACCATTAACTAAATGAGTAATCTTCAATGTTGTACCAGGTACTCAATGAGGTGTCATGGATAAGTGACCAGTAAAGTATTTGCACAAAGTGACTAAGTAGTTTTCAAAGCATTTATTACTACCACAAAGAACTCTGAAAGTGACATCATTACTTTTAAAGAACCACTAATTCACCTACACAGGAATGCTGTCTGCATAGTTGTTGAAAATAATGCTTATCTACTTAGCAAGAAGAACAGCTAACTCTATTCACTGCTTTATGCAGTCGATTACAAAAAAAGCATTATATTTTCCTCTTAACAGCACTCATCACATTTGTCATTAATACAGCATTCAGCTTTTAAAGTATCCTAGTATTACAGACAACAGAGAAGTTTAAGTATGCTGAACCTGTGGTACTAGTTCAAGACTGAGGAACCATTAATAACTCTAAGACATGAGGCGAGATATCAGCTTTTATTGACTGGAAGAAAGAACAAGCAGCAATTGACCACCATGCTACATCCTGGAGACTGAGGGTAGGGCTCAGGCCTCAATCGCCTTTATACCGGGGTCTGTGGGAGGAGCCATGGTCAGTGGGAGGAGCCACAGGAGCAGTCAGTGGGGGGGCGTGTCCAGAAAGGTATATGTAGTTCACCACAAAGACAAAAGAAGTTAAAAACAACACACACAAAATGATGGAGAAACTCGGCAGGTCAGACAGTATCTATGGAAATGAATAAACAGCTGGCATTTCAAGCTGAAACCCTTCTTCAGGACTGGAATGGAAGGGAGAAGATGTCAGAATAAAAAGGCGGGGGGATGAAGCCAGATGGGTAGGAAAGATCTGGAGAGGAAGGAATCTGATAAGAGAGGGAGGAGGGTCCCAGGGGAAGGTAATAGGCAGGTGAAAAGAGATAAGAGTGGGGAATAGAAGGGGGGGGGGGAGAATGGAAAAATAATTTACTTTTACCAGGAGGAGAAATTGATATCCATGTCATCAGATTGAAGGATACACAGATGGAATATAATATGTTGCTCCTCCACCCTCAGGGTGGTCTCAACGAGGCAGAAAAGGAGCCCATGGACCAACATGTTGAACAGGAATGGGAATCAGATTTAAAATGTCTGGCCACCGGGAAGTTATGCTTCTGGCAGATGGAGTAGGTGTAACACTTCGGTCGCTTACAGCGACAAGTGCTTGGTGGGAGATTAGTGGAGAGGGACAAATGGACAAAAGGAATCATAGAGGGAGTGATCCCTGAGGAATGAGATGAGAACGAGGGTGTAAAGACGTATTTGATGATTGGATCCCTTTTGAGATGCTGGAAGTTGCAGAGAATGATGTGTTGGATGAGAAGGCTTATGAGGTGATAGGTAAGGACAGGAGGAACTCTATCACCGTTAAAGCGGTGGGAAGATGGGGTGAATGCGGATATTCGGGAAATGGAGGAGATGTGGGTGAGGGCAGCATCAATGGTAGAGGAAAGGAAACCTTTCTGAAGAAGGACGGTATCTCCGATGTCCTGGAAAGAAAAGCCGCATTTTGGGAACAGAGATGAAGGAACGCTGGAAAGGGAATATGATTTTTACAGGAGAGAGGGAGAGAAGAATGGGAATCGGTAGCTTTATAAAGTTATCAACTGATAGTTTATCTCCAGAGATAGAGAATGAGAGCTAAAAAAGGGGAGGGAGGTGTCATAAATGGACCATTTGATGGAAGTTGGAAGCAAAGTGGATGAAATTGACAAGCTAAGCACGGGAACATGAAGAAGCACCAATGCAGTTATCAATAAGCAAAGGAAGAGCTGGGGAGCAATTCCAGGGAAGGCTAGGAACATGGACTCTTCTATATAGCCAATGAAAAGACATGTATAGCTGGGGCCCATGGCTACCACTCAAGTCTGGAGAAAGTGGGTTCTGCCAGATGGAGAAGCGTGTAGTGGAGGGGAAATCCTTTTTATTGAAAAAGGAGGGGAGAGCTTTAAGAACTTCTTGATGGGAGATATAAGTATGCAGGGAGTGGACATCCATGGTGTTTATGTGAGGTGGTCAGGGCCAGGGAACTGAAAGTTAGTGAGGAGATTGAGAGCATGAGAAATGTCACGGATTAGGTGGGAAGGGACTGAACCAAGTAGGAAAGAATGGAGTTGAGGTGATTCAATGAGGCAGGAGCAGGCAGTGACAACTGGCCTACTGAGGCAGTCAGGTTTGTTGATCTTGGGTAGGAGATAGAAGTGAGCACTGCAGAGTAAGGGAACTATGGAATTGGGAGCATGGCACAGCAGTTCTCCAGAGTTGAAGAGGTTAGTGATGGTTTCAGAGACAATTTTCTAATGGTCCAGAGCGAGGTCCTCTTCAAGGGGTATATGTGAGAAAAGTCTAAGAGTTGCTGCCTGGTCTCAGTAAGGTAGAAGTCAGTCCACCACACAATAACAACATTTGTTTGTGGGACTCCTTCAAGAATTAGGTATGAGGACAAAACTGTTTTGGCCAGTGTGTACGTTACTAAAGGAGGAGCAGCGGGTAGGGTCACCACTTAGTAACATCATTGAACAGCAGGATTAGAAAACTTAAATTTAACAAATTCAGAAATTAAATTACTTTTAAAGGGTTGAGAAGGGGCAATAGTATGAACAGTGCATCATCAACATTCTAGCATTAACATGCTTTTTTTCTAATATCCATACTATTTTAAAGCACATTTGGAATCCATGAATTTCATCAAGTGAAACTTAACCAAAACTTCACTCACTATATGAACTCTTCCATCTGAAAACTTTTACGTTTTCTTTTCAGCATGTCTGATGTCAATGATGATGTAATTGAGAGTATACATTGACTCCACCAGGGGGAGACTCAACATTCCAAGTCTAAATACTTACCTGTCTGGAAAGTTGCAAGTAGCCTCTCATATGTTAGAAGGATTATAGTTTTCAATTCTGTGTCACCCATTATGTTCAAACCAGAAAGAAGTCCATGGGTCAGGGTGTGATGCATGTATCACACACTGGCAATAACAATACAAATCAGATCTACCTCTAATGAGTAATTAAGTAAAGTTTGCTTGATTCCCATCTTGGATGGGAACCGGAGTGATAGGATTGAGGAGGGTTCGAACTGCTGCGGCAGGGCTTTAGTGTGCCGCTGCACCTTGGCTGTTTGGCACTGCGCACACGTTCTGGCCCATTCACTGACCTGCTTGCAAAGTCCGTGCCACGCGAACTTGCTGGAGACCAGCCGGACAGTTGTCCTGATAGATGGGTGCGCCAAACCGTGTATGGAGTCGAAAACTCGCCGCCTCCAGGCTGCTGGGATGATGGGGCGAGGTTGGCCGGTAGCCACGTCGCACAGGAGGGTCCTCTCACCTGGGCCTACGAGAAAGTCCTGCAGCTGCAAACCCAGGACTGCGGTCCTGTAGCTGGGCATCTCGTCGTCTGCCTGCTGCGCCTCCGCCAGTGCTGCATAGTCCACCCCCAGGGACAGGGCCTGGTCAGCTGGTCTGGAGAGTGCGTCCGCCATGACATTGTCCTTTCCCGAGACATGCTGGATGTCCGTCGTGTACTCGGAGATGTAGGACAGATGTCGCTGCTGGCAAGCAAACCAGGGATCGGACACCTTTGTGAAGGCGAAGGTCAACGGTTTGTGGTCCTTGAACGCAGTGAACGGCCTGCCTTCTCAGAAGTACCTGAAATGCCGGATTGCCAGATACAGTGCCAACAGCTCCCGGTCGAAAGCACTGTACTTGAGTTCGTGTGGTCGTAGGTGCTTGCTGAAGAACGCCAAGGGTTGCCAGCGCCCCTGGATGAGCTGCTCCAGCACCCCGCTGACTGCTGTGTCGGATGCGTCCGCTGTGAGTGCGGTCAGAACGTCCGTTCTGGGGTGCACCAGCATCGTGGCATCTGCCAAAGCTTCCTTGGCTTTAACAAAAGCGGCCGCAGCCTCCTCGTCCCAAGTAATGTCCTTGCCTTTACCTGACATCAGGGTGTACAAAGGGCACATGATACAGGCTACTGAGGGGAGGAAACGTTGGTAGAAGTTCACATACCAACGAACTCCTGTAAGCCTTTGATCATGTTGGGCCGGGCAAAGTGGCGGATCGCGTCTACCTTGGCAGACAGAGGTGTTGCCCCGTCTTTGGTAATCCTGTGGCCCAGGAAGTCGATGGTATTGAGACCGAACTGGCATTTGGCCGGGTTGATCGTGAGGCCGAAATCACTCAGGCGGGAGTAGAGCTGGCGGAGGTGGGACAGATGCTCCTGGCGACTACTGCTGGCTATAAGGATGTCGTCCAAATAGATGAACGCAAAGCCAAGGTCGCATCCCACTGCATCCATTAGCCGCTGGAACGTCTGTGCGGCATTCTTCAGGCCGAAAGGCATTCGGAGGAACTCGAGTTATTGATTAATTTATCCCATTTTTGCATGTCTTGTTTTCCTTATTTAACAGAAGGAAAACAAATAACCATCTCAGTTTTAAAAATTCCAAGTAATCTAACCTCAGCAGCTGTAATGCAGACAGAATTTTAGATTTTCTCCAACAACAAACACCACGGAGGAACTGAGCAGGTAAAATGGCACTGGAGAAAGGGACTTCCAATGTTTTAAATTGAAACTCTGCATTGGGACTTAGATTTCAGGAAGTTTTATATTTCAACTGGGTCTTATATGGAGAAATGGTTTCTCAAGTCAAGTCAAGTCAACTTTTATCAAACATGTTTCTGATATCAAAACCACATGTTTGTCCCTATATTCTTGATTTCCCTCCTAGAGAAAATAGTTTTCTCCATCTACCTTATCAATTAATTTCATTGCCAAATACTTTATTCAAATATTCCTTAACCCTTTAAATTCAAGGAAATGAATGGCTGCTCAACACAACCTGTTGTCATAATGAAACCTTACAGCTGCACAGAACATAGAGCAGTATCGAAACAAACCCTTCTGCCCACAGTGTTATGCCAAACCTGTGAAATTAGTAATCAAATGGCCAACTACTAAACTAATCTCTTCTGCTTAAGCAATGTCCACATCCTTCCATTTTCCTCACATTTCTGTGCCGATGTATCTGCCTCGACCAGCACTCCAGGCAACAGACTGCACGCACCCACCACTCTGTGTAAAATAGCTGCCTCTCATTTCCTTTGAAATTACTCCCTCTCACCTTAAATGCATCCCCTCCAGTATTAGACAATTATTATGGCCCACAACAAAATTATATTGCACCCAAAGTGATATGTGCCTTAGGAATACAACCCTGTATTTCTTGATCTATAGGCTGATGGTTGCTTGCCCTGTACCCTGCTGAACTTTCACCACGTGTGTTGAATTCATTTAAATTTCAGACTGTTTTGTGACAAAAGGGCTTCACAGAAAAAAGAATGGTATCATGTTCATAGGGTAGCTGCCAGATGCAGCAGTAATGAAGACCATTCAGTGATTAGAGCTGAAGTGAGGGAAGTGGCAAACCACAATCAGAATTCATGTGCGTCATGCATAAATGATGGTAGAAACTCTGAAGGCAAATGAATGTTCTTTAAGAAAAAGACCCTTGACAAGCCTCATCATAGTCAATGGTGGCAAATCCTAATGGATCATCGAGCACAACTCAGAGAATTTTAGCAAGTTGTATTTGATTTGCAGATCTCATAGTCTGAATTTTAAGCTGTTTGTTTATGTTACCTGTAACATACCCTATGACCACATGTTCAGTAATGCTTATGCTGGCTGAATTATTGAGTTCAAAATCAATCACTATTTTGGAGTTTTTATTTTTGCAGTTTCATTTTACAGTTGACTGAAAAATATATTGCCTATTCTATGCACAAATCATTTTGAGGACAGAAAATGCACGTATCATGCTCATTTAATTAACCCTATCCTTTAACGGTATTCAATTGGCAAAATACATTCCCATTGTATTTGCCATAATCTCAATTTTTTTTCTGCTTGCAATGGGAGTGTCAGCTATGCATGATGCACATGTAAATGCTTTCTGTTTCTTTATCACTTTATTTCTCATCATGTTATTAAATTTCTTAGTGTGATCTTTATTGTCCTCAGTTTTCTTCTAACTTTCAGAATTTAAGATCTTCACTCAGATTTAGTTTAGTCTTAAGTTTGTAGGATGGATTTTAGGATCAGCCTAGGGAGCTAGGGGTCAGGGTAGGGTTTAGGGGCAGGGATGAAGCCCAGTTAGGGGATAAAGACAGTAAATGAAGAGTCAGGGGCAAGGCCGGTGGTCGGAGTCCAGCTCTGAGTTCAGAAGCCAACAATGTCTATGGTCAAGGGCCGTGATTGGCAAGCAGGTGCTGAGGAAGGCGCCGGGTGATCCCCTCCCCTAACCCTGTATGTCAAGTCCCAGAGTCAAACGTCCATGCAAGTCCAGAGATCGAGGCCTCTGAGTCAGTGTATCCAGAGGCTGGAGGCCCTATGTCTGTGAGTCTGCAAGTACTGACCAGGGTCTGGAGGTCAAAGACCCAGAGGCAGCCCATGCTGAGGTTGGAGGCCTGTCTATATTTGTGAGAGGGTAGGTGGGAGGAGGGAAAGTGGCTTATTTTGCTGTTGTTGTATTTGATGTTGGTGGTGTCATTCTGCTCCTTACCGAACATTGTGGACATGCAATGTTGGTACCAGAATGCACGGCAGCACTTGTGGGCTTCCTCCAGCTTATTCTTAAATTGTGTTGGTTGTTAACACAAATACATTTTGCTATATACTTTGATGCACATGTGATAAGTAAATTATTCTGGATCTGAATCAGCTGTATTATCACTGATTTATACGTTGTGAAGTGAATTCTTTTGCTACAGCAGTACAATTCAAAGACATAAAATTAATATAAATTACAAAGTAAATAAATAGTGCAAAGGAAATAACGGGGTAGCGTTCATGGACCATTCAGAAATTCCAACATCTTGCAAAAATTGCTGTCAGATGAAATTTAGGGTTGCTATTTGATCAAGAGAAGCATCACAGGTAGGTTTAGATCTGTTCTCACTTAAACAACCTATGGAAAAATTCCCACTGATCAGAAAAAAGAATCTATTTGATTTTATTATATCCAATATAGATTGGATCATTGACACTAATTAAAATATTGCAAGTGCTATTTCATTTGAGATCAACTGAGTCAATCAACACATACTAGTAATAAATTCTAAAGATGCTGGAAACACTGAGCAGGTCAGGCAGCATTGGTAAAAAGAAAAACAGGAGAAAAACAGGTCAAAAAACTCTTCATTAGAACTGGAAAAGACTGCTTCTGCTTTAAAGTTTTCAATTCGTGGTATTAACTTAGATCTTTACAGACTTGCTGATTTTCTGGGCTTTTGGGGTCAGTTCGATGTAGATGAGTTGACCACAGGTAATTACTCCTCGTGTATAGAGAAATTTTAGAATCTGGAATTGTTGATGTGAATGTGGGGAGAATAAAATAGAATTTGTGTTCATTTAATGTGAACAAGTGCTTGATAGTGCAGAATTAATAGGCTGAAGGGTCTATTTCTCTGAATGATTCAAAATATAGCTCTGTATTTCAGTTTCTGCGTGTTACTGTGATTTCTCTCTCTCTCTTTCACTTCCTTCTTTAATCTATCATCAGTTTTATAAACAGCCTATCACCACAGCAACCCTAGCCTCACCATCACAAAGATATTTCCTTTACCCTATCCACTCCTCCACAATCTTCTCTGCGGTGTAACTTAAAAATTACTGATTTTCTTACTTCTTCATTTCTGATGATGACTCTTAAAATGAAAACATTCTTTAGTTTCTCTTTCAACAGATTCTACCTAACCTGATCAATGTATCCAGAGTTGTATGTCTTAGTTTCAAATTTCCTGCATCTGCAATTTTCCTTGACAATCAGTTTTAAGTTTTATGCGTCACTTATTTCTACACTGATGCTGTATTTTTCAATTGAGCTTTTGACTGCATTGAGATGAATTTTAAATCCATAGTATTATTGTATGCAAATTAACTAGTTTAGAGATAAATGTAAGTGAGAATCTGTGATTAAAGTTGTTCATATGCAGTTTCAGTGAATTATTTCAGTTGCAGTGCTAATGAGTACCTCACCACTTTCGGCTGGTTGGCTGCCTACAGAGTCGGTTCTTTGAAGCTGGGAAGGGCTGGACTTCAGATTCAAGTAGAAATGTGGTCTTGAACTGGCTAATAGGAACTGACACATTAATGTTAGAAAGGTGAACTTAATTGGAAAGGGCTACATTGAACTTATGCGTGTAAACACCAAACATTCTCAGACTCAATTCCTAAGCTATTGCATTTTTAAGTATTTAATCAATGGTCTGTCATCTGTTCCCCACAACACTCGTACTGACCTTAAACCTACTTCTAGTCTTTACATTATAGTTTAGAGACAGATTTAGGTTCTATTACTCTGTAACTCTAAGTAGAGAGAATATCAAGTGAGAGCTAAAAGACAAATAGTACACACCAATTTCATTAGTAACCATGTGGGAAGATGGGAAATGTCACAAGGGTGAAAACAAAGATTTTTTATTTAATTTTTTGCTATTTTGGATGCCATATTATACAAACGTATAATAATGGAACTGTTGAGTAAATATTCATAGAGTCATAGAGTACTACAGAAACAGGTCCTTTGGCCTATCTAGTCCATGCCAAACTATTGTTTGGCCTAGTCCCATTGACTTGCACCTGGTCCATGGACCTCCATATCCCTCCCATCCACATAATTCTCCAAACTTCTCTTAATTTTTAAATTGAGCATACTGGCAGCTGATTTCACACACTCACCACTCTCTAAGTGAAGAAGTTCCCCTTAAACCACGACTTCTAGTTCTAGTCTCATGCAACCTCAGTGAAAAAGCCTTCTTGCATTTACCGTAACTATACCCCTCATAACTTTGTACTCCTCTATCAAATCTCCCCTCATTCTCCTACACTCCAGGGAATAAACTCCTAAGCCTTTTCTACTTATAACTCATGTCCTCAAATCTCGGAAACATCCTTGCAAATTTTATTTGTGTTCTTTCAAACTTATTGATTTTTTTCCTGTAGGAGGGTGACCAGAACTGCACACAATACTTAAGTTAGGTCTCACTAACATATTATACAACTTCAACATAACATCCCAACTCCTGTACTCAATACTTTGATTTATGAAGGACAATGTGCCAAAAGCTCTCTTTACGACTCCATCTACCTGTGACATCATATCCCTACCAATTTATATGAATTAGCTTTTCGGGAAGAAAAAAGACTAGAACTCCAATTAAGGAAAAATTTGGGAATATTACTTCCAATGTTTCCTGGATTTCCACCCTTCTTGAATTTGGCAGGTATAATGTTTCAAAATACTGAAAGATTGCATCCCAAAATATTTTTCCTGAAGAAAAAATAGTACATACCACTATTTCCCAAGTTCTACCAGATTACCCACTCACTCAATTGATAATGATGATCACAGTACTCACATGCAAAGACCCGTCAAATCCTGAATAGTGTAACATCAGGACTCATTTCTCTTGTTCTTTGTTGTGAGATTCCTACAATAGCAGTAACAATCTATCCAGCTTGTTTGTATGTGTTGATTTGACCACAGCATCTGCAGTGTACTTTGTGTTTACAATCTATCTCTTTCTTTTCCCCAACTATTCTTTGCCCAACAGGATTATAATCAATACACCTAGTTAACGAATTTCATGACACATGCCGGTGATAATACACCTGATTCTGATACCTGGAGTGACCTTTGTGCTTCCTGTTGTTACCCAGTGCTACCTCACCATTATTCACAGCTGTTAGCTGTTAGAAGCAGTTTTCTACCCAGTTGTGAATAACCTGCAATTTCTTTCCGTTTTTAAGTTTTTTTGTAGCGATAGAGTTTTTTTGTACACTCACGGGGAGGGTGTACAAAGACTCCTTACAAAATGGCGCTGGAATTGAACTCGAAATGCCCCGAGCTGTAATTATGGCACGCAAACCACTACGTTACTGTGACGTCCCTTCTTCAGATAAACTGAATATTTTCACTATTTCTGCAGCCACTTTTTGCGCTGATACCTTCCTTGTTGACTTTGCGTGTTTTTCTTAACCACACATTCATTTGAAACTCTCCTGGACACAATAAGTTGCGTCATAAATACCTCAATTTTCATTGATCTGCATTGGAATTTCATATCCCTGGAATAAAATTCTTAACCTGGTGTACAAATCTTACCTTATGTCATATTTAATGCTCATAGAAATGCCATTTGGCAAAAGACATTCAAGTTAGTTTTATTGCTCTTATATTGGTCTTCTTTCTCCTTCATACCTTTCTCTACATTATCTTCAAATGCAATTTATGTTATTCATCTCAGCAACTCATTACGGAAGTAAAATATATGCAATCTGTAAGACTACCAAAACTTCCTATGCAGTGAAAAAGCTCAGTTAGATTCCTTAAGTCTCTTCTTAAACGAAAAGTTCTATTTTATCAGATTGTACATGCTAATTGTAATTGTTTTGATATCACCATAATAAACATTCCCCACACTTTCTCTGGTACCTCCATACAGGATTTAACATAGGGATCAACAAAATGTGCAGCCTACACAGGGTTTTAAATGAAAGTGAATGAAGTTTTGATCTAGTTATGGTTTTATTAATTAGTGTCATAATATTCAGTCATTTGAGCAGCTGTGTCCAAATTATTTTGCTTATCTATCCCATTGTCTAAGTATGACTAAGAGGTGTGACTTTAATATTCACACCAATGTTAATATTCATATTAATGTTAATATTATTATTAAATCTATTAATTAATGTTAATATTAATGTGAAATGAATGTTAATAAATCAGAAAATGCTGCAAACTCCACCAGCTAGCTCCATCGTGGGCACTAGCCTTCCCAGCATCAATGGCAGTATCAAAAGGTGATGCCTCAAATAGGCAGACATCCGTCATTAAGGATCCCAGTCACCCAGGACGTGCCCTCTTCTCATTGCTACCATCAACGAGGAAGTACAGAAACCTGAAGACACACACTCAATATTTTAGGGACAGCTTCTTCCACTCTGCATCAGATTTCTGAATGGACAATGAACCCATGTATACTACCTCACTACTTTTTTTCTTTTTTGCTCTCATTTTGCAAGACTTAATTTAAGTTTAAAATATATTTATTATTGTAATTTATAGATTTTTATTATTAAGTATTGAAGTGTACTATTACCACAAACAACAAATTTAACAACATGTATCAGTGATATTAGACCTGATTCTGATCCACCATTTCATATTTATCTATTTTGAAGTTTTATTTGTCAGTTATACATCCACTATGCAAAATTACTGAAAACACTTTGTTATGTATTTTTTAATTTCATTATTGTCTTCAATCAAGACAGTGGTTTACTGCATTCTGGATGGTCATCAGTCAAATCACACAAATACATGAAAGTAAAATGCAATTTATTTTGATTTCATGCTAAAGTAGCTACTGAGTGGGCCATATATATTTTGATCAAGGTCTGTGAGTTTCACAGCAGATCACTGCTGGCAGTGTGTTTATCTGATGCCTAAGCTGAACCAAAGCAACAGGAATGTTAAAATGGTTTGTCACTGTGGTCTGGTTTTGGCAGATTTTCAACTTTGTGCAGCTCCTCTCTTGTACACATGAAGGGACAACAAAAATCAAAGAAGGATGAGGATTCAGAAGAAAGAGGTTTGTAAAGAAAAAATAGTAAATGTAAGACAACACAGATAAAGAGAAAGTAGATAGAGCTGAAAATAAATCTGAGATGAGTAGAAAAACGAAAAACTATAGTTTCTGCTTCACAAGACATTAAATACACAGTGAGTACTTTCAAAACTGATCAAGTCTAGATTCTTGGAATAGAAGACAGATGATCTGTCATTATCTTTTGTTATAATGGAGTAGCTCAGGGTATCACGGAGTCAATTCTGTTCTTTTTTTTCTTTTCTTAGGATGTAAGTGAAAAAGCAAAATAAAAGGAAATTGAAGAATTTGATGGGGAAAAGAGAGTTAAAGCTTCTTTACATTCCATTGTTTTAGCAATGACCTGCCTCATATTAAACCTAGCAATAATCCCAGAGCCGTGTCCTTTCCACTTTTAGATTTGCTGATCTAAACATGGCTACCAGCCACCACAAACTTTGTTCCCAGACCACCAGCTACAAATTTTCACCCACCCCAAACATATCCATATCTTCACTCCTTCACTACTGATGAAAGGTTTCGGCCCGAAACGTCGTCACTACTTCCTCCCATAAATGCTGTCTGGCCTGCTGAGTTCTGCCAGCATTTTGTGCTTATATCCATATCTTCACTAAGTTCCACTAATACATTATCTCTGTACTTTCTATAAGTAGTATATTTTAGGTGCCAAATGTCTTGAACTGTGTTTAAAATCCTCTTGAGATCCAACTCTCCTAATCTCCATTGCCACTGTGCTCTGATTTTGGCCATCTGTGCACTTATCTGACATTGCCACCCAACAGCCATAGACACACCTCTATGTCTCTATCGCCTGCATCATCCACACCCATGCTCCTCTACTGGTATTTCTCACATCATGGTGCAAGTGCAAGTTTAATTGTCATTTAACCATACATGAATACAGCCAAATAAAACAGTGTTAGTCTGGGGCCATCGTGCAAAATGCATGGGTTTCCTCTATGTGCTCCGGTTTCCTCCCACAGTCCAAAGACACACCGGTTGGTAGGTTATGTGGTCATGTAAATTGTCCCAAGATTAGGCTCGGATTAAATTGGCCATTGCTGGGTGTTGCAACTCAAAGGGCAGGGACGGTCTATTACATGCTGTATCTCAATAAACAAATAAACAAAACACAGTACCAACAGTCATATACAACACAAAGCACACTTAGCACATATTGGTAGCTTCAGCAACTGAGAATTACTGAGGATTCCTTCAGTAATACCTTTGTGTCCTTATACCCTGTAAAACCCTTTATCCCCATATCATCATGTTTAGAACATTTTCACTTGGGGTAGCACAGTGACACTGCAGATGGTGCAGTTTCAGAAATCAGAATTCAGTTCTTACCTCTGACCCTGCTTGTATTTCCTTCTACATCCTATGAATGTGCTAGTGGTTAGGCTAATTAGCAATTACAACTTACCATTAGTGTAGGAAGCAGGTGGAAGAATCAGTGGGATATGAGGAGCATGTGTTTGAAAGAATAAGTTGTAGTTAAATAGGCAGGAGCGTGGGATGGACCCCAAAGTTGGTATCAAGTAGCCCTTTTCTTTTTCCAAAGAAAATACATATTATTTCATTACACCTCTCTGGAATACTTTAGGGTACTGTCTAGAGCAGGGGTTCTAAATCTGGGGTCTATAGACTCCTTGGCTAATGGTAAGGCTCCATGGCAAAAAAAAGGTTGGAAACCCCTGGTTGAACGTTATAGAGAGAAACTGCATGGAAACAAGCCCTTTCATTCATTGATCTGTGATTCAAACACTTTCTTATATTAATTCTACATGAATCCTACTTTTCATTCTCCAAATATTCTTAACAATTCCCCTCCAGATTCTACCACTCACCTGCACACCAGGAGGGATTTACAAAGTGCAATTAATCTTTCAACCTGCATATATTTGGGATGAGGGAGGAAGAAGCCCATGTGATCACAGGGAAGACGTGAAGGTTCCACGCGGTCAGTACCTGGGGTCGGTATTGAATCCAGACCCCTGTCACTGTAGGTTCTAATAGTTGCACCACTGTGTCTACATTAAAGACAATGTATGCAGGCAAGCCCCTTTTCAGAACAGTAAATGAGACAGTGAGGCAAAAGGAGTTTTAGACAGTAATAGAGGAAAGAAATTGTCTAAAGAAATAATATCAGGATTACAGGTAATAAGGCGGGACAGTGTTGTTTGACGTCAATAGTAAACAGAGAAAAAGAGCTACGGAATAATAAAACTGTTTGGCTGTTATAAACCTTAGTCAAATCTGTTGCTGTCACCATTGGCAGTTCCTGCTTGTTTCTGGAAATGGACAATAGATGAACTGATTTACCATAGACTTCATTGGGAATATCTGGAGGATTTATTCAGTGCCAAAGGTTGGTGCACTTCACAGGCTTGGAATGTCAATCCTTAAATGCATTTTCAAAACTGCTGAATGACAAATTTGATCATTTTTATTATGTGCACTATTCTCAGCAGCTACACTTACAATGCTGACTAACCATTAATGATGTTGAGCAGCAGTCCAAAGGAGTCAATTGCTTGACCAATTTACACCTGCACTGTTGAGCTGATCAACACAAAATGTTTTTTGTACAGTGGTTACGTTGCTTAAGCAAGCTATCACTTATCAAGAATAACATATCATTGGTCACAAGCCAGCAATGTTAAAGGGTCAGAGAATCATTCACTGGAGTGTCATACCATGGTGTGCAGAATTATTATATGCTATTTGAGCTTTCACAATTGATTACAGTGAAATACAGTAAATTAGTGCTGTGAATTCTAGTGCGAAAAGAGTAAATTGGACAGGATTGAGGGATATAATTTTGAAGGTGTTAAACTACCAGGGCCTCTGATGTTGTCTCTGCAATCAATGCTTTCCTTCTCTGATCGGCTGGAAGATAGGGTGATGGTATGGAGATGAACATTTGAATCACCAAAGCATAGAATGCTGGGCACCAAATATGAGTAAAAGGGATTAGGATAAAGGGGTGTGCAGTTTAGATTAGGATAAAGGAGTGCTGTATTACCATGATTCTATTTCCATTCATCTGGTGCTTGTGTTGTTTTTGCATTAATGACACACAGCAACTGTTGTAGGATGGCAAGCAAGTTTAAGGGGAGAGGAAAGTAGAGGGTAGACCTTTTCACAAAGAATACTCTCTCCAGAGAGAACTGGTCACAGAAAATATCTGGCAATTTGGTCAGCCTGAGGACAAAGACATCATATGTAGATCCTAGAGATGTTCGAACTGTCCAAGTTCTAAAGCTGAACCTGCCCAATAAGATCTGCCAATGTTAGCAAATCATTGTGTCAGAATCAAGTTTAATATCACGGGCATATGCTATGAAGTTTATTGCTAAATGGCAGCTGTATAATTCCAATGCATGATAATAAAACTATAAATTACAGTAAGATATATACTTTTAAAGTTAAATTAAATAAGCAATGCAAAAAGAGAAAAAAGAAGTGAGGTAATGTTCATGGGGTCAATATCCATTCAGAAATCTCATGGCAGAGGCAAAGAAGCCAGTCCTGAATCACGGAGTCTGTGCCTTCAGTCTCCTGAATCTACTCCCTGAGATTCAATGAGAAGAGGGCATGGCCTGGGTCCTTAATGATGGATGCTGCCTTTTTGAGACATCACACCAAAGTTCCAATTTATAATGGGAAGAGCAGAAATAAAGACTCTATTTGCCTTAGTACATCATAACGTACATCTCCATTCCTGGGAAAATGTCATATAGTAAACGAATAGTACTAAGATACAATTTCCTAATAGATGCAACCTAACCTGAAAATCAGCAAAAGCATAACTTGAACATGGGACAACATTCTGCATTTCATGTGAAACAATAAATAATGAAGCAACTCAGCAGGCCGGGCAGCATCTATGGAGAAGAGTATACAGTCGACATTTTAGGCTGAGTCCCTTCATAAGGACTGGAAAATAAGATAAAGAGTCTTGAGTAATAAGGAGGAGAGAAAGAAGTACAAGGTGGTAGGTGATAGGTGAAGCCAGAAAAGGTGGAGGGGTGAAGTAAAGAACTGGGAAGTTGATTGGTGAAAGATAAATGGCTGGAAAACAGGGAATCTGATAGGAGAGGGTAGAAGACCATGGAAGAAAGGGAAGGGGGAGGAAATGGACAGGTAAGGAGATAAGTTAAGAGAGGGAAATGGGAATGGTGGAATGGTGAAGGGAGGGCAATTAGCAGAATATCGAGAAATCGACGTTCAAGTTGATGTTTTGTTCTCTGACTACTGGAAGGTGATGGTGATTAGATACAGGTGAACATTTGAATCACCAGAGCATAGAATATTTAGCAACAAGTATTAGTAAAAGGACTTAGGATAGAGGGATGTGCAGTTTAGTGTTGGAATGTGGGGAGGATAAAATGGGATTAGCATAAAAGAATGCTTGATGGTTGGTACTGATTTAATACCAAAGGGCCTGCTTTTGCGCTGTGATTCTATGACTCTAAAAGGAGCTGTGTATTCCAAATAACAATATAATGTAAACAATTGTACAAATAAGCTTCATTACCACATAATGGCATGTAACATGTGGCACTCCAGAGCACAATGCATTTAGAAAGGTGATTGTTTGAATAAAGCTTCAATACACTCCTAACTTAACACCCATATGTATGGGTAAAGACTGTCAACTATTCAACTAACAGTCATATGAGAAACATAATGGATAAATAGTAAGAGAGGGGAAGATAAGAAAAGCATTTGAAATCAAAAGTGCACATAGACTTACTGAACAAGCAGCTTGATTGAAAATAAAAACTAAAAGGAGTGGGTAAATGGTGCCTGTGGTTAAGCGGAGACAGAAAATGTACAGAGACTCCCAGAAACATTAAAACTGGATTCACAATTTAGATTAATGATCTAAACTTGGAAATCAAACCACAACCTCCATTTGGCAGATGACATAAAGTTGGAAGAGTAAGATCATCATTAATGGGGATGATTCCCTCAATTCCAAAAGCATACAGAATATATAGTAAAGAAATTTAAACAACTCACTGCAAGGTATTTCATTTTATTAATAAGAAAAATAAAAAGTTGACAAACTGAAGAAAAGAGAGATTAAAGATTAGTTTTGTTTTTTACATATACATGGGAACATCAAAGCATACAGTGAAATGCATTGTTAATGTCAAATCAAGTCAGGGAGGATTGTGCTGGGCAGACACAGAGCATGCCCACAACTCACTAACCCTAATAGTACATCTTGGGAATGTGGGGAACCTGGAGCACCCAGAGGAAACCCACACAGTCACAAAGAAAATGTACAGATTCCATACAAAGAGTGGTAGGAAGTGATCCTGATCAGTGGGCCATTGTAAAGTGATGTGGTATCTGTTACATTAGCATGCTGCTCCTGCTTGAAAATTAAGGATTTAAATGCTGAGACATTCAGACAAAACGCCCCAAGTGGAAGTTCAAATGGAGCACAAACTCCTTCACGTAAATGCCACTTCTGTGCTACATATTCCATTTAATTCCACATTCCCACAAGTGGAAAAGGGAAGGGTAATCAAAGTCAGAGCTTCATGGAAATCAGAGCAATTAGAGAGTAGGACATGTCAGCTTGATAATGCAAGGGAGAATCAGGCTGAATTTCAAATGCATGTAGGAGAACATAAAAGGAAAGTACAAGGTACAAACATGGAAAATGTAGGAAATGAATGTAAAAGAGAATCCAAAAATCTTCTATTGTCATGGCAGCATAAAAAGAGAGAAGAATGAAGACTAATATGAAAATGAATCTCAGAGTAGTATATGGTGATATATGTACTTTAATAATGTTTACTTTGAACTTTATCAGGAAAGTGAAGTGCATGAACAAGGTATCTTTCCAATCAACAAGATTTAAGCAGTATAAAGTAAACTGGGTTGAGAAGGAGAGAGATTTGATAGGATAAATCTAATGATAAATTTGGAATAAAAGATAATACGGAAGACTAAGTGAGAGAAGAGAAGAAAGTTTTAATTTAAAACTTGTTGATTTCAATATGTTCTAAAACAAAATTCAGAAATGAAGAAGTGAGGCTCCATATTTGTAATACAATATTTTGATTTTAGAGTTTTTGACTGACAGTAATTAATAATTATCACTAACTGGCTATCATTAAGAGGGTACTTACAGTACTAATTACTAACCATAAATATGTGCATTGGATTTGGTTTGCATCCATCATACAAATACAGAACTTGATGATATTCAGTGCTTGTCAACCACAGCACAGGCAGCAAGATTATAGTTTCCTCAGCTGAGAGCAAAATTGATAGAATTCTAACATCAATTTTTGGGTATTGGCACTTAACTGTATTTGCATTTTACTTCTAAGAACTATAATGTTTACACATAAAGAGGTAAACATTAGTAGAAACTTCACTATTATTTTAATAGCAAGTATGGACTCAATGCACCATGTTTTATAATCAATCACAGTTCCTGTCATGTCATAAATTCTTATGCCCAGATCTATAATGGGGAAAAAATCTCCTATAAACCTCCTATTGTAATTACACACTAACTCTAATACAAATCATACAGCATCACTGAGAAGGTAGTTTTAAGGAGTGACATTGCCAATTTCCAATAAATGTCTGGAATTAGAAATATAAAATTAGTACTGAGCGACACCTACATCAAAGTTGAAGGATCCTTGGTCCTTTAACTGTATTTTACTTGTGAGGTACTGTTGCTTCTGAAGCCCTGGGTGTAGCACTGTGGCACTCTGGCAGGATTACGTAAAATATCATGTTGAAACAAAGGGAAAGATACATGAAACAGAAATTCACGCTGTAATATCAGTGTTCAGATGACAGTAAGATTACTATCTTGTAATTGGTCCCAGGAGAGTACAATTCTTTACATGCCTAAAACGTTAGTAACACTTAGCTATATATCTGAATGTTACTGAGCAGAGATCACACTCCGTTCCAAGCTGTCACTACATACTACATGAATCATAAATGTAATTTTATTCCTGTAAGTGTAGATGCTGAAACCTGCTTTATTGGACAGCAAGCCAAAAGGCAGTAGAAACTCTTAGCTTTGGTAAATTGAATATCTACTATATGTCACAATTGCTCAAGTCTCAGTGCTGGTGCAGTAACATCACATGTTTTCACCCTACCCATTAAATTTGCCATTCTCATTCCACTACACTGTTATTTGAATTCAATTGTAATGTGATTAGAATGGCATGTCATCAATCTAGCTGAATGCTGACATCCCTAGGGTTAGATACAGTGATGGGCATGAACATTAGCCTATCCAAATAAATGATACACAAAAGGCTGGTTTAGAAATGGATCAAGATGCAGCTGGTCCTGATCAAGCTCAAAATTACCCTCCTGACAGTACCAGAAGTGCCATTTCCATTTCACTCTTTTAAGGGACAGTTATTCATGAGTTCACAGGTATGCTTGAGGAATAACTGAAGGAATGCCTGCCTTTCCTATGCAAGTTCTTAAAAGGTATTTTATCTCAAACAATTATGCCATTGCTAATCTATCAGCAGTGGAAATATAGTAATTCATGCATTCTACTTTCTCACACATATTTCTGCTGGCACAGCATGTTCCCAAAGCAGGAAAGTCATTAGTTAAAAAAATGATTCCCAATTAAACCTGTCACTAGTGGCTGAACACTACACTGCAATTTCAATACATAGTTATACAGTATTAAGAATCATACCACCCATTCTCCCATATTAAAATACCTGCATTCTGAGAAGATGCTAGACCATGGCAAGTGATGGTCAGTTAATTCTTCCTTTGGTTGTGATGAAAGGCATCAGTTGCTAGGGAGGATAATGATGGATGAGATGGGGTGGTGGAGGGGAAGGTGTCGTCCAGTTCAGAATGCACTCTCAAACAGCAATGGATAAGCAACACATTTGTTTATGGTTTTCTGTTGTTGTAGCCCATCCACTTCAGGAGTTGACGTCAGAGATGCTCTTACGTACACCATTGTTGTAACAAGTTTGAGTTATTGTCACCTTACTGTCAGCTTGAACCAGTCTGGCCATTCTCCTCTGACCTTTAACATTAACAAACCATTTGCACTCATAGAATTTTTTTTTTGCTTTTCGCACCAGTCTCTGTAAACTCCGGAGACTGCTATATATGAAAATCGCAGGAGATCAGCAGTTTTCTGAAATACTCAAACCACTCCATCTGCCAGCAACAATCATTTCATGGGCAAAGTCACATGGATCACATTTCTTCCTCCATTTGATGTTTGGACTGAGCAATAACCAAACCTCTTGATCATGTCTACATGCATTTATGTATTGAGTTGCTGCCACATGGTTGGCTTAGATATTTGCATTAATGAGCAGGGGTACAGGAGTATCTGATAAAGTGGCCACTGAGTGGTAAAGGCCTTGGGAGTAGACTGCAACTTGGTGGAGAGGAACTTAGGTCACAACTTCCCAGTTTCATGTCCTACATTTGAGGAGAGAACAACATGGCAGAAATGCTACAGAAAAAGAAAACAAATCTGACTATGGTAACTGGAAGGTGATATCTGTTGTTTGCCATGCAGACTGCCAGCACCATGATTCTCTTCAATTTCTCCTCCCCATCACCAAACAGCTACTTCCCCTAATTACAGTATGGGTTGCATCTATCATGAGACACAACAATCATGAATTTACTGAATGACAACTACATGAGAAATGCAGGAAACACCAGCTATAATTTACCATGGTCTTCTCTGACCTCACAAAAGCCCTCATCAATTTAAAAAAGGCTTGGAGCATACTTCCCTATTTTGGCTGCTCTCTCCATTTTAGGTCTGTTGCATAATGACATGCAACCTGTAATTATAATTAACAGGATCACCATAAACCCAACACCAGTGCAGACTGTTATCAAGCAACAAAGTTTCCACTGAAGTGGAGCTAATCTACAAGACAGATTCATGTTCAAGTGTCCTGACGAAGGGTCTCGGCCCGAAACGTCAACAGTGCTTCTCTCTATAGATGCTGCCTGGCCTGCTGTGTTCCACCAGCATTTTGTGTGTGTTGTTTGAATTTCCAGCATCTGCAGATTTCCTTGTGTATGCTCATGTTCAAGTTCAAGTTTATTGTCATCTGACTATACATGTATACAACCAAAGGAAACAACATTCCTCAGGACTGCAGTCACCCACAAAAGATATATCACACACATGAAAAAAATCACGTATTTTGATAAAGCAAAATGTCACCATAAATAAGTTTATAAAATATAATGCAAAATGCATACATCACATAGAACTGGTAAACAGTAAGTTAAACAGCTCACTGTCCTAGTGACAAGACCTCTGTGGTGGCAGGGTATTCATTAGTCAGACAGCCTGAGGGAAGAAGCTGTTACCCAGTCTGGCGGTCTTGATGCAAAATGGGACAAATGGGAAATCATCCTACCTGTTTCCTTCACTTCAGAAGCAAGGTTTTTGCTAATGTGACATACTAAGCAGGCATATAGACTGAACATGTGGCAGCTGAATTCAAGTCCAGATAATGTGTAAATTCAAAGCTCAAAGTAAAATTTATTATCAGAGTACATACGTGTCACTACATACAACACTGAGATACTTTCTCCTGCGGGCATACTCAACAAATCTATAGAATAGTAACTGTAAACAGAATCAATGAAAGAGTAAGAGCCATAGAAGATAATGTAACTCAAATTGGCTAGCGGCTTAATCCAGGAGAAGACAGCCCTAGGCCCGGCCAAACTTAAGAAATCTTGTTTGGGTGGATGCTACATGATGTGTCCCCCGTTACAAATCAGTACCCCGAAATAACAAACACTACACAATATGAGATTAAGCGATTTAGCTTTATATTTCTTAATTTGACTGTATGGTTAGTAAAGAAACAAAAAAAGGGCCCACTCTAATGTGCAACATTGGAGCTCACAATTCAATCCACTGGTTTCTCATTGACATCCTCCGAGTGTAGCTGACCCTTGGACCCTTGCTCCAAATCCACTCTGTCAGGCGGTCTTCTCTCCTCATCTCTCCCCAGCAAAAGACCATGAAATTCCTGCTCCCAGATCCACAAGAAAGAACAACATCCCTCTCATTGGATAGCCCCACATTACAAAGCCCCGTTATCTCTAGTCATAAACCAAACCTTGCTGCTACAGAGAAACCATTACATTAGCAGTGAAACCTTACAGCACATTACAACAACAAACTGTTGAAATGCAACTATAAATAACAAGAGCATGAAATAATAAGATAAAGAGTCATAGAACACAGAATATAGAGATTCACAGCACATTATAGTCCCTCGGTCCACAACATTGTGCCGACTGTATCCGTAAAGGGAGATCAATGACTGTGGGAACATCTCATTAGATGAGTGTAATTTTGTTCAACAGCCAGATGGTTGAGGGGTAGTAACTGTTCTTAAACCTGGTGGTGCGAGTCCTGAAGCACTTGTACCTTCTGTCTGATATCAGCAGTAAGAAAAGAGCATGGACTGGCTGGTGAAGATCTTTGGTGAAAGATGAAACCCATCCTACTTGTACAGATTCCACCTGCTTGTCAAGAGATCCCAATAGTGTAGGTACCTAAATTCTGCAACAGCTCCTTATTCACATATCTCTTGTCTTACTTTTTGTCTCGCTTGCATATGGCATAGGGGATAATCCTGAAGTTATAATTCCAAAGGTCCTGGTCTTTAACTTTCAGCCAAACTCCCTAAATTCACTTTGCAAAACTTTATCTCTTCCTGCCTTTGATGTTAGTACCACCGTGGACCCTCCCCTTACAGAATGTCCTGTGCATGCTCAGAGACATTCTTGACCCTTCCACTAAGAAGCCAAAACACCCAGACTGGTGTCTCATTTCCTTTAGTTGAGGTAAGATGAATACTAATGTCAGGGACAGAAGGAGCACACTACCTCACAGCATGCTCACTAGCCTGTCTTCTTATGCATTGTTTGCCTCATCAGTCACCTCAGAACTCACAGAACTATAGTGGAAGCAAGTCATCCTTGACCCCAAGGAGGTGCCCTGCTCCTTTTTACAGAAAATAGGCGTAAAAATTAGGAGCATTGTTAAACAAGAGACACACCTAGATGCTACATCCACCTATTTACTATTTTTTAAAAATCTTTCAAGACTACATATCACTGTATGAAAATATACAATTATATATAAAATTGCTTCTAATTTAAGGTTGGCAATATGAACACATTAAGTTTTATTTAAGGACAACATCTCCTGCTTGGAAATCAATAGGACAATTTGTGACCCTTTGTGGCCTATGATTGTCCTTTGAAACCAAAGCCCACCATGTAGTGCTGGTTAGATATCAAAACTACATAAGAATCAAATATCTTTCTTCATGTGTGGTAACCAATCATAGCATTTGATGAACAGCTGCTGAGCACCTGATTAAACAAATGAAAACAACAACAAATGCTGAACAGATGTTGAACAGACCCATGGCATTAGCCTTATGCTTCTGTGAACCACATGATAATAATGTTCGGCCTATTTCTGTCCCCTCTTAACCAACTATGACTAACATGATCCACACCAACAACAATATTACAGGTGCTGTGTAAAAGGCCTTATCAACTAAGTTTGAAAATGTCACAAACATGAGTCTAGTGTTTGCTGAACTTCTGCTTTTAAAATATCTTTATCACTTCAAAAATTCTAATCCAGCTTGTACTATATTGCCAGAGTGGTAGGATGGAGATATATCAGTATGGATATAAGGCACTCCTTCCCTCCATTAGCCTGCAGGCCACCCTTGGGCAAGGTGTAGCATCTGCTTAGCCCCCCAATCAGGGTCACATGAAGACATGGGAGTATGTGGTGGATAAGACACACAAGATTAAAAGAAACTTTATTTATCCCAAAGTAAATTATTGTTGCAAGGTTGTTAGTCAGAAATATATGCTTTAAAGTACAAAATGTAAGCACTGAAGTATGAAGAAATATAAAATGTGCATTAAAAATCAATAGTGCAAAATACAGATGTGCAATAAAACCATATACTTAAGGAGGAGGTGCTGTAGAATCTTATAGCCACAGGGAAAAAGGATCTCCTGTAGCACTCAGCGCTGCACCTTGGTGGAATCAGTCTGTTACCAAAGGTGCTCCTCTCTTTGTCCAGTATGTCATGGAAGGGGTGCGAGGGATTGTCCATAATGCTCTGTAGCTTCTGCAGCATCCTCCTCTCAGACACAAACACCATGGAGTCCAGTTCCATCCCCAGAACAGAACCAGTCTTTCTGATGAGATTATTGATCTTTTTGGCATCAGCTGCTCTCACCCTGCTGCCCCAGCAGACTACAGCGCAGAATAGAAGCTGTCCACAACTGAGTCGTAGAACATCTGCAGCATAGTACTGCAGACGTTGAATGACACTGGAGCATCCTCAGGAAGTACAGTCAGCTCTGTCCCTTTTGTACAGAGCTTCTGTATTTTCAGTCCAGTCCAGTCCAGTGCATTGTTCAGGTGAGTTCCCAGGTATATATAGTCCTGGATGACTTCCACATCTGTTCTCTTGATGGAGATGGGAATGCAGGGTGTTTTCACATTCCTGAAGGCCACCCCCAGCTCCTTTGCCTTAGTGATGTTGAGCTGCAGGTGATTCAGCCCATAGCACTCAACAAAATTGGTCATAGAAACATAGAAAACCTACAGTACAATACAGACCCTTCCGCCCACAAGGCTGTACCGAACATGTCCCTACCTGAGAAATGATCTAGGTTACCTAAGGTCCATGTACCTATCCGAGAGTCTCTTAAATGACCCTATCGTATCCGCCTCCACCATTGTCGCCGGCAGCCCATTCCACGCACTCACCACTCTTTGCGTAAAAAAATTACCCCTGACATCTCCTCTGCACCTACTTCCAAGCACCTTAAAACTGTGCCCTCTCGTGCTAGCCATTTCAGCCCTGGGAAAAAGCCTCTGACTATACACACAATCAATGCCTCTCATCATCTTATACACTTCTATCAGGTCACTTCTCATCCTCCATCACCCCAAGAAGAAAAGGCCGAGTTCACTCAACCTATTCTCATAAGGCATGCTCCCCAATCCAGGCAACATCCTTCTAAATCTCCTCTGCACCCTTCCTACGGTTTCCATATCCTTCCTGTAGTGAGGTAACCAGAACTGAGCACAGTACTCCAAGTGGGGTCTGACCAGGGTGCCATATAGCTGCAACATTACCTCTTGGCTCCAAAACTCAATCCCACATTGATGAAGGCCAATGCACGGTATGCTTTCTTAACCACAGAGTCAACCTGCACAGCAGCTTTGAGTGTCCAATGGACTCAGACCCCAAGATCCTTCTGATCTTCCACAATGCCAAGAGTCTTACCATTATTACTATATTCTGCCATCATGGACCTACCAAAATGAACCACCTCACACTTATCTGGGTAGAACTCCATCTGCCACTTCGCAGCCCAGTTTTGTATCCTATCAATGTCCTGCTGTAACCTCTGACAGCTTCCACACTATCCACAACACCCCCAACCTTTGTGTCATCAGCAAATTTACTAACCCATTCCTCCACTTCCTCATTCAGGTCATTTATAAAAAATCACGAAGAGTAGGGGTCCCAGAACAGATCCCTGAGGAATACCACTAGTCACCAACCTCCATGCAGAATATACACAATATCTACGGCTCTACCTTCATCAATGTGCTTAGTCACATCCTCAAAAAATTCAATCAGGCTTGTAAGGCACGAACTGCCTTTGACAAAGTCATGCTGACTATTCGTAATCATATTATGCCTCTCCAAATATTCATAAATCCTACCTCTCAGGATCTTCTCCACCAACTTACCAACCACTGGTCTATAATTTCCTGGGCTATCTCTACTCCCTTCCTTGATTAAGAGGACAACATCCACAACCCCCCAATCCTCTGGAATCTCTTCTGTCCCCATTTATAATGCAAAGATCATCACCAGAGGCTCAGCAATCTTCTCCCTCGCCTCCCACAGTAGCCTGGGGTACACCTCGTCCAGTCCTGGTGACTTATCCAACTTGATGCTTTCCAAAATCTACAGCACATCCTCTTCCTTAATATCTACATGCTCAGGCTTTTCAATCTTCTGTAAGTCATCCCTACAATTGCCAAGATCCTTTTCCGTAGTGAATACTGAAGCAAAGTATTCATTAAGTACCTCTGCTATCTCCTCCGGTTCCGTACACACTTTTCCACTGTCACACTTGATTGGTCCTATTCTTTCACGTCTTATCCTCTTGCTCTTCACATACTTGTAGAATGCCTTGGGGTTTTCCTTAATCCTGTCCACCAAGGCCTTCTCATGGCCCCTTCTGACTCTCCTAATTTGATTCTTAAGCTCCTTCCTGCTGACCTTACAATCTTCTAGATCTCTACCATTAACTAGTTTTTTGAACCTTTCCTAAGCTCTTCTTTTCTTCTTGACTAGATTTAGAACAGCCTTTGTACACCACGGTTCCTGTACCCTACCATCCTTTCACGTCTCATTGGAACGTACCCATGCAGAACTCCACACAAATATCCCCTGAACATTTGCCACATTTCTTCCATACATTTCCCTGAGAACATCTGTTTCCAATTTACGCTTCCAAGTTCCAGCCTGATAGCCTCATATTTCCCCTTATTCCAATTAAACACTTTCCTAACTCGTCTGTTCCAATCCCTCTCCAAAGCTATGGTAAAGGAGATAGAATTATGATCACCACTCTTCTGTAATCAGCCTCTTGACCCCAGCTGATACAGCCCACAACTGCCAAATTATCCGAAAACTTCTGCAGCCGGCAGACTCCAAGTTGTACCTGAAGTCTGAGGTGTAGACAGTGAACTGGAAGGGGGGAAGGACAATTCCCTGAGGTGCTCTTGTGCAGCTAACCACAGTATCTGATGCACAGCTCTGCAATCTCACACATTGTGGCCGTCTGGGCAGATAGTGTATAATCCAGGACACTCGTGGATCATCCACCTTCATCACCGTGAGCATACTCATGATTCTCACAAAGCTGCTTGGCTTATCTAGATGGGTGTAAGGCCATCGAAGCAGAAGATAATGGCGCCCTCGACTCCAATATGTAGTTGATAAGCAAACTTCAGGGGGTTCTTGGTCCGGACGTGTGATAGGACCAGTCTTTCGAATGAATTCATAATGTGAGGTCAGTGTTACTGGTCTGTTTGTGGCAGGACACGTCTTCTTGGGTACTGGTCGTAAGAGCAGCTGGTGCATATCACAAGTCCTGGATATGTGACCAATAACGCCAGGCAGACAATCTCTCAAGGGCATTGATAATGGCTGTAGTCACACATCTTGAAAAGACACCGCCCAGAAAAAGATAATGGCAAACCACTTCTGTAGAAAAAATTTGCCAAAAACAATCATGGTCATGAGACAATGATCGCCTACATTGTACAAAATGGCACATCATATTGATGATGACTTTATCTGGCCCGTCACATTCAATGGGTAAGATTAACCCTTTTACACTCAGAGTATCAATGCTGTCACTGAAGAATGAGAAACAATGAAAGTATGCAGCTGAGATTGTTTCATGATCTCAAGCCACAAGTAACATTAGAAATTCCAAAACAGCCATCACCTCAGCATTATCACAGCATTCACCTGCAAGATGATCATGGCCATTCTCTCAATGTTGCTCCACTGTAAAACAAATTTGTCCAGCTGGAACATCAAAGACATCGCCATATTGTTCATTGATTCAACTTCAAAATAGCCAACTAGCCTTAATTTGAAGCAGATCTCTAATAAAGCAGTGATAGACATCAAACACAGCCCAGAAAATTATGAACAGTTGGTCTATGTGGTGCAAGAACTGCCAGAAGACACATCCCACAAAGATGTTGAATCAACTACATATTGGCTCACATGTAAATTGGCTACCATATACAAAATAACATGTAAATTTACACAACTGATTACTTTGCTGATGATACCACAGCAGCCAGAGAAGAACTAGTCACTGGATTGGTAAAGGAACAGTGCAAATCATAGTCATAGTCACAAAGATGCTGTGTAGAAACAGGCCATTTTGCCTTCAGAGTCCGCACCAATCACTGACCATGTATTGACACTAATCTAATTATTTCTATTCTCATCACAGTCTTATCAATTTCCCCTAGATTCTACCGCTTATCTAGGTAGCAGGGGCAATTTACAGTGATCAATTAATTTACCGACCCCCATGAGTTTGGGATGTGGTAGAAGGCCCATGACACCAGTGAGAATATGCAAGCTTCACAAGTTGGGACTGAATGTGGATCCCTGGCACTGTAAACCAGCAGCTTGACTAACTGTGCCACTTTGCTGCCCACAATGTCAGCCACGGATCAAAAGTATAGATATGATTTACAATAGTAGGAAAGCTTAGTCCACAATTAAGAAGATGAGCATAAACCTTCAAAAACCATAGCAAATCTACAAGGTAACAGTTCACCAGAGAGAACATCAATTACACAAAAAAGAAAACAAACTCACAAAAGAAAACTGCAATGACGAACATCAAAAAGAGAAAAATTTTGATGACCAATTTAGTGCAAACAAAAAAGAAAAAAAACACCAAGAACATGAAGGCTGGCAATGTTGCAAGGGTGCATATTATTAGTAATGAACAGATATAGAAAATCAAATCACTAACAAGGGACTAGCCTTTGAGATTATTTAACTTCTATGCAAGAACAAACTGCATTTCCATGATCTACAAATATACATTGCAGTAAAACACCAGTGATCCACTACACTTGGGACCTTGGTGGTGCTGAACTGGCAGATTTTCTGGACGGTTGGATTTTATTTCTATTAATATCTCAACATTCTATTAATTCACTTCTTTCAATGATATGCTCTATGATAGGAAATTTTCCACTAAAGCAGATATACTTAAGTGTAGGAACAGCACGGCCAATGAGTGGGAAAGGGGAATTCAGGAACTGGGGCTGCAGTAAGTGGAAAGGGGAGAAAGAAACCAGGACCACAGTAATTGGAAAAGGGGGAGATCAGGAACAGGATACACTGAGTGGAAAGTGGGGTCCAGGAACTGGAGCTGCAGTGTGTGCAAAGGGGAGTTCAGGAACTGGTGCTGCTGTGAGTGGAAAGGGAGTTCAGGAACCAGGACCACAGTGACTGGGAAAGGGGGAGATCTGGAATGGGAGACAGTGAGTGGAAAGGGGAGTTCATGAATGTGACACAGTGAGTGGAAAGGGAAGTTCCGGATCGGAGGTGCAGTCAGTGAAAAGGGGATTTCGGGAACTGGTGTTACAGTGAGTGGAAAGGGGACGTCGGGAACCAGGACCACAGTGAGTAGGAAAGGGGGAGGGCAGGAACAGGACGCCGTGAGTGGAAAGGAGGGTTCAGTATCAGAGGTGCAGTGAGTGGAAAAGGGAGTTCAGGAACCAGTGCCACAGTGACTGAGAAATGGGGAGATCAGGAACTGGGCCTGCTGTGAGTGGAAAGGGGAATTCAAGAAACTGAGTCCACATCGAATGCAAAGAAGTGCAAGAACAGGGGGCCCTGTTTTTTGAAAATCAACCATAGGTGCAGGGGACACATTTGATGAGACAGAAAGTCAAAAGTCCTGGCCCTGGTACATTGAGAAAGCATGGATACTGCAGCCTGGTGAGTGGAAAGGAAGCAAGTTGTGATGTAAGATTAGGAGTAATATTAGCTTTACTTGTCATATGTGCATCAAAACATCAAACCATAATCCAAACTCTTAAATCTCTGGAATGTGGAGAAATCCTGAGCATCTAGAGGAAACCTATGTGGGCACAGGGAGAATGTATAGACTCCTTAAAGACAGCAACGGGAATTGAACCCTCATCTTACCGATGGCGTTGTAATAGCGTTACGCTAACTGTTGTGCTATCATACCGAGTTCAAGAGCCACTAGGCAAACTTGCAGAACGATGAAACTTTGATTAGGCTACAGGTGGTTATTGTGTTCAGTTCAAGTCATCTCATCATAGGATGGATGTGAAAGCTTTCATGAGGGTGCAGAGGAGATTTAACAGGATGCTGCCTGGATATGAGAGCATGACTTAAGAAGATAGGTTGAACATGTTTGAATATATATCTCCTTGGGGCGAAGGAGAATGAGGGACAATTTAAAAGAGACGTACAAGATGATAAGAGGCATAGATAGTGGACAGTCAGAGACTTTTACCTAGGGTAGAAGTGGGATTATGAGGCAGCATAACTTTCAAATGTTTAGAGGAAAGTACAGGGGGTTGTCAGAGGTAGTTTTTTTTTTTACAGAGAATGGTAGGTGCATGGAACTCATTACCAGGAAGAGTGGTAAAGGCATGTCACATTAGGGACATTCAAGAGTATTTTAGATAGGCATATGAATAATAGAAAATGAAGGGTTGCGTACCATAGGATGGAAGGGTTAGACTGATCTTGGATTAAGTTAAATGGTCAGCACAATATCATGAACCAAAGTGACTTTACTGTGTTGTACTGTTCTATTGTATATGTTTGAAGGAAACCATGGACCTGGCAAGTGAAAAAGAAGCACAAAAACACACCCCCCAGTGAGTTCCAAACATAACCCAGAAAGCCAGAGCTGAATCATAAAGATTTCTGAGTAGCCTGATTGTTGATGATTGGACTTTTATTGCATTGTACTTTTGAAGCCTAGCATGGGCAACTGATAAATAAAGAAATTTTGGTCAATCACTTTGCCACATCTACAGATTTTATGAATACTTCATCCACAGTTGTCCCTTGAGTAAATAGAATTTTTTTTTGTACAGCTGCCATACAAGTCATTTGCTAGCCAGGTGTAGAATCTCATCCTGTACCATGAAGTCAAATTTGAAAAGTACTAAATCACTGGTGACATTTCCGCTGACCTCTTGATTACAATTTGACACAGTTCATCAGTATGTATTCCTTGGGCATAATAAAGAACCCATCACTTACCATAAATGTTCATTAGAAATTTTACCTCTACACTGAATTAACAAGGGATCAATGTTACAGAGTCAGAGAACACAGAAACAGGCCCTTTGGCCTAGCTTGCCCCACATGCCTTGTTTAACCCACATTCCTCTAACTGTTGTTGCTAATGTATATATCCAAATTTCTTTTCAACATTTAAACATGCTGGTAGAGCCTATACTAGAATGGTCGACCGCAAAGAAGAATATTGATATGTCACTTTGACATCTACATAATTGATCATTTGTCTGAATCTCCTATATCAATGTAACTGAGTTGTTTTTCCTTTTTCCACTTTGTGACGCATTGAGCAGCATTTTTTTGCTGTTTCCTTAGCACTTGTCTATTGATTATGAGGCCCAGTTGCCAGCTCCATACACAACCCAGTATGGATCAGTATGTAAGGGGCCAACCAGGACCATTTGTCTCGAAGTCCAGTGCTGATGCAACTACATCATCAGGCAGCGTAATGTTAACCAGATACACTAACAAAAATGACATACTTTGACCAAGCTTTAACAAAATATAGATCAGTTTCCATAAGACCATAAGACATAGTGCAGAATTAGTCCATTTGGCCAATTGAGCTTTCCCCACCATTCCATCATGGCTGATTTATTATCCATCTCAACCCCATTCTCCTGTCTTCTGCCCATAACCTTTGATGCCCTTACTAATCAAGGACCTATCAACCTCTGCGTTAAATGTACACAGAGACTTGGCCTAAACAACTGCCTGTGGATTCACCACCCTCTAGCTAAAGAATTCCCCCAAATCTATGTTCTAAAAGGACATTGTCATATCATTCAATAGATTTCAAAGAGACGCCCCCCCCCCCCCATTCTTCTAAACTCAAGCGAGTGCAGGCTTAGAGCGATCAAAGTTTTCATACATTAACCCATTCATTTCTGGGATCATTTCCATGCACCTCCTCTGGACCTTCTCCAATGCTAGCACATCCTTTCCTGGAAAAGAGGCCCAAAACTGTTCACAATACTCCAAGTATAGTCTGACCAATGTCTTATAAAGCCTCAATAGTACATCCTTGCTTTTATGTTCTAGTCATCTTGAAATGAATGCTAACAATGCATCTGCCTTCGTTACCACCAACTCAACCTGCAAATTAACCTTTAGGGAATCCTGTACAAGGACACCCAGGTCACCTTGCAGCTCTGACTTCTGAATTTTCTCCCCATTTAGAAAATATTCTTTGCTTTTATTCCTTCTACCAAAGTTCATGACCTTACATTTCCCTGCACTATATTTCATCTACCACTTCTTTGCCCATTCTCCAAATCTAAGTCCTTTTGCAGACTCCCTGCTTCCTTGTCACTACCTGCTCCTCCACCTATCTTCATATTGTCCACAAACTTGGCCACAAAGACAGCAATTCTATCATTTAAATCTATCCAATAAGCAGACCCAGCACGGTTAGAAGATGAGAAAGAAAATCAGCAATTGGAAATGCTCAAAATGGAAAATGCACTCATCCATCACCAGGATCTCCAAGTATACCCTTTGCTACTCTATTCTGTATATGTGTGTCTTGTATAGGAACACTTGACCTTAGCCAAAAAAAAAGTACCAGTTTTGAATGACAGTTGTGAAATCATCATGGCTACCTTAAAATAACCAATACTGATAGCCTATCTACCTACCCTTGCTGGAAGTTGGCAGGTTAAGAACCAAAATAGTGAAATGAGAAATACTTCATCAGACCTTTATTACTAATGTGATAGGCAGAGCATGCAATAGTTTTGAGTCTACCCATTCCTCAAATATGGACCTTCATGGTGCAAGACCTTTCCAAAGCCAATCTGCCAACAATGAAATATGATTCTTGCTGGAAAGAAATATGTGTTTGGTTGATCTACAAATAATATGTGATTAGCTGCAATGAGGATCAAGACAATTGAATGGACAATAAAATAATTACTTTTTCAAACTTTATCCTTCAAATTTTAATAATTCCAAAGTAGCTTTTGGTTCAATAGCACTAGTGTGGAGGACAATTTAACTTTTGACTAAACTAGAATAGTTGGGAAACAACCACATTGTTGACTCCTCATGCACACCTGGCATTAGCCAATGATAACAGAACATTGTCACAGAACCAGCTTATCTGAGCCTTGGGAAAGTCTTGGTATAAAATTGCTGATAATGATGATGAAGCAAGAGAAAAAAAGTTAGAGGTAAATGATGCAGCTTTATTAGTTAAACAGCATTCTAGTCAACATAATAGTTAAATAAAATATTTTTGATTCAAATACTTTAAGGCCAGTGCACAAAACATACTGCTTGGTGTATTACACATCATATTTGTGCAATGCACAAAGCTGTCCAAATTTGACATTGATCTTTATTTTTGCTGCAGATTGTCCATTTGTGTCACTGCCTGAATGCTTTTCCTAACTCATAACTCTCATTCTGAACTTGCCAGTGTCTTCATTTTTTCTGTTCTAAATCCCAAAATGCTTCTGCTGCAATTCTTATTACTAACGGTTATGCTTCTACATCAGCCCATGCAATATGAGATTGCCAATTTTATCATATGAACTAACAAATTGACATATGCATCACGGAGTGCCGAGCTTGTCAAAAAAATAAGGGAGTTGTCAGGACAATTGAAAAGTAATAAAGGGAGATTATTTTTGCAATAATTGCTTATTGGACCATTTTTCTCTTCAGATTTACAAAAAAATATATTTGCTAGGTTTACAGTATGCCAATTCCCATTTACTGGTTAATATATTAAGGAATTGTTTTTATTTCTAATCTCAAGCAGCGTCAGTTCTTGTTTCCATTCCATTTGTTTTTTGCATTTTAAAGTTATCTTTTTAGATCTCATAACTTAGAATCACAATTACAGCTGAATGTTATTAAGCACTACACAAGGTAAATGTCATAAACAATTCATCTCCTTTTTTATGCTATACTGTTTGTCTCATCTGCAGTGTCTGCTGTGAACTGCATAAGGATCACCACCATCTAAGAGATAAAGCTATGATGTTGAAGGAGACAGGATGGAACAGACAACAAATTACACTTAAATAGATTTTTTAACCTCATTACAGATTCTCAGGAATTCCACAAATATGTATTGGTCCAGGCAATAGGGAAAATGACCGAGGGTACTTTTAAACAATAAGTTTGGTAGTTTATAAGAGATGTTGCCAAGATACAAGGTTCAAAAAGGAATTCCAAAACTATGCGCTGCATTCATACACACTATTACTTTAAATAGAGAACAAAACTACAAGTCCAAAGTAACTGTATAATTATGAAGAGATTGCAGAAATTCCATGGAGGAAGCTGAAGATCAGGTTAATGAACTTGAAGACCATATCTTGACAAGAATTATCAGCAGGCATTATGTGTCTATACAGTGAACACAGAGCACAGACCATAGAAATCTACAGCATATTACAGGCCCTTCATCCCACAATGTTGTGCTGACCATGTAACCTACTCTAGAAACTGCCTAGAATTTCCCTAGGGCATGACAGTAGGACCCGGATGGAAGCCCGAGGTTTCAAAATGACCTTTAATTTCACAAATCCATCTGGAAGCTTCACATTTGTAACACAAGAAGATCACCGCAGGTGGCATGGGTGGATTTTCTTTTGGCAGCAATGCTGGAGGTTCTCGAGGAGGTTTTGACTTTTCAACAGGACAACAGTCAACAGCCACTGCAGCTACCACTACCTCAGCCCCAAATGCCAATATGTTCTCATTCACTAACCCAAATGCAGGGGCAACTTCATCCGCTGATTAGCTTTCCAGTACAAGCAGCAGCAACCACTATAAGTGGAGGCTTCTTACTCAGAAAGAATAAAACATATTTATCATTTTCATTGCAACAACACAACCAGCCTCTGGCTTCTTTGGTTGCACACCATCCACAAGTGCTGCAGTTGAAGCCACCGCTACCTGCACTGCCACCACCTCTGCCTTCTCGCTATCCTCCGGACCGACTTCCCAGACCTTGCCTCCATCTCAGTTATGGCAGCATCTCAGCTCAGCCAGCTACTGTGGGATTTGATCTCGTTGCTTGCTCCACAGCCGCAGCCTAGACAAAAGCTTCCACTGGATTTGGATTTACCACTGCTCCAGCTGCTTCATCCCAGACAACTACAGTAGGGGGATTTGGCTTTGCAACCAACACAACACCAGCACTCAGTGGGTTCAGGTTTGGCAGTCCAACAAGTACCACAGCAGCCCCTGAGCCAGCAGCACCAGTCTCTATTGGAGCACCTACAACAGGTTTTTCTTTTGGTGCATCTACAACTGCATCAAGTGCTGCCACATCAGCTTCTACAGCACAGAGTCTTTCCTTTGGTGCAAAGCCAATAGGTTTGAACACAAGACCTTCAATTTGTTCAAATGCAGCAGGGCCATCTCTGTTTGCTTCAGTGGTGAGCTCAGAACCTTACACCTCTACCGTGATTAGTGGATTTACAATGACCAGCTCCCTCTACATCTTCTGCTCCATTTGGGTTTAAGCCAACAGGGGCAGCCTTGCCTCTGACTACAGCTACAACCTTGGCTGCCAGCACCTCTGCTGCTGCGACAACCACCACTGGATTTTCATTTCTCCATGACACCAGGTCCACCTGGAACAACTGCAAGTGTGAGTACTACAGCAGCAGTTACAACCACGACTTATTGCTCCATTGCAACCACCAGTGCATCCACCAGCAGTGCTGCTGTTACAACCAGTACCTCTCCAGTTATATCGTGTGCTCAGCTGGAATGTCTGATCAACAAGTGGAGCACGGAACTGGAAGAACAGGAATTCCTACACCAGGCCACACAAGTCAATGCCTGGAGTCGAATGATGACTGAAAAATGGAGAAAAGATCACTGCTTTACACTGAGAGGCAGAGAAAGTGAAACTGGATCAGGAGAGGTTGGACTACGAACTTGACTTCATTTTGACTGCATCACACTAAGACACAGGAAAAAGAACAGGAGTAGGCTACTCAGCTCCACATATATGCTTTGTCATTCAATAATGATGCAGAGTGTAGATAGAAACATAGAAAACCTACAGCACAATACAGGCCCTTTGGCCCACAAAGCTGTGCCGAACATGTCCCTACCTGAGAAATTACTTAGGGTTACCCGTAGCCCTCTATTTTGCTGAGCTCCATATACCTGTCCAGGAGTCTCTTAAAAGACCCTATCATATCCACCTCCACCACCGTCACTGGCAGCCCATTCTACGCACTCACCACTCTCTGCGTAAAGAACTTACCCCTGATATCTCCTCCGTACCCCCTACTTCCAAGCACCTTAAAACTGTGCCCTCTTGTGCTAGCCATTTCAGCCTTGTGAAAAAACCTCTGGCTATCCACACAATCATCATCTTATCCACAGATGTAGTAAGACTATGAGGAAGGACAGGCAGATTATAAGGCAAAATTGCAGTCAATAGGATGACTTGAAATGTAACTTAGGGGCAAATCACAACGGGTGATGAATACAGGACTGAAGGTGTTATATTTGTATGCACACTGTATATAGAATAAGGTAGATGATCTGGTATCACAGTTAGAGATTGGCAGGCATGACATTTTGGGCACCACTGAGTCATGACTAAAAGAAGATCATAGTTGGATGATTAACATCTAAGGGTACGTCTTGTACCAAAAGGATAGGAAGATAGTCAGAAGGGAAGGAGTGGCTCTCTTGGTAAAAATGAGATCAAATCCTTAGGTGACATAAGATTAGATGTAGAATCCTTCCGGGTAGAGTTAAAAAACTTCAAGGGCAAAAAGATTCTGGTGCCAGTTATACATATACGAGACCTGAACAGTAACCTGAATGTGGGATATAAATTACAATGAGAGACATAATAATAGCTGGAGCTTCTGGGAAAAATCAGAAGGCGCAAGGAGGAAAGTTACATCCCAAAGATGAAGAAGTATTCTCAAAGAAGGATGAGGCAACCAAGGCTGGCAAGGGTCAAAGAGAGCATAAAAGCAAAAATGAGAGCATATAATATTGCAAAAACTAGTGGGAAGTTAGGATTGGGAAACCTTTAATAACCAACAGAAGGAACCCAGAATAAAACAATTAGGAGAAAAAGATGAAATATTAAGGAATATCAGTCAATAACTTCAAAGAGAATACAAGGAGTTTTTTTTCAGAAATATAAAGAGTGTAAAAGAAAGTCAAGAGTGCTTCTGAGACCACCGGAAAGTGACACTGCTGCAGTAGATATGAGAGGACAAAGAAATGACAGACAAATTTAATAAATACTTTGCATCAGTCTTCATTCTGGAAGGCACTAGCAATAAGCCAGAAATTCGAGTGTCAGAGAGCAGAAGTAAGTACAGTTGCCATTACTAAGGAGAAAACCCTTGGGAAGTTGAAAGGTCCAAAAGTAGATAAATCATCTGGACCATATGGACTACATCTCAGGGTTCTGAAAGAGGTAGCTAAAGAGATTGTGCAAGCATTAATAATGATCATTCAAAACTCACTAGATTCTGGAATGGTTCCAGAGGACTGAAAAATTACAAAAGTCACTCTACTATTCAAGAAGGTAGAGAGGCAGAAGAAAGAAAATTATAATCCAGTTGGACTGACCTCAGCTGTTGGGAAGATATTGGAGTCAATTGTTAAGGATACTTGGATTTTCAGAAGGCCTTTGACAAGGTTGACGAGATTGCTTAACAAGTTAAAAGCCCATAGTATCACAGGAAAGACACAAACATGGATAGAGCATTGGCAAGAGCCAAAGAATGGGAATAAAGGGAACCTTTTCTGATTAGCTGCTGATGCTTAGTGGTGTTCTGCAGGATTCAGTGTTGGGACAACTTCTTTTTATGTTGTATGGCAATTATTTGGATGATGGAATTACTGGCTTTGTGGCCAAGTTTGCTGATGGTATGATAGGTGGAGGAGTAGGTCGTGTTGAGACTTAGACAGATTAGGAGAATGGGGAAAAAAAGTGGCAGAATGAATACACTGTTGGGAAGTGTATGGTCATGGACTTTGGTAAAAGGAATAAAAGCATAGACCAGGGGACCCCAGCCATTTTTATGCCACGGGCCACTACCATTAACTGAGGGAACAGTGAACTCCAGGCCAGAACCCCCTGGCAAAGACTATTTTCTAAATAGGTTAAAATTTAAAACTCTGAGGTGCAAAGGGACTTGGAAGTCCTTGAGCAGAATTCCCTAAAGGTTAACTTGCAAGTTGAGTCAGTGGTGAGGAAGGCAAATGCAATGTTAGCATTCATTTTGAGAGGACTAGAATATAAAAACAAGCATGTAATGCTGAGGCTTTATAAGGCACTAGTGAGGCCACTTGAGTATTTAAGAAAAAATGTGCTGACACTGGAGAAGGTTCAAAGGAGGTTCACAAAAATGATTCCAGGATTGAGCAGCTTATCATGTGATGAGCATTTGATGGCTCCGGGCCTTTACTCACTGGAACTAAGAAGAATGAGGGGTGATCTCATTGAAACCTATCAGATATTGAAAGGCTTAGATAGAGTGAATTTGAAGAGCATGTTTCCTATAGTGGGCGTACCTAGGACAAAAGGATACAAGCCAGAATAGAGGTACACGCGTTCTTTTAGAAGAGAGGTGAGGAGAAATTTCTTTAGCCGGAGGGTGGTGAATCTGTGGTATTTGTTGGCACTGGTAGCTATGGAGACCTGTGGATAGTTAGCCGGAGAATCATAGATTCTTGATAAGTCAGGGTATGAAAGGTTAAGGGGAGGAGGCAAGAGAATGAGGTTGAGAGGGAAATGGATCAGCTGTGATCTAATGGTGGAGAAGACTTGAGGAGCTGAATGGCCTAATTCTGCTCCATTGTCTTTTGGGCTTATAGTCTTACTTGAATTACTTAATATCCAAAAATCTATATATTTCTCTGTCTTGAATGTATTTGTTTACCAAGTCTCCAAAATCCAAAGGTACACTATTTTACTCTCTTTAAATCTCAGTCATGAATACTGATTGTTACTTGAAAATAAAGAAACAATGTCTTAAAAAATATAATCTAGGGATGACAAGAGTGTGAATATAAGATTCAGCTGGAAAGCAAACCAGGAATTGTTTGATATCTTGAAGTCTTGGTCAATATGGATGTTGAGATTGAAATTCAATGCAGAAATGAATATGAGACTGAAGTTATGTACCATCACATGGTACTTTAGGGGGCCTCCAAGGAGGGGAAATAATTAGTGCTAGAGCAATATTCTGGATGAAGGCCAAAAAGGATGGGTTTGACCTTGTAAAATCAATCTACCTCATCCACTTAGTAACAGAGAAACAATCCAACAACATGCTGCCCACTTTAAAAAAGTATTTACAGAATGTTGGCATTAATAGCAAGGCCAACATTTAGTGGCCAGTGCATTATCGCCTAATAATCAAACCATGAAAATTTAAAGCACAGTGGAGGTTAATCTTCATGCAGCCCATAAAAGAACTATCCAGCATAATCTCATTTTCTGGCTTTTGTTTTATAGTTTTGCTTGTAGGTTACAACACTTCAAATACCCTGAGAGTTTCTGTCTCTACCACATTTTGAAACTGCGAGTTCCAAACCATTATTACCATTCAAGTGAAAACAAGAATCCTCTAATCCTTTCAACAATTGCTTTAAATCAATGGTCCCAGTTGGTGAAGTTTGTCATTGGATGAAATACCTTTCTTTCCACTCTGTCTAGGCCGTTCATGATTTTATGTAGTTAATTGTTGTTCTAAGGAAAACAAGCCTTGTCCTCACAATATTTTCTCATGGATAAAATTCTCCCCTTCTATCTACTTCCCTGAAAATCTTCCTGTAATTCACTCTAGTGCAATTGCATTGTTCCAGTAATGTAGCAAATAAAATTGTAAACAAAATCCTTGAAATAACCTCCTGGTTGTAATATTCTATGCTTACCCTGGTAAAGTATCTGAAATGACATCTTTGCAGCCTTATCTACCATGGCTTCTACTAAATGCCATCTTAGCAGCCTTAGCCTGATGAAGATTTTGCCTCGGAGGGTGGAATAAAGTCAAGAAGGCACTAAACAGTGACTCCTTTGCTTGCATCTTTGGAAACAGCACTGCTTCTATCTTTGATATCTCTTTTTTTACCTTTTCAAGGTTCTTTTAAAGTCCCTGACTTGGAGTTACACTCTGACTTCGGTACTTTGCGGGAGTGGGATCTGCTCTCAGGGACTCACGACCGGCTGCTTTTTGATAGTCCAAGGATGCAGCCTGGAAGACTAGTGTGCGTTTAGGGTGCCAGATTTTCATGGGTTTGGAGATGGGCTGATTCAAGGCCGGTGCCCCTGACTGAAGCGTCGTGGGAAGACACGGAACGCTGGGAGCAGCAGGTTAGCTGCCGTGGGTATGTGTCCAGAGACCTGAGCCTTGGAGCCGACTCTCTGGGTGCAGAGCTTGGAAAAAGCAAAGCAACAGACTTTTAACATCATAAATCGGTGAGTTGTTTGTTATGTCTCCCCTCCTGCTGTGAAACGGGGACACCTCTTTTTCCCTTACTAGGGAGAGAGAGCTCCTGTGGTATGTCAAGTTACGGGGTTAAGGAGTAGTCTTTGGAGTACTGCAGGTCTGTCTTTATTGATGCTTTGCTGCACACAAGTGCTCAGTGAAGGGCGCCGACGCTTTTTTTGCTGTTGCGGGGTGGGGGTTCGCTGCCTTGCTGCTATTTGTGTGTGGGAGGGGGAGAACTAGGAGGAGCTTTGGGGTTCTAACGTTTAACTGTCATTCATTATTTGGGGCACTCCTCTGTTTTCATGGATGTTTGCATAGAAAAAGAATATCAGGATGTATATTGTATACATTTCTCTGACATTAAATGTACTGATTGAACCTATTGAAATTCCATTCTATAGAGACTGCCTGGCCTGCTGAGTTCCTCCAGCATTTTGTGCCTGTTACTCTGGATTTCCAGCATCTACAGAATCTCTTATGGTTATCTACCATCCTGTCACATTCATGGACTTCTGAATGCACAGTCCACTGCCTCTTTTTTTTCCTATATACCTTAGCATCCTACCATTTATTGTACTTCCCTTTATATTATTGTGCTTCAGATACACAATCTCACCTTTCTCCATTTCCTATTTGTCCGGCAATCTGACCTTCCCATTGATTTCAATCTGGAGACTGAAGTTGTTCTCAATCACACAATGCTAATTAGCTGTCTTCTTTAACAGCAATCCATGTGATGGTGTTATTGGTTAGGGAGTTCAGGTTTTTAAGTGAATGAAAATGAATATACTTCCAAAGCTGATGATTGATTTGGAGGGGATTGGGAAATGAAGTTATGTCCATATATCTGCTGCTCTCGTCTTACAGAGCAGTCAAGTCTAAATCCTTTAACACACCTTGTCAACAGCACACATTACAATCTCTACCCCTGTGCTGGGCAGAAAATGGTGGATGAAATGTGTTGAAGCTGCACTCTTCCAGACAAGCAGAGTATTCTCAATCACATGTCGCACATACACCTGAAAGCCAGTTGAAGATTTCTGCGAGTTAGAAAGTGGACTGAGTACTACGAAAATCCAGCTTCCAAACTACTGACAGCATAGCAGACTCCATGAAGAAGGATGTCCTTACTCATAAGCATTAGGGGGAAAGGGAGGAGAAAAGTAGAAAAACACTGCAAAAAGTGAAGATCTCAATTGCGTATTGAAAGAATGGATTTGTCAGTGTCGAAGTGAATACCGTATATTCTGCTTAATAGTATGCTGATCATGAAACGAGCAAAGGTTTATCATGACGAGCTGATAATTGACGGTAATTGCGAACATTCTGGCTGGTTGCAGAAACTTAATAAAAGGCATGGCATTAAATTTTAAAGATTTTTTAAAAAATAAAGAGTCTGCTGATCATAAAGCAGCAGAGAAATGTATTGATAAGTTTGCGAAGATAGTGATGAAAATCTAACACTAGAACAAGTTTACAATGTTGATTGTTTTTATATCTTACATAAAACCTAAATAAAGAAAAATACAAATACAGTCTACTGTAACCTCTTAATCAAAACATGATACTGTAGGTTGATACTGAAAGCCTGCCATTGTTTTTATTATTCAACAGCTAATTCGGGTATTTTCCTGATTCTGCTGAGCTGCTTTTGTTACCCTGCACACATCATATTTTCAATACATTAATGGTATGTCATTTTTTTTTACCACTTACTAGTAGTACATAAATTCAGAGTCGGAAATGATGGCAATCCCAAACTAGCTCATTATATACTCCAAAATCTGAAATCCGAAACACTTCTGGCCCCAAGCATTTCAGATCAGAGGTACTCAACCTATAATTGGAAGCCTACTGAAGTCTACACAAGTCTATTCTCTGCATTCTACATATTCACGCATGTGAGCCATGGGGTGCATGTGGCAGATAATTCAGAGGATTACAGACTACAAATCAACCGTGCACACTGGCAACCAAGATGCCTCAGCTGCCAGCAGGCTCTTTTATTTCCGGTTGGATGCATAGAACAATGGGCTGGCAAGGAAGGGACACCTCCACCCAGGGAAGCAAACGTTCTGTGTGGCTGAAGCTGAGGTGAGGAAGTCCCCGGCCAGGATCAACCCATGCAAAGATGTGGGGCCTGATAACATTTCAGGTCAGGTTCTAAAAGACTGGGCAGCCCAGCTACCTGAGGCACTGACAGATAGATTCAACATCTCTCCTGAACCATTGTCCCCTCTGTTTTCAAGGTGGCAGCCATCATTCCAGTTCTAAAGAAAGCAATGGTAACCTGCCTGAATGACTATCAACCTGTGGCATTAACAGCAACCATTATGAAATACTTTGAGTGGCTGCTCCATGGAGAGCGACATTGGACCCTTTCCAGTTCACTTATCCCTTTAATCGATCCACCGATGATGCTATAGCTTCTGTCCTGATCCACCTGGAAAATAGGGTGTCATATGCCAGGTTGCTGCTCAGTTAGATGCTTAATACCATTATACCCCAGGAACCAGTGGAGAAACTATCCTCGCTTGGTCTCAATGCTTCCCTCTATAATAGGATCCTGGACTTCTTAACAGAAAGGCCAGTGAGTCCATGTGGGCAGCAATGTCTCTAATCCCATTACACTGAGTACTGCCAATCCCCAGGGCCGTGCTCAGTCCGCTACTGTTCACACTGCTGACGCATGACTGTATCACAGGATTCAGCTCAAGCAGTTTCATCAAGTTTGCAGATGACACAACAGTGGTTGGCTTCATCAACAATGATGATGAGTCGGAATACAGAGAGGAAGTGGAGCAGCTGGTGGAATAGTGTGAGAAATGGTTCCTCCGTAGAGAGTATTAAGTGCACCAAGTTCCTGGGAGTTCACATCGTGGACAACCTCACATAGTCTCTCAATATCATCTCTCTGAATAAAAAGGCAAAGCAGCACCTCCAATTTCTGAGGAAAATGAGAGAAGCAAGGCTCCCACTCCCTCCATCTTAACTTATTTTTACAGGAGCACCATTGAGAGCATCCTGACAAGCTGCATCTCCATTTGGTATGGGAGCTGCCGAGCATCGGACTGGAAGTTCCTACAAAGAACTGTGACAATGGCAGAGAGGATCATAGGGGCTTCCCTACGATCCATCGGGAACATTTATGAAGACCTCTGTATACGCAGGTCTTTTAGTGCTATTAAGGATTCCAATCATCCATCCAGCATCCTCTTTCACTTTCTACCATCAAACAGGAGACTCCAATGCATAAGGACAAGAACAGCCTAGATGGGAAACATCTTCTTCCCTCAGGCCATTAGGCTTCTGAACTCCCTGCTGCATCTCAGTCAAAGTGTCACCGTATAATTTGTACTGGACCCCACAATATTTAATTAATGTACTTTGCTTTGTTTATCCATGTGTAATTCACTTGTTGATTTAAATCTTATTTCCTAAAGTTATTGTGTGTTATATGTGTGTTATGTGCACTACTCTGCTTTATACCCTGGTCCAGAGAAACCTTCTCTCATTTGGCAGTACTGTATACATGTATAAAGTTGAACAACAATAAACTTTACTTGACTTGATGTATCTAAGAGCCTCTTAAACATCTCTATTATATTTGCCTCCACTACCAGCTTGGTAGTGCAAAGCAGGCAAACACGACTTTCTGGATATCTTGTTCTGCATATCTTAAGATACCAGAAACAAGGTTATTATTGCTGACTTGTATGGTGTGAAGTTTCTTGTTTTGCAGCAACAGCACAGTGCAAAGTCAATAAAGATACTATAAATTACAAAACAAATAAATACTATATCACTGACTGTTGGTCTTCAGGTTCCTGTACCTCCTCCCAGATAGTAGGAATGAGAAGAGAGCATGCCCCGGATGATGAGGGTTCTTAGTGATGGATGCTGTTTACATGAGGCACTGCCTCTTGAAGATGTCCTCAAACGCATACTTTTAACTTACCTCCTCTCACCTTGAATGCATGCCTCAGGTATTAGACATTTCAATCCTGGGAAAAACAGATAACAGCTGTCTATCTATGACACTCATAATCTATTTAACAACTATCAGGCCTCCCATTAGCCTCTGCCACTTCAGAAAAAACAACACAAGTTGGTCCAAACTCTCCTCATAGCTTATGGCCTTGAATCTAGGCAGCATCCTGGTAAACTTCTTCTGAACCCTCTCCATAGCCTCGACACACTTCCTATATCAGACAACTAAAATTGATTGCAGTACTCTGGTACAACCTAGCCTGAGGTTTATAAAGCTGCAACATAACCTCTGAACTCTGAACTCTTTAACTCAATACCTCAACTAATAAAGGCAAGCATACCACAAGCCATCGTTATTCACTTGTACAGTGATTTTCACAGAGCTAAGGATTTAGACCCCAAGAACTCTCTGTACATCAACATGGGTAAGATCTTGCCATTAACTGTGTACTGTCTCCTTACTTTTGAGCTCCCAAATTATAACACTGAATATTTGTCTGGATTAAACTCAAACTGTAATTTCTCCACCCATATCTGCTTTGAGTTGAGACCATAAATGAGGACTCAAATGCTTTACTGAAGTCTACACAGGTAACATACACTGTCCTATCTGCATCAATTATCGTCATCCTCACTTCCCCAACAAACTTAATCAAATCTGTGAGGCAGGCCCAACCCTGCACAAAGTTATGCTATATTTTTTTACCTGGTGATCTAAAAGGCTTTTTTTCTATGAGATAATATATCCTGTCAGACGGTCTCTCAAGCAGACTATTGTGGTCATTTTGTAGAAAGATTCATCACTGTACCTTTTATACAAACACTAGGGCCCTGATCGGTGGTGAGAAGTGCTCTCACTGCTAGGTATTTCACGGCTGGAGTATCTATTCCTGCCCATTAGGCATCTGCAACACTGCAAAGGAAAGGACTGAGCTTGATCCTCTGTAAATTGTGTTTCATCCTGGCACTTATCAAATATTGGATGAGGAAAATTGTTTTCAGGTAGCATCTTGGGAAATCAGTAATTACGTACATGGCAGTATCATTATGAGGACTACAGTTTTAGTAAAGTACTTTATGTCGAATCCAGGGAATGGAATAAAAGGCTAAAATGAATGGCATAGGTGAAGGAATTGTGTTTATCGAAAAAAAAACATAGAAATTTAGAAATCTACAGCACATTACAGGCCCTTCAGCCCACAATGTTGTGCCAACCATGTAACCTACTCTGGAAGCTGCCTACAATTTTCCTACTGTATAGTCTTCTATTTTTCTAAGCATAGCCCTCTATTTTTCTACAGTGTTTGTAGAATATTTTTATTTAATATTATGAAAGGAATTTCAATTCAGAACTGAAAACTGGACTTCTTTCTGGCAGTAAACGTTTATCTAATTTAACTTATAAAGGATGCTGAGTTGCCATTGTGGTTTAAGTTAATTTAGATACAAGACCTATCAATGCTAACTCTTGGGCACTTTTTCAAGTATTAGCGTTATGCCCATGTATCTTTGCTGTATCCAATAAAGGAAACAAAATTTGAATGAGGTAAAGGAAACAAATGCTACCTCTGATTCTTTCCTAACAATTGTAGACTTTGAAGAACTCGGTTACCTGATAACAAATGAGCTAGACAGATCAGTAAGCTTCTTTCTACTCATTCAAGATGAAGCCTTCAGTAGACTAATGCAGTTGTGAAATGAAAAATCAAGGTTGGCAGGAACAAAGAGCACTTAGGAATCAGCATGAGCTCCCGATGCTTATTGCTTCCAACTTAGTAAAGTGAAAGACAAAAAAATCCTACATTCTGAATTTATTAATAAAATTTAAGTACTCATAGGTCATAAGTTACCCAAACTTAACATGAGGCAAGCAATAGGAAAGATTTTATACCTTTGGCTGTCAAGTTCCCAATTCAATATAAAATAAAATCATTGGCCATAGGTTTTATGATATTGCAAGTTATCTGGGAACTTTGTATTTCAAATACAAATTCATTTTCAATTCATCCAATATAATGTAACACTCTTTCATCACCTCACTCTTGAGCTTTCCTAGCATCAATACTAAAGGCAGTTACATACTGTTGTTGAATGCAACAGATGGTTTCTAACTAGTATGTAATATAGAGCAGCAGGCATAAGGGGGCATTTGGATTCTGAATCTAATAGTAAGAAGCATTTATTTAGTGTAGAGTGGAATCTTAACGGTCTTAAACTAGTCATGCTTTATGGCATGTTTAGTTTATCTTGTTTTCCAGAAAAAAAGATATCCTGATCGTAGATATATTACAACTGACATTTTATATTCAATTCTGAATTATGATGTTGCATACCCATTGTGTTTCTAAATCAATTTCTGTATTTTTCAATTTATATTTGATAAATATTTGACATTTTCCTTTGGTGTAAGGATATATTTGCCTTGGAGGCAATGCACCAAAAATTTAAAATTGATTCCTGGAATAAGGGTAGTCCAACCAAGTTCAAGCAGAACATGTCTGTATTCACCAGAATTTATAAAGTGAGAGACAAACAAAAAAAATTCTAAAATCTGCTTGGGTATAAATTTAAAACCCAAGTCAACCTCACCCAACCTGGAAGTATGATAGGAAAGTACAAAATGATCTTAATGGTCTGTGGATGTGCCTTCGGGGGGGGGGGGCACTCTGGTAGGCTGCATTGCTGTCTCTTATAGGGGGGGGAGGCACTGCACAGGACCAAAAGAAGCTGCAGAGGGTTATAAATTTAGTTGGCTCCTTCTTGGGTACTAGCCTACAAAATACCCAGGACATCTTCAGGGAGTGGTGTCTCAGAAAGGCAGTGTCCAGTATTAAGACTCCAAGCACCCAAGGCACACCCTTTTCTCACTGTTACCATCAGGTAGGTGGTACAGAAGCCTTAAGGCACACACTCAGCGATTCAGGAACAGCTTCTTCCCCTCTGTTATCCAATTCCTGAATGGATGTTGATCCCGTGAACACTACCTCACTTTTTTGGTGTATATTATGTCTGTTTTTGCATGATTTTTAATCTATTCATTAAACATACATTGTAATTGATTTACTTGTTTATTTATTTATTTATTCTTCTTCTATATTGTATATTGCATTGAACTGCTGCTGTTAAGTTAACAAATTGCACAACATATCCTGGTGATAATAAACATGATTCTGATTCTGATGCATTATTCCCAGGCAAATCTTCCAGACTAATATTTCATCAAATATTAGACCAAATATTTCATCAGAATATTGTGCCTAACTATCTGAACCCAATTTATATAGTGCTCAGAAGATCAAGTTGGTTGTTTCGATCTTAAAAGAGCTCAATAGGGGCTACACATTTCAGAAAGAGATTGGGAGAAACCTTATTCCAGAGGCAATGGATGCTTAGTCATTGGGTATTCCAAGACAAGGATCAGTGGATGTTTGTAATTTTAAGGGATCAAGTGAATAGAGAAATGAGGATTGGGTGAGAAAGTGGAGCTAATGTAATCACAACCCCTAATCTTGTCAAAGGATGGAATGGATTCAAGGGGTCAGCTCATCCACTCACGCTCATATTTGCTATCTTCTTATTTTCTAAGCTCACCATTTCAGCAGTTAGGAATGTTTTACTGTATTTGATAAGGTAAGGATATATTAAAAGCAAATTCCAAGTCCTGGTGCAACTCAGCAGGTCAAACAGAATCTGCTGAGGAAAATCTTTTGAGTTGAGACACTTCAGTTCAGATGAAGGGTCTCAACCTGACACACGTACACTGTAATTTTTCCTCCACTGATGCTGTCAAACACATCAAGTTCCTCCAACAGCTCGTTTTTTGTTCCAGATTGCAGCATCTGCTGTATCTTCTGTCTCAAAGAATATATTACAAGTTTGTTGGTCTTGGCTGGGCTGTCTGAAGAGGTACCAACTGACTAGAGGTTGCACAAATTGTAGTATGATAACTGTCTGAGAAAAAGATAGATTTGAATAAGAATGATAAATGGCAAATGTTCTTTATTCAGCTGCAAACAATGATACAACTCATGTAGAAGTGTTGAGAGTAAACCTGGTAGAACCGAAGCTGAGTATTAATTTCAACTGACGACCAAAAGCCATGTCCTTGCAAACACAAACAGGTAACGCAATACCCGAAACATTCTTAATTTAGTATATCCAGAAAAAAATTAAACACAGATGGAGCATGAGAAACAATCATCTGTGCTCTGGATGATGCACAGCAGATCAAATAAATGTGCAGTCAATCTGAGAGAGTTTCTCACAGATTTTTTTTACCATGTGAAAATGATATTTGTACTCTTATGAACATCATGCAGCTCAGAAAGCACATAAATAACTAGACAGACTGAAAAACAAAAGTGTTCTAAGTCACTTAAAGTGGGTAGTGTGGCCAGCCCAGAAGACAGGGTTTGAATTATTTGAAGCAGGAACATCCATCAAATCTGAGTCTTAGAGGATTACAGCACAGAAACAGGTCATTCAGTTCACTGAGTTTACACTAACCATCAAGCACACATTTACACGAAACCTACACTGATCCCATTTTTCTCTCTACATTCCTAATAACTCCCCCTTATTCTAAACACAAGAAGTTCTGCAGATGCTGGAAATCCAAAACAACACACACAAAATGCTGGAGGAACACAGCAGGTCAGGCAGCATCCATGGAAATGAATAAACAGTTGATGTTTCCGGCTGAGACCTTTCTTCACTACTAGAAAGGAAGGGAGGAGAGGACAGAATAAAAAAGTGGAGAAAAGGAGAAGGAAGATGGCAAGAAAGTGACGGGTGAGACCAGGTGGGTAGGAAAGGTAAAGGGCTAAACAGGAAGTTATCTGACAAGAGAAGAGAGAGGACCATAGGAAAACATAGGAGGAGCAGGGGACCAAGGAGGAGGTGTAGGCAGCTGACAAAAGTGGTAAGAGGCCAGAGAGGGAAATAGAAAAAGTCAGGGGGGAGAAGGAAAAAAATCTTCTTTTAACAGAAGCAGAAATCGGTATTCATACCATCAGGTTGGATGCTACCCAGGCAGAATATAAGGTGTTGTAAGGACCAGAGGAACTCTATCACTGTTAAGGTAGTGGGAAGATGGGGTGAATGTGGACATTCAAAAAATGGAGGAAATGCAGGTGTGGGCAGCATCAGTGGTGGAGGAAGGAGAATCCCATTCTTTGAAGAAAGAGGACATTTCTGATGTCCTGGAAAGGAAAGCCACATCCTAGGACAGATTCGGTGAAGATGAAGGAACTGTAAAAAGGGAACAGCATTTTTACAGGAGATAGGGTGAGAAGAGGTTTAGTCAAGATAACCAAATTCTGCTCATATTCTGTCATTCGCCAACATACTGTGAGTCATCTGTAGAGGCCAATTAATCTTCTAATCGCATGCCTTTTCTCTGCTTAGATAATTTCAAAACTTCAGTCTTTAATCACATGATTCATAGAGTCTTCCCTTGTGAAGTGAAGTGCTCCCTTCCTTGAGGATCCACTGAGAATACACATAGCTGTTTGTGTTCAGCCTGTGAGCAGCAGTGAATCATTACAAACAACCAGCATTCTTCCATTTATTTGAGATTACTACTACTTAATGAATGCATACTGCACTAATATGAGAGACTGGGGAGAACTCCCAGGTGGTCAGAAGGTCAGACTGATGAAGAACCTTAACCACGGGCAGCATATCTTTTGGGCAAAGGGGCTACAGAAATGCACTAGGCCCACCAACAAGTAGTCCTGGCAAGAGGTTGCAAAGAAAGTCACCGTGAAGACTGAAACTATATGAATGCAGTATATTTAAACTTTGAACAATGCATGTTATGAGATAAACCTGCAATATAGGTTTCTCCAAAGTGCAGGCTTATCCTAATAGAAATATAGGTTTCTGCACATTGGACAAACTTATATTGCAGGCTTATCCCATAACATGCCTTATTCATGGGCTGAATGGAATGTCGATGAAGTCTCCTCTCACTGACCTCCCAAATGTAAAAAGGAGCAACAAATTCTGGCATATAGATGAGATCAGTAGCCAGCAGACTGGATTGATTTGAAGGCTAGGAAATTGAGAGTGACTTTGATCAGGGTGTGAATGGGCTTTCAGGGGAATTGATGGAATGAGTTCCAAGAACAATGCTTAAGAAACATTTAAACAGTCAGGTAAACAGGCAGGGAATGGAAGGATATGGGCAATCTGCAGACAGGGGATTGGAAAGGATGTTTCCTATGCTGGGAGAGTAGAAGACCAGAGGACACAATCTCAGAATACTGGGGTGTCCCTTCTTTAGCCAGAAAGTGGTGAATCTATGGAATTCATTACCACAAGCAGTTGTTGAGGCCAAGTCTTGATGTATATTTAAGGCAGAGGTTGATACATTCTTGATTTAGTCAGTGCATGAAGGGATACTGGAAGAAGGCAGGAGGTTGGGGCCGAGAGAAAAATTGGATCAGCCATGCTGGGCCCAATGGCCTAATTCTGCTCCTATACCTTATGGTTTTATGGTCTTATTACTTTAATTTTTGCATTATGCTCAACAAAGACATCATGAGCCAATGAGCCTGTTCTCGTGCTACCTGTTCTATGTTCCATAGGAAAAGTATTCCAGGCTCAGATTTGAGTCCATGCTTGAGATTGTAGGAGACCATATATTTCAGAATGCAATTTGAGTGTTGCACCTTTTTAATACCTGAGTTTCACATGAAATCTATTTGTTTCGTCAATAAATTAGAACTCTCCTTTTAAATGAAGCTGAAATTCATGCTGGAGACAAACTTTAGGCATTAATATGAAGGTTATCAAACTGAAACTTATCTCTTTTTCTCTCTCCATAGATGTTGCCTGAGGCATATTTGAAGGAACAGCAAGTTCTTAGAACTGTGTGATCAGTCATTTGGGTTTTTCGCTGGACACAAGGCAATCTGCCCCATTAGTTATTTAATAGAATTAAATTGCTTTGGTGGCAGAACATGAATAAATAGATACTACAGTTTCAGTATTACATTCTTCACTGAGAAATTAATATTATCAAGCTAATAACATTCCTCCAAATGTTTGTCATAAATTGTCATTATTCATTTGAGCAAACTTCAAATGCGCATCTAAGATCTAAAAACATCACAATCAATAACGCTCAAGTTATGTAAAAATGCTCTCTTTAAAATCTGTTAATTATATATGTGAGTAAACAAGACTGTAGCGTGTTAATTAGAATGGGTTTCTATTGTAACAAATTCACACCCAAACAATATATACACAAAGGAATACTCTCTATTGCTGCCCTTGTCTTAACATTCTTTTAGCTATGCATAAGCCTTTTTCCTATAGGAGATTCTGATAAAGTGCTTTAATGCAGGCCACATTTCCAAACAGTTAATCCATTTTAAATGTCAGATACTTCATCTTCATTACCTTGATCCTTCCTATTCACTGCCCTGGTTTGTATTTTTAATGTTTATGAATAATAGTGTCCCAATTTTAATCTCTGAATTACAATCAGCTTTACTTCTGAGATTATTTTCCAGTTTTAAAAGTACAAGACACATTATATTCATTGGTACTGACGGATCTTCTGTTAAATGACAATGGGTAAATCAATATAGGACAGAATTGCTGTATTAATAAGTAGGTATGTGCACATATGAACCATAATCCTCCAAAGACATAGGTAACATGTGATTAGTACATTTCAGAAAAAAACATCGTTGTTGCATTCTACCACAACATTCATGGACATTACAAATTAAGTATAAACCAGATCTATATTTTTCTGATCCTGAGCCCACTTCAAACAGGAGTATTTCTCTTCAATATAATGTAATGTTTCCCTTCTGTCTTTGAAAGCAGAAATGTTGTCTATCAATATAAAACATTGACTGTTACTCCTTCCACAACTGCTACCTAGCTTGACTATTCCCAGAATTTTCTTTTCCTCTTTGAGATTCCTAGAATCATTAGATCTTAGCTGTTGTTTAATTTTGTTTTTCTTTCATGATGGTTTCCTCTTTTTCATCGCCCTCCTTTCTTAAATATATTTTCATTCTGTTTATTCTTAGTTTAGTTCTATTTTCCAATCAATTTTTCCTTCATGTTTCCCTTTTTAACTCTTCTTGGTCCCAAAGATATTTGAACTTAATGTTTTTGCCTCTGGCTTTGGATCTACTGACATACAATTAATAATTATTTTTCATGCCAGGAAGCGAGACGAATTGGATAATAAGGATGCTTTCTGCACGGTAAATTAGTGTGGGCCCTCTGACCAAAGTTACACCTATTTGTAATTTGGACATAGTTTAAAAAGGTGATTGGCAAACTGGCTGGATGCACAGTAATGCCATGAACACTGTGTTTCGCTAACAGTTGAAGGTAATTTTGTGGAGCAGGGTTGGTGATGCAATCATATTCCACCAACAACAGTTATGATTTCTACTGTATAAGCTTGAAGTATATCTAAAATGTTGATAACTGTTTTAGTTCTCAGTGTGATCAAAATCTAAACTTAATTGATAAGCTTTTATTATTAAGCAGGCTAGACTGCTGTTGCAAACAAGGTGAGACAGAATAGTGCAACAGCATGGTGGCCACTCTTGTTGGTGCTGCCCTCCCATGTCCGAGCAGTGGAATGACAATCTGGATTGTGTGTGTGTGTACACTGCAGGGAGACTGTACCATCGATTGATGGACATTATCACTTTGGGTCTTGGATTATACGTGTTTTATTGAGTGAATATGCTTTTTTGCTCTATATTTTGACTTACATCACTTGCTATTTTAAATGTTTTGCACCTTGGCCCCAGAGGAACACACTGAGGTCAGCTGTACCAACATATGGTTTGAAAGATAATTAAAATTGATTTGATTTGATTATAAAGATGTTACAGAAAAGATGTGCATTTAGTAAGAGTTTGTGGATAGTGAGTTTATCCTGAGAGTCTTCATCTTAAATCACTCCAACCAGAGAGAGATGTAGGTGGAGTGGAAGATAGATACATAAACCATAAAAAGGGAGAAATCCTAAATAGTTTGTTCTAGAGCAAAAACTAAATCAGAAAATGCCGAAGATACCCAGCAAGGAAGGCCTCTTCTCTGGAAGAGAAACAGGGTTAAAGTTTCAAGTTGGAGACCCTTAGTCAGAACTAAAAAGGGGACAAAGGAAGCTGCAGCAATGGTGAGGGGGGGGGGGATGTTTCTGGGTGAAACTAGGGTGACCATGATCATAATCTGTAAAGAGCGTTATTTGGTCATGAGTGAATGGGAACACTTGATTTTAAAATACTTGTGCTAGACCTTGGTGTTGCAATATATAGATAGAATTGGTAGAAATAATGGTTTTCAGAATATGTGGAATCCAATTGCAGAAAGAATGACATCAACAGAAACTGATCCTAAGCAGCCTTCACAGCAGATTAGTAGAAGGAGAGGACTTAATGAAGTCTTAGTAACTAGATGGACTGAAAGAATCTCAACTGATTGCCAAGATTAGGACTTCATAACCAACATGAAATAATATCAAATTGGGAAGAGGAGTTTCCTATCATTTTAATTCATGTTCTGAGAGCCACTATATGTTTTTTTAAATTGCAGGCTAATATCCTCAACAGACTCATAGGTGAAGTGTCGCCTCAGCTGGAAGGTCTGTTGGGTCCCTGAGGAAGGAGGTTTAGGAGTAGATAAAGCACTTGTTCCATTTGCAAGGATAAATGCCAGAAGGGAAATCAGTGGGAAGGGACGAATGAACAAGGGAGTCGCATAGGGAGCGCTCCCTGCAGAAATAAGAAATTGGGGAGGGGGGAGATGTGCTTGGGAGTAGGATCCTGTTGGAGATGGCGTAAGTTTCAGAGAATTATGTGCAGTACGTGGAAGCTGGTAGGGTGGCAGCAGGATGGGGTGAGGGCAAACGTGCGTGAAATGGAAGAGATGCAGCTGAGGGCAGCATTGATGGTGGAGGAAAGGACACCCCTTTCTTTGAAGAAGGAGGACATCCCCTTCATTCTGGAATAAAAAGCCTCATCCTGAGAGCAAATGCAGTGGAGATGGAGGAAATGAGAGAAAGGGAAGGCATTTTTGCAAGTAACAGGGTGGGAAAAGGTATAATCCAGGTAGCTGTGAGAGTCAGTGAGTTTATAACAGACATAAGTTGATAAACTGTCTTCAAAGATAGAGACAGAGAGATCAAGAAAGGGGAAGGAGGTGTCATAAATGGACCAGGTAAATTTGAGGGCAGGGTGCAAGTTGGAGGCAAAGTTAATGAATTTGATGAGTTCAGCATGGGTGCAGGAAGGAGCACCAATGCAGTCATCGATGACAAGTTGAAAAAGTTGGGGAGTGACTCCAGTGTTGGCTTGGAACATAAACTGTTCCACATCGCTGACAAAAAGGCAAGCATAGCTGGGACCCACGAAAGTACCCATGGTTACATCTTTCATTTAAAGGAAGTGGGAAGAGTCAAAAGCTTCCTGTATATTGATGAGATCTGATGTAGATTGGGAGGCTGCTTTGCCAAGCACCTGCACTCTGTCCGCCAGAAAACTGGGTCTGCCAGTGGCCACCCATTATACTTCCACTTCCCATTTGCAATCCGACATATCAGTCCATGGCCTCCTCTACTAACGCGATGAGGCCACACTCAGGCTGGAGGAACAACATCCTATATTCCGTCAGGGTACCTCCAACCTGATGGCAAGAACATTGATTTCTCGAACTTCTGGTAATGCCTTCCCCACCCCACTTCACCATTCTCCATTCCCTTTTCCGTCATTCACTTTATCGCCTTACCTGCCCATCACCTCCCTCTGGTGCTTCGCCCCTTTTCCTTTCTTCCATGGCTTTCTGTCCTCTCCTATCAGATTCCCCCTTCTCCAGCACTGTATCTCTGTCGCCAATCAATTTCCCAACTCTTTACTTCACCCCTTCCTAGCTCCCAATTTCACCAATTGCCTTGTGTTTCTTCCTCCCCTCCCCCACCTGACTCTGACTTCTCATCCTTTTTCTCCAGTCCTGATGAAGGGTCTCAGCCTGAAACATCGACTACACTCTGTTACACAGATGCAGCCCGGTCTGCTGAGCTACCCCAGCATTGGGTGTTGTTTCGATTTCCAGCATCTGCAGATTTTCTCTTGTTTACGTCCAAAGAACTGGAGAAGAGCTGAACAGAACATCAGAATGGTACAAGGTTTCAGGTAGGGGCATTAAAGTACTGAAGTCTAAAGCGTTGAGAATTTCAAATTTCTAGGAGTGATCACAATCATCATCCTCGTCCAATCATGATCAAGTAAGCTCAGCAACAGCTCTACTAGCTCAGAAAACTAAGGAAATTTTGCCTGTCTCCTTTAATCTTTGCTAATTTTCATCAATGCACTAAAAGAAACATCCTATTTAGATGCTTCTCAACTTGGTACGGTAATTTCTCTGCCATGGCAACAAGAAACTGTAAAGGGTTGTGGACACAGATAAGCACATCAAGGAAACCAGTTCCACCCCCCCCCCCCCCCCCCCGCCATGGACACTGTCTACACATTTACTGCCTTAGTAAAACAGCCAGCATAATAAAAAATTCCACACCCCCAGATATTCCTCCTTCCCCGTGCTCACTCCAACCAGGCAGAGATACAAAAACCTGAAAGCACATTCCACCAAGTTCAAGGACAAGCCTCTATTTAATAAGGCTATTGAATGGTCCCCAGTACAATAAGATGGACTCTTGACTTGACTATTTACTTTGTAATGGTCCTTAGATCTTATTGCTCACTTACACCGCATTTTTTTTGCAACTGTAACACTTGATTCAGCATTATTTCATTGTGTTTTTTTTTACTGTGTAACAAATCAATCTGTATGAAAGGTATGCAATTTTTCACTGCATCTTGGTACATATGACAATAATAAATCAATTAACCAGATAATCAATTTAGTGTACAAAGGCTTGGTTAATCTGGATGACAGTGACCACATTCAGGCATTGTATCTTAAGAAGGAAATCTCATATACAGGAATCTATTTAGATCATAAGAGTCATGTCAGCTCAGAGGACAGCAACCTCTTTAGAACCTGGGCCTCTGTACCTTCCTCTGCAACTGGATCCTTGCCTTCCTAATTGGAAAACCACAAACTATGCAGATTGGAAATAACAATCAACACGAGCGCACTTCAAGGATGTGTGCTTAGCCCACGGCTCTACTCTTTCTACACCCATGACAGTGTGGCTAGCCACAACTCGAATGCCATCTTTAAATCTGCTGACAATACAACTATTGTTAGCAGGATCTCAGACAGTGACAAGAGGGCGTTCAGGAGTGAGATTAACCAGCTAGTTGAATGGTGTCACTGCTCCAAGATAGCTCTTAATGAAAGTCAGAAAGACCAGAGAAATGATTGCGGACTTCAGAAAGATGAGGGAAAACACACTAGTCCTCATAGTGGGATCAGAAGTGAAGAGAGTAATCAGTTTCAAATTCCTGGATGTCAGTACCTCTGAGGACCTAACCTGAACCCAACAAGTTGTTGCAGCTACTGTTACATGCCCACAGTTTGATCCTGAGACAATGGGATGATGTAATGGTCTTGTGAGTGGGATGATGTAATGGTCTCATGACCGTGGGGTGATGTTATGTCATGTGATGGCATGTTCCAAATGGTACTTAAACAAAGCCTGCCACTGTGATGCAGTTTTAATTCTATTTTACGATGCAAAAACGTTGTGGTCGGCTGTTTTGCCAATCGCTGCTGGTTTTGTGCTGTTCGTTGCACCTTTATTTTACCTTTACAGTCTAGTATCAGAGAGTGAAGACATTACCAGCATTATCCAAACACAAAGGATTGGGTAAAGTTAACGACGTTTGGTGTTTTGGAAGTGATCGACCTTTTTGAATCTTCCTTCGGGCAATTGTGGCATGCACGTTTGAGTTAAACCCCTGTAAGGTCAGGAAGGTTTGTGCAGTGACCACCCTCCAGCCAAAGGGTCAGTTATTTCTTCGTGATTTCTTCAGACAAGGCATCTCTCAGCTGTGATCGACTGATTGGTCAATTCTTCAAAGGAATTGCTGCTTCAATAAAGTCTCTCCTTAATGACTGTATACATCAATTGGACTTTTGAATTTACCACTTTAAGTCCGTGTTTGAATAAGAATTTGTTACGAACTATTTCTAAGTTTTAGAGTTTGTTAGATAAAGTTGCATAACTGTTAACTTCCAATTAAGTTAGTTGTTTGTTTACTTTTCTATGTTTTAGAGCAGAAGTTAATGAACTTCGTTGTTTGTTTATAAAACCTGACTCAATTTCATATCGATTGCTGCTGGTTCATAACACTACAAAGAAGGCAAGTCAGTGACTATATTTCATTAGGAGTTTGAGGAGATTTTGTACATCACCAAATGCACTCAAAAATGTCTACAGCTGTACCATGGAAAGCATTCTAACTGGCTGCATCACTGTCTAGTATGGGGTGGGGGTGGTGGGGGGAAGGTTTACTGCACAGGATTGAAATAAGCTCCATCATGAGTACTAGCCTCCGTAGTACCTAAGACATCTTCATGGAGCGGTGCCTCAAAAAGGCAGCGTCCATCATTAAAGACCCCACCACCCAGGACATGTCCTCTTCTCTGTCATCAGGAAGGAAGTACAGAAGCCTGAAGGCACACAATCAACCGTTCAGGAACAGCTTCCTCACCTCGACCATCCGATTTCTGAATGGACATTGAACCCAGGAACACTCCCTCACTACTTTTTTATTTCCTATTTTTGCACTACTTATTTAATTTAACTACTGACTATTAACTATTACAGTAAATATAATTCACAGTTTTTTCTTTCTCAATTACCATGTACTGTATTATGCAGCAGCTAACAAATTTCACGTCACATGGCAGTGATACTAAACCTGATTCTGATCTGATTCCATTCCACCTATTTCACAAGCACCCACCAAATCTATTTCAGATACTTGTTTTCTATTAATCTATGTTAAGCCATAATTTACCAGTAGCCAATTAACCTACCAGCACGAGGGAGAAAATCAGAGCAACTAGGAGAAATCCAAACAGTCACAGAGTGAATATGCAAATTCTGCACAGACAGCATCTGGGATTAGGGCCTGTGAGGTTGCTACTATATGTTGCTCATACAGGGAATTCAGAACACTTTTTTTACCAAAGGTATTAACTGTTCTCTGGAATATCAAAAATCCGAGGATAATTTAAGTTTTTAAGATAGTAACTGAATTTGGAAGGTAAATAGAGGGAAGTTACTCCATTGGTTGGGAAATTTAGAACAGATAATAAAATTAGAGCCAGACTTTTCAGGAAACACTTCTGCATTGAACAGTCAAAAGGGCGCAAGAGGCTAAATACCATATTCTTGTTTCAGTTTGCAAAAAACATTAAAGCATATTTATCTAGTTATTACTGACGAAACAGAAGCTTCATTCAAGCAGTTTAATTATTCTATCAGGGACCTCTACTGATGGAAGTTCATTGGCTGGTTCAAGAGTACAAATGAGACCCACACAATTCTTTTATTGAAAATTACTATTAAAGCCATTATTCTCAATAACAATAAAGAGAATGCATGCATACTTCTGTTACATTAACCAGCAAGTTTTCCTATTGTGGTGTCCATGTTGAGATGGAGGGTATGTTATTTTATAACACAGTGTAATAGGAAATAAAATTAATACTTCTTTGGAAGTCCTTGTCATATTTTGGGGTTTTGGCATATTATACACTTAGGAAAACCAATATATCATGCCTAGTTTTAGATATATTTTAGCACAGTTATGGCAGCTTGAAGGAGCGGCAGTTAGTGCAGCTTCTAACTAAAACAACACAAATCAGTACTGACTCTGGGAGCTTTCTGTATTGAGATAGCTCATTTACCCCATGACCATATTGTTTTCTAATGGGTGTACTAATTTCTTCCATCCGCCCAACAATTGGTAATTAGCTACTGTAAGTTACCCCCTAAATATAGTCAAGTGATACACAGAATCTAATGAGAAGTTGTTGGACATGTGGAGGAGAATAAAACTTCATGGAAGTAACAAAACACATGATATTTGCTCTCTTAGGATCTGGCATGCACCCAACGGGCTGAATGCTCTCCTTCTATGTTGTAGAAATTCAAGACAGAAGCACATAATCTGGAACATTGCTGTCGGAATCCTAAGTATTCAGATTTGGTCATTATGACTGAAAATTTAAACTGAGGTTCTACCTGCATAAATAAAGAAGATTCAATAGTGATTGGAAGAAGAGCATCACCCTGCCATCTCTATTGCTTATCAATAAGTTAAATTATTACTCACATTATTGCATCAACTAACACCATAAAAACTGATTTGGTCATTCATCCTTCTGCAGTATGTGAGACTTTGTTGTTTACAAAATAATAGATGCAATTGTCAGCATAATAACAATGTCTCTGTGCTTTATTTCATTTAAACAAATTCCACTCTAATTCGAATAACATGATTCAGAACAGTCACAGTCTCCTTTGCTAGTGATGGCCTCTACACCAACAAGGGTATCACTGTTTTTTTATAACTTGAACCAGCATTAGTTCTATGTAAGCTTCTGAAAAAAAGGTAGAAAGATCATAGGAAAGTTCATGAGGGTAAGCAGGTTTGAGTGTATAATCAGATCAGCTGTGATCTTATTGAATGGCTGAGGAAGCTGGCGAAGCCGATTTCTGCACCTATGTAAATTTATATTTACATTTAAGGAGGAGAATTGATGAAGCTTTAGAAATAATTAATTCTCAACTTAATCTAACCAATTGGAAAAAGAGAGGCTGAGTTTGGGTCATTTAATGCTGCATCAAAATTATAGTTCCCCTTCCTCCATAATAAATTGAGAATAAAATCAAACTTGGTGTAGACCTGATATAAACTTGGCCCATTCCCATCCAGTTCATAGTGAAGCTGTCGTTAGATTTAAACTGCTTACATCTCAGGTTTCTAGCCAGCATGGATCTCTGAGAAAGGACTGGAGACCGCTCAGTAGGGTGCCATTTTTTAAAGATACAGTATATATAAAGGGAGACAAAGCTAATCTGGTTAATTCAATCCCAATTGGTTTAATGTCCCTGGTGGAAAAATTGTTTAAAGGATGAAATAACTATTGTCTAGTTAAAGCATTGCCCAGCAAAAAAAAGTAAATAAAATGGTTGAATATATTCGTCAAGTGATTGATGACTAGAGTATTTGATAAAAAGTGAATTGTGAGTCCTAGTTTAGGATTGCCACAAGGTTAACTTACAGGTTGAATCAGCAGTAAAGATGGCAAATGCAATCCTACCATTCATTTCAAGACTAGAATATAAAAACATTGCTGAGACTTTATAAAGCACAGGTCATACTGCATTTGGAATATTGTGAGCAATATTGCGAGCAATATTGGGCCCCTTATCGAAGGAAGGATATGCTGGCATTGGGTTTGGAAAAGGGTCACACAAATGATTCTAAAAATGACAGGCTTAATATAAGAGGAGTGTTTGATGTCTCTTAGGGCATACTTGGTAGAGTTCAGAAGGATGAAAGGGGATGGGGTAATCTCATTAAAACCTATCAGATACTGAAACCTGGATAGAGTGGATGTAGAGAGTTTGTTTTTATTAGTAGGGGAGTCTAGGATCCAATAGCACAACCTCAGAATAAAGGGACATCCCTATAATACTCTCCCAAAAGTACTGAACTTGTCTTATCTTATATTGCCAATGTCCAACAGGGTCTTATGACCACAAGAAATATGATTACGACACAAAATTGTATCATTGGTGGGACCCAGTGAGGCCACTTTGTCCAGATGCTCCCAATATACTGAAAGCAAATATTGATGGCTTGTTTATTGATTAGAAAGCGTGTTATGGTTAAGAAAGAAGGCATGATGGGTCAAATGGCCTCTTTGTGCTCCTTTATCTACCAGTATCCTATGATATATTGAATTAGGCCTTGGACTGGAAATGAATTTAAAATTAGTTTAGAAGTCTGGGAGAAAAGGTGTAAAGAAGAGTTCTACTGATATTTGGTCCATTGTCAATATTTTGAAATGACTTCAAAAATAAATGCTGAAATCCAATGATAATAAAAGACAAAAGAAATACGTAATGTTGCAGAATATATAAGCTAAGTGATAATGACAAGCAACACACACAGAATGCTGGAGGAACTCAGCGGTTCAGGCAGCATCTATGGAAATGAATAAATGGTCAATGTTTTGAACTGAGACTCTTAATTCAGGAATGGAAGGGCGAAGATGCTAGAATAAGAGGATGGGGGAGGGGAAGGAGGATAGCTAGAGGTGATAGGTCAGAAACATAAAGGGTTGGGGAGGAAGGAATCTGATCAGAGAGTAGGGTAGACCAAAGAAGAAACGGAAGGAGGTGGGGCACCCAGGGGAGGGATGGTCGAATGAGAAGAGGAAGAGGCTAGAGTGGGGAAGAAAAGAAGACCATAAAACCATAAAACATAGGAGCAGAATTAGGCCATCTGGCCCATTGAGTCTGCTCCACCATTCAATCATGACTGATCCTTCTTTCTCTCTCCTCCTCAACCCCAGCTCCCGGCCTTCTCCCCATAACCTTTGATACCATGTCCAATCAAGAACCTATCAATCTCTGCCTTAAATGCACCCAACAACCTGGCCTCCAGAGCTCCATGTGGCAACAAATTCCACAAATTCACCACCCTTTGGCTAAAGAAATTTCTCTACACCTTTGTTTTGATAGGGTGCCCCTCTGTCCTGGGGGGGGGGGGGAGAGAAATACATTTTTAATCAGAAGGAGAAATCAATATTCATGCCATCAGATTGGAGGCTACCGAGATGGAATATAAAGGGGTTGCTCCTCAATCCTGAGGGTGACTTCATCCATGGATTGACATATCAAAATGGGAATGGGAATTAAAATGTTTGGCCACCGGAAGGTTTTGCTTTTGGTGGATGGAGCGGAAATGCTTGACATAGCAGTTCCCCCAATTTATGACAGATCTCAGCAATATAGAGGAGGCTGCATTGGGAGCACTGGATACAATAGATGACCCCAGTCTTCCCTCAACTGGAAGGACTGTTTGGGGCCTGAATGGAAGTGAGGGAGGAGGTGAATGGCTGGTGTAGTACTTTGGCCACTTGCAGGGTTAACTGCCAGGTGGGAGACTATTGGGTAGGGACGAATAGACAAGGGAATCATGGAAGGAATGATCCCTGTGGAAAGTGGAAAGTGGAGAGTTGTGGAGCTAAAGATGTGTTTGGTGATAGGATCTCTCTGTGGTAGCTGGAAGTTACGGAGAATGATACGTTGGATGCGGAAGCTCACTGGGTGGTAGGAAAGAATAAGGGGAATTCTATCACTGTTAAGGTGACTGGAAAAAGGGGTGAGTGTAAACGTCCATGAAAATGGAGGAGATATGTGTTAGTGGTGGAGGAAGGGAACCCTGTTCTTTGTAGAAGGAAGACATCTCTGATGTCCTACAAAGGGATACTTCATACTAGGAACAGATGTGGTGGACATGAAGGAACTGAGAAAAGCAAATAGCTTTTTCACAGGAGATAAGGTGCGAGGAGGTATAGTCAATATAGCAGTGGGAATTAGTAGGTTTATAAAAGCTGCTGGTCAACAGTTTGTCTCCAGAGATGGAGACAGAGAGATAAGAAAGGGAAAACTTCAGCAAGCTAGATAAAATTCAGTACAGATTAAGCAGAACTCTTGGTAAATGGGAGTTTGGTAAACTTCACATTAAAAAGACATATTTTTGTGGAAGTTTTTTTCCGCTATATGAAACTAATACTTTAGTGTAGATTAGTGTTAGAACAGCCTTGACCACTGACTGAGCTGATGCTATGAAATAGATTGTTACTGTACATGTTGCATAAATTCTAATGTTACAGGAGACATTACACAGAATATGAGCACGAAACAGACTCTATCTAACGTAAAATACTGTGACTATATCTGTGGTTTTTCACAAAACAGTATATCATCATATCGCATCCTTTAGATAAACTGAAGTGTTATGCTACTAACTTCTAGAAATCCAGAATAAGCTGACGAGCATACTGATATACATTTGTGATATATTCACCTTAAATACAAAACTGATACCTTAACTGGTGCCACAATTGATGTTTAATTTTATGTAAACACAAAATGTTATAAAATATTAAAATACTTTCTTTCTGAACCAAGCTATAAAATCCATTTTCATTGAATGGATTTAAGGCATAACTTCACCAAAATTATATGGCAGTAGTTCATCTTGTGTACCTAACTATCTTTTCATCATCAGGTCTGAAACCAATAAATGAAAATATGAATAGAGAAAAGACTGAATTTTCCATTGAGGCCAGACAGATTCTCACAATGGAATACAAATTGGAAAGATTCCTTGAGCAGACAGAGGGTATGTGAAAGCACTATCAAGCAGGCATAGCCTGAGACACCACTTTTAACTCAGGGTGAGTGCTGGACCACAAAGTGAGGCCAAAAGCACTATGACTGACTTCCCTTGAACTCATCAATTATCTAAAGGTGGTAGGCTGTCAGGTAGCCAAGCTAATGGTCTCTACTAGTGATGTAAGTGGATCCTGTTTGTGAGGGGGTGGTTGGCTAGAGCGAGGATCATTGCTATCACAGTGAGATGGAGCTGGGGGTGGAAACAAGTACTTAGATAATTAACTAATGCCTTGACCCATTTAGGCTTTTTGCCCAGAGTACCAGAATTGTTGAATGCCACTGCCAGCACATACTAAACTGATGCTATGGAGGTAAATTAGTATTAGTGCCCTGACAACTGAACATCAGAATCAGTTGCGGTTTAAAACACGCCCATAACTTTGACACGTAGTCCATATGTGTACCATTTACGGTATAGCTATGTTGACTATGTTCCAAACTCCCAAGAGGAGGAAAAGGAACTTAAATCTGGGGATTTATGATGAATCTTTGGATTAAGAGTCTATGAGTAAACTTAATTTCTGTGTACATTGTGATGATACCAGGTACCACTGGTATTGAAGATAACATTCTAAATAGGGGAAAGGCTAATTCCAATAGCAACAAATGAATTCACAAAAGTTGATTGGAAGAAGCAGTTTGTAGGTAAAGGTATATTTGGCAAGTGAGAACTTAAATGTGAGATAGCAGGAGTTCAGGGCCAGTAAATACCTTTTAAAGTGAAGGGCAAGGTTGACAGGATTAGGGAATTTTGGATGACAAGAGAGATTGAGAGTCTGATCAACAAAAATAAGACAATACAGGTATGTGTCAGTTACGGGCAGTTGGGATCAAGTGACAGCCTTAAAAATATAAAGGAAGTAAGGATACATTTAAGAAAGAAATTGGGGGGGGGGGCAAAATGGGCATGAAAAATCCCTAGAAGATTAGGTAAAGGGGAATCCTGAATGATTCTCTAAATACAGTATATTAAATGGAATAGGGTAACCAGAGAGAGAATAGGTCCTCTTAAGGATCACTATGATAATTAATGTGTGAGCTCTTGGAAATGATTGTGGTTTTAAACAAATACTTCACATCTGTATTTACCAATTAGCATAGAAGTACGTGAGTTCAGAGAAGGGGTCAGTCAAATCTTGCAGGATATCAACATTACAAAGGAGGAGGTGCTGGAGATCTTGAAACTGATAAAGGTGAATAACATTCCAGGATCTGACCAGGTGTATCCTCAGATGTTATGGGAAGCAGGCAAGCAATTTCTGGGACAAAGAGTTTTGAGTCTTTGCTAGATATCATGAGACAGGGGTACAGCTAATGCTGTGCCTTAGGAAGATAACCCAGGGAACTGCAGACATTAATGATGCAAAACTTATCTGAGGAATACATTTTTTACCCACAGTAATTGGCAACTGGCCAGAGATGGTGGTAGAGATAGAATAGCAAGAAGCATCTGGGCAGAAACTTGAATAAGAAAAGTACAGAAGGATTATGGAATCAATGTAGGCAAGTGGCAGTGGTGTACATGGGCATGATGGTCAACACAGGTCAAAGGAGTTGTTGATACATTGAACAATTCCATGGCACTTGAATTATTGTAATTAAGAAAAATTATGTTTTGGAATAAATAACACTTTCATAGTTGATGGATTTTGTCAAGGATAGCTAGTGAATACACAACTTGATTTTATGTAGCAAACACAGAAAATGCTAGAGATACTCAGCAGGTCAAGCAGAATTGGTGGATAAAGAATCCTGGTTAATGTTTCATGGTGAGAACCCTAAATATTTTGATTTACTTCATATTCTAGATGGCTGAATCTCTTTTGAAATGTTGTAGTATAGAAAGGTGCCTGAGCTAGTTTGAACACTGGAAGACATTGGCTAAGGTTTTAGCTTTAAATAATCAGTGTCCTCTCAGCTCCTGCATCATGGGTTGAATCTTGATTTCCAGAACTGTCTGTGTGACGTTTGCCAGTTTTTCCTGTAACCACGTAGGTTTCCTCCACTTTCTCCAAATCTAAAACTGCAGGACTAACTGGCCTCTGCAGAAATTGTCCCTTGTATGTAGGTAGAATGTAGTATGTATGGTAGAATAGGGAGAGGGGCGGAATTTCCAGGAATGTGATGAAAATTGAAAAAAAAATCTCATTGGGATTGGTGTATATGGGTGCTTGAGATTTGGCAGACTGAAGGTTGACTGACTGACTGGGAAAACTGTTGGAAATGTTCAACTCTCTCAACACATTTTGTTTGATTTCAGATTTTCAACATCTTCAATATTTTTGTTTTGTTTAAGGTGGGGGGGGGGGGTAAATAGAGGCAGAGTTCCACTACTCCCCTTTGCTCGTCTGTTTAATACCACTGATTATTTTACAGCAACGCAAAGGGCATTCAGAGGAAGGGTACAGATTTATGTTCAGTTCTTTGGAGTGGGACTTCAGCCTTAGAGTCTTCAGTGCAACCAAATCTGTGGATGACATCTAGACAGCAGAAGAATGTATCTTGCTTGTGCGTGCATTCTCATCCAGAAAAGAGGAAAAGGAGCAGAAATATCATTGTTTTCCAAATATACCAAGGTTGAAATAGCAACAATATAAAATCAAGCTATCTGAAAAGGATAAGAAGACAAATGCTTTATTTACAATATGGTAAAACTCCTCTTCCTTATTGTCTTTGCTAACATTTAAGGTGAAACTGCTATATGTCAACACCACAGAGAAATGACTGGATGCTATCTGTTTCCAAACTCACGGTTTCTCACCTGAGGAACCACTATAGATAATCGATGGAGATGTCTTCAGAAGTGAATAACCATTCAGGGCAGACAACGGAAAACCGACAATGCCCCTTGAAGGAACAATGAAGATGTGTTTGTTTGTGCTGCAAGATTTCATTATTTTGAGGTTCAGCATTATGCACCTGTTTCACTCTGCCAATAACTAAACTGTAGTTGTTTATGCCAAGGGCATGCACGGCAATGACCGTCCACAATTGAGGTGGCATTACAAAATATAGTGAGTCAAAGCAGCTACTGCTTTGATTCTATCAGAAAAGGTCCTCGTGCACACTGACAGGCATCTTTTATGATCCTTGCATGAGCGAGGATCCGCAATTATCAGCTTCTCTTAAGACACTCATGTGAATAGACTTTTTGAACTGTACGAGGAAAATATTCTATCATCAAGGTTAGTGATTCATTGGATATTTCCCCCGTGTGGTCTATTGCTGCCGCAAGAACTGACCATTTCCATCGCTCTCGCCATTCGACTGTACGAAGCACGATGAGCCAGGAAACCACGGGGAGCTGGGCCTAGCACTGACAGGGTACTCAGTATCCGGCCTTCAGGGGTTAATTCAGCTTTTAAATTACTAAATCAGTCTTGACCGAGTAAAAAAAAACTCAGCCAGTAATTGGTAAATAATTTGCACCATGTACAGTGCGAGTTATAGCTGTACTGCACTTTGCATAAGCTCCTTAGTTTTACAGAATGTTACATTCATTAAGTCTGAACCAAACACAACCCACAACAATCCGGCGGGGGGATCTTGCAGGAAGCAATGTCTCGCTCCGCCGGGTTCTCTCTGCTACTCTAAGTGCATAGAAGCGCACTTACATTGGTCAATGTGTACGAAAGATATAATGCTCTCTGTATGGTTGCAGGGAAAATACTATCCGTTTCTGCTCCATTAAAACGCTGCTTTATGCCCACCCCTTTCAATCTGACCATGTTTGACATACCACTGGGAAGTCTGAACGATCATGAGTGGCTTACGACACTCTGTCAACACTCAGCACGTCTGCCCGCTCTCGCAGTGCAGTACTCTGTTAAAGGGAGGCGAGCCTTGCTCCGCGATCCATCTTGCTCTGAGCATCACCTAACGAGCAAAGTGTACCGGCGGCGGCGGCGGCGGCAGCAGCTGCTGCTGCTCCGTGCCTGGATAAGCGGATGCAACCATTACTGGCTTGTCTGCGTTGATTAAGGGTCACACTGGTCAGTGGTCATTTCAAATCATGGGATGGTAATTCAGACTGACGGATCCGGACGAATTGTTAACGGGAAAAGAAAGAGTTTTGGGCAACGGGATCACATGCGGCCGGGAGGGAGGTCGAGAGGCAGTAAAAGGGAGCAGCTGTATAAAAAGCCTGGGAACTTAAAGATTGCACAAGTCGGCTGGAGCTCCGAGTTGGGGAGATCTCGTCTGCTTCGGCTCTTTCGCAGCGAGATACAGACCGAGGTATTGTGAGCCACAGAGCGAGAGAGAAAACACTGGATTCGCACTAGGGTTGTGTTTTTTTAATTGCACTGCCTACAACATAACCAGTGTGGACAAAATAATACCGAGTGGCTGAATGGAGTCTGTCACTGTGTGGAATAGGATGGGTAAGATTATTTTCGTTTGCATCCTTTCATTAAACAATCGCCTTGCAGCCTCTACGATGAAAAAGATCAATTGATACTTAGATATCTTTTTTTCTTCTTTTCTTTCAAACTTCTTCAAACTCAACCCTGGATGTCTTTGAGGCAGGAGATCCTCCTGTTCGTGTCAGGAAAAAAAAAACAACCCAAGGCACCTGGTTCAAAGCTGCAAAATCAAAAATGATGTAAAAACTTTGGCGATTAGGAAGACATCGTCAGCTTAAAGGAGAATCAGGAAAGCCCGGCGAGCGACTGGAGGTACAATCCTTGCTCATGGATTTCCTTCTTGTGGGTCTCAGTCTGCACTGGCTCCTGAAAAAGCCTTCAGCGTCGGTTGTGTGTGTCCTCGGCGCGTTGTTGGAAATGTTGCCCGCCGCTGACAGCCTGTGCGCTCAGCAGTGCCGCTGCGACGGGAAGCTGGTGTACTGCGAGTCGCAGAGCCTGAGCGAAATGCCGCGCAACCTGTCGGGGGTGCAGGGTCTGTCGCTCCGCTACAACAGCCTGTCCGAGCTGCACGACGACCAGTTCGCCGGCTTGCTGCAGCTCACCTGGCTCTACCTCGACCACAACCACATCTACTCGGTGGAAGCGAACGCCTTCCGGGGGCTGCGCCGGCTCAAGGAGTTGGTGCTCAGCTCCAACAAGATCACCCAGCTGCCCAATGCCACTTTCAGGCCCATGCCAAACCTGCGGCACGTGCAGCTGTCCTACAACAATCTGCAGGCTCTGGAGCCCGACCTCTTCCATGGGCTGCGCAAGCTGCAAACGCTGCACCTAAGGTCGAATGCACTTAAGTTCATACCGGTCCGGATCTTCCAGGACTGCCGCAGCCTGGAGTTTCTGGACGTTGGATATAATCAGCTGCAAAGCCTAGCGCGGAACGCGTTCGCGGGCTTGTTGAAACTAACTGAACTCCACTTGGAGCACAATGATTTGGTAAAAGTAAACTTTGCTCACTTCCCACGGCTGCTCTCTCTGAGAACCCTCTACATGCAGTGGAACAAAGTCAGCTTTGTGGTGAATTCTTTAGACTGGACTTGGAACCATCTAGAAAAACTAGACCTCTCTGGGAATGAGATTGCATTTATTGAGTCTTATGCCTTTGAAGTTGTGCCTAACCTCAAAATACTTCAGTTGGATTCAAACCGTCTCACAACCATTGAGCAGCCAATTCTGGACTCTTGGAAATCTCTAACTAGCATCAGCCTTTCTGGGAACAGCTGGGAATGCAATCGGAATATATGTGCTTTGGCCACCTGGCTGAGCAATTTTAAGGGGCACCACGAAGGGAGTCTGTTGTGTGCTAGCCCTGTCCACACCCAGGGCGAAGAGGTACTAGATGCCGTGCATGGTTTTCACATATGTGACGACCCGGTGACAAGCACGGCGACAGTATCAGGCAGCACCAGCGTGGCGGAGACAGACCAAGATATCACAGCAATCAGAGATGCCTCCAGCATGTATGCCACGCAGGATACAACGGGAGTAAGAACGACTGAATTAATCAGTGTCACCGGTGTGCTTTCTCACGATCAACAGGAAAACACTATTCATGTTCACAAAGTAATCACGGGCACGATGGCGCTGCTCTTCTCCTTTCTGATAGTGGTGCTGGTGCTCTACGTGTCGTGGAAGTGCTTTCCTGCCGGCCTGAGACACTTGAGGCAGTGCTTCGTGACACAGCGCCGCAAGCAGAAACAACAACAAACTATGCATCAGATGGCTGCCATGTCCACACAGGAATACTACGTGGACTACAAACCCAATCACATTGAGGGGGCTCTGGTGATCATCAATGATTACGGATCGTGTTCTTGTCACCAGCAGCCAGCCAGGGAATGTGAAGTGTGATTTTGTTTTCCCATCCCCCCAACTCCCAGCAAAAAACTGGAGGTACAACACACTGCTTGAGGACATACTGCAGCCGGTGACTGCACGTATTACAATACTGAGTGTGAATGAATGACACTGTACTGATTCCACGAAACACTGCACCGGTCTCGTTCAGAATTCCAAACAATATTTAAGCTTCAACGCGTCTTTAAAATCTTTCAAACATCCTCTGTTCAACTGTCATTTGAAATTTGTAAAGGATAAAAAATGTATCTGTAACTTCCCACCAGTCTCTTATGATATTAAGTCCACCTGTAAGGTCTGGGAATAAGAGGGAGTACTCGGCTCGTCAATGATGTAAGTTAATCAATTTTGTAAACTATCCTGATTTAAATAAATATTTTAAAAAATGTTTTTGCAGCATCGGAGTTGAGATTAATAGCAATATGCGGCAACATGCGAGAAAAAAGTCTTTCCATTGGTGATTTATTTTCTCTTTCAATTCACTGAAACAATCAACCCCTTTCTTTCAGTACTTGAAACAAAGCCCCGCATTTCGTGCCAGCCGAGCGCAGTACGGCAAATCCTGTAACACTCTAACCATAACTGTGCGGGGTTAATAATTAACAGCGCAACGGGATGTATGATGGGGCACAGGTCCTTATATCGAGATGTGTGTCATTTGAAACGCCGCAGCTTACGGCCACGGCGGAGCAGAAAGCAGGAATGAAGCCTTGCTGCAGTTTCGAGCTCGCTTCTACTAACAGTTCCGGGAATTCAAAACGCCGAGTCTCTAGACAGCAACAGAAGGGTTAGAATAAATAAGTTGTTTAACATAAGTACCTGTCGGGAAAAAAGGCAGTGATGGTATGAAATGTGAAGTTTTTTTTATATATCTTGGGTTGGGAGTTAATTGAAATAAATCAGCAGGATTTCAGTAGGTGCACAAGTATTAACTATGCGGCTGCTGTTACTTTATTGAAGACAAAATATTCTCCACTAATTGCAATTAGATATACTGTGAAAATATATTTTCTCCATTTTATGTTCACATAATTATAACAAAAATTGTATTTCGACCCTTCAACAAAATTCTTGAAATCAAATCCGATATTTTAAAACTTTTTGAAGTTAGAGCTACGCAAATTTCAAATAATTTCATAAATAAATATTTCGGGACGAAGATGGTTAAAATTATGCGCCTTCATTCTCAATGGCTTTACCCTCATTTTATTGTGCAGTTTCCTGTCTCAGCCTTCATCTATTTTACTTCATGTTTTTTTCTCATCTGATTTCTGTTGAAATCTTCCAATTTCTCGTCAACAGACGTGAGTATATTTCATTTCCACCAGCTTCAAAATGCCAAACGGTCCAGTTCCTGGAGCCAATCTTCTCTCCCTTTCAAGGCTGAAGCCATTCAGAGGACTAGCGCTGACACCTCTTCACATTGACATGTCAATTATATTCTCAGACTAGTTACTACCGTGAAATTTCAGGCAACATAATATGCCAGGGACCAAATAACAAATGATTTCCAAATTCCAAAATGGCTTCATTCTGGAACCAAACTTGGTACCTGTCTCCACAATACACTGAATTGGCACGTCACTTTGCTGTTGTGATATTCTAGCAGAAGGCTGATTGGTTCATCTAAGCTCTATAACACATTTCCTTTTTATTCGTCAAACTGTATGTTTTGATGAATTTCATGTTAACTGCTTACTTGCCAGTCTGTCTTCCTTCCCCCACTATTCCTATTTCCCAATATTCACTTAGCTCCATTTCCTGGCTAGTACCCCTTGTTCCTCTTAGTACTTGAGCGTGTTTACTCTCACGGTACAGGGACGGAACTGCCAATTTTAAGAATGGCTTGCACTTTATCTTCGTAACGAACGCAACTTAATTGGACTCTCAACATAAATCACTCATGAAAATATAACTATTAAAATTAAAACAAAAATTAATTACGTTGTTCTTTTTACAAAATTCAGTGGCCTATTGAAATGAAGTAGGGATTAAGTTATCAATACAAAAGAAAACTAAATACCGCCATCTACTGGCGGTTGCTTTCTTTGCGAGCATTTTAAACGTTTACAAGGAATTTGCTTCCACTTACTTTTCAGATAAGCATTTAGAGAACTGTGTTTATCAACCACTAAACATGCGAGTTGATTTGAATCACACGAACGAACATGCAGTAAAAACAAATCTGGGTTTACAAAATACTAAGAAAAAACCTTATCAAAGAGCTACAATTCAATACCTAAAATTATAAGGGACGCAGACGCAGTTGACACTTCTATACTCCAGCATGCAACTTATTTACTTAACCTTACTTTTAAGTAACATCTTTTTAACCTATTTTTCTTTCTATCTTAACTTTTCATGTTTGCGCTTTATCCCATTGTAAAACACTTCGAACTACATTGCATGTGTGAAAAGTGTTCTATAAATCAGCATTTAATTAATGCATTTTTAACGTGACACGTGTTTATCCCGTGGACCTACATAATATATAATCGCTTAATTTCAGCAAAATAGAACTCAATTCTTCCCGCGACACGATCCAACCCACTACACCCACAATGTATCTGTTCTAATAATGCAGTGGGGAGATAAACAATAATCACAGCATTGCCGGGGAATCAGCAGTGAAGACACACTGAGAAATAGAAACGCAACGTGAATGGAAGGTTTTTCACTTGATTTAGTAAAGGTTTAAATTTCAGATTTGTAACCTGCTGCTTTAATAATTTATTAGTAAGTTATAAACATGTTTTATTCTTGGCAAAAAATGGGGTTTTAAAATGGAGAAGAGAAAGAACTCAGTTTCAACACGAACGCTTCTAATTCTTACGCACACAGCTCTCCAGTGCTCGCAGCGAAAACATTTCTAAAACTCTTCAAGGGCAACCGTTCTGATTACTATAATTTCCAAACAACGGTGTAGCAAGCAGTTAAGGCATAAATCAGTGGCAAGGGTGTAAAATACAACTACCAAATTATTAAACTAAGATTTAACGACCATCACTTGTTACATCAATATAGGTTTGGTTCTTTCCCTCAATTATTTTCTGTTTTCGTTTCCAAGCCGTTACGATTAAAAGTGAGAGTCTTAATACCTAGTCATTCTTCCACAGGGGGTCAATAATTTAAGAATAAAACGTAATTATCAGTAACTCAACCGAGTCACCACCGGATTGTGCTTTAAAAAAAAAATCTGGTTTAATATGGGCAAAATTAGCCATTCTTACCTGTCCTGGACAAGGCATGACTCCAATATGGCTGGAATGTGGTTTGGAAGGACTATTAACACTGGATCTCTCTCTCTATACACACACACACACACACACACACACACACACACACACACACACACACACACACACACACACACACACACACACACACACACACACACACACACACACACACACACACACACACACACACACACACACACACACACACACACACACACACACACACACACACACACACACACACACACACACACACACACACACACGTTATACTTTAACCTCTACGTTTTCCTAAACAAAATTTCCCATACTGGGAATGGAATTTACAAACTAATTATTTTCCAACGTCCAATAGTTAACTTCTCGAGAAACAAAACAAAAACTAGGAAATTCACAAAGAGCGGGGTTGAAAATATTCATCAGAACACGAACTGCAAGGCGTACTATCCCATGTATCATGCCTCTTCACTAACACTTCGTATTTACTTCTGACACATCAGAGAATTTCGAGTGCACCAATTGATGTTATCTTGATGTCGGGTCTCGACCGAAAACTTTGACTATTCCTTTCCCTCCACAGAGCTTGTTCGATCCGCTGAATTCCCCCAGCAAATTGTCATTATTTTCTCTCCAGAGTCGTTTCTTGTGTCTTCATGTTAAAAGTTTTTTTTTGCCCTTTGATTAAAGGACTGGGTGAGGAATAAACTCTGAAACTATGCCTGACCCTGCAAATTTTGCTGAAATAACCATGTGTATCTGTCGTTTATTTACCCCCCAAAAAATCAAAAGACCCAAAATTTGGTATAGTAACAGGACTGGCTTCTTAAGAGTGTCTTGCATTAATCACTAAATCGTCGAGGCTTCTAATATTAGAATAAAAGGCCAAGACAGTTTTTTCTTCTACCTTCTTGCTGACCTTACAACTGGCCATATTTCCTTACTCGACATAAAAGGGCCATCACACAGCACACTTTACTGCGGCAGTGATTAGTCATGTTTTATATCGATCGGTTTAATTGAAAACAATAACCAGGGTTTTCAGCACGCTCTCACAGATTGTCACATTTCAGCTAAACTACAACTTAACTCGGAACAATTATTTTGGATGCAATTCGAAATACTAACTTACCCTTGATTAGAGGCGTGTTTTTAAACTCATTCTTTTATTATAGTTCATTTAGTATCATACTATTCGAGATGTTGCAGTGAATTCCCCTTTCATTATTTCTACCAGGAGGGAACTGCGTGAAACCCCAGAGAAAATTTAGATTTTCTAAATTTTAGAAAAATTAATATTAGAAGTAATATTAAGTCAATTATTGTCTGAAGTACTGTCCCTCCCCTCTGAAACTGCAGCTCCTTGGGGGTCCCAAGATATACTCTTCGCCATTTTGGATTATCAATGGGTGTTCCCTGATTGTAGTTTCTAGAGTTCATCGACTGCCCGAGTCAATGGTTCTCAACAAAGCCCTTCGCCAATGCTAAATTAAGTTGTTCTGGCGAGCTCAGAGGCATCTTAACCGGACTCTCCTGGCAATCCAGTGACCCCACCAAAGAGTCCCGCGCATGTCCCAGCCCCCAGCTTGCACTCTTCGCACTGCCAATTGCTAACTCCCGGTTTCGTGCTCGGAATGTACAATAAACTCTCAAAATTATTCTGGGCGAGCAGCACAAATTGCTCTGTTACCGTACGCTAATTATTCCCCCACCCCCCCCCCCCCCGTTTCTATCCCTGTCCATTCGTCTCCCTCATTTTGTCCCAGATGCAAGCAGTTCGGGATCATTATTGCAGCTGGATGAAACCTTCGGCAAAGAGCTCTAATCTGTCAGTGAACACTGGGACGCATTTGAATGCGTGCCCAGAAGGATCTATACTTCTCCATATGATCTACTCTTTCGTTTGATTTAATACTGAAGGTTTTTTTTTGTTGCTTTCGGCATTCGCTGTTGTTCCCCCTTCTTCCAAGTTCTGATTCGAACCTGTACTAAAATTGATAGGAAGTCGTCGGCACTTTTCTCAACGATCAGCGTTAACACATTAACAATAAAGGAACAAGGGTGCCACCTAGTGATCTGCTGTTATGTTTACACCCAGTAAAGTTTCATGATGACCCTGAAGGATATGGGGGGAGGGGGGCGGAATGCAGTAATGCTGAACAATTTTAAATGACCACCATTTGACAATATCCTTGCATATGAGTTTTCTATCTCAAATGTTTATCGGATCTTCCATGGTTATTTGTTTGTGTTTATATAAAAAGTGAACCAATTGAGACTGTACCACAATGAACAGACCTCTTAGTTTCCAGAGGTGTAAATTTGATTCTGTATTGTTATCTTGGCAGTCTGCCTGTTACCATCTTAGTACAGAAGTGTAAATGCATAACATTTTTCTCCCTCGATTCTGTTGCTAATGATCATAGTTTATATAGATGGGTCCTACAGAATACTGGGTACAAAGAGAGGAAATTAGAAACTTCTGAATCTTCAACGAATTGAGGGAAAATTACCTCTACAGTAAACACTACATTAATGGGACAATATATACATATAATTTAAATAATTTCCTCTAATAACGCATCGGTCAGTAATTGTCAGTTTTCTTGGAACAAGAAAACTATTTTCATATTAAAAGTTTGGGAGTGCACAACTGTTTGGAATTCATAAACTATTTTCAATCCAAATTTACAATTATTACAAATTTACAAGTTGTCAGTGAATGCCTAGATTATCTTGCAACATGACTTAGCAGTTCAACCACCATCTTGTTACATCCCAAAGAAGAGTGAGTTTATTGTTCAGCAACCAGTTATCACAGCATCAGATTATATTCATGCTATCCGTAATAGCAGTATTCAAGGAGATACTGTATGCAATATTTAAAAGGGCATCAGTCAACATTCCTACATGTACTGGAAGTAAGACCATAACATGCACTTGGTATTCACAGAACATAAACCTTAAAGGGGTATTAACCTCCTCCCTGATAAATGTCAATCAGGAAGCATATTCTTCATTTTCCATTATTTACTGTTAAAGAATGAACTGTATGACCTCTTCAGCCTCCTCCACAATATACGTCAATGTGAATTTACAATTCAACTCAATTTTTCAGCCCGAACCCCATTAACCTTGTTCAAAAATCTCTCACACTAACATATATCTAATAATTCGCAGCTGCCAAGCAGTGGAAAATTACAAGATTCACAACTCTCTGAGAGAAGAGAAATTCCATCTTATCACAGTCACAAATGAAACTAGGAGTAGGAATAGGCCAGCTAAATTTTCAAACCTCTGCAATGATAATGGCTAACCCACAAGCTCAATATCATAATCCCGCTGTTTACCGTACCCCCTGAAATCTTTTGCATTGATAAATCTAACTATCTCCTTGAATATATTTAGTGGCTTGAATTCCACTGTCTTCTGTGGTAGAGGATTCCATAGGTTCACTACCATTAAGGGTGAAGAAATTTTTCCTCATTTCAATTTTAATTTACTCACCCTAAATATAATAAGACTGCCATCCCTGATTACACAGGGCCCCACTATGAGTAATATCTTCCCTGAATTCAGCCTGTCAAGCTATGGCAGAATTTAACACATTTTAATAAGACCTTCTCTCTTTTTTCAGAACTCTGGTAAATTTAGACAATAAGACCATAAGTCATAAAAGCAGAATTAAACAATTTGGCCCATTGAGTCTGCTCCGCCATTTCCTCAGAGCTGATCCAACTTTTCCTCTCAGCTGCAATCACTACCTTCTCCCTTATCTCTTCATGTCCTGACCCATCAAGAATCTTCTGCCTTAAATATACATATAGGCTACTTGATCTAGTGACTGCTTCTAAGAATATCCTTCCTGAAAGAAGACATTCAAAACTGTACACAGCATTCCAGGCATAGTTTCACCAAAGCCTTTGAAAGATGTTTAAATCAAAGTTACATTAAACCATCATAGTTTTGGTCCTCCTTTTACACGTGTTAACACATCTTGCAAGTGAGCAGAAAAATGCACATGGAATTTCTGCTACGTAAACACTTTTACTCCGACCTTGTTTCAATTATTTACTTTTAGCCAGCAGTTTGTGTGAGAACTGTCAGCCATGTTTTAGCACAAGTTGGTCCACTCATAAGTTGCATGTGCATCGTAGCAAGAAACGATTATCGAGCGCCTTGCAGGTCAGACTCCAGTGTATCTGACCACTCACTCCATCCCTGAACTCACATCTCAGTTCAGGGCTGGTAACAGGTTATCCTGAGCCAAGAGGCCTAGTGGATATCTGATCTGGCCCCTCAGCTATACCTAGCAAAGGCCCATTTATTTTAACAGAATCATCAATTTCAGGGAATGTTAGTCTTTCTTTCCTTCATTCCATTTTATTTTTGCTTTGTCACTCTTCTAATGTATTTCAACCAAATTTAAAATAACCAAATTTATTGTTTTATTGTTATTATATTTAAATAATGTTTATTTATTTTAATTAAACATACTCAGCCTTTTCTAAATATACTTAATCACCACAGACAATGAGGGGCAGTTTGACAGTATATCACAGCAGAATGGCATCAGGGATGTTTGTAGGTGCAGTTATATGATGCTCCGTCTAAGGCGTAATCGCCACTCACAACCACCGCGTTTCACTCGACAGCCCAGAGGCTACATGTATGTTGAGAGTCACAAGGCATAAGCAATCTTACATACAGTTCAGGCTATTTACTCTGTTCCTTTTCCAGCTTCAATGCTTAATGTCAGAGTTACTATTCATTATAAAGTACAACTACAAGAACCACTGTGGATTGGCTGGAAATAAGAGGTGTTCATAAATGATATTTGAGTCTGTCAAAATATATATATATAGTGAATAGCATGAACAAGTCTTCTCTTCAAAAGAGACTACAAAGACCTTTGCTATGTACAACAGAAATTGCAGTTTTACAAAATGATAATGAAGCAGGAGTTGACCTTTGGGTTATCAGTTTGCACGGTCATGTAAAATTAAGTTGTTAGCACTCAGTTTCACTCCCTATTCATTATGAACATGATCAAGTAACAATGAACAATGTGGCATTCTTCAAATAGGGTTTAGCACATTTAAATTCCAGAGGTTCTTAAAAAAATGGCACAAATTTCTTTACGATCTGTATGTACTGAGCAGAAAGTATCTCTGAAGCTATTTCTGATTAAGATACAAGAAGCATTAGGGTACACTTTAGAGTGCCAGTATAAGACTGGTTAATAGCTTGTTGGAGGAATGGTTAAAACACCAGACAAGAAATTGATGAGCACAGAGAACAGAGTATATAAAAGAGCTGTAAATTCAGATCTTAAAAGACACAGCATCATCTATTGTACCGTTTGTAGGCAAGAAAACTAAGAGCTCTTGAAATACCATTGCTCATTTGGCATTATCTCAATCATTCTAACAAAGAAACACAGAATTTATGTATTGATAATCTCAAAACTAATTCTTATATTTAATTGACTTGTTTCTTTCTGAGCTTTGACCTTTACTTTGGGAATGAATCCTCAGAATTAAAGTTTCCGTTTGTTAAAATGTAGTGGGAATTCTACAGTGGGGATCATTAAACTACAGATGGCATCATGGCAGCTTTATTGTACCACATACTAATTTTTAAAAGCTTTGTTAGGTTAAATGTTCAATATAAAGATTTTATCATTTGAAAGGAAGAAGAATGATGCAATTTGCAGGAGAATATGTCAACAGAGTGGCAGGAGCAGATAACGGTAACAACCATTATTCAAGAGATATCCTAAAATATGTATGTTTTTAGTCAGAGCGTCTGAAACTAGCTTGGCTAAGACATTCAAATAGAATATAGCATACATAGCCACAATGAGGTATGCTTTTGAGTGAGGTAGGATTTCAGGTCGACCCACTTTCCTCACTTGACATGTCACGAGTCTTCCCCTCTATCATCAGATTTCTGAACAGTCCATGAACCCATGAATACTATTCTTATTATTACTCTATTATGCTATTTATTTTTGTAATTTATACCAAGATTTGCTTTGCACTATACTGCTGCCACAGAACAACAAATTTCATGGCAATTTTCCAGGACACCGGAAATACTTCTAAAAAGCGCATGGGGACTTTAAGTTCACCCAGCAGTGTATAATTAGGAGCCATAATTTAATGATCTATCCATAGGACAATACTTCCTACAGTACATTACTGCCTCAATACCACACTGGAATGTCTTTTTGAAACCTATTTTGAGACTGTCACCATAGTTATGGATATGTCAGTGATGGCAAACAACTTGCCTGAATTTATCCCATTGAGTTCAATGGAAATTGTATGTTTCAAGGACAATATATCCCATTCTTCTAATTTCAAGAGAGTATAGGCCAATTCTATTTAATTTCTTCTTATTTGACAAATGTGAAATGTTAAGTATCATTCCAATGAACTTTAGTTGTGTTTCCTCAATTACAAATGAGACAGGAACCCAGAACTTTTCAACTCAGAGGTGAGAATACTACCACTGAGTCACAGCTGATACTTACAAGACCTTTCTACTGCTGTAGCTACAGCAACTTCAACACCTATGGCTTTTTATAGTATCTGCAAGATAAAGTAGCATGTTAAAGTGTTTCATGGAGCATGAATCCAGGCAAAAGGAACTTGAAAATATGACCCATGGCAAAGCTGTGGTTTTCTGATGTTTGAAAATGCATTGTGAATGACACATTTTATATAATGAGTTCCAAGGATTTGAAACAGCTGAACGTCACATCAACAATCGTGGAATGGGGAAAGATAGATAGCACTTGTGACTGAAGTCACAGGCTAATATTGTTTTTGAGTGCCGATCCAAAGGCGCTTTACCTCGGGAGATATATAGGTGGTTACTTTGAAAAAGAAAGGAAGCAGTCAATTACAATATCAGCTGGATGGAAGCCAGTGAGGAAAATATGTCAAATGTTTGTGGGAATGCAGCTGAGTTTATTTCAAAGTTCAAAGTAAACTTATTATCCAAGCATATATGCAGCTGCAGTGCTCAGCATCTTCATAAGTAACTAATTGTCCACTCCATTCATTACTGCAAGCATAGTTCCAATATGCACCCTCTATAAGATGCATCCTATCAACTTACTCATTTTGACAGCTTCGCAGTCTAAAGTAAATATAACAAGATCATGAAGACATCATGAGAATTCCCCTTCAGGTCACACAAAACTGTAGTTTAACATGATAGGTTAATCAAAGTACTTCCATGGCTACTAACATATATAAATACAAATATATGAGTATTCAGAGAAGAAAGTGGCTAAAACCTGAACTTCCTGTGCTAGTTAATATCATAGCTGATCTGAATTCCACAATCCGGTCTACCGACAGTGACTTTGCTTCTCAGAATCTATCTGTTTTACCTTCAACATATTCAAAGGCTCATTTATTTCTTCCCTTTAAGGAACAAAGCCCTCCATCTCTAAGAATAAACTTCGCCTCATCTCTGCTGTAGGCAGGTGACTTCAAATTTTTAAACAATAACTTCTCATTCTGTGGACATTGTCCCCAAATCCACTGTGTCAAAATTCTGTGGGATTTTCTAAGTTTCTGTTAAATCATCTCCCCTTCTAAACTTAAGCAGTTATAAGCCTAGCCTGCCCAATCTTTCCATTTTTGTTAACAGTTAACTGAACCCTGTCAGAATTATATCAAACAAGTTAATGCTTAAATGATGAGACCAGTACTGAACACATTTTTCCAAAGGCGGTATGACCGATGCTCTATATTAGTGAAATATAACTTCACAAGTAATTGTATTGTGGGAATATCACTAGACAGAGATTGCAGGCATTCATGGAATAAACTCAGTAGCACCTCTTCAGTGTAACTAGTGCTGAATAATAAATAAATCCAGCTAATTCTTACACTGTGTATACATAAAAATGCAAATCCCCTGCTGCACTATCTCAAACTCTGTGACAAGCTCTCATAGTTTTGATTTCCTAACCACCTAGAACTGGATTAAGATGGTATAATCCACTTCAAGTAAAAGTCCATTAAACTAATGGATCAGGAAGCAGTTTATAGCAAGAATCTGATTAGGATTCACGACCAAATCCCAGAGATGGGAAAATTGGGCATTCATCTACTGGTCCATGTAACCTCTCATGAACAAATACTGAATTACTGTTTAAACTGTACTTAAATGATATCTGTCATAGAGCATCATTTAGAAATCTGTCACAAGAGAAAGAACAGATTTTGAATGCGGTTGAATTCTTTCAAGTAAGTTATTGTATGAATTACTTTGTGTATCTTTTTCCAATTTTTTTACTCCCTTTGCACACAAGAGTCACAGATGGAAATGGCGGAAGACAATCTGTTTATTGGTCTCTGCCAATAATGTCCTATAGCCAAGTGCAAGGAGAATGCCAAGATGTGGTTGTCCTCTGAAGAACACCACCTAAAAATATTACAAACAATATTAAGAGTCTAAAGCTTGATGTGGTTATCCCAAAGGCTTAAAATGCAAGTGTATAACTATTTCTATTAGCCAACAAAGGGCTGATAATTTTCATATACAGGCCTCTTTTCCTGTTTCAGCAGACTTCAGAGCTCCCTGATGTCTCAGCATAGAGAGGTTAATGCAAGGTCAGGATGCCAACTCTTAATCAGGAGCGCTGAAATGACTCCATTCGTTCAAGTTAGCCACTGTAAATGTTTACCACCTCAAACATAAGAAATCACCTTGTGGCTAATAAGTTGACAGATGGCGATGGTGCATCGCCCCAGTAAGAAACCAATGAATCTTTGGCCAGGAGGTCAGAGAAGAAAATGGTGGAAATAATAATCATTAACTCACTTGTGGAAATATTTCATGTGCATGCAGTGAATTCAGTTCAATTTTGACAGGATTCTAAATCTGTTCCTATTAAGGTTAAAATAAAAATAAATAGAAAACTGCCTATCAACCTTGGAGTTATCAATATTGAAACTAACTCTGCTTAAAAACTGAAGGCCATCAATTTAAAAGTCTGACCTTACTGAACTGCCATCTGCTATCCAAACAAACAAACCCTTTCAGCACAATTTCTACAAGATCAATGTTTCTTTATCATTATTAATTTCTTCAGATATATAAAAATAAATGTCATTACAAAGAAAGTTATATATCAGACTTCTCTGGAGTCTTATCAATTACTGACAGATCACGTTTTATTCTGCAGTAAATCAATGTATGATTATATTATGTGATGGGGATGCTTCAAGTGAAATACAATAATTTTCTTGAAGTGTTTTCTCTGCCCAGTTGATATGGCCAGTGTTGTGTATTTAATATTTCAGTAATATTTGAGTAATATTGTAAATATATTGTTTGATTAAGCATTCTTCATTGTTTACATACACATTGTAGGTTATCTGTAAATGTCCAGTACATAAATGGCATACATCAACAAGTCACCACATGGTATGTGCGTGCTTCGCTAAAAGTAAAAAACGAGGTTAGACTCACATTCTGGGCTCTGTTTTTCTGCTTTTAATTAGCTTTTATGGTTGAAATTGCAAAATGTAACAGCTAATCTTAATCTAAAATTACTATCAAGTGCATAATAATTTGTTACAATAATTTCTAGTACATGATATTAGTCGGGTGGCACAGTAGTGTAGCAATTAGTGTAACATTAGTGTAACAGCACCAGCAATCATCAGATCAGGGCTTCCTCCGAAAATCCAAAGACATACTGTACAAGTTAGGCTTAGTTAGGTATGGGCATGTTATGTTGGTGCTTGAAGCATGGCGACATTGGGGGCTATCCCCAGCACATTGCAAATGACGACGCAAGTGACACATTTCCCTGTACATTTTGATATTTCAATGTACATGTGATAAATAAAGCTAATCTTTATAAAGCCAATTTTTCAAACTAGCATGTGAGTTTAATGTTATGTACCCAGATATGTATATTTTTTCATGACTAATTTAATGGCTGTTTTTGTGTAAGTACATAAATATCAAGCATTAGGCCAAGATCTCAACATCAGAGAACTAATCTCGCCTCGCAATTACAAAATTCAAAACATGGCTGAGAACTGTAAAATCTCCATACCTGTATCATGAAAACAGATATAGTTTGTTACAGAAAATATAAAATTGTGGAAGAATTCCCTTATGCAGTAATCACTTAATTTTTCTTTGTGGAAAATAACTAAAAATTCTAATTTTGGACAGTCACACAGGATCAACAGGTTGCAAAACCAGTAACAATAATATATAATATTTGGGCAAGTATATAATGTAACTCTGCCATGGACAGTCCCAAGCCCAGCTGTGAAAGGAGGAGGGTTGGGCAGGGGGCTAGCGACCCCATTCTGTAAAAGACAAGAGCTACAGAAACACCAATAGAAGGACCAAAGACCTCATCCCTGGGAGAGGTAGGATCTTTGTCTAGAAGATGTATGAAATTGTGTGGTGAAAGCTGCAAATCCATGGCAGTAGCCTATGGGTAAAGACATATAATATCATTTTCATTTCACACCTTCCTCAACCCCCCCCCCCCAACCACAAAAGGTTTTATAGAGAGATTAGTAGTGAATCTAAAAGGAGAGTCGAATATAGACAAAAGATTCTCTCCAAATAAAGTAAAACGAACTATAGTTTTTTTTAAATCAATGACGCTTTTTGTTTTTATTGCTAACTGCAGATCAGAAATCCTGACTACTCCTTTAAAAATTCCACCAATATAGAGTGTGGTTAGTTATGGAAAACCACTCAAATGAAGGCAGTTTTCACTTGGTTAAAAGGCATGCAAAGAAAATCATAAACACAAGAGATTCTGTAGATGCTGTAAATCCAGAGCAACACACACAAACAAAATGCTGGAGGAACTCAGCAGGTCAGGCAGCGTCAATGGAAAGGAATAAACAGTCAATGTTTCAGGCCAATAAAGTGTCTGATGAAATCTTGATGAAGGGTCTTGGCCTGAAATGTTGAATGTTTATTCCTCTACATAGATGCTGCCTGACATGCTGAGTTCCTCCAGCATTTTGTATGTGATGCCAAAGTACAAAATCATATTGCACTTTCTCCATTAGAGCAAAAAAAAACTATGAGCCAATTGTCAGACTTGAAGGGCTGTGAAACAAAGAACATGAAAACCACTACAGTGATTTAAAGCTCTAATCAGACGATAGCTCTGTTACTGTTCAGAACAGATAAACTGATCTTGGAGAAGGTGCAGCACACTCACCAGAATGACACTAACGCTGAAATGGTCCCATAATGAAAACAGATTTTGCAGACAGGGCTTGGATTCTCTTTATTGCAGAAGATTAAGGGATGATCCAAATTGAGATGTTTAACACGGATTTACTAAGCAGATTGAGAGAAACTACGTAGTTATTTTGGCAAAGGAATCCAAAACATGAAGCCACATGATAATTAGTAGTAGATTATTCAAGTGCAATATCAAGAAACCCTTATTTGTAAAAAGAGTATCTGAAGTGCAAATTTCATCCCTAAGAAAGCAAGTTTAGTCTATTAAAAAGAAAATGTAAAATGTAGGAGAGATATTTGTTAATTAGAGGTAGAATGAATCAAGATGGTAATCATTTACTTATGGTACGTTGCCACTGATCGTAATAGCAAAATCTTCTATCTTTGTACAAAATTAATGTTATGAAACAAGTGACAGGGGATACACCATATGCACTTGTTGGGGAGTCAATAGTGAAAGGTCATGAAGTAAAAATATGATGACAAATTCTTTTTAGATTTTACTGGAAAGAAGAGGTGGTTAGAAGAACTATCTCAATGCACAAATTGTTATTGCTTGTAATTTTCCAGCAGACAGAAATTATTCCTTCTTTTAAGGGAAACATTGGATAAATGTTTAAAGTAGAGGTGGATATGTTGAGGAATATGATACAGAATGGAACATTTTTGAATGTACTGGAAAAGCATTGGTAGCAGGAGATTAATAATGTTTTTCTATACTGTATGCCCATATCGTTCCATGATATATCCAAAACACTCTCAACACATACAGTACAATAATGCACAATGTAAGCACCATAGCCCCTCTGCTGCCAAAATTCTCTGGGTAATTTGTCTGTCACTTGAGCATCAGAAGCATCACATCAAGAACTAGAAAGGCTGTGATGTAGGAAGAAACAACACTTGCAGCACCATACTCACACTTCACTTGTTTAATCTGATCTAATCTAATCAAAACTAATCTAATCTAATCACAGCAGTATATTTCAAATCTGCTCATGTTGCTGCTGTTGTTGCTGTAACGGTCTCAATCTACTACCAGCCATGATGTTACTTCCTTCTTTATCACTTCTCTATACATCATTTGTGCAATTCAGCCAACGTATGCACAGTTTCTGGATAGGTTACAGGGCTACAAAAACATGTTCTCACTTAAAATGAGAATGGTTGACACCAGTCACCTTTTGCATTTACATAGAAGATTTACATTTTAAAATATCCCAAGATAGTCCACAGTACAGTGAGACAAAAAAACTGGCAGCAAATGAAAGGAGATATTAAGATAGATGGCTAAAAAGTTGGTAATTTGATTATGAATTTCGAAGGAGGAAACAGAAGTGAAAAGAGAACTTCACAAGAGAAGTAAAGAGTTTAATGCACAGATTGCTGATATCATGACCAAATATGACGTGGTGAAAGAAGGGAGTTAGTATAAGTTGGTTCACTAGTTCTTGAGAATAGACAACTGGAGAGTAGCCGAAAATAAATATTTAGAATTACGCAAGGCTTTAATAGAGTATACTTAAGGAAAGTTTTCACTTTCAGAGAAGAACTTAATAAGAGCCATCAATCTCAAGTTGTCAACAAGAAATCCACTAGGGAATTTGCTGAAAGCTTTACCAAAATTGGAGAGAACACTGAGCACTTGAGTTGAATAGTCAACATATTGAATGAGGAGGGGGAACAAACATTTGAAGAAAAATGGAATCGAGGATTTTGCTGATAGATTCAGACAAGGTAAGACGTTTCAGCACAAATGCTGCCATGGACTGGTTGGACCAGTTGACCTGTTTCTGTGCCACACCAAATCCTACACAGGAGATCAAAGAAGATTATGGGGCCAATGGAGGCTAAAAAAAAAGAAAGCCACAGAAAAATGTGAACATGCAATAAGAAATTGACTCTTGGTGAGCCATGGCCCGGTGTCGGATGATAAAAAAGCAGGATCAGATGTAGGTTAGAATAATAAAGTAAAACTTAAATTAATCTCAATTTATGGAGATTGTAGGTGAGCAGTCAACTAAGAGAGCAGAGGAATAGATGTCTGAATAATTATTGACAGATTTTCTGACCATCTTGGCCTCCAGTGGAGGTCTTATATTCCACCCTCCATTTGAATGAATTTATTACTTCAGCACCACCCTGATCTTCAAAAGCATTCCAAATCCATGATCATCTTCTTTACCCTTTCCCTTTCCCAATAATCTTTTCATCTGATTCTTTCCCACACTACCCCAATCCTGACCACAAAGCAGAAGACAATCATTCTCCCACTGCCCATACGCACACTTCACCTAAACACCCTTTTGCTGCCAGCACTGCCTGTCTTTGTAGCAAATATAAGCTAGTACATTAGCACATTTTTGTCTCTAAAGATAGACCATAAGACATAGGAGCAGAATTAGGTAATTTGGCCCTTCAAGTCTGCTCTGCCATTCTATCATGGCTGATTTATTATCTTTATCTCAACCCCATTCTCCTGCCTTCTCTCCATAATGTTTGACATCCTTACTAAACAAGAACCAATAAACCTCCACTTTAAATATACCCAAAGACTTGGCTTCCACAACAGTTTGTGGCAATCAATTCTACAGATTCACCACCTTCTGGCTAAAGGAATTCCTCCCCATCTCTTTTATAAAGGGATGTGCTTCTTTTCTGAGGCTGCACCCTCTGGTCCTGGACTCCCACACCATAGGAAACAGCCTCTCCACATCATCTCTATCTATGCAATCAAAAATATGTACCGTATCCATTCAGCTATGAGTTTGACTGAACTTCGTAGAAGTGGGTAGACAGAGGAGGAATACATGATCACAATGGTTGTTAATGTCCTATTGCATTGTCCATTCATTTAGTCTATAAGAAGGAGTGGAGAGATGAAATTGGTGCATAAGAGGTAAAAGTCAAATAGATCAGCATATATTTCTGGATGATATCACCATGAGACCATAAGACATAGGAGGAGAATGAAGCCATTCAGCACATAAAGTCTCTTCATCATTCCATCATGGCTGACTTATTATCCCTTTCAACCCCATTATCCTTCTTTCTCCCTGTTAACTTTGACACCCTGACTAATCTAGAACCTATCACCTCTCCACTTTAAATTTACCCATTAATTTGGCCTCCACAACCATCTGTGGCAATAGATTCCACAAATTCACTACACTCTGGCTAAAGAAATTCTTCATCTTCTCTGTTCTAAATAGACATCCCTCTATTCTGAGGCTGTCCCTTTTGGTCCTAGACTCTCCCACTATAGGAAACATCCTTTCCATATCGGCTATATCTAAGCCTTTCAATAGATCAGTTTCAATGAGATTTCCCATCATTCCTCCAAACTTCAGAAGGTACAGGCCAATGGCCATCAAACGCTTGTCATATGTTAACCCCTTCATCTTTTCTTAAAGGGCTCAAAACTGCTCACAATACTGCAATTCTCTAAGTGTGGTCTGACCAATGTCTTATGAAGCATCAGCATTATATCCTTACTTTTAATATTCTAGTCCCATAAAATGAGCACTAACATCGCATTTGTCTTCCTTACTGACTCAGCCTGCAAATTAACTTCTAGGCACACCTGCACAAGAACTCCTAACTGCCTTTCACCTCAGGCTTTTGAATTCTCTCCCCATTTAGAAAATAGACTACACCTTTATTCCTTCTACCAAACTACATGAACATACACGTACCTACACTACATTCTATTTGCAACTTCTTTTCCCATTTTCCCAATCATTCCAAGTCCTTCTGCAGGTTTCCTGCTTCTTTAACACTACCTGCCCCTCCACTTATTGTTATATTGTCTGCAAACTTAGCAATGAAACCATCAACTCCATTATCCATATCACTGGCATATAATGTACAAAGAAGCAGCCCCAACACTGACTACTACAGAACATCACTAGTCACCAACAGGACCCTTTTATTCCTACTCTTTGCCTCCTTCCAGTAATCTTATCTTCTGTCCATGCTAGTATCTTTCCTATAATGCCATTTCTATAATACTATATAATTTCCAATTTCCATTTTATTAAGCAGAACCTTGTCAAAGGCCTTCTGAAAATCCAAGTATACAACATGCGCTGACCCTCCTTTGTCTGTCCTACTTGTTATTTATCTCCTCAAAAACTTCCAACAGATTTGTCAGGCAAACTTTTCCCTGGGGGAAACCGTACTGACTTTGGCTTATTTTAACAGGTGCCTCTAAATACACTGAAATCTCAAAATTAATAGTCACAAAATGATATCATGTATCTCAAGAGGTAAGATAACAGAATCCAGCAGCAGAAGTCAGGGATTTTAGTCAACTATATCAAGAGGTGGAAAATCAAATAAAAATTTTGCAGCACAGTTGTATATATTATAGCAGTTTTTCACATCATATTAAGTTGCTTCAGTTGTCTGATATGGGCAGAAAGGTGATCAGAAGAGAACAAAATTTAAAGCTACAGCAAAGTTGGGAGGATTTGAACAGAGCTTTTGGAGATGAATTTGATTTGACGAAGGGGTTTACTGCAGCTTAGCCAAAGACTTGATTGCGAGACACGTATAAAAGAAGGACAGAGGCGGGTGTATGTGGCATTGGTGACATGTGAAAATCACAGGCTCAATAGCATTAAGTATTAAAACAGTAATGTATGTTGGCTGACACTGACTTCCATATTTTGTAACTTTTCTCCAATAGAAGACTAACAGTCTGAAAACTTTTTCCATCTCTAGAATGGTAATGCTAAGAGTGTTGAATATTTTAATGGTACTCATTCAGTACAGATGAACAACACATCTCCTTGCTCTGTACAGCTCAGCAGTACATCACAGTTAATCAATAAACCAGCAGAAAGACTTACTAGTGTGTCTGAACATGAAGTCTGCAGTATTAGTTAAACCACTGCAAACTCCAAATCAGTACAGCTAAATTTTCACAATTTTGTAATGGATATCATAAATACAGTTAAGTCCTCAACCCAAATGAAGGGTACTGATAAAGGGTCTCGGCCTGAAATTCGACTGTACTCTTTTCCATAGATGCTGCTGATTTCCTCCACCATTTTGCATGTGTTGCTAAATCTTCAACCATTGGATTCTTTGTCACTCATAATTAAAAGGGATTGAATGAATCAGAAAACAATAATAATTAATTTCAAACCAAATACATTTTGTTTTCAAGTATTGTGAAATCAGTTGGGAATCTGACTTTTATTTCAGACACGTGGAAGAAGTTGCAAAAAAATTAAGTTGAGTTGCACTTTCAAAGCAACATGAATCTAGAACTGGCGGCAAACTGCTTCATTCTGTACCCTCGTGTATCTTCACATAAAGTGGGGAAAAAGGTAATTTTTCTCAGTCTATTGTACATCATTTTTACCCACTAGTTGTCTTACATTTACAAGGCAGGGATCAGCTCAGAATGTTATATGTCAGCAGAAAGCATGTTGCAATATTCTATTATTGTTCAGCAATTATTTCATCGGCCCTGGCCAAGCACACTTATTCATACTCAAAATGACCTTGAGAAATCTGCCTTAAAATCTCTCAACCTTCCAGGCAAATTATAATATAGGTTTCACTCTTACATTCCTTAACTAAAATTATGACTTATGACCAATAAAAGTGCCATAGTCCTCCTGAGACCAAGTGCCATGAGGGCATTTCAGTTTAATGTCCTTGTATTTTGTTTGATTCAAATCTTAGAGAAGAATGAATTCACTAGCATTGTTAACCTTTTCCACACCAATGGACAGTGTTACTCAAAAAGAAGAGGATTCTTTCATCAAGGTGGGTTGTGGACTCCATACTACACCAACTAGCAAATAGTGTTTCAAGTTAGCGTGACATTTGTGGAAAATTTTTAAAAGCTGCTAAAGGACAATAAAAGGATTAGAAAAGTTTAAAATCTTGGACAAGAAAGGAAAATATTAGAGAAGCTGTATTTGAAAACAAAATGAAAATAAAAGCCAAATATTCTGGAAATGTTCAATAAGCCAAATGTTACCTGTATATGGAGAAACAGAGTTAAAAGGGCAAATTTTCTGCTGCTCCATTAACTTTGATGGATGACTCCCTGTTGTATATTTAATGTATCAGTAATATTGGAGTAATATTGTAAATATATTATTTGATTAAGCATTCTTTGTTGTTTAAATAATTCATTATGGTTATATATACAATGTACATGAATGGCATGCAGTACATCATCATGTCACCATATCATACGTGTGCACCTCACATAAAGTAAAAACAAAATGTGTACAGTTTTACAGCTTTCTCTGGCTCCCTTGTTTTTCTTTCGATTAGTTTTTATGTTTTGGAGTGACAAAACGTAATGGTGCCAATGACAAACCCTACCTGTTGAAAAGCAGTGACACACTCAAGTTAAAATGATGCAGAATGAAATGGTGAAGTAAAAAAAAGCAGCACAGCATATGTGTCTTCAAAAAAGGAAAATGAAAGTATTCACGGGTTTATAAACAGTGATAATAATACATATTAAAAAAGTAGAAATGGCTGGCTACATCAGAAAGAGAGATGCATTCAATTGCAGAATGGATAACTCGCTCATGTATATCGGGCAAATTGAGCAACACTTTAAAGCAAATGCAATAGCCAATGAGAAATGAGTACCAGTTTTGCTGTGTGCATGGGGTTTAAAGGAATATAGTTTGCTTAGAAATTTAACTACTCCAATCAAACCAGCCAAAATGAGCCTTGTTGATACCATGAAAGTAATGCAGGAACATTTAGATCCAAAATCATTGTAAATTGCAGAACACTTTAAAATTCATAAGCAGAACCAAAGGGAGTAGATTTCAGTCCATTTCAGTGTATGTAGCTGAATAAAAGAGATTGTCTGAGCATCATCAGTTCAATGATGGGCTTAATGATACACTGAGAGATCGTTTAGTTTCTGGAATTTCGCAATAAAGTATTCAAAAATATCTCCTAACTGAAGCGCAACATAACATTTAAAAAAGTAGTTGAAATAGCTGTATCAATGGAAACAGCAGAGAGACACAATTGAGTTGCAGTCCAGAATGAAAGTGAGTGTGAACAAAATTCCACCATCTAAACAGAAACAGAGAATAAATTGTGTTACTTTGTGGCAGGGCTCACATACACCAGACTAGTGCAGGGTTAAAGGCAAAACTTGTAGAAAATGAAACAAAAGTAGGACACATACAAACAGAATGTCAGGTGGACAAAAATAAATGGACTGCACAGGGAAGAGAAAAAAGTAAAAAGTCAAATTGCAATGATGAAGTGTTTTGTGAGGCTGGTGTTGCAGCATATGAGCTCCTGTCGGAATGACAACTTGGATCCGCTCCAATTCACCTACTGAAGCAATGGATCTACAGCAGATCCTATCTCACTGGCTCTTCACACAAGCCTGGAATGTCTGGACAGCAAAGATGCATACATCAGGATGCTCTTCATTGGTTACAGATCAGCACTTAACACCATTATCCAATTGAAACTAATCAGTAAACTCCAAGACATCAGCCTCAATACCCCTGTGTGCAATGGATCCTGGAGTTGCTCATTTGTAGATCACAGTCAGCTCAGATTGGCAAAAACATTTCCTCCACAACCTCCATCAGCAAAGGAGCACCACACGGATATGTACTTACCCCCTGCTCTACTCGCTTTACACCTATGACTGTGTGGCTAAGTACAGCTCCAACACCATAGACAATCTTGCTGATGACACCACTGTTGTGGACTGTATCAAAAGTGGTAATGAATCAGTATACAGAAGGGAGACTGAAAATTTGGCTGAGTGATGCAATAACAACAACCTCTCAGTCAATGTCAACAAGGCCAAGAACTTGATTGTAGACTTCAGGAGAGGGAAACCAGGAGTCCATGAGCCTGTAATCATGGAGGATCAAAGGTGGAGAGAGTCAGTAACGTCAAATTTCTGGGTGTCACTATCTCAGAGGACCTTTCCTGGACACTTCATATGAATATAAATGCAAAGAAAGCACAACAGCACCTCTACTTCCTCAGGAGTCTGTAGTCTGTGGACATTCAGCATGTCATCAAAAGCCTTGTAAAACTTATATAGATGTGTGGTGTATAGATATAGAAAGTGTGCTGACTGGCTACATTACAGCATGGTATGGGAACACCAATGCCTTTGAGCAGAAAATCCTACAAAAGCTAGTGGATTCGACCCAGTGCATCACAGGTAAAGCCCTCCTAACCATTCAGCACATCTACATGAAATGTTGCTATAGAAAAACAGCATCCATCATCAAAGATCCTCACAACCCAGGTCTTGTTCTTTTCTCGCTGCTGCTATCAGAAAGAAGGTATAAGTGCCTCAGGACTTGCACCACCAGGTTCAAGAACAGTTACTACCCCTCAATGATTAGGTTCTTGAACAAAGGGGAATAACTACACTCGCATCATTATCTTCTTACTTCATGCTCGTTATTTGCTATTTACTGATATATACAATTTTACAGTTTGTTGTCTATTGATCCTGTTTACAGTTACTGTTCTATAGAACATTAATCTGCGTGCTGTTGATGAAAAATCTGCTCATGATGACAGTGACAGAGGACTGAGTAGCCTTGAGATTTATAATGTGAAAACTAACAATAGACAAGCAATATGGCTTACAGCAGAAGTGAATGTTGAATTAATTGAAATGAAGTTGGACACTGGCTCAGCTGTTTCAGTCATTTCACACAATGAGTTTGAATGGCATTTCACAGATACTAAACTGAAGCCTGCAGATATTAAACTAAAAACTTATACTGAAAAAAAGAAAACTCCTGAGGAAAATACATTTGTAGCAGTGAAATACAACAACCAACAAGCCACATTGGGCTTGCATGTGGTAAAAACAGGCAGGCTAGCATTGTGGGGCCATGATTGGCTGAAACAACTACAACTTGATTGAAGATCCATCCATCATTTGTATGCCACATCCCCTGTAACAGAGGTAAATGAAGGCAAGTTAAGAAAGGTACTGGATGATGCCACAACTGTCTTCAGGGTGTACACCATGAACCATTACCCAACAGACGGCACATAGATAATGGAGCCAGACTCTGTCCCTCTGATTGGGAAGCATATTGGATCAAAGAAAGACCATGCAGCTCAGCGGAATCATGAAAGTGATGAAAGCAGTAGTCCAACTACAACAGTTTTTGTAGGCAACATATCTGAGATTTTGAAATGTTAATTGGGCAGGTACTTTTGAAATGTGGCTTTCTTTTTAAATGGTAGAGAGTTCAAGGATCTTCAATAAAGTTGAAAGCATTTGGTTTTTGTGAATATAAAGAACCAGAATCTACCCTGTGTGCATTAAGGTTATTGTATTATCTTCAAGTAGGAGGCAAAAAGCTGTGTGTAAAAGTGGATGAAAAGACCATAGTCCAGCTGGATGAATGGAATCAATGGAGATACAAAAACAGAGGATTCATCAAATGACACTATGGACAAGGAAACCAAGAGCAGAGATCGGATCTTAAAGGGAGCAATAGAACAATTAATAAGAGAATACTCCAGTGAACTAAATGCACCTTCCCAAGAACAAGATGCACATCCTAGAAAGAAAAAAAAGGAAAAGAAAAAGGAGACTGTCATAAGTGCTGTGGAAATGGAAGAGGATAAACGAGACCTAATTTTTCGAGGAATTTACAAATGCAGAGATACAAGAACCTAGAAAAAGAAAAAAGAAAGCAAGAAAAAGAAAGACAAGTTAAAGAGTGGAGAAGAAATAGGGAGAAAGAACATACATGAGTGAGAAATACTAAGGCATGAATGAAAGAAGGAAACTGAAAAAGCAAAAGAGTGGGATAAAAAGGAGAGAAGTACAGATCAAAGTAGATCTAGAAAGAAAAGTCAAGAAAAGGAGAAGAAAGTTGTCCAGAGCTGTCCGAACCACTTCTAACAGTCTCAGAGTCAACTCCTACAACACCAGAGAGATGCCCCCAGAACTTGAGATTGTTTTTATAGCCACAGGTCTCAGCTGCCAAGAAAGGTGTTATCCACAGAGTAAGAAACCTCCACAGTGATTAAACCTTTTGATCTGAATGGTACAATTTAAAGTTAATTATGCCATAGATGACTATATAGTAGTTGTATTATATAGTATACTGTATACATAGTATATTAAGTTGGAGTTTATAGTTAAGCTAGTAGGAGTGTTGTGTTTTTAGTATATCATTAATATTTGAGTAATATTGTAAATGTATTGTTTGATTAAGTATTTTTGTAAATAATTCATTATGGTTATATCACCGCGTTATACATCTGCACTTCACTTAAAAGTAAAAACAAAACGTAGACAGTTTTTCCTGAATGCAATGTTTCCCTTTGAATTAGTTTTCATGTTTTGGAGTTACAAAAGATGACACTGCCAACCCCTTGTCCACGATGTTTCTTCCAGCAAGTTCCTGAACAAAAACACAAAATGCTGGCAGAACTCAGCAGGCCAGACAGCATCTATGGGAGGAGGTAGTGACAACGTTTCGGGCCGAAACACCGTCACTAGCTCCTCCCATAGATGCTGTCTGGCCTGCCACCAGCATTTTGTGTTTTTATTTATTTCCAGCATCTGCAGATTCACTCGAAGTTCCTGAACACTTTTGTGCACCAGAGTGCAATGGTTAACTATGCTTACAAAATGAACAGCAGCTGGCTGTTGCCCCCTCCCAAGTCCACTGACTGGGGAAATTGCCATTATATTGAATTGAATTCAAAATCACTTTGGAATGATCAAAATCTAAAAAAAATATCTTTTTAAGATCTGAATAACTTACACAAAAATTATGAAAACTATAAAAATGTTAAAAAGAAACAAAATGTCCACTTACATAATTTTCTCTGCCACTGATTTCTGTGACTGATGTATTTTGCCTGGTTAAATCTGGGACAAAATCGGAGAGATCTGAAGAGACTTTGCAGCCCAGGAGCTTGGCGGAAGGTCTGCTGATATACTCATGCTGCCTCACTAAACTACATGGGGAGTCTATTGGTGCAGCACAGTAAAACCAGAGACACCAGAGATGGAAAATGTCCACAGCAATGTTGCACACTAGGCTCCCAAAAAGGAACTAATTGAGGTAGAAAGTCTGATCCATTGTTTCAGGACAATGTCCTTTAAGTACAATGTTCGACTAAAAGGTCATTTCCGTAATAAAATATCAAATTATTGTTATGCTAGATTTCAGGAGATGACCTTCTATCAGAACTTTCAAATGTAAACATGATGCAAAGGATTCTATTTAAGGCATTCAGGATCAGTGATCAAGTTGTAGAGAATCAAATACAAAGAGAATGGCAGGTATGTGGAACACGCTGTTACGTATAGTGGTAGAGGAAAATACATTACAAACTTTTAAGAGATTCTTCAATGGTCATATGGATGAAATAAAAATGGAGGGCTAAGTGGGAGAGAAGGATTAGGTTGATCTTAGAGTAGGTTAAAAGATTGGTCATCAGGACTGAAAGATTTGTATTGTTTTATGTTCTAATATCACTGATATACACTGTAAGTAGTTTTATTTGGTACTGGCAAAACACACATTCTGAAGCATTTTTAAACTAATTTGGTAATGCTATAAGCACTTGTGGCTATATGAGTGATGATAGGGCACCTTTACTTGAAAATTATATCTATACTCTTTCTGCAGATTTCTATAAACATTTGAACAGGTGTTTCACGTCATCTTTGTGGTTCAAAACATCATGAGCAAAACTAAAACTATCTCAAATTAAACAAACACAATCACAAACTAATCAGTGAATTAAAATGAAATAAGAAGGAAGGCCATTATATTTCTCAGAAGGAAAGATAAAGTATACAATGGGATGAATATACCAAATGCAGAAATAAATTAAAAGTGTAATCAAAAGGACAGGTCTGTAGAATATTACACCAAAAGTTAAATCTTCTGCACCATAATGGGAAGGCGACATTATTCACTACTCTTATATCTTTGCATATTTCATTAGGAGAGTAGCATGAAGTAATAAATGGTCAGTGTCTGATTAAAATTCAATGTTTGATCTATATCTGTTATCATCACCAAACCAAATAAAATTACAGCTAGCCTGTACTTTCAAGGACACCAATCCACTGGAAGTGAGGATCCTACTTTTGCCAATCCAGAATTCAGAACTCAGCATCTGGACAAGGTTTCTAATTCTGCATTCTGAACCATATGGCAGAAATCCTATCACAAAATACACAGAGCTTAATTCAGAAGATGTTAAATCCTTTTTAATGGAAATAAGATAATATTCAACACTGATAATCAGCAAAAAAATAACAATTTTTGATGAGTATTGACAATTAAAAAGACATTCCTTAAAATAAATTGTAAATAACTTGAAGAACTGCTCTCTGCAATTATATGTAAAACCATAAGAGAATACAGTTCCTTGTAAAAGTATTCAGCCCCCAATACTTTGTTCACAAAATGAGCATTACAACCAGAGATTTTGATTAATTTAACTGTGAATTTCTATTTGTGAATCACACTCGTTTTTCACAGTAGAGCCAAAAAAATGAAAAATTGTAAAGCATGAAAAACAAAAAATTCCAAAACTGAGATTACAGCAGTTCCAAAGTATTCATCCCCCTTTGCTTAGTACTTAGTTGAAACACCTTTTGCAACTATTATAGCCAGTAGTCTTTATGAAGAAGTTTCTATTAGCTTTATACAACATGATGGAGCAAGATTTGCCAATTCCTCCTTGCAAAATTGCTCAAGCTCTGCCAGGTTAGTTGAAGAGCAGCAATGGACAGTAATCTTGAGGTCTTGCCAGAAATGTTTGATCAGGTTAAGGTCAGGACTCTGACTGGGCCATTCAAGGACATCACTGTGCTTTGAGTCATTGTCCTGCCAAAAGATGAACTTCCTCCCCAGCTTAAGCTTTCTCTTAGAGGCTAGTAGGTGCTTATCCAGGACCTCTGCATTCAGCATCATTCATCTTCCCATCAAGTCCGATCAAATTTTCAGTCCCTGCTGCTGAAAAGCATCCCCATAAGCCAGATGGTACCTCCACCATACTTTACAGTAGGATGGTGTTACCTGCTGATGCACAGTATTAGATATATGTTACAAGTACCGCTGAGTGTTGTGGCCAAAAATTTCTACTTTAATATCATCCAACTATAAGATCTTCTTCCATATTTTTATAGTTTCTTCTAAGTGATGCTTTACTAAGTCTTTACTACAAACATGTTTTTCCTTAGCCAGGGCTTCTTCCTTGCCACTGTTCCATACATATCATTTTTATGCAAGCCCTTACAAATTATGGAGCTATGAACTTCATCACCCATTGCAACCACTGACTTCTGCAGCTCACTCAGTGACTGTTAGCATAAAAGTAACCTCTCTTACAAGTACCATTCTTCTCTGGCAACTCAGTTTAGAGGAGTGTCATGACCCCGGCAGTGTGGCTATGGTTTTCCACATTTTCACAATGAACTGCACTGAACACCAATGTGTTCAGTGCCTTTGACATGATCCTGTACCTGTCCTCAGATATGTGCTTCTCTATTATCATTTCCTTGATCTGTCTTGAATGCTCTTTTGTCTTCATTTGGTTTGGTTTGTTGAAAATTTACCATATTGTTGGAGCTTACAGAGGAAGGGGGTATTTCCTTAGGGGATCCTCCAATTTTTTACATCAAAAAATTGGGAGAGTTGGAAAGGTAAAACATGGTATTACACCTGAGGAAAGTTAGCATAGAAATTACAAAGGGGGTGAATACTTTTTTAGCCTCACAATTTTAGTTTTTAATTTTTAGCAAATTGTTGACAGATTTTGGAATTTTTATTTTGATTTGCATGATGTTTTATAGATTAGCTCAGAAATGCTACTTCAATATATTTTAAATCTAAAACACCAGACAGTACAATATAAAAATAGTTGTGGGGGCTTAGTATTTTTTCAAGGCATAATATCCTCCTTAAATACACGTAACCATGTAAAATAAATGACTGATGAAGTGGTGGTCCAGACACGTTTAAAGCATTTCTAAAGATATAAATCCAAGGAAAGCTGGTATTTATCCTTGAGTGATGAGAGCGATTGAGAAGAGATTTGTGAAGTATTCACTGTCATATTGAGGGAATTAATGGATGCTGAGTAGTTTGATTGGAAAGAACTAACATTGCACCTTTACTTTAGGGGCAAAACAAGACCCAAATAACCCATTAACCTTGCTTCAATGCAACATAAAATAATGGAATCTGATGAAAATTTGTTCTATCATAATCCGATAAACAGGCTGTATGGATCGGAAAGAGGACATTATCTGAGATTTGAGAAAATAAAACCCCAAATGAACTGCAGAAAAATAAGAAATGCCTTTACCTCCCAAAGGCACCAAATATTCTTAAGCATAAAAAGTAGAGATGCAGACTAAATTCAGAAAGGGATAATACTTCAATCAGTGGTTTAAAGTAGGAAGTACTCAATAAAATAGTAGTTGTGATGGGTGAACATTCTGAAATAACCTAGATTGAACCTAGATTTTTAACATATACAGTAGTATATTTTGAAAATAAAGTCAGTATGTTCAGATTTCTGGATAAAATCAAACTATTAAGAGCTTTAGAGAATATTGGCTGTACATACCTATTTGCTGGTGTTTTCCACAGTTCATGGCAAATACTTCTGCCCATTGGTGTACATCATCTATAGAATGTGCTGCATTTATTTTCCTAGCACACCACAAAAACACTCCCTGAACCTATGACTTCTTCCATGCACATTATGACACCAGCATGAATCAGAGGGGGACCAATATTCTTCCAGGCAGTTTTACTAGAGTTGTTGGGAGTGATTTAAATTAATATAGCAGGAACCAATATGATAGAACAGAGGATGAGGCAGTAGGTTTACAAATAGATAATAGATGTAACATGAATGTAAAGAAGAAATGCAGACAGAGCCAAGAGTTAAATTGTGCCACAGAGGCAAAATTCAAAAGGACAAAGAACGCAGGACTGAAGGTGCTCTTTTTAAATGCAAGTAGCATTCTGAATAAGTTGGATGAATTTGTGGCGCAATTAGAGATTGGTTGGTATGACCGTGTGGGCATCGCTGAGCCATGACTGAAAGAAGGCCATAGTTGGGAGCTTAACATCAAAGGATATACTTTGTATCAAAAGGACAGGCAGGAGGGCATAGGCAGTGGTGTGGCTCTGTTGGTAAGAGATGGAACTACATCTTTAGAAAGAGCTGGCATTGGGTCAGAGAATGGCTGGAGTTAAGAAACTGCAAGGGTAAAAAAGTCATTATGGGAATAATATATAGGCCTCCAAATAGTAGCCAAGATGCGGGGTTGAGATTACAAAGTGAGCTGGAAAAGGCATTTAAAAAGGGTAAAGTCACAATTGTAATGGGGGACTTCAATATACAAAGGGTTCAGGAAAGTCAAGTTGGTGTTGGATCGCAAGAGAGAGAATTTTTTGAACACCTATGAGATAGCTTTTTAGAGGAGCTTGTACGTGAACTACTCAGGGAAAGGCTATCTTAGATTGAATAACCCAGATCTTATTAGGGAGCTTAATGTAAAGGAACCCTTAGGAGGCAGTGATCATGATATGATTGAGTACATATTGCAATTTGAGACGGAGAAACTTAATTCACATGTATTATTATCACAATGGAATAAAGGGAATTACGGAGGTGTGAGAGAGGAGCTTGCCCAAGTGGATTGGAGGGGATGATAGCAGTGCAGAGACAGCTGCAATTTCTGGGAAGTTCACAAGGCACAGGATAGATAGATAGATAGATAGATAGATAGATAGATAGATAGATAGATAGATAGATAGATAGATAGATAGATAGATAGATAGATAGATACTTTATTCATCCCCATGGGGAAATTCAACTTTTTTCCAATGTCCCATACACTTGTTGTAGCAAAACTAATTACATACAATACTTAACTCAGTAAAAAAATATGATATGCATCTAAATCACTATCTCAAAAAGCATTAATAATAGCTTTTAAAAAGTTCTTAAGTCCTGGCGGTAGAATTGTAAAGCCTAATGGCATTGGGGAGTATTGACCTCTTCATCCTGTCTGAGGAGCATTGCATCGATAGTAACCTGTCGCTGAAACTGCTTCTCTGTCTCTGGATGGTGCTATGTAGAGGATGTTCAGAGTTATCCATAATTGACCGTAGCCTACTCAGCGCCCTTCGCTCAGCTACCGATGTTAAACTCTCCAGTACTTTGCCCATGACAGAGCCCGCCTTCCTTACCAGCTTATTAAGACGTGAGGCGTCCCTCTTCTTAATGCTTCCTCCCCAACATGCCACCACAAAGAAGAGGGCGCTCTCCACAACTGACCTATAGAACATCTTCAGCATCTCACTACAGACATTGAATGACGCCAACCTTCTAAGGAAGTACAGTCGACTCTGTGCCTTCCTGCACAAGGCATCTGTGTTGGCAGTCCAGTCTAGCTTCTCGTCTAACTGTACTCCCAGATACTTGTAGGTCTTAACCTGCTCCACACATTCTCCATTAATGATCACTGGCTCCATATGAGGCCTAGATCTCCTAAAGTCCACCACCATCTCCTTGGTCTTGGTGATATTGAGACGCAGGTAGTTTGAGTTGCACCATATCACAAAGTCCTGTATCAGTTTCCTATACTCCTCCTCCTGTCCATTCCTGACACACCCCACTATGGCCGTGTCATCAGCGAACTTCTGCACGTGGCAGGACTCCGAGTTATATTGGAAGTCTGATGTGTACAGGGTGAACAGGACCGGAGAGAGTACGGTTCCCTGCGGCGCTCCTGTGCTGCTGACCACCGTGTCAGACCTACAGTCTCCCAACCGCACATACTGAGGTCTATCTGTCAAGTAGTCCACTATCCAATCCACCATGTGAGAGTCTACTCCCATCTCCGTTAGTTTGTGCCTTAAGATCTTGGGCTGGATGGTGTTAAAGGCACTAGAGAAGTCAAGGAATGTAATCCTCACAGCACAACTGACCCCATCTAGGTGAGAGAGTGATTTGTGCAGCAAATACGTGATAGCATCCTCCACTCCCACCTTCTCCTTATAGATATGTTCCATAAAAGAAGTAGTTCACAAATGGCCGGGGTACACAACCATGGCTCACAAGGGAATTTAAAATCTGAATAGAAGCCAACAAAAGGGCATATAGGGAGGCAAAAGTGAGTGGGAAGTTGGATGATTGGGAAGCTTTTAAAATCCAACAAAAAGCAAATAAAAAAGCTATAAAAAGGGAAAAGATGAGGGCAATCTAGCTAATAATATAAAGCAGGAAACAGAAAGGTTTTTTTCAGTTATAAAAAGAGTTAAAGGGAGTTGAGGGTGATATTGAACCACTGGAAAATGATGCTGGTGAGGTAGTAATGGGGGATAAAAAATGGAGGATAAACCTAATAGGTACTTTGCATCTGTCTTCACTGTGGAAGACACTAGCAGTGTACCAGAGGTCCATGAATGTCAGGGAGCAGCAGCCATTGCTATTATAACCGGAAAAGTGCTAGGCAAATGCAAAGGTCTAAAGATGGATAAGTCACTTGGACCAGATGGACTACATCACAGAGACCTCAGAGAGGTTGCCGAAGAGATAATGGATGCATTGGTCCTGATCTTTCAAGAATCATTTGAATCTGGGATGGTTCCAGAGGACTGGAAGGTTGCAAATAGTAGGGGACCGAGGCTCTAGTGAGATGGAGGAACTGAGGGAAATACATGTTAGTAGGGAAGTGGTGTTAGGTAAATTGAAGGGATTAAAGGCAGATAAATCCCCAGGGCTAGATGGTCTGCATCCCAGAGTGCTTAAGGAAGTAGCCCAAGAAATAGTGGTTGCATTAGTGATAATTTTTCAAAATTCCTTAGATTCTGGATTAGTTCCTGAGGATTGGAGGGTGGCTAATGTAACTCCACTTTTTGAAAAAGGGGGGAGAGAAAAACCGGGTAATTATAGACCGGTTAGCCTGACATCAGTGGTGGGAAAAATGCTAGAGTCGGTTATCAAAGTTGTGATAACAGCACATTTGGAAAGTGGTGAAATAATCGGACAAAATCAGGATGGATTTGTGAAAGGAAGGTCATTTCTGACAAATCTTATAGAATTTTTTGAAGATGTAACTAGTAGAGTGGATAGGGGAGAGCCAGTGGATGTGGTATATTTGGATTTTCAAAAGGCTTTTGACAAGGTCCCACACAGGAGATTAGTGTGCAAACTTAAAGCACATGGTATTGGGGGTATGGTATTGATGTGGATAGAGAATTGGTTGGCAGACAGGAAGCAAAGAGTGGGAGTAAACGGGACCTTTTCAGAATGGCAGGCAGTGGCTAGTGGGGTACCGCAAGGCTCAGTGCTAGGACCCCAGTTGTTTACAATATATATTAATGATTTAGACGAGGGAATTAAATGCAGCATCTCCAAGTTTGCGGATGACACGAAGCTGGGCGGCGGTGTTAGCTGTGAGGAGGATGCTAAGAGGATGCAGAGTGACTTGGATAGGGTAGGTGAGTGGGCAAATTCATTGCAGATGCAATTTAATGTGGATAAATGCGAGGTTATCCACTTTGGTTGCAAGAACAGGAAAACAGATTATTATCTGAATGGTGGCCGATTAGGAAAAGGGGAGGTGCAACGAGACCTGGGTGTCATTGTACACCAGTCATTGAAAGTGGACATGCGGGTACAGCAGGCAGTGAAAAAGGCAAATGGTATGTTGGCATTCATAGCAAAAGGATTTGAGTACAGGAGCAGGGAGGTTCCACTGCAGCTGTACAAGGCCTTGGTGAGACTGCACCTAGAGTATCGTGAGCAGTTTTGGTCCCCTAATCTGAGGAAAGACATTCTTGCCATAGAGGGAGCACAAAGAAGGTTCACCAGATTGATTTCTGTAATGGCAGGACTTTCATATGAAGAAAGACTGGATCGTCTAGGCTTATACTCGCTGGAATTTAGAAGATTGAGGGGGGATCTTATTGAAACATATAAAATTCTAAAGGGATTGGACAGGCTAGATGCAGGAAGATTGTTTTCGATGTTGGGGAAGTCCAGAATGAGGGGTCACAGTTTAAGGATAAAGGGGAAGCCTTTTAGGACCGAGATGAGGAAAAACTTCATCACACAGAGAGTGGTGATTCTGTGGAATTCTCTGCCACAGGAAACAGTTGAGGCCGGTTCACTGGCTATATTTAAGAGGAAGTTAGATATGGCCCTTGTGGCTAAAGAGATCAGGGGGTATGGAGAGAAAGCAGGTACAGGGTCCTGAGTTGGATGATCAGCCATGATCATACTGAATGGTGGTGCAGGCTCGAAGAGCCGAATGGCCTACTCCTGCACCTATTTTCTATGTTTCTACTCCACTTTTTAAGAAGGGAGCAAGGCAAAAGAAAGGAAATTATACACCAGTTAGCTTATACTCTGTGGTTGAGAAAGTGTTGGAATCCATTATTAAGGATGAGGTTTCAGGGTAGTTGGAAACTAATGATAAAATAAGTCAAAGTCAGCATGGTTTCTGCCAAAGGAAATCTTGCCCAACAAATCTGTTAGGGTTCTTTGAGGAAATAGCAAGTTTGTGGACAAACGAGAGGCAGCAGATGCTATTAACTTGGATTTTCAGAAGGCATTTGATAAGATGTTTCACATGTGGCTGCTTAACAAGATAAAATGTGATGGCATTCCAGTAAAGATACTGGTATGGACAGAGGAAAGAATGACAGGCAGGAGGCAGTGAAAAGCACTAAAGGGGGCCTTTTCTGGTTGCTTGCCAGTGACTAGTGATGTTCCTCAGGGGTTAGTATTAGGACCGCTAATTTTCACATTGTTTGTCAATGATTTAGATAATGGAAATGATGGTTTTGTGGCAAAGTTTACAGATGATACAAATTTAGGTGGAGGGGTAGATGGTTGTGAGGAAACAATACGATAGTAGCAGGACATAGACAAATTGGAAGAATATGCAAAAAAGTGCCAGATGAAAAATGGTGTTGGGAAATGTAAGAGAATGCATTTTGGTAAAAGGAACAATAGTGCAGACTATTATCTAAATGGGGAGAAGTTTCAAACATAACAGCTGCAGAGGGACTTAGGAGTCCTTGTACAAGATTCCCAGAAGGTTAATTTACAGGTTGAGTCTCTGGTAAAAAAGGCAAATGGAAAGTTGGCATTTATTTCAAGGGGAATATAACATTAAAAGTAAGAGGTAATGCTGAGGCTTTATAAGACATTAGTCAGGCCACACTTCGAGTATTGTCAACAATTTGGGCCCCATGTCTCAGAAAACATGTGTTGTCCTTGGAGATAGTCCAGAGGAAGTTCACGAGGATGATTCTGGGAATGAAGGGATTAACATATGAGGAGCATTTGGCAGCTTTGGGTCTGTACTCAGAAGAATTTAGAAGAATGCAGTGAGATCTCGTTGATGCCTATCGAATGTTGAAGACTAGATAGGGTGGATGTGGAGAGGATGTTTCCTGTGGTGGGGGTATGCAGAACTAGAGGGCAACCTTTTAGAAAAGAGGTAAGAAAGAAATATTTTAGCCAGGGAGTAGTGAACCTGTGGAATGCTCTGCCACAGCCTGCGATGGAGGTCAAGTCCATAGGTATATATAAGGTGAAGTTGATAGTTGAAATTGATAGCTTCCTGATCAGTCAGGGCATCAAAGAATATGGTGAGAAGGCAGGTGTATGGGTTTGAGTGGGATCTGGGATCAGCCATGATGGAACAACAGAGCAGACTCGATGGGCTGAATGACCTAATTTTGCTTCTTTGTATTATGGTCTTAACATCAGTATCCTCTCCACATTATACACTATCCTGGAAATATATCACTATTCCCTCACCGTCAATCCTTACAAACCCTGTAATACCCTACTAAGCAGAATAATGGGAACACATTCACCAGAAGGGTTACAGCAGTTTATGATGACTCTTCACAACCACATTCTCAGAGTCACTAAAATATGAACAATCCCATGATTGTACTAGAGAATACCCCTGTGGCTGTACCCTTTAACAATAAGTACTCCTGTTTGAGTACTGTTGCGGGGGGGGGGGGGAGTGGGGTGGAACAGCCTACCTGGGTGAAGCGACAGTTGCCGTGCCTCTGGCACAGAATCTGGCCCTGTGGCTCAGAAGGGTAGGGAAGAGAAAAGGAAGGCAGTAGTGATAGGGGACTCTATAGTTAGGGGGTCAGACAGGCGATTCTGTGGACGCAGGAAGGAAACTCGGATGGTAGTTTGCCACTCAGGTGCCAGGATCCAGGATGTTTCAGATCGTGTCCAAGATATCCGGCGGTGGGGGGAGATCAGCCAAAGGTCGTGGTACATATTGGTACCAATGACATAGGAAGGAAAAGGGAACAGCTCCTGAGAAAAGACTACAGGGAGTTAGGAAGGAAGTTGAGAAGCAGAACTGCAAAGGTAGTAATCTCAGGATTACTGCCTGTGCCACGCGGCAGTGAGAATAGGAATTGAATGAGGTGAAGAATAAATGCATGGCTGAGGGATTGGAGCAGGGGGCAGGAATTCAGATTTCTGGATCATTGGGACCTCTTTTGGGCCAGGTGTGACCTGTACAAAGAGGACAGGTTGCACTTGAATCCCAGGGGAACCAATATCCTCATGGGGAGGTTTGCTAACGCTACTGGGGAGAGTTTAAACTAGAACTGTTGGGGGGTGGGAACTGAACTGAAGTGACTGGGGAAGAGGAGGTTGGCTCATAAATAGAGAAAGCTTGTAGACAGTGCGAGAGGGAGGATAGGCAGGTGATAGAGAAGGGCCGCGCTCAGACCGAAGGCTTGAGATGTGTCTATTTTAACGCAAGGAGTGTTGTGAACAAAGCGGATGAGCTTAGAGCGTGGATCAGTACTTCGAGATATGATGTGGTGGCCATTACAGAGATTTGGATGGCTCAGGGACAGGAATGGTTACTTCAAGTGCCGGGTTTTAGATGTTTCAGAAAGGACAGGGAGGGAGGCAAAAGAGGTGGGCGTGGCATTATTGATCAGAGATAGTGTCACGGATGCAGAAAAGGACGCCATAGAGGAATTGTCTACGGAGTGTCTGTGGGTGGAGGTTAGGAACAGGAAGGGGTCAATAACTTTACTGGGTGTTTTTTATAGGCCGCCCAATAGTAACAAGGATATTGAGGAGCAGATAAGGCAAACAGATCCTGGAAAGGTGCAATAATAACAGAGTTGTTATGATGGAAGATCATGAACTAACCTGTAAATGTTAATAAACATTTAAAGACCTCTATGTCAAACTATTTTAAGAGTTTATTTTAATCAAACTCCTTATAGGTTTGGCAATATCAGCGTTTTTCATATAATCAATAATATATTTGGTGGGGATAGGGATTGAAGTTGGTGACATGCTAGAATAGTGAAAGATCAGAAGAAAACTCTAAAAAAGTTCTTAGTTTTTCTGTTGCTGTATGTTAAAAATGCATCAAATCAACAACAATTCAATATCAGACAGAAATAAACAAAATAGTATTGCAATAATATTATTGCATATTTCTTACAACATAAGAGGCTGTTTCAGCCCTTCAAGTCGATTCCAATGCACAGAGCAATCCCACCCTAACCCAACTTCCACCAAATACTTTCATCAGCATTCCCCGAATATAACCATTCACCTACACAATTACGGCAATTTATCATGTCCAGTTAACCTATCAACCCACATGCAGGGTGAAGTCTAAGAAGCTGTTTCAACTGCATGGACAGTCCAAATGTACTGGCCAGTACACATAGAAACATAGAAATCCTACAGCACAATACAGGCCCTTCGGCCCACAAAGCTGTGCCGAACATGTCCTTACCTTAGAACTACGTAGGGTTACTCATAGCCCTCTATTTTTCTGAGCTCCATGTACCTGTCCTGGAGTATCTTAAAAGACCTTATCGTATCTGCCTCCACCACAGTCACCAGCAGCCCATTCCACAAACTCACCACTCTCTGCACAAAAAACTTACCCCTAACATCTCCTCTGTACCTGCTTCCAAGCACCTTAAAACTGCGCCCTCTCATTCTAGCCATTCCAGCCCTGAGAAAAAGCCTCTGACAATCCATACAATCAATGCCGCCCATCATTGTATACACCTCTATCAGGTCAGCTCTCATCCTCCGTCGCTCCAAGGAGAAAAGGCAGAGTTCAGTCAAACTATTCTCATAAGGCATGCTCCCCAATCCAGGCAACATCCTTGTAAATCTCCTCTGCACCCTTTCCTATGGTTTTCACATCCTTCCTATAGTAAGGCAACCAGAACTGAGCACAGTACTCCAAGTGGGATCTGACCAGGGTCCTATATAGCTGCAACATTACCTCTCGGCTCTTAACCTCAATCCCACGATTGATGAAGGCCAATGCACCGTATGCTTTCTTAACCAGAGTCAACCTGCACAGCAGCTTTGAGTGTCCCCTGGACTCAGACCTCAAGATCCCTCTGATCCTCCACACTACCAAGAGTCTTACCATTAATATATTCTGCCATCATATTTGACCTACCAAAAACAACCACCTCACACTTACATCTGCCACTTCTCAGCCCAGTATTATATCCTATCAATGTGCCACTGTAACCTCTGACAGCCCTCCACACTATCCACAACACCCCCAACCTTTGTGTCATCAGCAAATTTACTAACCCATCCCTCCATTTCTTCATCCAGGTCATTTATAAAAATCACAAATAGCAAGGGTCTCAGAACAGATCCTTGAGACACTCCACTGGTCACCAAAGTCCATGCAGAATGTGACCCATCTACAACCACTCTTTGCCTTCTGTGGGCAAGCCAGTTCTGGATCCACAAAGCAATGTCCTCTTGGATCCCATGCCTCCTTACTTTCTCAATAAGCCTTGCATGGGGTACCTTGTCAAATGCCTTGCTGAAATCCATATACACTACCTCTACTGCTCTACCTTCATCAATGTGTTTAGTCACATCCTCAAAAACTTCAATTAGGCTCATAAGGAATGACCTACCTTTGAGAAAGCTATGATGACTATTCCTAATCATATTATACCTCTCCAAATGTTCATAAATCCTGCCTCTCAGGATTTTTTCCACCAACTTACCAACCATTTAAGTAAGACTCACTGGTCTATAATTTCTTGGGCTATGTCTACTCCCTTCCTTGAATAATGGAACAACATCCGCAACCTTCCAATTCTCTGTAATTCTCCCGTCCCCACTGATGATGCAAAGATCATCGCCAGAGGCTCAGCAATCTCTTCCCACGCCTCCCACAGTAGCCGGGGTTACATTTCATCTGGTTCCGATGACTTATCCAACTTGATGCTTTCCAAAAACTCCAGCACGTCCTCTTTCTTAATATCTACATACTCAAGCTTTTCAGTCCACTGTAAGTCATCCCTACAAGATCACCAAGATCCTTTTGACCTAAGTGTCTCAAGATAAAGCATCTGTCGTCTAGGTAATGAAGCAAAGCACCACTTCAGATTGTTTAAGTTTTTAAATTTATTTTCAAACAAATTTTATTCTATCTAATGCCAATAAACGTGTTTTTAATTCCATATGTCCATAAGACACAGAAGCAGAATTAGGCTATTGGGCCCATTGGTCTATTCTGCCACTGGGTCATAGATGATACACTTTTCCCTCCCAGCCTCATTCTTCTGTCTTCTCCCAATAATCTTCAACACCCTTATTAATCAAAAACCTATCAGCTTCTACTTTAATTATACCCAATAACTTGGCCTTCTCAGCTTTCTGTAGAAATGAATTCCCCATATTCACCACCCTCTAAAGAAATTTGTCCTCAGTCCTGTATTAAAAGTTTTTTTTCCGCGAAAGCTGTCAGAATGAAGAAATAGTATTAAACCGATCTTTTGGGAGTGTTTATTGGAAGTTGTTTCTTGATCACAGTTAGCATCGTATCACCCACAAAATTTTGAAGCAACTCAGCAGGCCAGGCAGCATATACGGAAAACAGTAAAGAGTGGACTCTTCAGGCTAAAAAGTCGACTGCTTACTCTTTTCCATATATGCAGCCTGGCCTGCAGAGTTGCTCCAGCATTTTGTGTGTGTTGCTTGGACTTCCAGTATCTGCAGATCTTCTTGTCTTTATCATAGCATCAGCATTTTCCTACAAAAGAGTGCTGGAGATCCAACAAAATGCGACATATAAATGACACAGTACATATTTTATTTTAAAATACAACTGAAAATAAATTCCAACACACAGGCTGCCTTTGTAGATATGCAATGAAATATCAGTAGATTTCTTTTCAATATAAACAATGATGCCAGTGGGAGATGAGCCTCGAAGATGCGTGTTTTATCCACCTTCATTGACATTTAAGAATAATGTAACTCAAAAGATGCATGTAGAATATATTCTTTAAGCAGTTTTAGATGATTATTGCTAAAAGTTGTGTTTCAAACGATACTGCTAATTTCTACAATTTTTCACAACTCTTCAAAAATTATAACACATATTTCATTCCTCAAAACTTGACTATCTGAAATGAAGCCAAATAATGCTATGTTAGATACATAGCACTCCTGATGAAGGGTTTCGGCCTGAAACGCTGTCACTACCTCCTCCCATAGATGCTGTCTGGCATGCTGAGTTCTGCCAGCATTTTGTGTTTTTATCTATGTTAGATACATATTAGTTTATGATAAATATATCTAAGTTACACTTACAACCTGTTGAGGTGACCAATTAAGTCACTTGGTTGTTAATCAAACAACATAGAAAAATTAACATGACTTTTTAAGTCTTTCTTCAAATATGTATGAGCAGATAACTGTTCCCAGGGTCAAAACTAAATATGGTGAAGCAACTTGTAGTTACTAAGCTGCACATATTTAGAATGACCTTCCAGAAGATCTGATGTCTGCCCTAACTTTAAGCTCTTTCAAATAAAGGCTTGGAACTTTTCTTTTAATTAGAATCTCCTGCACTGTAACTTCTATTTTACCATATCTATTTTTGTGTGATTTTATTCTCTTATATATCGTCAGAAATTTGATGTTTTTAGACTTTTATATCTTGTTCGATATAAAGCATTTTGAACTGCCTTGTGTTTGAAAAGTGCTATAAAAGTAAACTTGCGTGCTTGCTTTCAGCCTTGTTCAGGGAAAATTAATGGTGGAAAATAAGGAAATAGCTGTAAATATTTTGTTCTGGTTTTCACAATAGAAAACCTGAAATCATTTCATGAATGGGGGCTAATCTGATGTAAAAGAGAGAGAAGAGCTTGTAATGATCTAATTTACTGGAGAAAAGGTACCAGAAACCCCAAAAGGACTGAAGGCCCATTGAATCTGGGTCCCTAGAGAGATAGGTAAAGGGACAGTTCTGAAAGAGCCTGCAGGAAATATGGTACTCTTCCAAAGTCTGTAATTTTCATGACAGGATACAGAAGATTGAAAAATATGTAATAGACTTCATATTGATCCTGTATATTATTCCAGTGAATAGAGAACTACTATTAGAAGATTACAGATACTGAGGAGTGAAAATCTTGTTTCTATGCTGTATTCTTCGATGTTCCATAAAAGAGGAAGAAAGCAGGGAACAATAAAAGTGTTGCCCTAACATAGTTATTAGGAAGAAGAGGGACCACATTATTAAAGAAGTAAAAGTAGAATCCCAAGGAAGTCTAGAATAGAAAGAAGCAATTAGGAAGTTTTGGTTAGCAAATTTGAAAGGTTGCTTTGAGAATGTAATTGGCTGGTTGCAAGATAAAGGGAAACTGGGAGGTATAAAGTTAGAATATGAAGGCACAGAAATAGGCTCTTCAGCATATCGTGACTATATTCACCATCAAATACTTAACCTTTTATAACCCATAACCTTTTATGTCAAGCCGATTTAAATGTTTATTTTTTTAAAGTTTAAAGCTCTTATAACAAGGCAATTTAAAATTTCCAAAATATCATGTGGTCCAAATTCATCTTCTGAGTATTAAGTTACAGGTTGGCTATATAGTAAATATAGTATACACCAAAATACATAAACCACTATACAATATACAGTACAGTACACATAATTCTGAATTTTGTAGATAAACATAGAAAATGTTCAGCATATCAAAAAACTGATCAGTGTGTTTATTTTTTTAAGCATCTAAGCGCATTCAATTTGTCCACAAAGATTATCTTGAATTTCTACACATGTGCTACAGTGGGCATTCTGCATCTCAGACTAGTAAGGTAACTGCTCCGTTTGAATAACTGAGCCTGCGGAGAATGGTAAAACCAGCATATTCCATCACAGGCTCATCGTTTCCTGCCATCCAGTCTAGTCTTCACAATGCAATGCTTCAAGAAGGCTAGCAGTATAGTATGGCCATTCCATTTTCTCTCCTCTGTTTCATGGAAGAAATTACAGGAATTTTAAAGTCCTGAAATACAGGCTTATAAAAAGCTTCTTCCCCACCACTCTGAGACTCCTGAAACAATAACCTTTCTCAGATCCCCTTCCCAGTGGTGCTGCCGCCACATTCTTACACCCTTAATTCTATCTTTAATAACTCTTCCACCTTTATCACTTCAGCTAGTTTTGCACGACTTCAGACTGTATTACAATCTTTGCACCACTCTGCTATTCTGTCCTTGTCACTATATTTATTGTTCTATTCATTAATGTCAAATATATTCTTTACTCTGTGGCCTTCATGTCAAAAGGAATTTCATTGTGCACGTGTGAACATAGAAATGGAATTAAGTTTGAGGTACATGATCTTCATTAGCATTTCAAATCTGGCTATAGACTTCCCCAAAAGGAAAAAGAAATCATTAGTTACTGAGCAAAGCAAATTCAGTGCTACTCCAACTTTGCTGATGCCAGACTGGCAAATTTTCCAGACAACATAATTTAATTTCTATTACTAGCCCAAAACACTCAAATGCATTTTAAAAAAGATATATCACTTCATTATAATATTTTTCAAGAATCATGTAAGTTAAAAAGGAGCATATGAGGAGCATTTGAGTCAGGACTATAGTTTGTATAAAAGCACCAGATTTGGAAACCTGGTGAATGGAAAAGGAATGCAAGAACCCAGGTTCCAGAGGGTGGAAGAAGAGGGCAGCAAATGGATCTGCACTGAATGGAAAGATAGCACCGAACCAGGGCTCAGAATGCAGAAGTAAGCACAGAAATTGGGGTTCAATGTGTGAAAGGGCAAGTGGGAACTGAAGCAGTGGTGTGTCAGATGGAATGTGGAAACCAGGCACACATTAAGTGAAAATGAAGTGCAAGAACCAGAGCCCCATGTTGAAAGAGAGCACAGGAAAAGGAGCATGGACTGTAGGGCCCTGGTAAGTGCAAAGAGATACAAGAACAGTGAGTGAACATGGAGTGCAGAAAGAAAGCACTAAAACTAGACCTTCATGAGTTTAAAGGAAGTATACATCACATGGTGAGCAAGATGCCAAACCAACAGATTATTAACGGCTGCTTCCTGCACCTGTGCTGAACCTGTCTATTTCATCCACTTTGTCTCCACCTTCCACCTGGCTCTCATATTCACCCAGTACATTACCAATACTTCCCTTCCCTTTCTCGATCTCACAGTCTCTATCTCCGGAGACAACTTATCCACCGATGTCTATTAGAAACCAACGGACTTTCACAGATACATGGACTATACCTCATCCCAACCTGGTACTTGTAAATACTCCATGCCCTTCTCTCAATTCCTCTGTCTCTGCCACATCTTACCTCAGGATGAGGCTTTTCATTCTAGAATGAAGGAGATGTCCTTTTGAAAGAAAGAGGCTTCCCTTCCTCCACCATCAACACTGCCATCAACTGCATCTCTTCCATTACACGCACATCTGCTCTTAACCCATCCTCCCACCATGCTCCCAGGGATAAGGTTCCTGTTGTCCTCACCTACCACCCCACCACACTCTGCATCCAGCACATAATTCTTCGAAATTTCTGCCACCTCCAACTGGATCCCACCAAACACATCTTCCCGCTCCCCCCCCCCCCCCGCACCCACTTTCTGCGAGGATCACTCCCTACGCAATTACATAACAACATAAGAAATAGGAGCAGGAGTAGGCCAGCTGGCCCATTGAAGCTGGCCTGCCATTCAATAAGATCATGGCTGATCTGTCCATAAACTCAGCTCCATCTACCTGCCTTTTCTCCATAACCCTTAATTTCCTTACTATGTAAAAACTTATCAAACTATATCTTAAATATATTTAGTGAAGAAGCCTCAACTGCTTCCCTGGGCAGAGAATTCCACAGATTCACCACTCTCTGGGAAAAACAGTTTCTCCTCATCTCCGTCCTAAATCTTTTCCCCTTAATCTTGAGGCAAAGTCCCCTAGTTAGTCTCACCTACCAATGGAAACAACTTTCCTACTACTATCTATTTTGTATGCTTCTATAAGATCCCCTCTCATTCTTCTGAATGCCAGACAGTATAGTCCCAGGTGACTCAATCTTTTCTCATAGGTTAACCCCTTCATCCCTGGAATCAACCCGGTGAACCTCCTCTACACCGCCTCCAAAGCCAGTATATCCTTCCTCAGGTATGGAGACCAAAACTGCACACAGTACTCCAGGTGTGACCTCACCAGTACCCTGGATAATTGCAGCATGACCTCCCTGATTCAATCCCTCTAGCAATGAAGGGCAACATTCCATTTGCCTTCTTAATAACTTGTTGTACCTGCAAGCCAACTTTTTGCAATTCATGTACAAGCGCTCCCAAGCCCCTCTGCACAACAGCATGCTGTAATCTTTCACCATTTAAACAATAATCTGCTCTTCTATTTGTCCTTCCAAAGTGGATGATCTCACATTTACCAACGTTGTATTCCATCTGCCAGACCTTAACCTAACTATATCCCTCTACAGTTATGGTTGAAATGACAATAAGAAGTGACTTGGCTTGACTTGACTCTCCACATCCTCTGTACAATTCGCTTTTCTACTCAGTTTAGTGTCAGCAGCAAATTTTGCTATGCTACACTCAATCCTCTCTTCCAAATCATCAACGTAATTGGTAAACAGCAGTGGGCCCAGCACCGACCCCTGCGACACCCCACTCACCACTGACCGCCAACCGGAGAAACACCCATTTATACCAAATCTCTGCCTTCTATTGGTTAACCAATCCACTAACCATGCCAATACACTTTCTCTAACTCCATGCATCTGTATCTTATTTATACGTCTCTTGTGCGGCACCTTATCGAACGCCTTCTGGAAATCCAAGTATACAACATCCACCTGTTCCCCTCTATCCACTGCACTCATTATGTCCTCAAAGAACTCCAGTAAATTTGTTAAACAGGACCTGCCCTTTCTGAATCCATGCTGTGTCTGTCTGATGGAACCACGCCTTTCTAAATATTTCACTATTTCTTCCTTAATGACAGCTTCGGCATTTACCCGACTACAGATGTTAAGTTAACTGGCCTATAGTTGCCTGTCTTTTGCCTACATCCTTTTTAAAAAAGTGGCGTGACATTCGCTGTCTTCCAATCTGCCGGGACGTCCCAGAGTCTAGAGAGTTTTAATAAATTATTACCAACGTGTCTACTATAACCTCCGCCAATTCCTTCAGCACCCTGGGATGCATCCCATCAGAACCAGGGGACTTATCTACCTTCAGGCCTTCTAGTTTGCACATCACTATCTCTTTAATGATAGTGATTTTATCAAGGTCGTCACCTCCCATTTCATCCATAACATCCTTCTTTGACACATTAGACATGTCCTCCACCGTGAAGACCGACACAAAATAGTCATTCAATGCCTCAGCCATTTCCTTATCACCCAATATCAATTTCCCTTCTCGTCTTCAAAGGGACCTATGGTGACTTTAGCCACCCTCTTCCGCTTTATATATTTATAATAACTTTAGCTATCTGTTTTATATTTTGTGCTAATTTACTTTAATACTCTATTTTCCCTTTCCTTATTTCTTGTTTAGTTGTTCTCTGTTGCTTTTTAAAGATTTCCCAATCCTCCAGTCTCCCACTACTCTTTACGACTTTGTACACATGAGTTTTTCATTTGATACTTTCTTTTATTTCCCTAGTTATCCAAGGCTGGCTCTCCCCACACTTACTGTCCTAACTTTTGACTGGAATATACTGTACTTTTGTTGAGCACTGTGAAAAATCTTTTAAAGTATTCCACTGCTCCTCAACTGTCCTACCAAATAGCCTGTGCTCACAATCTACATTAGCCAACTCTTCCCTCATCATGTTGTAGTCTCACTTGTTCAAGCAAAATACACTAGTTTTAGATCTAACTATTTCATCCTCCATCTAAATGTGAAATTCAGTCATACTATGATCACACTTTCCAAGAGGATCCCTGACTACAAGGTCATTACATATACATGGTAAATGGTCGGGCATTGAGGAACAGAGTGATCTAGGAATAATGGTTCCTGAATCATAGTTCGCTGAAGGTGGAATCTCATGTGGATCGGGTGGTGAAGAAAGCTTTTGGTCAGTTCTGGTCACTGAATTATAGGAAAGATGTCAACAAAATAGAGAGAGTACAGAGGAGATTTACTAGAATGTTACCTGGGTTTCAGCACCTAAGTTACAGTGAAAGGTTGAACAAATTAGGTCTTTATTATTTGGAGCGTAGAAGGTTGAGGGGGAACTTGATAGAGGTATTTAAAATTATGAGGGGGATGGATAGAGTTGATGTGGATAGGCTTTTTCCATTGAGAGTAGGGGAGATTCAAACAAGAGGACATGAGTTGAGAGTTAAGGGGCTAATGTTTAGGGGTAATATGAGGGGGAACTTCTTTACTCAGAGAGTGGTAGCTGTGTGGAACAAGCTTCCAGTAGAAGTGGTAGAGGCAGGTTCGATTCTGTCATTTAAAATGGACAGGAAAGGAATGGAGGGTTATGGGCTGGGTGCAGGTAGGTGAGACTAGGTGAGAGTAAGCATTCGGCATGGACTAGAAGAGCATGGCTGGCCTGTTTCCGTGCTGTAATTGTTATATGGTTATATTAATCTTACCTGTCTCATTGCACAGAACTAGCTCTAAAATAGTATTCTCCCTTGTAGGTTCACTAAGCCATCATGGATGCATTCTATTAAGTCCTCCTCAAGACTTCCTTGACCAACCTGATTCACCCAATCTATGTGAGTTAAAATCCCCCATGACAACTAACCATAGAACATTACAGCACAGAAACAGGCCTTTGGGCCTTTCTTGGCTGTACTGAACCAGTGTTCTGCAATGTTAAAAGTGAGCCCGCATTTACCACTTCATCTGGCACTCCCAATGCCAGAACTGCTGCTCCTTTCTTACAAGCCTCAGTTATTTCTTGGATAATCGCCTCTGCCACTGCAATATTTTTATTAGGTGGCCTATAGACAACACACACCAGTGATTTTTTTTTCTCTTTACTATTCTTAATCTCTACCCAGATGCACTCAAAATCCTGCTTCATAGATCTTATATCGTCTCTCACAATCGCCCTGATCTCATCCATAATCAAGAGCACCACACCACCTCCTTTGCCTTCCTGCCTATATTTCCATACTACCTGATACCCTTGGATATTTAATTCCCAGTCATCTCCACCTTGCAACCCGGTTTCTGTAATGGCCACTAAATCATATGCCTTGGTACTGATCATTAGTTCACTAACCTTGTTTCTAACACTACGGGCATTTAGATAAAGTGCCCTGATACTCATTGTCCTTCTAGAATCTAGTGACCTATGCAATTTTTGCTTTTTACTTTTATGCAATCTACTCTTACTTTTTTCTTCACTAACTCTAGCTTTGGTCTCTGCATCACTTCCCTCTTCTATCTGGGGTCCCATCCCCCTGCCAAATTAGTTTAAAGCCTCCTCAACAGCACTAGCAAACAATATCCCTAGGACATTGATCCCGGCTCTGCTCAGATGCAGACCGTCCATACGGTACTGGTCCCACCTCCCCCTGAAGCAGTTCCAATGCCCCAAGAATCTGAAACAACCGCTCAAGTCACATATTCATTCCAGCTATCCTGCTATTCCAGCTCTGGCTAGCACGTGACTCCGGTAATAATCCTGAGATTATTACCTTTGAAGTCCTACTCTTTAATTTGCCTCCTAGCTCTCTATAAATTCAGCTTGTAGGACCTCATCCCACTTTCTTGCTATATTGTTAGTACCTACATGCACTACTACAGCTGACTGCTCACCCTCCCCTTTCAGAATGCCCTGCAGCCTCTCCGAGACATCTCTGACCCAGGAGGCAACACACCATACAGGAGTCCCATTTGCAGCCACAGAAGCTCCTCTCTATTCCCCTTACCATGGAACCCGCTACCACAACAGCTCCGTCACTCTTTTTCTTGCCCTCATGCGCAGCACAGCCACCCACGGTGCCATGATTCTGGCTACTGCTGCCTTCACCTGATGAGCCATCTCCCCCAACAGACTCCAAAATGGTCTATCTGTTTTGGAGGGAGATCACCACAGGAGACTCCTGTACTACCTTCCTGCTACTACTCTTCCTGTTGGTGGTTACCCATTCCCTATCTTTCCTTAGATCCTTAAACTGCAGTGTGACCAACTCACTAAATGTGCTATCCACAACATTCTCAGCATCTCACTTGATCCTCAACTGTTCCTTTGTCCATTCATTCCTCCCCACTAATCTCCCATCCTGGCACTTATCCTTGCAAGCAGAACAAGTGCTTCACCGGCCCTACACCTCCCTCACTACCATTCAGGGCCCCAAACAGTCCTTCCAGCTGAGGCCACACCTCACCTGTGAGTCTGTTGGGATAATATACTGTGTTTGGTGCTCCCAGTGTGGCTTCTTGTACATTGGTGAGACCCGACATAGACTGGGAGACCGCTTCACCAAACATCAATGGTCTGTCCGCCAAAACAGTGACCACCCATGTTAATTTCACTTTCTATTCCCATATGTCCATGCATGGCATCCTCCACTGTCAGGATAAGGCCACACTTAGGTTAGAGGAACATCACCATTATTCCATTTGGGTAACCTCCACCCTGATGGCATGGACACCGATTTTTCAAACTTTCAGTTAATGTCTCCACCCTTCCCCTACTTCACCATTTCCCATCCCCTTGTCCCTCTCTCATGTTATCTCCTTGCCTCCCTGTGGTGCTCCTTCCCACACCCCCCACACTTTCTTCTTTTATGGCCTTCTGTCTCTTTCACCAATCAACGTCATAGCTCTTTGCTTCATCCCTCCCGCTCCAAGTTTCACTGTTCACCTGGCGTTTCTGTCTCCCCTCCCCCCCACCTTTCAAATCTACTCCTCAGATTTTTTTTCTCTGGTCCTGGCGAAGGCACTTTGAGTATGTTGCTTGGATTTCCAGCATCTGCAGATTTTCTCTTGTTTGAGGTTATCAAAGTTTTATAATTATTCGGTAAAATCTGAAGCAATTTAATATAATAATTCATTGCACAGAAAAGCATTGAATATGCTTTGAAAGTGCTGATATTTGACAGGAATCCGAAAGAACAAATTTAACTGTTGTCAAATGTGCTTGAAGTTTCAATATTTCTTTATTCTGAAATGTCTATAATTTCACTGTAAATACAGGAAATTTTGCTACCCTGTATTGGTGTAAAAGCACAGGTGCTATCCTGTAGATAACAATTAAACTATTATGTGTATAAATGAAAACTCATGATATTTATCCGATTCTCTTGCTGATGAACTTGCAAGAATCCTATTTACAGATGCGTGCAAGTTCCTTAAACAATATCAAAAATTCATAAAGTGCCTTATGACCAAATTTGAGCTACACAAAATGCTGGTGGAACGCAGCAGGCCAGGCAGCATCTATAAGAAAAAGTACAATCGACATTTCGGGCCGAAACCCTTTGTCAGGACTAACTGAAAGAAGAGAAAGTAAGAGATTTGAAAATGGGAGGGGGAGGGGGAGATCCAAAATGGTAGGAGAAGACAGGAGAGGGATGGATGAAGCTAGGAGCTGGAAAGTTGATTGGCAAAATGGATACACAGCTGGAGAAAGGAGAGGATCATGGGATGGGAGGCCTAGGGGGAAAGAAAGGGGAAGGGGATCACCAGAGGAAGATGGAGAGCAGGCAAGGATTGTGAGAGGGGCAGCGAGAGAAAAGAGAGAGAAAAGAAAAAAGGGCGGGGAAGAGAGAATAATAAATAAATAAATAAGGGGCGGGGTAAGAAGGAGAGGAGACATTAACAGAAGTTAAAGAAATCATTGTTCATGCCACCAGGTTGCAGGCTACCCAGATGGAATATAAGGTGTTGTTCCTCCAACCTGAGTGTGGCTTCATCTTGACAGTAGAGGAGGCCATGGATAGACATATCAGAATGGGAATGGGACATGGAAATAAAATGTGTGGCCAGTGGGAGATCCTCCCAGTGTTATTCCTCATGTTATGACCAAATCCATTTCACTTTGTAACACAGCTACTGTATGCCCAGTTTAGAATCTCGTCTATGTTTCAGTGCCGCTGGGTCTACATCCCGGAATTCGTCACTTGATACTCTGCAGTGTCCTTTTCTTAAGACGTTCATGAATGGAATCATGTAGGTGGGATATTTTTTTCAGCTTTCTTCTGAGCAGGATAGCATTCTGTTGATTCCGTCCCCTTATACAATGTATGGTATAGCCTCAAGGTGTTTTGCTGTATTGCTTCATGCTTTATAGCTGGTTACCTTCCATTACCTTTGGATTCTTGTCGCATACATATCTTATAAATTAATTTCCACATAAATTAATTATTTAACCTGCAGGGCAAGGAAGCAATAACGTAATAGCTAGAAAGATAATTGATTTTCATTTGAGTATGCAAATAATGTTTACTTCTCTTGTTACAATCCAATATAACAATGTCACAGGGTAATTGTTTCTATTCATAAAAGATGCAATACTTAATCATGCAATAACACTTTCCTTTTACCTTGATTCAAGAGAAAGACAGTAACATTGTGTCAAGCATTACAGGCACCAAAACAAAATTAAATAGACAAACGTAGGATCACATCTACACATTCTATTTCCCACATTCACTCCTGATACTCTAGTGCCTGCTATTTTTAACAAATTTTGCTTGTCTTTCTGAAAAATGCTCCATTGCGATCTATCTTCAGATTATGCATGAATCAAGGAAAGCTTCTGTTGACGCACTTAACATGGGCTTTGACAATGACTTCCTGATAAAGCCCCTGATCTCTCTTCATCACATCCTTTCCTCAGCTGTTCCTAATGGCTGTGCACCCAGGTATGAGAATATCAAGAGGAGATCAATGTGTAGTTTAGCTTTATCTTTACACAATTCACTGCTGATACAATATTTTGTGATCTGTATCAGCACCCAAATTTTCCATCAAATGTATTGTGTACATAAATGTGCATCCTCAGTTGAGATCATGTCATTCTAGTTCAATTCAGTGGACAAACACAAGTTTTTTTAAAAAAAATAATAATTACAATAAGTTCTCTACTTCAAAACTGCATGTGGCATGTTTATATGTTCAGAACTATTTCCTTGCAACACTGATGAACCAATGATCAATAAAACTCTCCTACTGATTATCTTATTACTATTTACTTTATTTTGCTGTAATCAATTGTAATGGGTAAAGGGAACAAACTTAACATTTGATTTTGTATCACAGCCAATTCCTGACTAATAATTTGTTTTGCATATTCTCCAATTTTCTTCCTCAATGTTTTCTTGTACATATTGTTTCTTGTGATGACGTTGATGAGTTTTCTTCCAATAAGTCACTGAGTTACTGCAGAAAGCACAAAGTGAACTGGAATCAAATGCTAAAAGAAGTGAATTCCCGTTAGTGGGGAATACCAGAAGTATTTTTATTTTATGTATGACTTCAGCTGACATTCCTGCTGGACAAAGCTTTGATGAGACCACATCTGGATATTTGCACACTTTTTCTGACCTTATCACAGAAGGCTATTCCACTAATGCCGAGAATTAGATGTTTCAGAACGGAGAGGGAGGGAGGCAAAAGAGCGTGGCACTGTTGATTAGAGATAACGTCATGACGGCAGAAAAAGTGGACTCCATGGAGGGATTGTCTACAGAGTCTCTGTGGGTGGAGGTTAGGAACAGGAAAAGATCAATAAATTTACCAACAACACACACAAAATGATGGTAGAACACAGCAGGCCAGGCAGCATCTATAGGGAGAAGCGCTGTCGATGTTTCGGGCTGAGACCCTTTGTCAGGACTGTGTAAATTTACCAGGTGTTTTTTATAGGTCTCCCAATATTAACAGGGATATTGAGGAGCAGATAGGGAAACAGATCCGGGAAAGGTGTAAAAATAACAGAGTTGTCGTGATGGGAGATTTTAATTTCCCAAATATCAATTGGCAACTCCCTAGAGCAAGGGGTTTAGATGGGGTGGAGTTTGTTAGGTGTGTTCAGGAACATTTCTTGACACAATATGTAGATAAGCCTACAAAAGGAGAGGCTGTACTTCATTTGGTATTGGGAAATGAACCTGGTCAGGTGTCAGATCTCTCAGTGGGAGAACATTTTGGAGATAGTGATCATAATTCTATCTCCTTTACAATAGCATTGCAGAGAGATAGGAACAGACAAGTTAGAAAAATGCTTAATTGGAGTAAGGGGAATTATGAGACTATCAGGCAGGAAATTGGAGACTTAAATCAGAAACAGATGTTCTCAGGGAAAAGTATGGAAGCAATATGGCAAATATTCAGGGGATATATGTGTAGAGTTTTGTATAGGTACATTCCAATGAGACAGCAAATTTATGGTTGGGTACAGGAACCGTGGTGTACAAAGGCTGTAATAAATCTAGTCAAGAAAAGAAAAGCTTACAAAAGGTTCAGAGAGGTAGGTAATGTTAGAGATCTGGGAGATTATAAGGCTATTAGGAAGGAGCTTAAGAAGCAAATTAGGAGAGGCAGAAGGTGCCATGAGAAGGCCTTGTTGGGCAGTAATAAGGAAAACCCCAAGGCATTCTACAAGTATGTGAAGAGTAAGAGGATAAGACGTGCAAGAATAGGACTATAAAGTGTGACAGTGGGAAAGTGTGTATGAAACCAGAGGAAATAGCAGAGGTACTTCATGAATACTTTCAGAATATTTTCAGAATATTTATGAATATTTTCAGAAGGCATTTGATAAGGTCCCACATAGGAGATTGGTGGGTAAAATCAAAGCTCATGGCATTGGGGGGAAGACATTGACATGGATAGAAAACTGGTTGGCAGATAGAAAGCAAAGGGTAGCAGTGAATGGGTGTTTCTTGGAATGGCAGGTGGTGACTACTGGGGTGCCACAGGGCTCGGTATTGGGACCACAGCTGTTTATGATTTACGTCAACGATTTAGATGAAGGCATTGAGAATAACATCAGCAAGTTTGCTGATGATACTAAGCTGGGTGGCAGTGTGACATGTGATGAGAATGTTAGGAGAATTCAGGGTGATTTGGATAGGCTGGGTGAGTGGGCAGATACTTGGCAGATGACGTTTAATGTGAATAAGTGTGAGGTTATCCACTTTGGGAGTAAGAACAGGAAGGCAGATTATTATCTGAACGGTGTAAAGTTAGGTAAGGGAGAAATACAAAGAGATCTAGGAGTCCTAGTTCATCAGTCACTGAAGGTGAATGAGCAAGTGCAGCAGGCAGTGAAGAAGGCTAATGGAATGTTGGCCTTTATTACAAAGGGAATTGAGTACAAGAGCAAGGAAATCCTCTTGCATTTGTACAGGGTCCTGGTGAGACCACACCTGGAGTATTGTGTACAGTTTTGGTCTCCAGGGTTAAGGAAGGACATCCTGGCTGTAGAGGAAGTGCAGCGTAGATTCACAAGGTTAATTCCTGGGATGTCAGGACTGTCTTACACAGAGAGGTTAGAGAGACTGGGCTTGTACACGCTGGAATTAAGGAGATTGAGAGGGGATCTGATTGCAACATATAAGATTATTAAGGGATTGGACAAGATAGAGGCAGGAAATATGTTCCAGATGTTGGGAGAGTCCAGTACCAGAGGGCATGGTTTGAGAATAAGGGGTAGGTCATTTAGGACGGAGTTAAGGAAAAACTTCTTCTCCCAGAGAGTTGTGGGGGTCTGGAATGCACTGTCTCATAAGGCAGTGGAGGCTAATTCTCTGGATGCTTTCAAGAAGGAGCTAGATAGGTATCTAATGGATAGGGGAATCAAGGGATATGGGAACAAGGCAGGAACCCGGTATTGATAGTAGATGATCAGCCATGATCTCAAAATGGCGGTGCAGGCTTGAAGGGCCGAATGGTCTACTTCTGCACCTATTGTCTATTGTCTATAATTCTTTCCTTCAGTATTCACTGTGGAAAAGGATCTTAGTGAGTGTAGTGATGACTTGCAGCAGACTGAAAAGTTTGAGCATGTAGATATTAAGAAAGAGGACCTGCTGGAGCTTTTGGAAAGCATCAAGTTGGATAATTCGCTGGGACCGGACGAGATGAACCCCAGGCAACTGTGGGAGGTGAGGGAAGAGATTGCTGAGCCTCTGGTGATGATCTTTGCATCATCAATGGGAGCGGAAGACTGGAGGGTTGCAGATATTGTTCCTTTATTCAAGAATGGGAGTAGAAATAGCCCAGGAAATTATCGTCCAGTGAGTCTTACCTCAGTGGTTGGTAAGTTGATGGAGAAGCTCCTGAGAGGCAGGATTTATGTACATTTGGAGAGATATAATATGATTAGGAATAGTCAGCATGGCTTTGTCAAAGGCAGGTCGTGCCTTACGAGCCTGATTGAATTTTTTTGAGGATGTGACTAAACACATTGATAAAGGAAGAGCAGTAACTGTAGTGTATATGGATTTCAGCAAGGCATTTGAGAAGGTATCCCATGCAAGGCTTATTGAGAAAGTAAGGAAGCATGGGAGCCAAGGCGACATTGCTTTGTGGATCAGAACTGGCTTGCCCACAGAAGGCAAAGAATGGTTGTAAACGGGTCATATTCTACATGAAGGTCGGTCACCAGTGGAGAGCCTCAGGGATCTGTTCTGGGATCCTTACTCTTCGTGAATTTTATAAATGACCTGGATGAGGAGGTGCAGGGATGGGTTAGTAAGTTTGCTGATGACACAACGGTTGGGGGTGTTGTGGACAGTGTGGAGGGCTGTTAGAGGTTACAGAGGGACGTTGATAGGATGCAAAACTGGGCTGAGAAGTGGCAGATGGAGTTCAACCCAGATAAGTGTGAAGTGCTTCATTTTGGTAGGTCAAATATGATAGCAGAATATAGTATTAATGGTAAGACTCTTGGCAGTGTGGAGGATCAGAGGGATCTTCGGGTCCGAGTCGATAGGACGATCAAAGCAGCTGCACAGGTTGACTCTGTGGTTAAGAAGGCGTATGGTGTATTCGCCTTCATCAATCATGGAATTGAATTTAGGAGCTGAAGGGTAATGAGGGAAGTACTTTTACTGAATGATAAGGTTTTATATTATTTTCTGTCAAGATACAGCACAGAATTGGTCCTTTAAGCCACGCCACTGGCAACCCCCAATTTAACCCTAGCCTCATCGCAAGCCAATTTACAATGACCAACTAAAACTAATCTGTATGGCTTTGGAGTGTGGAAAGAAACCAGAAGACCCAAGATAAACTCATGTGCTCACCGAGGGACATGCAAATTCCTTACAGAAGGTGTTGGACTTAACTTTGGACTTCGACACCCTGAGTTGTAACAGGGTCACGTGAGCCACCATGCTACCATGGTTCTGATAGGATTTGATGGAGAGTGTTAAACACTTATTCCCCTAACCTGAATAGTCTAGAATTAAGAGAATTGATTAAGGATAAGATGTTAAATACTTCAAGCCATACTTGGCAATGATCATATCAAATGAAGTTGGATTCTAAAACATCTGGATGACCTACCCCGTTCCTATTTTTATTTTCTTATTAGTGGTTAGGTTTAATTTCACACCATCTAAATCTGCATCCAAGAGATATGGTGCAATAGTATTATGTATCAAGGCATAATCATAAATTAACTGTGGAACAGTGCCGCATTGAACAAGCCCTATAGTCCACCACAGACTAGTGACAAAGTAGAAACAGTGAGCTATTCCAAGGAAAGAACACAAAGGGTATCAGAAGTGGAGAAAGTAGGATTAGGCTGGCTGATCCACCCAGACAAAATGCTGACATGGCCTTGATTATCCTGGTGAACTGTTTCGGCACTATGTGATCTTCACTTCATGCTCACTCCATAATTTTAAAGAAATTCTGTCATGTTGATCCCTCACATGACTAAATTTAGCTCTGAGATTCTCTTCAAGATTCAGTGATTGAAAACCTGGGAGTTCTCTTAGGTGGCCCTTCTAAATCATTTCCATTTATCGCTAAGCACTGCAATACATAATACAATGTGTCACAAATGATTTTAGTAGAGTTATATCTAGCATTAGAAAAGTATCTTCTGCATTTTCTTTGTGTATCTATTAACTCCTGTCATTTTATTTGACTACACATCTCCAAATTTTCACAATTTACATACCTCCAGAATTCCTCAATTATATTGGGATATTAACACATTTTAACTTCCTAATATTTAAGTTCCATTTGCAGCAAAACTACCTGATCAGAGAATCTTCAGGAAAAAGATCATTGTGAATCTGGGCTGTTTCTTCATTTTCTTTTTCCATACAATACACCATCAACTTCAAACTTTGGGAAGTCCATTATTTTACCTCCATGAAGATCATTGTAAATAGTCGAGTTCCAAAAAATGATCCCAACATATTCAAGTATACAATTGCATTGATCAGCACCACTTTTTAAAAATATTTTGTAATACAATATACAATTCTATTGATGACAAAACCCATTTCAGTTATAAGGACTATATTTAACAATTTCAGCAATTTGAGATAGATAAAATCGACTCTTAATTATTTTATCCACCGATTTTATCACAATCTCAAGAAAATCCACTAAGGTGTTTTTAAGGTATGAATTTCATTAATCAATTTTCATCTAGAATGACTGTCTTATTCTTATTAAATACAAATTATTACAGGCTATCCCTATTGTTTTCTGTTGTACTTAACCTAAATGCCCTTTAATTTCTAAGACATTCTTTGCATATGTACAGGTAAATGGACTTTGCAGCATGAGAACCAAGTTCTTGATGCTACAGGGAATAGATAAATAGATAGTTAGATACTTCATTGATCTCCAAAGGAAATTACAACATTACAAGTGTACAAATATAAATATTAGAAGAGAAGTAAGAAAGAATAAAAAACAAGTTACTTCAAACAGTTTAACAGGAGGGGATTATCACTTCCATAGCTATAGGTTGACTTATTATAGAGCCTAATGGCTGAGGGTAGGAATGACCTCAAATAGCTCTCTTTGGAGCAGCACAGTTGTCTTAGTCTATTACTAAAAGTGCTCCTCTGTCCAGTCAAGGTGGTATGCAGAGGGTGATAAACATTGTCCAGAAATGCCAGGATTTTTCATTGGGTCCTTTGTTCTACCACAGCCTCTAGTGTGTCCACATTGACTCATATATTAGAGCTAGCCTTTCTAATCAGTTTATTGAGCCTGTTGGCAGCACCTGTGTTGGAGCTATTGCCCCAGTACACCACCACATAGAAGACTGCACTGGTGACAACAGACTGGTAAAACATGTGAAAGAGAGGCCTGCATACTCCAAAGGACTTCAGTCTCCTCAGGAAGTAGAGATGACTCTGGTCCTTCTTATACACAGCCTTTGTGTTGATGCTCCACTCAAGTCTATCATCCAGGTGCACCCCCAGGTACTTGTATGTCCTAACTGCATCCACATCCACACCATCATTAGCAAGAGGGAGCAGTGCAGGCTTAGTCTTCCTGAAGCCCATCACCATCTCCTTTGTCTTACTGATGTGAGCTGCAGATGATTCAGCTTGCACCATTTGACAAATGGTTAGATCATTTTTACCCCAGTGTGGCAAAGTATATAGAAGTGTCTACTTTCTCTATGATCTTGTGCTTTGCATCCATAAAATTCAGTACTTCTTCCCATGTCACTGCTGCCATGGCTTCTGTAAGAATGCTCCAGTAAGCTCCATGTTGACTTTCAACAGAGGTTCTACTGAGCAGTTGCCTTTACTGTAAGTGCTGCAGGGAATTTCATAACTGGACAAGACTACTGAAATGTGTTAATGGGGAAATGTTTGTCATTGACATCTCCAAAGCACAGAGGTTCTTAATGAGGCTTACAAATATAAAACAAGTGCAACTGGCATTGTGATAACTTTAACACATTCCTTTGTAAATTAGTGAATTTACAAGTCCTTTCCTTTAAGCTTTTTAATCAGCACAAATTTATGGTAAATAAAATAGAAAGTAACTTAAAAATCGTGTGCTTTTTATTAATGCTAAAAGAACTCGAAAGAAATTACGATAAAAGCAGGAGGTATTTTTGTCCATTTTCCTGAGATAGTATACAGGAAGACAAGTAAACTTGATCCATTTATTTCTAAAGGATTGGGAACTTGAGCTGGAAATACAGGATTTATAATTTGAAATGTGTTGTGGGAAAAACAATGGATTTGGCAATAAAGACAAAAAAATCACCTTTAATAAGCATAAAAGCAGTAATTCTAAGTGAACAGTGATAAATGAAATGCTCTAAATATCCAGAAATAAGTTAATCTGCATCTAATGTCTTAAGTGTCTAACCTAAATCTACATTCCAAAGTATGGGATTTAACCTTATGAGCTAAATTTAATGTAAAATTGAAATAATACAATGAAAATACTGGAAATATTTGCATATGGGGAGAAAAACAGAGCTAATGTTTCAAATCAGTGATAAATCAGGGACCTGAAGTGTTATTTGTTTTCCTCTCTATAGATGCCACCTGATCTGCAAACCATTCTGATCCATGAAATTATGTGTCTGTATCTGGCATTTTACTTTTTGATCATTCAAACTATTATGGGATCAACTTGAAAGGAAATGATTTTTAAAAAAGTCCCGAAGTTACTTCCTCCTTCTCCACTGCACAAGTCCAATATTGCTTGATCACTTGCTGAGACAACTATTTAAAATTTATTGCTCCAAATATCTAGGCTCTTATTCATCATAGCACTATGTTTAAAATTAATATCAAATACTACTATGAGTAGCTCTTTTCAGATTTTCAATACCAAACAGAACAAATAAAACAGGTATATGAGCTTCAATTTGTCATCTTCTCATAAAAATAGGCTGTCAACTTTGCAACATTCTATATTTCATGCCTATTATATGAAATCCAAAAGTATAAAAATAACTGCAGATGCTGACAAAGAATCTGGTAGCACTCCACAAGTCAAGGCAATATCCATGTTGAGAAACAGCTAAGGTTTTAGATCAATGTGTATCTTCAGCATTTTCTGTCTATTGCATGTCATGAGGACTTGGAGGACTTTGAAACTATAATCTGCCAACTGAGAAATAAAACTTCAACTAATTGACTAAAACAAATATACAATTCTGAGCCTATTGCATCAATTTCTCCTTATATGCCAAACCCACCACCACCGGCACTAATCTAATGAATCTTCATTGCAATCCCTCCATTGCACATAGACTCTTTCTTAGTAAGAGTACTGAGTGTACACGGTAGTGCGGATGGAGCCTCGCTCATGCCCCACATAATTACAGTAAACCTTTTTTACTCTTAAACTTGCAATTGTTCTTGCAATATAAGTCAATATACCAGTTGTCCTCCCCATTGCTTACTGTACCTGCATATTAGCTTTCAGTGCATAAGGAGACCCAGATTCCCTATCAATACCATCAAACATTATTCTGACCTTAGTTCAATGAGCATCACAGAAAACATGTTAGTATTAGCATTATGTGTATGATAAAACTGAGATAATAACTAGTTCAACTATAATGTAAAACTTCAAACATATTAACAGATAAAGACAGTCATAAAAGGTGGAAGATAATAAGATAACCAGTGGGAGAAGGACTCGTGTATAACATTACCCTCAATATTAGCAGATCCAGCAATACAATTTTCCTGTTACCAATTTGTATTCCATTTGTACTCCCAACACAGGCCCATTCATGAACAGTGGAGCTAATACCAGAGGTAAGGTGAGAGTCACATTAAGACACAGCATGGGAAGCAACATATCTTCATGGTATGGCAACTGCTCTGCACATGACTGCAAGAAATTACAAAGAGTTTCTATTCCAACTGCAAAAAAAAATCACATTAAAATGTTTTATGTACCATTGTAGAACATACAATTTGCCCAGGTCCCCAATCAAATTATGATCTCATTATCAATTAAAATGAAGTTAAATCTTTTTAATTAATGGAACTAGCATTTTGTGGAAATTTAAAACACTTATGAAGAATATTCTCGCAATGTTTAACAGGATTTAATCTGCCTCTTTGGCTTAGATTCACAATATTAGGAACTTCAAAGGCATTACAGTCTATTTACAGATCTACAACCAAAAAGTACATGGTGAATAGCATATGGTAATCAAAATGCACCAAACTAAATACTGTGAGAACTAAGTATATCAAGAAGGTCACAGGTATTAATCTTTCTGTTTTATCAAGGTCATGGGCACTCACTGATAACTGATGCTTGTATTCACAACTGCTCTTGGAATACAAAACTGAATAACAGAATAAATAAACACTTCTATCCGCTTTAGTCTAGCCATATCATTGCAAATAAAATTTAAGAATTCAACATTAAATATTTTTCATCTTGAGCTGCGTAAGTAAATTGGCTGCCTGCAATCATGCTGTTGTTATTAAAGTTCACTGGCATTGGAAAGTACCCCAATGAAATTTCCCCTGGATATTTAGAAACTATGCTTCTCTCTGAAGATGATTTCCACAATTAATATTTAAACTCGATGTACATATATAACTTGTAAAGGAATGTTCAGAATTACTTCTTATACTTAAGGATGACACCTAATCAAATTTCTGGATGTGTCAGTAGAGTGCTTACAGTTAGTAAAATGGACTCTTATGTGTGAATGGCATACTGGCCCACCTGACACTAAGACTTAGAAATCAAAAACTGCAGATGCTGAAAATCTGAAATAAACCAGAAACCAGTGGAAACACTGACTAAATCAGGAATCCTATATGGAAAGTCAGACAGATGTAAAGTTTTGGATTGAAGGAGATGAAATACATTAGAATCAGATTACACGGATGTGGGGAAGAATGAATAGGGCAAAGAGAATATCTCTGATAGGGTGAAGCCAAGTTTGCCCTGGTAGCAGCTTGGGACAGAGCAGTTAAGATAGTCAAGAGAATCTGTAGGCTTGTAATGAATGCTGCTCGTCTCTTCCTAGAGTTGGAAACAGCAAGATTCAAAAAGGGAAGGAAAAGTTGGAGATGAAGCACATGGAGGTTAAAGTATATTGGAAATAGGCAGCATTAATTAGCATTTCAGCATGAATGCAGAAAGCAGCACTAATGCAGTCTTTGGTGTACTGAAAAAGAGTTAAGGTAAGTGGATCAAGCAGGATTTAATTCTAAGGGAAATAAAGCTCAGAAGTGTGGAAAAAGATGAGATACAGATGAAGGCTCTGTCCATTAAGGTAGAAGGGATGCTATGATTCAGGAAGAGAATGAAACATCTGTGTGCAAAGTATTATCAACAGAGTAATTATGAAAGAGCTGGAGGATAAGCTGAATATAATGTGCTCTTTACAAGAGACAAGATTGGACATGCAAGATGAAAGGATTGAGATCAGAGATGTTGGATTTTATTTCTTTCGTTTATTCTTATTCTCAAAATATTGGAATAATAAATACTCATCTGTAATGGATTCTGAAAAATATTCTTTGACAGTTCTGGATATTTCCTTCTGAATTTTTTAAATGTTTGTCAGGTTATTTCCAAACAGAATATTTTCATTTACATTCACAGCTTTTAATGATCAGTGACTTTATAGACAAAAAAATCAAAGCATCCTTCACACATCTATTTGCAGGACTGGTTACGATCGTCACAGACTTTGAAGTCACTGGTTACCATAATTTCAGTGCCCTTTAGACAAGAATATGAAAGATGTATAATATAGTATTATCTCAAAAACACTAGTTAACTTTATTAAATTATTCATTAAAACCTGATTTATACTCATAGCTTTTCCACATACTAGAAATTCCTTGGTAGCAATGTGTTTTTGTTCTTCCATCCTCTAAATACAAGAACAGTTACATCCATTCAGAACACTGATTGCATTCACTCAGCAGGGACTCAAATACAATTGAATTGCAACGCTTTTCAGAATCAGCCACATTGTATAACTTGAAACAATAGTACTTCCAAACTGTGGTAGAAGTGTAGGACTGGGCAAGATGCTGGTTGAGTCCATTTTCTGCAATTGCCCACTTTTATATATTATTGCTGATTCAGTCCATTTGTGACTCATTTCCTCTATTTTTCACATGATCCATGATTGCCATGCAAGGTCAGGATTCTCTCTGTTCCCTTTCAGCATTTCTCAACTCCCTTGTATTCCGAAATTGCTTGCATCACAGGCCTTTTTGTTTTCTAAGTTCTCATTAAAATACTGTGGATCAATTGATTATGCATTCATCCAGACTATCAGCATATTTAACTTGCAAAAACATTCCTTCACAGTTAGTAATAATTGAAACAATGTTTTGACAAGATGACAAGAGAGATTAATGAGGGTAGGGCAGTGGATGTTGTCTACATGGATTCTAGTAAGGTGTTTGACAAAGTCCCTTATAGGAGGCTACTCCAGAAGATTAAGATGCATGGGGTCCACAAAGAATTGGTTGTTTGGATTCAGAACTGTCTTGCACATAGAAGACAGAGGGTAGTGGTTGAAGGGACTTATTCAAGCTGGAGGCCTGCAATTAGTGGAGATCCACAGGGGTCTGTGCTGGGAGTTCTCCTGTATGTGATATATATAAATGTAGATTGGTGGGTTAGTAAATTTGCTGATGATACCAAGATTGGTGGAGTTGTGGATAATGTAGAAGACTGGCAAAAAATACAGCATGATATAGATCAGTTGCAGATATGGGCTGAGAAATAACAGATGGAGTTTAACCCAGACAAATGTGAGATGTTGCACCTCAGTAGAGCAAATGCAAAGAGATAGTACACTGAGAAATCTTGTGATCCAAGTCCATAGCTCCTTGAAAGTGGCTACACAGGTCATTAAGATGGCTAAGAAGGCTTATGGAAAGCTTGCTTTTTTTTACTCAAGGCAATGAGTCCAAAGGCCAAGAGGTTATGTTGCAACTGTATAAAACTCTGGTTAGGCCACATCTGGAGTATTGTGTACAGTTCTGGTCACCCCACTATAGGAAGGATGTTGAGGCTTTGAAGAGAGTGTAGAAGAGGTTTACCAGGATGCTGCCCGGTTTAGAAAATATGTGCTATATTGAGAGGTGGCATAAACTTGGGTTGTTTTCTCTGGAGCTCTCTAGGCTGAGGGGGGATCTGATAGAGGTTTACAAGATTATGAGAGGAATAGATAGAACAGACAAAGAGTATCTGTTTCCCAGAGTTGAAATGTCTTATACCAGGGGCATGCATTGAAGGTGAGAGGGAGTAAGTTCAAGGGGGGACGTGAAGGGTAAGATTTTTACTCAGAGAATTGGGAATGCCTGGAATGCGCCACCTGCTATGGTGGCACAGGCAAATAGATTAGAGGCTTTTAAAAGATGTTTGGATAGGTAGGTGGATGTAAGGAAGATGGAGGGGTATGAACATTGTGTAGGTCGGAGGATTAGTGTCTGGGTGCTTTCGATTTGCTTCTTAACTGGTTCAGCACAACATTGTGGGCCCAATGGCCTGTTCCTAAGCTGAACTGTTCTATGTAATGTTGTAAATTTGGATATTAAACAGCATAGATGATTAAATAATAATGAACAGAGCCGATTCCAATAAAGAAAACAAGAAGAATAAGAATATAACATATGAAACAATAAGAAAGCGTATTTTCTCTCAGGTTAATTTTTTAAAAAATTATTGGTATTACCTTATTCATCTCATTCTGTCATGATCTCTTCTTGCAAATCACCAGTAATTAACTTGAAACAACTATAACTTGGACTGTAGAACGTATTTCTTTGGACAGTTTTTGAAAAGAGCTTGGGAGAGGAAGCATGTAGTTTTCAAACGTCTCATTTATGATATGATTAGGATGATGTTACAATGCACCCAATGCAATCAAAAATTACATAATGCAGCCCAATGTATTGCTGATTAAAAGTTATTATTAATCTGCTATCTTGCTAGTGGATTTTCAAATTATAACAATTGGGAGGAAAAGAAATTAATAGCGTCATTTATGGAGTCAATTATCAGTATTAAATTCAGCCACCGAAGAATATAACTAAATTGCAAATTTCTAGTCATTTATCAGTATTCTTGCATTCACCTCTATTTTAGAGATCAGAAGTTCATCATTAAAAACATTCTAACATAGAAAATAGCAGCAGGTATGAAATATTCAGATCATTCACTCCAGCAACCAGTTCCCCCCTTCACCTCTTTGATCTCTTTCACCATTTTTATAATATATCTAATGACGTGGGTTCTTTTGATTGCTGTGATAAAGAATTCCACAGCGTCAACATTCTCTCTGTCACGAAATTTCATCTTTGCTTTGTAGAGAACAGAAGAGCAGAGCACAGGATCAGGTTACTTGTCTCACTCCATGTCTGCAATGACAGTAATGCCACATTAAGTAACTGTCTGCCTGGATATGGTCAATATTCTTCTATTCCCTTGTCTATCTAGATGCTTCTGTATTGACTTTTAAACCCCTAACAATGTGTTCCAGGTACCTCCACTTTCTGTGTAAAATCTTGACTGACAAATCCCCATTAAAAATTCCAACTCTCAACTTAAACCTATGCCTTCTAGCATTAAAAAGACTATCTGCCCTGAAGTTCTGACCTCCTGCTTCTAGATTCTACATTCAATCTGTCTAATCCTGTTAGATACTTAACAGTTTTATTTAATCCATCTGGTTTTTTTTCAAACTCCAGTGAATGCAGATCTAATTTCTGTTCATGCGTTAGTCCTGCCACTGCAGATATCAAACAAATTAACCTTAGTTGTACTCTTCCCCTAGCAAAGGAAACTAGATAAGGACACTAGAACTGCACATAAAACTCCTGATAAGATCTGCCCTTGATAGATACAGTAAGACATCTGGCTACTGTTTTCAAATCCGTTTTCAATGAAGACTAACATACCATTTGCTTTCCTAAGTGCTCGCTGAATCTGCAGTTCTGCTCTCAGGAAATAAGTGTACAAGGAAACCCAGATCTCACGGGACACCTTCCTTTCTTCATTCAGATAATAATGTCATTTTTTTTAGAACCAGGAAGAATAACCTCAGATGTTAACTTACATCTGCTAGAACTTTGACTAATGCTTACCCAGTTTTGTGTTATGTTAACTCAATTTTATATCACCTTTCCTTCTTTCAATGTATAAAATGATCCTAATAGAATTAATCTTCTGAAGCTTTCCTATTCACTGCTTGAGCAACACAGACACACCAAGTGCTGGAGGAACTCAGCACGTCAGGCAGCATCTATGGAAATGAATAAACAGTTGATGTTTCAGGCCAAGACACTTCAGTAGGACTGGAAGAAGCCAGAATAAGACGTGGGGGGGGGGGGGGGGGGGAGGAAGAGGGTTAGGGGGAGAAGGAGTACAAGTTAGAAGGCAACAGATGAAGCCAGGTGGTGTGGAAGGGGGATGAAGTAAGAAACTGGGAAGTGGTATGTGAAAAAGGTAAAGAGCTGGAGAAGAAGTAATCTGATAGGAGAGGAGAATGGACCATGTGAGAAAGGGGAGGAGGAGGAGCACTAGTGAAGGTGATAGGCAGGAGAAAAGAAGAGCTACAGGGGCACAGAGTGAGGAATTGAAGAAGAGGAAGGGAGAGGGGAAAATTTACCAGAAGTTAGAAAAATCAATGTTCATTCTATCAGATTGGGTGGCTACCCAGACAAAATATGAGGTATTGCTGCTCCAAACTAAGAGTGGCCTCATCGTGACAGTGGAGGGGGCCACACACCGACATGTTGAAATGGGAATGGGGAATGGAATTAAAATGGCTGGCCACCATGAAATCCTGCTTTTTTGCAGTTGAAGCAAAGTTGCTCAACAAAGCTTTCTATTGCGGCTCTCACCAATGTACAGGCCGCATTGGGAGCACCGGATACAATATACAAACCCAACAGACTTGCAGATGAAGTGTTGCCACCCCTAGAAGGAGTGTTTGGGGCCGTGAATGGAGGTATTGAATAAGGTGAATGGGCAGGTGTAGTACTTCTTCTGCTTGCAGGGATAAGTGCCAGGAGGGAGATAAGTGTGGAGGGATGAATGGAAAAGGAAATCACGAAAGGCACAATCCTTGCAAAGTGGAGAGTGGAGGTGAGGTGGTAAATATGTACTTGGTGGTAGAGTCCCGATGGTGGAAATTGTGAAGAATAATGTGTAGGATGTTCATGGGGTGATACACGCGGAGAAGAGAAATTCTATTACTATTAAGGCAATGTGAAGATGGGGTGAAGGTGGATGTTCGGGAAATGGAGGAGATACAGGTAAGCACAGCATCAATGGTGGAGGAAGGGAAATCCTGTTCTTTGAAGAAGGAGCACATCTCTGATGTCCTGGAAAGGAAAATCTCGTCCAGGGAACAGAAGTGGCAAAGATGAAGGAGCTGAGAAAAGGAAATGGCATTTTTATATGAAACAGGGTGAGAAGAGGTATAGTCAAGATTGTTGTGCAAGTTGGTAGGTTTATAAAAAATATTGATAGACAGTATGTCTCCAGAGATGGAAACAGGGAGATTGAGAAAGGGGAGAGAGGTGTCAGAAAAGGACCAAGTGAATTTAAGGGAATGATGGAAGTTGGAAGCAAAGTTGATGAAATTGGCAAGCTCAGTATGAGAGCATTCATTACTATACTTAACAGCTTTTCTACTAGAAACATCACATAGGGAATGACCTATCACTAGATACTGTTGCTATGAACAAATCTTGTACACATAACTTAGCTTGCTCTCCTGATGGTTGGTGGACTTTTAAGTTAAATTCACACCTCTCTCCCTGTAAAGGCAAAATTTTGTTCTTTTTTCAACTTCTATTTAATTGTAGTGCTTTACAAAGTAAACTGGACCATTTACTGGTACTTGCAACTGACTGATTAAGTGAATAGAAAGGATGGTGAATTGAAACTTGGCACATAAAGATGAGGGATTGCAGATGCAGTGTGAAACAAGCAACGTTGTCTTCCTGGAGTCTTAACTTAATTATTGCATGTCTGTCGAATGGACTGAAATTTCTGTTTCAATGTAACAGCCTGGGAGTTTATCTTTATGAACAGACCAACAGATGAAAACAGAACCCATTTTGATGGGAAATCAGAAAAGAGATTATTCTAGTTCTACCAACTTTGACATATCTCTAGTACTTCAGTATTTTTAGGAGATGCCTTTAGGATTCAATGACCTACTTTGCTACAATCCTAAACACAAAGTACACTGCAGATGCTGTGGTCAAATCAAGACGTACAATCCTAAATTTGAACATCAACTCCTATAAATTTTTATCACTCTGCTATTTTTATCTTGCATGGCTGTTTGTGAATTGGGATGAATACTTCTGTACTGTGTACTGACAAAATGAATGTCTTAATAAAACTGGAGGTGCAAACATTTGGACAGAGCAGTGGATTATGGACTTTACTCAACATAGGGTCTTACTGTTCATCAAGAAACAGACTTCTTTAGGAAAAACTGACACAGAAGACTTTAGGTCAGCATAGATCCCACATTGAATGGTGGGGCAGTCTTGAAGGGACAAGTGATTTACCCTGTTCTTGTCCTTTTCTGTTCTGTTGGAAGATTGAGCCTTCACACCGCACTTGCCTAAAACAATGTGATGTGAGGGAAAATGTAAACATCAGGTGAAACCATGCTGATTGGAGATCACTGGAATATTAATTTAAAATATTTCACTTGGCATGTCTGTACTTTGTTTGAATTAACAAAACTTGTTGAGAAATTATCAGACCATCAAGCTTTTATTGGTGAAAGCTCTGGTCTAGGAATTTTACAAATAATAGTTTGCTTTCAGTACTGAACATCTGAATATCTATTTTCCCCGAGCAATTACAATTATTTTCAAGCTGAATTGTGCTGTTCCAAAAGTTCAACTGACGACTCCAGTCATTAATCACAGTAGAGCCAATGACATGCTTGTTGCCTCAGGCATGCACCCAATTATGTCATTCTTGTGCAGTGTTCTGGTAGAGAAATTCATCCACATGGTTCTGTTATCAAATGCTCTTGGGAAAACAAGAGTTTAATAGCACTGTTGTCTTTGCAACAACACAGCACAAGCGGACCTTCCTATGCAGAATCCAGCCTGGAATGAGATTTACTCAAGGCAACTTAATTTGTTGATCTGCCTTCTTCACCTCAGTATATCAATTGGAAGCTTGCCCCCCAAATCTTCAGTCCTTCAATTGCCAGCCTTCAATTTAAATATCTTATACTTTTGGTTTACTGTCCTAGGTGAATCTTACCAGGATGTTTCTATTCTCAAATCGAACTCCACATCCCACATACCGTATAATCATTACCCTACCATCTAATCATGGCATTTTTCTGGGAACTGAGTAATATCTGGGCTGATGACTGTACTTGATATCTGACATTTATCTGCTACTCCTTTCCTTATCTTCTGCATAAATGATAATTCTGGCAAAGGGAATCATGTGAAATCTCAACTAGTGTTCCTCTTTACAAATGCAATTATGATAGAGTTTCCTTAAGTGATTAGTAACTATCGCTTTGCTATTGGGAATGCGGATAAATTGGTGTTTCCTTTTCTACAAATGGTTCAACCAAGTTGTTTGAAAAGCTTTAAGCAATAATTGTCATTAAATACGAATACTGCTTCTATTTGATTTTTAAACTTTCCAAGGGCTCTCAAAGTTCAAAATTCAAAGTTTATTATCAAAGTATGTATACCATTTACAACCTTGAGATACACCTCCTTACAGGCAGCTTCAAAACCAAGAAACACAAAGAATCCATAAAAAATCCTATCAATGTGCAGAATAAAAACCAAATCATGCAAAAGCAAGCAAACAACTAAACTTCACGGAAGTGAGTCCCCAGTGGCAAAGCTAGTCATGACAGCAGTCGATCCAGTAGCCCATTAGTTGCAGGCCACAGCCTCAGTTCAGTAAACCTCACAGAGTAGCAAGCTGAAGCAGTCCATCCCTCGCTTCCACCAGGGACCTTTCCAATTCAGCCTGGCACTTAAGTCGATTAAACCTCGGATCATTCTTTACTTTTAGACCTAGGCCCTGCCACTTCAATATACTCTCAGGACTGGACCCTGCCACCTTGTTTCAACCCATACTCGACCTTTCCAATCTGGCCCAGTGCTTAAATCGATCAAACCTCACTCTCAGGCCCAGGCCTGGGCACTGCCTACTCAACTCTGTCTTGCCCCGCCTCGCTTCTGCGGTATTGAATCAGCTCCAAGTCTGCTCCAGCAATGGCCAAACATTGGCTCGTTCCCCACTCCCAGGCCCGGGGCATCACTGCCTCAATTTGGCCTCTATGCACAATGCAGCAATCATCTAGCACCTTCAAGACTTCAGTTCACACTGCAAAAATGCCAGGTCATACAGGCAGTTCAAAAACTCAGCTCCAAAAGGGAAGCTACAAGCTACTGATTGCAGTGATAATTTACCAAAAAAATGTGATTAATAAAGTAGTTAGTAGCTTTGATTTGGGTGTTATCAGCAAGTAGTCGCTGTGCTTCAACAGCGCCATCTTACTCTAGGACCTTCTCACCACTTAAATGGCAAAAACCAATATCACTAAGCTAAAATAGACAGTTGAACATTTTTGACTCCAATTAATTTAAATTTCAAGGAGATATCCCATCAAATAAGAAATTAATCTGGAAGCATTGCAGGAATATTTTTAAATCTGTCATGAATTAAAGAGATGGAATTATAATCTCAGTGATTTACTATGGCACTCATGCTTTACTTATAGGGAGGGCAAAACAGACAATTCAAATCACCTTTGAGGGCCAACCAAAATGAAGGAAGGAGTCCTGAATTACCTGAGAGGTCATCAGTGTTGTTGTTCTAACTGTGCATTGAAGTTGGCCCATGGCAATTTTAAAAAGCAAATAGAAGTGATGCTTAGATTTAATGAAAATTTATGCTCTAGCTATTTTGAAGTATTTTGTTGAAGCACTTGTCAAAAAGGTATCTGACCAGTTACACAGAACAAAGACTACTACAACACAGGAACAGGCCTCATATATAGTAAAGCAGTTATTGAGATGGGACAGCCTGGAAATGTGCCTCATTATCTGATTGGGGGAGAAAAGTAAAAGTGGTGATTGTAAATTTATCAACATCACCAGTCTACCACCAACAAGGACATATATACAGAAAGGTGTCAGAAAAGGACCACCAGAATCAAAAACAGTTGTTACCCAAGCAGTAAGTCTGATCAACACCTCCACCCACTAGTCCACTCCTCCACAACCCTCATTACCACTGCTTTATCATTCCCTGTCAGTCACCTAATATGCAGACAGACCTGTGCCTAGTGTCACTTTATAGATAATCAATCTATGTACAGTACATAAGCTATCTTACAGATTTATATTTAATGTGCTTCTTAAAAATATTGTGTCCTTTATCTGATTGCACTTTTCTGTGCTGCATTAGATCCAAAGTATGAGGGGTATGAAACTTCCTCTACCCAGCATCTTGTTAGCAAATATACATTTGCTGGAGAACGAGAGTGAGGACTTAACGGCAAGATTGCTGTATCGGAGGGAAATGAGGAATTGCTGCATTCTCTGTTTCACAGAGGCATGGCTCACTCGGAATAAGCCAAATCGTAAGACCCAAAGGCTTCCCAAATCAGACAATGAAGGCAAAAGGTGGGGGTCTGGGTATCATGATAAGTTATTTATGATGCTCAGACATAGAAGTCTTGTCACACTCTTGTTCCCCTGACTTAGAACACTGCATGATTAAATGCTGACTGTTCTACTTGCCAAGAGAGTTCTCCTCCATGATCCTGACCACAGTTTACGTACTGCCAAAGGCCAAAACACTCAAAGTACTGAGTGCTGCCATCAGTAAACAAGAAACAGATTACCCTGCAGCATCAAGGGTCCCAACAGACTCAACTACTGTTACACTATGATTAGGAATGTCTACCATTCCATGCCAGGAAATCTGATCACTTGGCAACCCTCCACCAACCTGCATACAAGCAAAGGCTAAAGAACAAGGCTCCAGAGATAAGGGTAACAAAGAGGTGGTCACAGGAGGCAGAGGAGCTGCTACGAGATTACTTTGAGCCAATGGGTTGGATCTCGTTCAAGGATTCATCAGAGGTCTGATTAAATACACCATGATTCTTATGGACTTTACAAAAACAGTCATAGATGAGCGTGAACCCACAGAATCATTTAGAATTTTCCCCAACCAAAAGCCCTGGATGAACTATGAGATCCACAATCAGAGGGCCAGATCACTGGCATTAAAGTCTGGTGACCAAGTAAAATACAACAATTCCAGGTACAATATCTGGAAAACCATCTGAACATGCGAACTGGCAATTTCAGATCAAATTTGCATCACAGAAGGATGCTTGAATGGTATTACTTTCTACAAAGTGAAACCAAGTGACATAGGTGACAATGAGACTTCGCTTCCAGATGTACTCAATCCCTTTTATGCTTGTTTTGACTGTCAAAACATTCACGAACTCCCACAACCTGCAGTGACCCTGTGATTTCAGTCTCTGAGGTCAACATGGGAGCATCCTTCAGGAGGGTGAACCTACAGAAAGCATCCAGCCCAGATGGGGTGCCTGGCTGATTACCAATAATCTACACTGATAAACTCCTTGGGGTGTTCACCGATATTTTTAACCTCTTGCTTTGGCAGTCTGAGGTACCCTCACTTGTTTTAAGCAGACATCAGTTATACCGATGCCTAAGAAGAACATGGTAATCTGCCTCAATGATTATTGTTCATTAGTACCTAAATCCATTGTGATGATATGCTTTGAAAGGTTGGTGATAAAACATATCAACTCCTGCCTCAGAACTGACATGGATCTGTGTCAATTTGCCTACCATCACAACAGGGCAACAACAGAGACCAGTTCATTGGCCCTTTCCTCAACCTTGGCATATTTGGGCAGCAAAGGTGCATACATCAGGATGCTCTTCATTGACAACAGTTTGGCATTTAATACTGTCATCCCCTCAAAACTAATCAATAAGCTTCACAAGCTAGGTCTCAATATCTACTAGTGCAACTGGATCCTTGATTTCCTAAATAGTAGACCCCAGTCAATTAGGATTGGCAACATATCCACCACAAACTTTGTTAGTATAGATGCACCACAAAGCTGTGTGCTTGGCCCCTGCTTGATTCGCTTTATACTTATGACTATGAGTTAAGCATAGCTCCAATGCCAAATTTAACTTTGCTGACAATATCACTATTATTGACTAAATCTTTCTTTTTCTTTTTCAATCTTTTTATTAGTATTAATAATATTATGAACAAAATACAATTAATATATTAGTAAAGGGATTACAAACATACAAATTCCCATTATACATGAAGGAATACATAAGCAATGAATACAGTATAAGTAAGTTTTCCCGAAACATGAACCATATAGTATATATATGAACAAGGTAAATCTAGATATTTCATAATATATAATATAAAAAAGAAAAAAGAAATATATGCAAAGTTGACTAACTACTAATCTAGTATCTAAGGAAAAAAAAGGAAGCAAAAAAAGAAAAAAAAACTAAAAAAAAGAGAAAAAAAGGGCTGTTTATAGTATCTCACAAGAATACATAAACATCAATGTCGTCAACTCCGATCCTCTCAACATAAATACGATTAAAGCTGAAAAAACCAATAAGCTTGGCACAGGGCCATATTACATCATATGAAAATATTGAATAAATGGTCTCCATATCTTTTCAAATTTAATAGAAGTATCAAATACAGCACTTCTAATTTTTTCTAAATTTAGACATAACATAGTTTGGGAAAGCCAATGAAATACCGTGGGAGGATTAATTTCCTTCCAATTCAACAAAATGGATCTTCTAGCCATCAAAGTGAGAAAAGCAATCATTCGACAGGCGGAAGGAGATAAATGGAGTGAGTCCATCATTGGTAAACCAAAAATTGCGGTAATAGGATGTGGTTGTAAATCGATGTTCAGTACCGCAGAGATAATATCAAAAATATCTTTCCAATATTTTTTCAAAAGCGGACATGACCAAAACATATGAGTTAAAGATGCGATTTCTAATTGACATCTGTCACAAATAGGGTTTATATAAGAATAAAAATGAGCTAATTTATCCTTGGACATATGGGCCCTATGTACAACCTTGAATTGTATTAATGAATGTTTGGCACATATAGATGATGTATTAACTGATTGAAGAATTCTATCCCAATTCTCAATAGGAATAATAAGATTGAGCTCTCTTTCCCAATCATTTTTGGTCTTATCAAAGGGCACTGAACGTATCTTCATAATTATATTATAAAGTTTTGATATAATCCCTTTTTGAGAAGGGTTTAATTCAAACAAACTCTCCAAAATATCTGAAGACACAAAATTTGGAAACATAGGAAGTACCATACTTAAAAAATGCCTAACCTGTAAGTATCTAAAAAAAATGAAATCTAGGCAAATTATATTTATTAGATAATTGCTCAAAAGACATAAAACAGTTGTCTGAAAATAAATCGGAAAATCTTAATAAACCCTTAGTTTTCCAAGCCAAAAAAGCTTGATCTATAATTGAGGGGTGGAAAAAACAACTAGATACAATAGGACTATTTAAAACGAACTGAGTCAACCCGAAAAATTTCCGAAATTGAAACCATATACGTAAGGTATATTTAACTATCGGGTTGTCAATTCGTTTCGGCAATTTAGAAAGAGCAAAAGGGAGAGATGTCCCTAAAATAGAACCCAGAGCATAACCTGGTACCAATTTAGTTTCCAAACTCACCCAATGAGGGCCAAAAGGACCATCCCATTCTTTCAACCAACATAACAAATATCTAATATTAACTGCCCAATAATAAAATCTGAAATTGGGTAATGTCAACCCACTTTCCTTCTTTGTCTTCTGTAAGTATGTTTTACCTAATCTGGGATTTTTATTCTGCCATATATATGAGGAAATTTTTGAATCAACATTAGTAAAAAAGGATTTTGGAATAAAAATTGGTACCGCTTGAAAAATATATAAAAATTTAGGTAAAATAACCATCTTAATAGCATTAATCCTACCTATCAGAGATAAAGATAATGGTGACCACTTAGTAAACAAGCCTTTAATCTGATCAATTAAGGGTAAAAAATTAAACCTAAATAATTCTTTATGGTTTTTTGTGATTTTAATCCCTAAGTAAGTAAAAGAGTCATTAACTAATTTAAAAGGTAAAATACCATAGCTTGGGACCTGTCTATTCAAAGGAAACAATTCACTCTTATTAAGATTTAACTTATACCCAGAAAACTCACTAAATTGAGCCAACAATAATAAGACTGCTGGAATAGATTTCTCAGGGTTAGAAATGAATAATAATAAATCATCTGCATACAAAGATACCTTATGAATATCTGTTCCACGATTAATACCCAAAATATCCTGTGATTCTCTGATGGCAATTGCCAAAGGTTCTAAAGCAATGTTAAATAGTAATGGGCTAAGAGGACAACCTTGTCTAGTGCCCCGAAATAAACGAAAAAATGGAGATCTTTGATTATTAGTAAACACCGAGGCTACTGGAGTTTGATAAATCAGTTTAATCCAAGAAATAAAGGTCGGACTGAAATTAAACTTCTCCAGCACATAAAATAAGTAAGGCCATTCAACTCTATCAAATGCTTTCTCCGCATCTAATGAAATAACACATTCTGAAGTGTTATGTGAATGAGTATAAACAATATTCAGTAATCTCCTAACATTGAAAAAGGAATAGCAATTTTTAATAAAACCGGTTTGATCTTCCGAAATAATTTGGGGTAATACCTTCTCCAGCCTGGAAGCCAGTAACTTGGAAAAGATCTTAGAATCCACATTCAATAAAGATATTGGTCTATAAGATGCACAGTCAGTAGGGTCTTTATCTTTCTTCAGTATTAAGGAAATGGAAGCTCTATAAAAAGATTGTGGCAAATTCCCCAATCTAATTGCTTCTTCAAAAACCTTGCATAGCCAGGGAGAGAGAGTAGCAGAAAAACATTTTAAAAATTCTGCTGTATACCCATCTGGACCTGGTGCTTTCCCTGAATTAATTGAGGAAATAACCCCTTTAATTTCCGCATCCGTGAACGGAGTATCTAATACTGAAAGATCATCGGATGATAATTTTGGAAAATTCAATTTCCCAAGAAAATCACATATGGTATTATGATCCTGAGGGAATTCAGATTGATACAGGGAGGTATAAAAGTCTTGAAAAGACTTATTTATCTCATCATGGTTAACTGTCAAATCCCCATTCTGCTGACAAACCTTAGTGATTTGACGTTTAACCCAAACATTCTTCAGCTGACTAGCTAACAGTTTTCCCGATTTATCACTATGTTTATAGAAATCAGATCTGGTTTTCATTAACTGATTTTCAATCGGAGATGTAAGTAATAAACTATGTTCCATTTGAAGTTCAACCCTTTGTTTGTAAAGCTCCCTACTAGGAGTAGTCGAATATTTCTTGTCAATCTCTTTAATTTTATCAACCAATAAAAGAGTTTCCTTCTTAATGCGTTTTCTCAGACCAACAGAGTAAGAGATAATCTGTCCACGTATATACGCTTTAAAGGTGTCCCAAAGTATTCCGCAAGAGATATCTTCCGTGGAATTAGTTGAAAAGAAGAAATCGATCTGCTCCTTCATAAATTTAATAAAGTCCGGCTCTTGCAATAAGGTAGAGTCAAATCGCCATTGTCTAGCACTTAAAGCTGTATCCGTGAAATTAATAGAAAGTTTTAATGGAGCATGGTCTGAAATAGCTATAATATCATAATTACAACCAATTACCGATGGAATAAAACAAGAGTCAATAATAATCAATTCTCGAATAGGAATGATAAACATGTGAGAAAAAAGAAAACTCTTTGTCATTAGGATGTCGAAATCTCCAAATATCAAAAACTCCATTATCAGTCAAAAAGGAGTTAATACAAGTGGCCGACTTATTGGGTGAAGTCTGAATAGATGTAGATTTGTTCATCAAAGGATTTAGACAACAATTAAAGTCACCACCCATTATTAACTTATATTCATTTAAATTAGGTAAAGAAGTAAATAAGGACTTACAAAAATCAGGACAATCCACATTTGGAGCATAAACATTAACCATAGCAACCTTTTTATTAGAGTAAACCCGTAATTAACAAAAATCTACCATTCGGATCCGAAAGGATATCATGTTGAACAAATGCAATAGAGGAGTCAATAAAAATTGAAACTCCCTTAACTTTGGCATTCGAATTCGAATGATACTGTTGACCCTGCCAAGACCTAAAAAAGCGATATCTGTCCTCCTTCCTCACATGAGTTTCTTGTACAAAAATGATATGAGCATTAAGTCTTTGGAATACTTTGAAAATCTTCTTTCGTTTAATCATATGGTTTAAACCATTAGTATTCCAAGACACAAAGTTAATGGTTTGAGCCATGCTTCTAAAGTCATCCCTTTGGTATAGAAAAGGTTAACCATATTATAAACTCATGCACCCGGAAGATGAACAAAAATAAAGAGCAGACCCGGAAGTGACGACATCGTAGACATATTTGTAGTTCAAGAACAGCCCGAGTGAAAAAACTAAAACAAACTAATAAAAGAAAAATAAAAAAGGAAAACAGACCAACCCCCACCCCCACAAGAAAAAGAAAAAAAGCCAAAATATGGCTAGAAAAAGGAAAAAGTGAGTAATTCTACCCCCATATCAGCGGCAGACCACTCCGTATTTAAAGGATATATGAAAAAAACCACCCCAACTTTAAAAATTATGATCACAATACTAAAATCTATGCTTCTTAATATGCTTAGTTGTAAAAAAAGAATATAATCGCTAAAAGTTTATAAATCGGGTTATAACCCAAACAAATCAAGAAGTATTTAAACTATGATAAGCGATGCATTATAGGAAGAAGACAAAAAAAGAAACAATAATGCCATCTTAAACAAAACCAAGAATATTTTGCAAAAAACCACCATCTTGATAATAAAAAAAAATTCCCTTCGAAAGGTTAAAAATATACCTTCAAGGGAACAAAAATAATAGTCAAAAATATAGTATAGTGGTTAAATTGTATAAGACAGAGCGATTAATATAACGAAAGCACACTTTAACTTAAATATGAAGTATAGGATAAACCTACACCAATAGCCAGAGACTAACCCTGGTTTGAAGAATCGAAAACCATCTTACACGATCAGAATCACTCATTTATTAGAGAGTAGTGTCTATAGCAGTAGGGAAGTTCTCCTCCAAATACTTTTTCGCTTCAAAAGTAGAAAGAAAAACCTGGCGTGGAGCATTCGAGGGTGAGATTCTAAGCTTCGCCGGGTATAAGAGCGCAGGTTTTAGATTCTCCTCATAACATTCAGACATCAGAGGTTTAAAAAGAAGCCTTTTTTTCATAACTTCAGGACTAAAATCTTCCACCAAACGGAAATAGTAATTTTGAAATTTAATCATCCCAGCCCTCCGAGCCTCACGAATGAGTTGTTCTTTGTCGTGTACATAGTGAAACCGGACAATTACCACCGGGGGTTTAGCTGAAGCACTCGATGAATGACTCCAAATTCTATGTGCTCGGTCAAGTAACAGGGGGTTCTCTGGAAAAACCGACAGAAACACATCTTTTAAAAATTGAGCAAAATATTTCGAAGGATCGCCTTTTTCTATGCCGTCTGGGAGACCAAGTATGCGTAGGTTCTGTCTTCTGGACCGATTCTCCAAATTGACACTCTTGGCTTTAAGTGTTTCCACCAGTTTAATGGTCGAAATTAAATCCTGTTGCAATTTTTCAATTGTCAAATCTCGTTTCCGAGCTTCTTCTTGCAGAGACGTGATAAGAGCTTGCTGCTGGTTAATTACTGAATCCGTCTTAGTCATATAATCTTGAAAAGCCTTTATATCTTGTTTAAAAACTTGATGTTGTTCATCAAATTTTCTATCCAAAACCTCCATAAACAGTTCATAAGTTAACTCAGTGCATTGCGGTTGAGCTTGCTTCTTTCCATTACCGTTCGGGTTACGCCCCGGTTCTCGTCCTTTGGATCTAAGAGCCATTTCTGTTTGCATATCTTCAAAAATTCACAATAAAATCTTAACGATAAGCCCGAGAAAGTAGCAAGAATCTTTTGGTGTAGGTAACAATAAGTTGAATAAGGGTGATCAAAGGATAAAAAAAGTAAAGGTTATGGAGCGGATCTGAAACAGTACTCACTCCATGAGCGTCTCCCGCTGACCTGTATTGACTAAATCAAAAGTGGCGACAAATCAGCATACAGAAGGGAGATTGAAAATTGGGTCGAGTAATGCCACAAAACCACCTCTCACTCAATGTCAGCAAGACCATGGAACTGATTATTGACTTCAGAAAGAAGAAACTGGAAGTTAGTACAGTGACAGTTAAGCCATAAAAAAGATATCATATATTTCGGAGCATAGGCCAACCTGGTGTATAAGCCGACCCCCCCATTTTCAAGGTTAAAAAAGTGACTTTTTCATGTTACCTTTGTATAAGCCGACCCCTTTTGTAGAGGTTTTTGATTTAACCAGAAAAGATTACAAGATCTCACATGCCGGTACTCAGCTTTGCCGGATCTGGACCCCGGAAATTTTGTGAACCAGTACCTGCTAAGAAAACAGGTCTGCACGCTGTAGAGTGTTATAAGCGAATTCTTAATAAATAAGTCAGGGAGGGAAATCTTGGATTAGGTTTCCAATGTAAAAGAATCCTCAAATGTAACCCCCGTGAAACCATTTAGCGCCCATCATAATCTTGTTAAAACATAATACGGGGTGGCGGGATCAGTACCTGTACTCAGTATTGAGTTTGCAACCACCATATACAAAAGATTAAAATGAATGAGATATGATGCTGGCTTTAAGCTGAAGGTTGTTGATTTTGCTAAAGGAACGAATAATCCTGCAGCTGCTAAGAAGTTTAGTGTAAATAGAGAGTGAGAGAGTAGAGAAAGGCAGAGGACATGCTGAGGGAAATGCCAAAGACGAAATGTGCAAACTGCGGGAAAACATGTCAGTAGCCAAAACTGGAAGAATAAGTTTTAGAGTGGGTGAATCACCAACGATCGTCCAGATACATTGTTACCAGAGAAATGATTCGAGTTCAAGCGTTGAAATAGGATGAAAAACATCGTGAGGTCAGCGAAAATTTCAAAGCTATGCGAAGTTGGTGCACCCGATTTATGAATCGATGCGATCTTGTGTTGAGACAAAAAACAAAGATTGCTCAGAAAATTCCCACGGGATGTTGTTTACGTTCAAGAACCCTGCTGAACGGACGAAGCAGGTTGCTTGAAGTGGGTTAAAGAGGTGTGGCGTCGACGTCCTGAAGGTGTCAGGAAGGAAAAGTCGCTACTTGTCTGGAACATGTTCAAAGTGCCCTTGTCAGGTGAGATAAAAGCAGCACTGAAAGCTGAAAATACGGACATTGCAGTCATCCCCGGTGATTTGATGTTCATGCTCCAGCCACTAGATGTGAGTATAAACAAACCAAACAATTTGACAGTGGAACAGTGTCAGTGTCAGCATCCACAGTGGAACCAATTTGACTCAAAAACAGCCAATAAATATGACCTGTCTTCTGTGTATTCACTTTTCCAAAGTTTGCACCCTCTGTATCAGCCGATCCCCTAATTTTAGGACCAGAATTTAGGGCCAAATTTTCGGCTTATACACTAGAATTTACAGTAGTTATATTGAGAGCTGTACAAGATCAAAATAACTTAAGGTTTTGGGAAGAGTGCAGAAGAGATTTATAAAATAATTTCAGGAGTGAGGAATTTAGATGTGAGGATAGAGTTGAGGATTTAGAGTGGATTAGCTGGAGGTCTCTTGAATCAAAGAAGATTTAACAGGGGCATTTAAGACCACAGACCGTACAGACAGATCTATTCTGATCGGTCGATGGATCCAGAACCAAAAGATGCAAATTGAAGGTGATTGATTGAACTGATCTATTAGAAAAAAGCTACAGAGTGATGAGGGAGTCTGGAATGTACTGCCAACAGTAGTAGTGAAGGCAGATTAATATTTAGATTCAGTTTTAGTTATCAAGAGAGGAACTGCATAAGTTTTTGAAAATATGTATACTTACAGGATTATGGAAAATGAAACCAGCTGGGTTGCTTTTGAATATAATGCCCCTGGCAGGCCAAGTGGCCTCCCTCTGTGCCATAATGATTCAATGATTTTTTTTGTCTCTGTCATGGATGTAGTGAATTAGAAAGCAACGTTATACTCTAGCCAATTGAACAAAAGTATAGAAGGATATGGAAGAGCTCGTTAGTAGGTGTAATCTATCATGATTGCAGTGTGCAACAAATGAAAACATCACTCCATATGCAGGAACAACCTAAAAGATTATTCAGCCATGCCTTCTAGATCAATATGAATATGTGGACAACTTTCTGACTTTAGCTGACAGAAAAACATATAGGATTATGCCATCATAGAACACATATTAAAGGATCTTGAATACATTTTTACAACCCCTGGTCTTCCTGAAGAGGTTGTATTGGATAACAATACACAGCTTAGAACATTTTAATAAATTGAACAAAATAAAACTCTGCCTAAATTCTCATTCCCACACAAATTTAAACTGGGATAATTTAAATTCAGTGTAAGATGCACTAAGGAAACAAATAGAAGATAGATTTAGTTTCATGAAGATGCATGGACATACAGAATTTAGTATTAGCTAGAGAATGGCAGCAAGCTCCATGACAAGGCACACTCCTGAATAAATGCCCAAGCAAAGAAGATTCAGGATATACTTGAGTCTGCTTCAGCCGAACTTGAAATGAAAGATGGAACAAAGCAGCTGACAAAGTAACATCACAACTTATATTACAAGTAGAACAGGTTCTATATACATGAAAAAGTTTGCACACAGACATCCAGGCATATCAAAGATGAGAACACAGGATATCAAAGAGACTGTAATGAGAAATAGTTCCAAGAATGATTTCATAGGTCTTGGTGATGAATTTAGAGCTGATTGTTAGATCACTCGACCTCAACATAAAATATCCAAAACAAAAGTGAGAAAGATAGTGAGTTTCAGTATATTTGAGGAGATCTGCAATTACTGATCAAGAGGTGAAAGTTACTGAGAAGTCTCAGGTGAGACACTATCAATAACTCCAAAGATAGATGCTCCCACAACAACATTTGAAGACAGAAGGGATTGCGGATGCTATAATCGGGAGTATAAAAAAACTGTCTGTTGGAGATATTCAGGACTTGATGTAGAGTTTAGCTATCCCTTTGCTGCTCAATTCACTGAGCACTTCCAGCACTTTGTCTTTTTTAACATACGTTGAATTTCCATCTTAACTTAAAGAAAAGTAATAGTCACAAACATCACAGACAACATATACAGTGAAACACACACAAACTACTAGTGGAGCTCAGCAGGCCAGGCAGAGTTCAGCCCGAAACAGTACTTTTTTCCATCTGTAGATTTTCTCTTGTTTGTGAACATATACAGTGATTTCATTAGACCTGTAACATTTGTAAATATAAAAAAGCTTATTCTCTACATTTAAAAAGAAAAACAGTTCAATCTCTGTAAATAGGAATGACATAACTCATGATGTATTTCACTGCATTTTTATTATTTTGTGCATGTACTCAGTTTGAATAGAAACTGAAAAAATATTATAATCTGGGTTTTTTCCAGTATATTATATCTTATTTGAGCTTAGTCAGTCCTTATACATTTACATTATTGGGGTTAAGAACCTAGTGGGAGTGTAGAGTAATGTAATGGGTGACAGATGACACATATTGTTCATAATAGAAACTATTCTATATAATTCACAAACACAGTCATTGAGTTGTGTTCTGACATAATGACATCAGTGTAAGGCAACTGCTTTTGGTTTGTTCATATTGGAAGTAAAGGGCAGTGGCTTTGATGAGCACATAAAATGACTCTCACATGTTTTATTAAAAATATTCTACATTGGTGAACCTGACACTCTCGGACAGTTCCAGAGTTAATTAACAACATGTCAACCACTTTGAAGCTGCCAGAATTTTGGGAGCAGCATGCTATCATGTGGTTTACACAGATGGAAGCCCAGTTCATGCTGTGAAAAATCACTGCAGGTAATACCAAATTTTTCTATGTCTTAGCATCATTAAGTAGTTCCATTGCAGCCTGAGTGGCAAATCTACTAGAAGACAGGCCTGCATGTGATAAATACATCACTCTGAAAACTCACCTATTATAAACATTTGGAGTGTCTGAGTCTGATTGTGCCAAACAGTTGCTCTCCTTGCCCAGCCTGGGTGACACTGAGAGGCTTTCAGAACTAATGGACCACATGATATCTCTCCTGAGCATTCACCATCCTTGTTTTATTTTTAAAGAACTCTTTATGCAACAAATGTCTGTACATTCTCACAGCCCTTGTTAATACAACAATGAATGACTATAGGGAGCTTGGTAAAATGGCCAATAATCTACACTTAGTCAGATAGAAGTGCATCATTCCTCTTCCTTTCCCTGCCTCAATAAAGTCCTGTCAGCGGAGCCTCTAGGAAACTCATACCTGAGGCTCCAAACCAGACAACGCCGGGTCTCTGTTTTTACCATGCATGCTTCAGCATGACCACCAATAAGTGTCGACCTTTATGTGACTTTAACAGAGCCAGCACACTGGGACATCGCAAGTCTATGAACCATGGGTGCCAGCTGCTAGAATTGTCTGTTGTTCATTATGGACATCCTTTCGGGGTGACAATTCCTGTGTGACATGGGTGCTCAAGTGAGTGCATTGCCAACATCATCCACTAATTATAAGGCAGAGAATAATGGACTCAAGATAGAGGCTGCCAATGGCAGAAGGATCCAGATTTATGGGGCACAATGCATGATGCATTGTTTTCGTGAATGACACTACATAGAACTTCTCTTGGCTGCAGTTGCTAGACCTCTGTTCAGTGCAGATTTCCTGTGTGCCAAAAGATTGTTAGTTGATCTAAGTACTGCCTGCTTGTGGACACAAATAATTTTGGGTCCTTACCTTGTATACCAAGTGTGGTGAGTGGCCAAGTGGTTAAGGCGTTGGACTAGTGATCTGAAGGTCATGAGGTCGAGCCCCAGCCGAGGCAGCATGTTGTGTCCTTGAGCAAGGCACTAGGCCACACATGCTCCAGTCCACACAGCTGAAAACGGGTACTGGCAAACTGCTGGGGGTTAACCTCATGAAAGACTGGCGTCCTATCCAGGGGGGAGTCTCGTACTCTCAGTGACTTCACACCACGGAAACCAGCATAAGCATCAGCCTGATGAGTCTATAAGTCTCAGGACAGACTTTGACTAGTTACCCACAATGACTGCATTTACAGCATGCACTACCATGTGTGAATTCACTCATCTCCTCTCCATGGTGGACTGTACCACCAGGTGGCCAGAGGTTGTCTCATTAGCATCAGAATCAGGTTTATTATACCAGCACTTATTATGAAACTTGTTAACTTAACAGCAGCAGTTCAATGTAATACATAAAAGAAAAAGTAATAATAATTAAATAAATAAGTAAATCAACTACAGTATACAATAGATTAAAAATCATGTAAAAACAAAAATAACATATATTATAAAGTGAGGTACTGTTCAAGGGTTCAATGTCCATTTAGGAATCAGATGGCAGAGGGAAAGAAGCTGCTCCTGAATCACTAAGTCTGAGCCTTTCAGCCTCTGTACTCCCTATCTGATGGTAACAGTGAGAAAAGGGCATGCCCTGGGTGCTGGAGGTCCTTAATAATGGATGGTGCCTTTCTGAGACACTGCCACTAGAAGATGTCCTGGGTACTTTGTAAGCTAGTACCCAAGATGGAGCAAACTAAATTTATAACCCTCTGCCATTACTTTTGGTCCTGTGCAGTAGCCCCTCCCCCACACCAGATAGTGATGCAGCCTGTCAGAATGCTCTCTATGGAACATCTATAGAAGTTTTTGAGTGTATTTGTTGACATACCAAATCTCTTCAAACTCAATGCCAGCTGCAGATGAGGCTCAAGTGTTTATCAAAACTTGGTTGCTCAGTTCAGCACCCTATCTGATATTTCTTCCAACTACCGTCCCCAATTCATATCAAAACTCTCGGCCACAATGGTCTTGGATCTCAGTATTAAATTGCATCACACCACGGCATATCACTTGCAGTCCAACAGCCTGTGTGAGCCGTTTCTTTTCCAATATTGTTATTAGTTTCTACATAGAAGAATACAGAGTACACAAAAGTGTATACAAAAGGTCAAAAAAGATAAAACAAACTACCAACTACATTATATCTGTTTCTTAATAACAATCACATTATCCCATATTCATATAAGTTAATCAATAGTTATATTGAAATATATTAATTTATTACAAAAAAGAATCTAACCCCTACCAAGACCAAAGCTGTTCATTAAGGAGAAAAGAAGGTAAAATGCCTTCTCATATAATAAAAATTAATAATAGCCAACATCTGAGTTTAAACAATGGATTGAAGGTTTTGAAAATAATTCAGAAAAGGTCCCCACAATGTTTGTAAGTCTTGACGAGATTCAGAAATTGAACAACAAATCTTCTCTAAATCTAAACATAACATGACGTCGCATAACCATTGAGCACGAGTAGGAGGAAAAACAGCTTTCTATTTAAACAAAAGCATCCTCCTAGCTATAAGAGAGCTAAAGACCAAAATATGTAAATCAGATGCCTCAGCTTAATATCTTGTCCTGCAACAATACCGAACAGGGCTGTCAGAGGGTTAGGCTTAAAATTGACTTTAAAAAGTAAGGAAAAAGTTTGAAAAACTTCCTTCCAATATTTTTCAAGACTTGGACAAGTCGAAAACATATGAATTAATGAAGCTTCTGCATTATTACAGCTGTCACAGTAGGGAGATATATCCAAATAAAAGCGAGATAGCTTATCCTTAGTCATATGAGCTCTATGTACCACCTTAAATTGTATGAGGGAATGACGAGCACATAGCGATGAAGTATTAACCAGTTTAAAAATTTCATTCCAAGTTTCCTCAGATATTGATGCCTGTAAATCTTGTTCCCAGAGATACTTAATTTTGTCTGAGGGAACATTCCTCGTCTCCAGTAACATATCATAAATATTAGATATTGAACCATTATGAAAAGATGTCAAACGAAAAATTACATCTAGTAAGTTCTTATCTGAGCTTATAGGGAATGTACATAATTGAGATCTTAAAAAGTCTCTGATTTGTAAATATCTAAAAAAGTGAGTTTTGGGTAAACTATATTTAGCAGACAATTGCTCAAATGAAAAAGGGTTTCCTCCAACAGACAGATCCCAAAAACATTTAATACCCAACCTGTTCCATTCTTTAAAAACTAAATCAGTCCTGGAGGGTTTAAAAAAATTAGAATAAATGGGACTTGAAAGGGAAAATCTCAATAAACCAAAGTGTTTTCTATATTGTATCCAGATCCTCAGAATATGTTTAACTATTAAATTATCAGTTAACAACAACACACACAAAATGCTGGTAGAACACAGCAGGCTAGGCAGCATCTATAGGGAGAAGCGCTGTCGACGTTTCGGGCCGAGACCCTTCGTCAGGACTAACCAAAAAGAAAGATAGTAAGAGACTTGAAAGTAGTGGGGGGAGGGGGAAATGCGAAATGATAGGAGAAGACCGGAGGGGGTGGGATTGTGATTGGCGAAAGTGATACAGAGCTGGAGAAGGGAAAGGATCATGGGACGGGAGGCCTCAGGAGAAAGAAAGGAGGGGGGGAAGCACCAGAGGGAGATGGAGAACAGGCAAACAACTAAATATGTCAGGGATGGGGTAAGAACGGGAGGAGGGGCATTAACGGAAGTTAGAGAAGTCAACGTTCATGCCATCAGCTTGGAGGCTACCCAGCCGGTATATAAGGTGTTGTTCCTCCAACCTGAGTTTGGATTCATTTTGACAATAGAGGAGACCATGGATAGACATATCAGAATGAGAATGGGACGTGGAATTAAAATGTGTGGCCACTGGGAGATTCTGCTTTTTCTGGCGGACCGAGCATAGGTGTTCAGCAAAACGGTCTCCCAGTCTGCGTCGGGTCTCACCAATATATAAAAGGCCACACTGGGAGCACCGGACGCAGTATACTACACCAGCCGAATAAACAGGTGAAGTGTCGTCTCACCTGAAAGGACAGTCTGGGGCCCTGAATGGTGGTGAGGGAGGAAGTGTAAGGGCAGGTGTAGCACTTGTTCCGTTTACAAGGATAAGTGCCAGGAGGGAGATCGGTGGGAAGGGATGGGGGGGATGAGTGGACAAGGGAGTCGCGTAGGGAGCGATCCCTGCGAAAAGCAGAAAGAGGGGGGAGGGAAAAATGTGTTTGGTAGTGGGATCCCATTGGAGGTGGCGGAAGTTACGGAGAATTATATGTTGGACCTGGAGGCTGGTGGGGTGGTAGGTAAGGACAAGGGGAACCCTATCCCGAGTGGGGTGGCGGGTGGATGGGGTGAGGGCAGATGTGCAGGAAATGGGAGAGATGCGTTTGAGAGCAGAGTTGATGGTGGACGAAGGGAAGCCCCTTTGTTTAAAAAAGGAAGACATCTCCTTCATTCTGGAAAGAAAAGCCTCAGCCTGAGAGCAGATGCGGCAGAGACGGAGGAATTGTGAGAAGGGGATAGCCTTTTTGCAAGAGACAGGGTGGGAAGAGGAATAGTCCAGGTAGCTGTGAGAGTCTGTAGGCTTATAGTAGGTATCAGTAGATAGGCCGTCTCCAGAGATGGAGACAGAAAGATCAAGAAAGGGGAGGGAGGTGTCAGAAATGGACCAGGTAAATTTGAGGGCAGGTGAAAGTTGGAGGCAAAGTTAATGAAGTCGACGAGGTCAGCACGCGTGCAAGAGGCAGCGCCAATGCAGTCGTCGATGTAGCGAAGGAAAAGAGGGGGATGGATACCAGTATAGCCTTGGAACATGGACTGTTCCACAAAGCCAACAAAAAGGCAGGCATAACTGGGACCCATATGGGTGCCCATGGCTACACCCTTGATTTGGAGGAAGTGGGAGGAGCCAAAGGAGAAATTATTGAGAGTAAGAACTAATTCTGCTAGACGGAGGAGAGTGGTGGTAGAGGGTATTTGGTTAGGTCTGGAATCCAAAAAAAACCGAAGAGCTTCGAGACCATCTTGGTGGGGGATGGAGGTATATAGGGACTGGACGTCCATGGTGAAAATAAGACAGTGGGGGCCAGGGAACTTAAAATCATTGAAAAAATTCAAAGCATGAGAAGTGTCACGAACATAGGTGGGAAGAGATTTCCGCCAGAAAAAGCAGGATCTCCCAGTGGCCACACATTTTAATTCCATGTCCCATTCCCATTCTGATATGTCTATCCATGGTCTCCTCTACTGTCAAAATGAATCCAAACTCAGGTTGGAGGAACAACACCTTATATACTGGCTGGGTAGCCTCCAACCTAATGGCATGAACATTGACTTCTCTAACTTCCGTTAATGCCCCTCCTCCCCTTCTTACCCCATCCCTGACATATTTAATTGTTTGCCTGTTCTCCATCTCACTCTGGTGCTCCCCCCCCCCCACCCTTTCTTTCTCCTGAGGCCTCCCGTCCCATGATCCTTTCCCTTCTCCAGTTCTGTATCACTTTCGCCAATCACCTTTCCAGCTCTTAGCTTCATCCCACCCCCTCCGGTCTTCTCCTATCATTTCGCATTTCCCCCTCCCCCCACTACTTTCAAATCTCTTACTATCTTTCCTTTCGGTTAGTCCTGACGAAGGGTCTCGGCCCAAAACGTTGACAGCGCTTCTCCCTATAGATGCTGCCTAGCCTGCTGTGTTCTACCAGTATTTTGTGTGTGTTGTTGTTTGAATTTCCAGCATCTGCAGATTTCCTCGTGTTTGCTCTTTAAATTATCAGTTGGTTTACTTACAGATAAAGGAAGTGAGGATCCAAGAAGAGAAATAATAGAATTTTTTTTTTAAACAGAGTTAGCTTCTAAACAAACCCATACCAGACAATCTACACGATTAATATAATATAGCCAAAACGTAAGATATCGTATATTAATTGACCAGCAATAAAACCTAAATTTAGGTAAGGCTAAACGTCCAGACTTTTTAGATATTTGAAGATGAACTTTATTTAAACGAGGACGTTTATTTTTCCATATATAAGAGGATAGAATAAAGAAATTCAAAAAAGGATTTAGGAATAAAAACGGGTAAAGCCTGAAAAAGATATATAAATTTAGGTAGAATATTCATTTTAATAAATTAATTCATCCAATTAACGATATTGAAAGAGGTGACCAATTTAATGATATCCTTTTTGCATGATTCAATAAAGTAAGAAAGTTTTCTTTAAACAGGTGTTTGCAATTCTTAGCAACTGTTACACCCAAATAAGCAAATTGATTCCTTTTAGCTTTAAAAGGGAGATTAGTATTAATTGATAACAAATTATTTAAAGGAAATACTTCTCTCTTAAGTAGGTTCAATTTATATACAGAAAACTGGCTAAAACGGGAGGGTAAAGAAAGTACACAAGGTAACGAGGTTGTTACGAATGTGCCACAACTCTGAGGGGCCGAAGGGTACAAAGTAGCCCCCTCCTTTTTGAGAATCGCAAGATCGCTATTAATTCAGGTCTGTGGACCCAGGAAATGAGAGAGAATCCTCAAGGGTTTGGAATGTGTGTCCTGCCCTCAGCGAGACAAAGCCACAGATACCGGCCATTGTCTCTTGGAGACAGAATTGTGTATTGAGTACTGTACTATTCATTGAAGCCCTCAGGGAATGACCAAAGTGGGCTGGTTGAGGGATTGCATCATCCCAACCTATTGACATCTGAGAACCCGTGAGTAAGGATAAAAGAGGGTCTAGGGAACAACCCCTTGAGACACACCAGGAGAAACGCTAGAAATCCCGTGACAGCGTTTAATAGCGACAGCCGGTGGGGGGCCCGCGTGCATCCTTTTCCATTTGCCTCGGAATTGGCGGGCTTTACCACGGAAGACGGTTTAGCTAAAGAAGAGACCACCACCAACGAAATTTCGAAGGATCGACATCATAAAAAGGAAAACTTGGCAAGTTTCAAAAATCCCTCTCTTGACTCCAACCAAAGGCTGAAGCCTGTATGAACTGAATAAACTGAATGACTTTTATCTTTCCATCGGACAATACATTATCCCCTAGACAACGATAGAGCTTACTTCTTATTGATTATTATTATACCCGCACTTTTAGAGTTAGTATTGACAATATATATTATCTGTATGTTTGCATTGATATTATTTTTGTGTATTTTTTAACAATAAATACTGTGAAAAATAGTACCATCAGACTTCAACGGACCTCTCTATCTTTGCTGGTAAGTGACCCAGTTACGGGGTTCGTAACAAGGTCTCAACATTGGAGATAAACAGCAATATATCATCAGCGTGAAGCGAAATTTTGTGAGTAATACTGCTCCTTAAAATACCACAGATATTGGACTCTCAAAAAGCAATAGCAAGAGGTCCTAAAGCTAGATCAAAGAGCAGAGGGCTCAACAGACAGCCTTGTCTAGTTCTGTGATGAAGTTTAAATGGTTCGAAATCTTGAAAATTAGTAACAAACCGAGCAGAAGGAGATAGATAAAGTAATTTAATCCAATGAGTAAAATCTGGTCCAAAATTAAATTTTTCTAAGGTTTTAAATAAATAAATCCATTCAACCCAATCAAAGGCCTTCTCAGCATCTAAGGATATCACACATTCCGATATCTCCTGGGAGGGAGAGTAAATAACATTTAATACACAGCATATATTAAAATGGGAATGTTGGTTTTTAATAAATCCAGTCTGATCATCAGAAATAATAGAAGGTAGAATATTTTCAATCCTACAAGCAGAACTTTAGAAAGGGTTTTAGTATCAACATTGAGTAATGAAATTGGTCTATATGAAGAGCATTCAGCTGGGTCCTTGTTCTTCTTTAGGAAAAGCGAAATAGAGGCTTCATAGAAAAACTGAGGCAAGCTACCCAATTTGAAAGAATTCAAAAAGACTAAGTGTAACTGCAGTATAATTAATGAAGAAAAAGCCTTATGAAATTCTCTAGAAAATCCATCTGGACCCGGAGCCTTCCCTGAGTGTAATGAACCTATACCCTTGGCAATTTCCTCATAAGAAATGGGTTGATCCATCTGGTTACAATTATCTGTAGAAAGTGCAGGAATATTTAATTGATATAGAAGATTATTCATTACAGTATTATCTTTAGGGGAATCAGAACTATAAAGTTTAGAATAGAATTCTATAAAGGTATCATTTATTTCAGAATGATCAGATGTCCTATCGCCATTAGTTTTGCAAATTTCTTTAATTTGTCATTTAACTACAGAAATTTTTAATTGGTTGGCCAATACTGAGTTTCAATTGGATATGTTAACAGAAGATCAAATTTAGTTTTAACTTCAACATGTCTTTTATATAAAACAGGATTTGGAGCTATAGCATATTTTTGATCTAATTGTTTCCTTGTTTAAGGAAGGATGTGCTGACATTGGAGAGGGTTCAGAGAAGATTTACTAGAATGATTCCAGGAATGAGAGGGTTAACATATGAGGAATGTTTGACCGCTCTTGGACTGTACTCCTTGGAGTTTAGAAGAATGAGGGGGGACCTCATAGAAACATTTCGAGTGTTGAAAGGCATGGACAGAGTGGATGTGGCAATGTTGTTTCCCATGGTGGGGGAGTCTAGTACGAGAGGACATGACTTGAGGATTGCAGGGCGCCCATTCAGAACAGAGATGCATAATTTTTTTTTAGCCAGAGGGTGGTGAATCTATGGAATTTGTTGCCACAGGCAGCAGTGGAGGCCAAGTCATTGGGTGTATTTAAGGCAGAGATTGATAGGTATCTGAGTAGTCAGGGCATCAAAGGTTATGGTGAGAAGGTGGGGGAATGGGACTAAAGGGGAGATTGGATAAGCTCATGATGAAATGGCGGAGCAGACTTGATGGGCTGAATGGCGAACTTCTGCTCCTTTGTCTTATGGTTTCAATTGATTGGCTAATTCAATTCTTTCTTTTTTAGCTTTATTCTCAACACTCGCAGTATAAGAAATAACTTGTCCTCTAATATAGTCCTTGAAAGTATGCCATACAATAAGATTAGAAGTCTCTTCCTTTTTATTCTCTTCAAAAAACAAACTAATTTTCCTCTCTAGAAATGTTAAAAATTCCTTATCAGATAACAAAGTTGTATTAAAATGCCAAATTCTGTTTGTTTGATGAAGACCAGGGAGGTTTAAAGGTAGAAATACAGAAGCATGATCTGAAACAGGAATCTCTTTATATTCACAGGAACAAACTGATGAAATCATTTGACTATCAATAAAAAAATCAATCCTGGAATATGTATGATGAACATGGGAAAAAACTGATTACCCCCATCTAATCGATGTAAGATACGCCAAACATCAACAATACCACATTTCAATAAAAAGGCTGAATAAACAAAGCTGATTTATTAAGAAATGCTGGTTTAGAAAATGATAGGTCTAAAATTGGGTCTAGCCAGCAGTTTAAAATCTCCTCCCATCACCAAAGAATAAAGACTCAGATCTGGTAGAAATGAAAAAAACACTCAGAGAATCTTGGATCATCTACATTGGGGCATACACATCAGCAAATACTATTAATTTATTATCTAGTTTCCCTGAAACCATAACAAAACATCCATTAGTATCAGACACTACTTTATGTTGGACAAAGGAAAGTGTACTATCTATAAGAATCGAAACTCCTCTAGATTTGGCCTGAAAAGACGAATGAAAACAAAGTTTGTTCCAACGGCTAAAAAAACTTAGATGATCACATTTGCATATGTGAGTTTCTTGTAAAAAAAATAATAGGGACCTTAAATTTCCTAATGTAAGCAAAATTCTTATTACGTTTGACAGGGTGACTTAACCTTTCCACGTTAAAACTGAGTAGATTAATAGTTTGGTCCATTTTTAGAATAATTTAAAGGAAGAGTTAAAATTTAAGTTAAAACCAATTCATAAATCTTGAGAAATGGTAACCAAGTAACAAGTTGGCAAAAAAAAAATTCAAAAAAGAGCTTCTGAGGGAAAAAAAATCCCCTGCCCACCTCCCAAAGAAAGATAACTGACCAATACAAAGCTGACATCTACACCTATGGACAACGCCCCCAAAAACCTGGTGATCACTCCAATTAGTTTCAGGGTGTTTATATTCCAACCTAGACTAAACAATATCTAAGCAAGAAATTCAATTCTTGTATATCAAAAATACAGTATTAAAACTACAAAAGGAAATTAGTTACAAAGGTTTACCAAAAATAAAAGACACTAGTATTCATACAGAAAGACATTAAACATTTAAGCTTATATCTTCATGAGAAAACAGGCTAAGCAGTTAGTTTTCAAATTTTAAAAAATCTTCATGATCCAGCATTCAACAAAACCATTCGAAGGGTCTATCTTTAATGAGATTCCCAGTCAAACTGGGTAGCCAAGGGACAGATTAACCCTTGATAGAAAAATTCCAACAAAACTTGTTAAAACTTAGCACATTCTTGCATAACCTCAAGCAAGTAGTCTTCGAGAATCTTAATATTCCACCCTATAATGAATCACGCCCCTTTGACAGGATTTGCGAATTAAAAGTTTCTCATTTAATCTTGCGTTTTCATGTAAGGACAAACTAAGCAGCTAGCCTTTGGATTTTAAAAACCTTTGTGCTTCAGCAGTCGAATGAAACCATTTAAAAGAACCATTTTTAAGTGTGATTCTGAGACGAGCTGGATATTGAAGGGAGGGTTTAAAACACTTGTTAAAAAACTCGGACATAACTTCCTTGAACTTAGCATGTTCCTGCATAACTTCAGGCGGGTAATCTTCAACAATTCTAATCTTGCCGCCACAATAATCAATCATGCCTCTTCGACGAGATTCGCATATTAACAGTTCCTTTGTTTTAAATTCATGAAATCAAATTATTACGGATCTTGGTCCATCTCTTTTGGGAGATCTAAACATGGGGTACCTGTGAGCTAGATCAATCATAGGCAAAGACGTGAAAATTTCCAGAAATAATTCCTGCAGAAAGTTTGCAAAGAATTCCATAGGATAATTACCTTCGATTAATTCTTTGAGACCCAGAACCTGTAGGTTGTTCCTTCTACTTCTATTTTCTATGTTGATAATTTTCTGTCTTAACTTTTCGTTGGATTGCTTTTCACAAAGTTTTTGCAGTTCATCCTCTTCCATTTCCAGAGACGGCAACATTGCTTCATTATTTTTTATACGTTTATCGTGCTCGTTAAGAGTTTGCTGAATAGAATCCAATTTACCATCTATTTGTTTAAATTCAAAGCTGAATTGTTGAAACTTCTCAGAGGCTTCTCGTGTATGACTTTGCAGCAAATCCATAATAGAATCCACAGAAGCAGGGGGATCATCCTTTTTAGTACCTCTGCCACCCCATAATGAAAAAATATCACACTTAAAAAAGAAGTTTCAAGACAGGAAATAGTAAGATAATTAGAGTTAGAGCAACGGGAGATTGCTGCTACTCCATCAGCTACCACCAGGAAATCTCCATGTGAGCTGTTTCACTGCTCCTTAAAGGCTGATCTGAGGGCCTCCTTGACAAACAAGTATTGGCCATAAGACCATCCAATATAGGAGCAGAAGTAGGCCATTTGGCCTATTGAATCTGCTCTGCCAATCAATCATGGGCTGATTCAATTCTTCCAATCATCCCTACTACCCTGCCTTCTCCCCATTACCCTTTAATGCCCTAGCTAACCAAGAACCTATCTATCTCTGCCTTAAATGCAGAGAATAACCTGGCCTCCACAGTCGCTCATGGCAACAAATTCCACAGATTTACTACTCACTGACTAAAGTAATTTCTCCACATCTCTGTTCTAAATGGACGTCCTTCAATCCTGAAGTCTTGTCCTAGACTCCCCTATCAAGGGAAATAACTTTGTCATATCTAATCTATTCAGGCCTTTTAACATTCGGAATGTTCTTATGAGATCTGGTTGGGACTAGAACCACAAATCATGAGTTAAGGGTGCAAGTTGAAAAGTTTAAGGCGAACATGAGAGGAAACTTCTTCACTCATGTGGTTGTGGATGATCAAGGTACGGAGGGCTGTGGTCCTAGTATAGGTCAATGGGAGTAGGCAGTGTACAATGTACTGTGTATGTTAATCAAAATGGCTTCTTTGTTCTGTTAAGAGTAGGAATGCTTCTTTGTATGATAAGTGCTTTCTCTCGCAGTTGTTTAGCTTTGGACTTGCTGATATCGGGATTGTATTCATTTGCTGACCAATGGGGAATGTTATTTTGTCTTGTGAGGCTGAGAGCTTGGGGGTTTTTGCGGTCTTTTCAGGGGAGTCGAGAAGAAGACGCCAAGGAAAGTGGACGTGAGCCGCACTACTTGGTCGACCACCCGGGTGGTCCCAGGTGCAAGGACGTGGAGGTCAGAGGAAAGTGACGGGGGGGTCACATGGTTTGATGGTTGAGCTCCAACGATGTGCACTAAACTGACTGAACTTTGATAAGTTGACGCCTTTTACATTATTTTCTTTTCCTTCATATAAGTACTCTTTTAGTTTTAGTAAAATCTTTAAAGTGTATTCCGTAACTGTATCTGGTGTGAGTTTGATATGGTGGGTGTGCGCACGGCATAAACTTGATTCTCACTGCACCTGCGTGTACGGGAGGTGGGGTTGGTGAGTGGCTGGATCTCCTTTTCCCCTAGACATATACCAGCCTGTTGGGTGAGTGTTACAGCAGTGTAAATGCTTTCAGCATGGAGCAAATGAGCCAAAGGGCCTGTTTCTGTGCACTACTTCTCTATGCCGCTATGGTTCTGTTGAGATGCAGCAATGCTTTACTGGCTACAAATCCACTAACTACTCTATTAATCATATGTTTCTGAACAACGATCATTGCAAACAACGGCCTGTAGCTTTCATTTCTGAGTTGTTTTTAAACCTCCTATACAACTTGGCATTTTTGCAGTGCTGTTGGGGATTTGGTGAACTGGAGTTTCAAAGGTGCAGAATGGTAGCGGTGGTACAATGGGTATGGGTTGAATTAAAGTGTCAAGGCCTGGGCCCGGGCCCAAAGATGAGGAACGAGCCAATGATTGACCACTGCTGGAGCAGTTTTGGGGTGAATTGAAGCAGCAGGGCCAAAGCCCAAGAGCGAGAAATGAGCAGTTTTGAGGTAGATGTTTGGCCGATTTAAGTGCTGTGCCAGATTGAAAAGGTCGGGGTGTTGGGGCCAGAAGCAAGCTACAGGCCAATATTCAACTTGATGCTCTACAAGGTTTACTCATCTCTACAGTGAACTGAAGCTCTGGCCTGCAACTAATGGGCTCCTGGATCAGCTGCAGCAAAGAATTGGCTTTGTGGCTGTGTGCACTTTGGTGAACTTCAGTTCTGAGTGTTTTTTGCTTATTTTTATTGTTTGCACAATTTATTTTGCACATTGAGTGTTTGATGATCTTTTAAAATGGGTTCTATTAGTTTTCGTTGTTTTTGTGGCTGTACGTAAGAAGACAAATTTCTTGTATGCATATGTTGTTAGCATACTTTGATAATAAATGTACTTTCAACTTTGAAGATATTCTTCCACTGTCTTATTGCATGTAAGTTTTTATAAGACCATAAGATAAAGGTTAGCAGAAGTAGGCCATTTAGCCCATCAAGTCTGCTCCGCCAATCATGGACTGATCCAATTATTCCAGTCATCCCCACTCCCCAGCCTTCTCCCCATACCTTCTGATGCCCTGGCTAATCAAGAACCTATCTATCCCTGCCTTAAATTCACCCAATGACTTGGCCCCCACATCCGCTCATGGCAATACATTCCAATGATTTACCACCCTCTGAGCAAAGTAATTTCTCCTCATCTCTGTTCTAAATGGACATCTTTCAATCCTGAAGTCATGCACTCTTGAACTAGGTCGATGGGAAATAACTCCCATACCGTGGGAAATAACTTTGCCATATTTAATCTGTTCAGGCCTTTTAACATTCGGAATGTTTCTATGAGATCCTCTCTCATTCTCCTGAATTCCAGGGAATACAGCTCAAGAGCTGCCAGATGTTCCTCATATGATAACCTTTCACTCCTGGAATCATTCTCGTGAATCTTCTCTGAACCCTCTCCAATGTCAGTATATCCTTTCTAAAATAAGGAACCCGAAACTGCACACAATACTCTAAGAATGGTCTTACCTCAACGTCACATTCCTGCTCTTACATTCTATACCTCAAGAAATGAATGCCAACATTGCATTTGCATTCTTCACCACTGACTCAACCTGCAGGTTAACCTTTAGGGTATCCTGCACAAGGACTCTCAAGTCCCTCTGCATCTCTGCATTTTGAATTCTCTCCCCATCTAAATAGTCCAAATCATTGACATATATCGTATAAAGCAGCGGTCTCAACACCGACCCCTGTGTAACTCCACTGGTAACCGGCAGCCAGCCGGAATAGCATCCCTTTATTCCCACACTGTTTTCTGCTGATTAGCCAATGCTCCACCCATGCTAGTAACTTCCCTGTAATTGCATAGGCTCTTATCTTGCTAAGCAGGCTCATGTGCGGCACCTTGTCAAAGGCCTTCTGCAATTCCAAGTACACCACATCTACTGCAACTCCTTTGTCAACACTGCTTGTAATTTCCTTACAAAATAGCAGTAGGTTAGTCAGGCAGGATTTTCCTTTCAGGAAACCATGCTGGCTTTGGCCACGCTATCTTGTCATGTGCCTCCAGGTATCTGTAATCTCATCCCTAACAATTGACTCCAACAACTTCCCAACCACTGATGTCAGGCTAACAGGTCTATATTTTCCTTTCTGCTGCCTCCTACTCTTCTTAAATAGCAGAGTAACTTTTGCAATTTTCCAGTCATCCGGTACAATGCCAGGATCTATCAATTCTTGAAAAATCATCATTAATGCCTCTGCAATCTCTCCAGCTACTTCCTTCAGAACCTGAGTGTGCATTCCATCAGGTCCATGAGATTTATCCATCCTCAGATCATTAAGCTTCCTGAGCACCTTCTCAGTCATAATTTTCACTGCACACACTTCACTTCCCTGACACTCTTGCATGTCCGGTATACTGCAGGTGTCTTCTACTGTGAGAAGATATCTTCTACATCTTCTAAATCATAGAAGCCAAGAGCATCAATAAAGAGATTTGTCTATGCATCCCAGAATTGCTGGGAAGTCCAATTGCAGAAAACTCTCCCCTTTGTAATTTGTCTATTTCATGTTAACAACCTTTTGTGACATCTGTGAGCTTGATTAGCAATATACTGGAAAACTGGTGCCTAGATTAAATACACTGTTGCTTGCCTTTCACAGCTGATTTTTCCTCAGCAGACTAAAGGGAGCCAGTAGCAAATATCTACTGTGACTTAGAGTGCTGTCAAAGTGTGTAAGGTGCCCACTTCAGTACGGAAGTCAAATTATTGCACGATTATATAGAGTTCTGTGATGTCTTTACTGCACTGTTGATCAGATGGTTCAGAGAATAAAATCACCCTTAATCTGTAAATCAAGAAATTGGTCTTCAATAAGCAGCCTTCTCTTCTGCCACAGACCCACATACAATAGGTGTTGGTTAATGAGTCTACTCTAACAGCTGTTCTTATTTATTTCACAATTTACCTCCATCCAAATGAAAGCAATAGTAAAAATCCATAAAATCTGAAAATAATAGAAAATCTGAAAATGATCTGAAAATTGATCTGAAAGCTGAAACATATCTTGGCAAACTGAAGAGGAAAGACATCCCACCTTCCAGTGAGTTTTAACTACTTGGCCCACAAAATGCCACTGCCATAGTAACTAATACACACAAAATGCTGGAGGAACTCAGCAGGCCAGGCAGCTTCTATGGAAAAGAGTAAACAGTCGATGTTTTGGGTCAAGACCCTTCATCAGGACAAGAGAAAAAAAAGATGAGAAGTCACTGTAAGAAGGTATTAACCTGTAGGTTGAGTTGGTGGTGAAGATGGCGAATGCAATTTTGGCATTCATTTCTAGAGGTGTAGAATACAAGAGCAGGGAAGTGATGTTGAGTCTCTATAAAGCACTAGTGGGACCACACTTAGAGTTTTGTTTGCACTTTTGGGCTCCTTATTTTAGAAAGGATATACTGACATTGGAGAGGGCTCACAGAAGATTCACAAGAATTATTCTGGGAATGAAAGGGTAATTGTATGAGGAACATCTGGCAGCTCTTGGGCTGTATTCCCTGGAATTCACAAGAATGAGAGGGGATCTCATAGAAACATTCTGAATGTTAAAAGGCTTGAACAGATGAGATATGGCAAAGTTATTTCCCATGGTAGGGGAGCCTAGGACAAGAGGGTAGAACTTCAGGACTGAAGGATGTCCATTTAGAATAGAGATTACTTTAGTCAGAGGGTGGTAAATCTGTGGAATTCGTTGCCACGAGCAGCTGTGGAGATCAAGTCATTGGGTGTACTTAAGGCAGAGATTAGCCAGGGTATCAAAGGGGATGGGGAGAAGGCAGTGGAGTGGAGATGACTGGAAGAATTGGATCAGCCCATGATTGAATGGCGGAGCAGACTCAATGGGCCAAATGTCCTACTTCTGCTCCTATATCTTATGGTCTTATACTTCTTCCTCCAGAAAATTAATTGAGTGACAAAAACTGATCCTTTGGCAACATCTTCCATACTGAAGTCTAATATAACATTTTTACTCTGACCTTTAGAAACATAGAAAACCTACAGCACAATACAGGCCCTTCAGCCCACAAAGCTGTGTGGAACATGTCCCTACCTTAGAACTACCTAGGCTTTCTTCTTTTCTCCAGTCCTGAAGAAGGGTCTCAGCCTAAAGCATCTGTTGTTTACTCTTTTCCACAGATGCTGCCTGGCCTGCTGAGTTCTTCTAGCATTTTGCATGTGTTTCTTGGATTTCCAGCATCTGCATATTTTCTCTTGTTTCCATAATAGAGATGTTGAATCAGATTTCACAATGGAAGACATTGCCAAGGGAATGCTGTTCACTATTTACATATTTTTTTGGAGAAAGGAGTATGTAAAGTTTCCAAATTTGTTGAAGATATCAAAATAGGTAAGTTGGGTGAATGATCAAAAAGACTAGCAAATCCAAGGGCATGCACTTCAGTAAGAAAAACTAATAGGTAGATTATTATTCAATGGAAAGAGAATGCAAGTGCGTGTAGTCCAGAGGGATCCAGATATTCTAGTGCATGAATCACAAAAGGTAAGTAGGTTTGCTTAACAAATAGTTAGGAAGACAAGCATATGTTCGACTGTATTGCAAAGGGAATAGAATTTTAAAATAACACTTGTTGCACTTCTAGTGTTTTGATGAGTTATTTCAGGCATCACCTGAAATAATGTGGACAAATTTGGTCTCCTTATCTGAAAAAAGCTGTAGTAACATTGGAGGCAGTACTAAGTAATTCTCGGAAAATTCCTGGCAGAAGAAGGTTATCATACCAAGAGAGGGTTATTGATTTTGGAGTGTATTCCGTAGAGTTTAGAAGAATGAGGGATGAACTTATTCAAAACATAAATGATCTTAAATAGTAGTTTCAAAGTTTTCACTGGTGGAAGAATCTTGAAGAAGGGGATATAACTGCACATTCAGAGTGGCCATTTAATCTGAGACATGTAGATTTTTCTGCTTGCAAAGAGTGATTGCTGGAATTCTCTACCACAACAGTGGAAGGTGGGGCTAGAAATTATGTCATTAGAAGTACAATACATAAAGTGGAGATGGTTAAATAGTTGATAGATCAAGCAAAAGAATAAATGGTGCAGAAGAGAAGAGAGGTTGAGGCCAGCTTTAAATGGGGTGGGGGAGGTATGCTTGAAAGTCCTATGGCCTACTCCTCTTTCTATTTTCTAGTGTTCTTATCTTCCATACCATAGTGCTCAATCTGAAACTTGTTGATTATTGTTGAATTAATTACATGACAGACCTCTGCAACTTAATAAAATACAAATTTAAATGTACCAGAAGATACAGCCACATTAAACTAAAAATGTTCAAGATGTGATGTGGAGGAATGTTGTATAATGGTTTATAGTGATAATTACTAAACTGAAATTTTTAAAAACCTCATTGTTCAGGTTAATACAAACAGACTATAGATTATCACCACTATTTGTGTTTACCTTGGAAAAATTGATAATCTTTGGGATTAAAAAGATTTTTAAATATTCAATACTAGGAGTACAGGATGCTAACACTGCTTGTAGTACTAGGACATGCCAATTTTCCTTGCCAGCATCAGGAAGAGCTTAAAGACCTACACTTAATTCAGAAACAGCTTCTTGCCTCTGTCACCAAATTTTGGAATGGTCCAAAACCCATGGATACTACCTCATTAATCCTTTTGTTTTGCATTGTTTATTTTTATAATTTATAGCAGTTTTGTGTATGTCTTTGCATTATACTGCTGCAGCAAAATAAAAGATCTCAAGTCATATCAGTCAGTGATAATAAATCTGATTCTTATTCTGAGAGACTGCATGTTTTGTCAATACTGTTGCCAGTGATTCAACATTCCCTATTTTTCTTTCCTATTTTTATCCTAATTTCCTAATTAATATTTTGAAATTGAATTCAATGTTGCTTCTGTGCTATAACTATTGAATTAAGGCACCTGTTACAAATTAGCTCATCTCTCAAATTTCCTAATTTGCTTGAAATGAAATTTGTGGAGCCTGGCAGGTAGTTGGAGACTTAAAGTAAAGCTGACCTTAAATTAATAGTTCTTGTTTTCAATGCAACAGAGGAGGGTCTCCAAATAAAATGCCAAGTCAATTTTCTTCTTTTAATTGTTACATCAGGTACATTAAATCAACAACACACAAAATGGTGGAGGAACTCAGCAGGCCAGGCAGCATCTATGAATAACAGTACAGTCGACTTTTCAGGCCGAGACCCTTCATCAGAAACAGCAGCTGTACTCTTTTCCATAGATGCTGTCTGGACTGCTGAGTTCCTCCAGTATTGTGTGTGTGTTGCCTAAATTACCAGCATATGCAGATTTTCTGTTGCTTGTGATACATTAAATCCATGGCTTTGAGTCTAATAAAAGAAGTTCAGCAGGTTTTATGGTTCTCTCATCAAAGCGTTTTAGGGCACTTAGTATAAAATGTGAATACTCTGACCTGTAGTGTGGAAAGCATACATCAATGAGCTATTCTAGAAAACTGGCATGTTGTAAATCAGTGAACTGGAGTCTAATTAAAAGCAGTGAATCTTTAATTACAAACCAATGCACTTCTGCCAAGTTTCTGGTGTAATCGTTTTTGTCAACATATTTATTGCACATGGATAATAAGCTTCAAATGATTTGCTATATACCTTGCAATTCAACCATTTGTTTTTTTTTTGTTTTATATGTGTTTATTTAACAATATGTTTTTCAAATACAGTAGTCCTATAAATCTGAAGATTAGTCAGTTCAAAGACATTCTCTAGCAAGCAAATTCTGTAAGCAATGCAACAGAATATGGTTTGGGTTTTGGGTATTTGATCTTCCACAATATTCCGCGTAGAAATTTAAACTGGAGGTGGCAGTGTTTTTTTTACGAGGTTGAGTTGCAAGCTCGACATCAACCCGGCACAGATGGAGAGAGTGCTTGGGAGCGGACTGTCACTGGGTCAAACTCTGGAACCTCCGTTCGCGAGCCTGGTACTGATTTCACTGCGCCACCAGCCAACAATGATTTTTTAAATTAAAAAATTATCACAAGGGATCAGAATTTCCTTCTTACTCAACTGACCAAGACCAAGTTGAATACCAAGTACTCATTTACATTAATCCTTACCTCATCCCCCACCAACATTCCTACTGATCCTTAGTATGATATGGGGCAGAATTTGTTAAGTTTGTCCAGTAAAGTTCTCTGAAGCAACTTACTGAAGAAGGTCCCTACACTTGACTTCCTCAAGTGAGGCTGAGATAATGACTGATGTGTTTCACGACAAGTAGCGATAATTCTATAATTCTATTTTTTTTAATGAAAAGACATGATTGTTCAAAGTCAAAGACCCAAATTGGAGGAAGGATGTTTTTGATAGAGTTAGACAGGAATCTACAAGTTTGATTGGGAGAGCCATTAGCAGATAAAATGGCACCTGGCAAGTAGAAGCCTTTTTAAAGTTAAGGAGAGCTCAGAGCCAGTATGTTCATATTAGAATTAAGAGCATGACAGGCAGGATTCAGGAACTCTGAACAGTAAGGCATGCTGAGACTCTGCTCAGAAAAAGAGGAGGCATACAAGATCAAGCGAGTAAGATCAAGCAAATCCCTCAGAAGTACAATGGATGTAACAGCACACTTAAAAAGGAAATAAGGAGGTAAAAAAAGGGATACAAGATAAATAACAGTAGCAATAACCAGTCAGGGTTCAATTCCAGCCACAGTCTGTAAGGAGTTTGTATGTTCTTCCCATGACTACATGGGTTTTCTCAGGGTGCTCTGATTTCCTTCCATATTCCAAAGATGTAGAGTAGAGTTAGAAGTAATCAGTTGTTAGCATGATGTTGCCGCCAGAAGTGTGGTAGCACCCTTGGGCTACCCAACACAATCCTCACTGATTTGATTTGACACATGAAGCATTTTACTGTATGCTTTAATATGTCGATGTACGTGTGATAAATAAAGCTAATCTAATCTAATTTATCCAAAACTATATTCAGAACAAAATGGTAGCTAGGGAAAGTGTTGTTCCCTTAAATTTTGGTTGATCATAGTTCATCACATAAACTATGTGTGGAATCAGAGGAGATGAGCCAGTTTTAAATGAATGCTTCTCGTCTGTATTTACCATTGGCTTTGTGGCAGAAGTCAAAGGGTGGTAGTAGAGGCCTGTGACTAGTGGAGTGCTGCAGAGATCAATACTGCAGCTGTTGTTCTTTGTCATCTATATCAATGATCTGGCTGATAATGTGGTTAACTGTATCCACAAATTTGCAGATGTAGTGGACAGCGAAGAAGGCTATCATGGCTTGCAGCGGGATTTGGACCAGTTGGAAAAATGGGCTGAAAAATAACAGATGAAATTAAAGCAGACTAGTGCAGGGTGTTGCACTTTGAGAGGGCAAACATGGGCAGGACTTGCACACTGATTGGTAGGGATACTGGGGAGTGCAGGAAAGAAGTTAATAAGATTGAAAGAGTGCAGAGAAAATTTACAAGGGTGTTGACGTAACTTGAGTACCTGAGTTATAAGGAAAGATTGAATACGTTAGAACTTTATTCTGTAATATATAGAAGATTGAGGTGAAATTTGATAGAGATCTTCAAAACTATGAGGGTCATAGATAGGGTAAATGCAAGCAGGTTTTTTTCCACTGGGATCGGATGACACTACAACTAGAGATCAAGTTGAAACGTTTAAGACATAGTGGGGAAACTTCTTCACTCAGAGGGTGGTGATGACACAAATTGTCAGTGGAAGTGGTGGATGTGGGTTTGATTTCAACATTTTAGAAAAGTTGTATAGGTACATTAATGGGAGTGGCACAGAGGGCAATGGTCCAGGTACAGGTTGATACGACAAGGCAGATTCATAAATTGACACAGACCAGATGGGTAAAGGACCTGTTTCTGTGATGTAGTGCAGGGGTCACCAACCTTTTTTGCACCACGGACTGGTTTAATATTGACAATATTCTTGCTGACCGGCTGACGGGGGTGGGGAATGTGTTAATCGCGACTAGAACATAGGTGATGTCAACTATAAGTCACTTATAAGTGGCTAATACACTCAATTTTGTTTCTAAAAGGGTTTATCTAATGAATTTAATATTAAACACACAGCTCATATTTTCCTCGCATGAATATAGAGATAAGTCAATTATAAGTCAATAGCATCTTAACACTTTAAGTAATGTTTGGATATTAAACACACAACACATACTTTCCTCGTATGAGCACATAAAATCATTGCAACTCACCAATATCGCTGCATCAGTGGGGGCCTACAACAAGACAGTCCCACCAAGAGGTGATGGGAGACAGCGATACTCAAAGGGGGTGCCTTATATCCAGTCTATTCCGCAATTTAGTTTTCGTAGCTCTCAGCACTTGCTTCTGTCCTACTTGCTCACATTTTTACTGCTCAAAAAACTCAACTGGTTTGCCTTTAAGTGCAGGGTGCTTGGACTCAAGGTGCCAAAGCAGTTTTGAGGGCTTATTGCCTCATTAGACAGCCTCCGGGCCCAAACCCCAGCCTCCGCCCACCCGCTGCCAGATGCCTTGGCCAGGTGTGGCTGGTCGTAGGTGGGGTGAGTGGACAAAGTGAGGGCCGGAGGTCCCTGTGCCGGGGCCATGGCGGTCACAGTCCAGAGAGAGTGACCAACCGAGTGAGGAGTATGACAGGGCGCGCTCCCGCCCCCCTTGTAGGTAAGTAGGATCTATGAATCCCTCGAGTTGAAGACCTTTTGTCAGAGTTCGTACATCTGCAGGGAGGGTGGGAAGGGAGAGTACAAAACTGGGGTGACAACTGGAATAAGCTGAAAACACAGTGGTCACCTCAGTTCACTTGCTATTCATATTTCATTCTTTTTATTCCAGCTCTGCCTATCTCCTGGCTGGCTGCAAGCAGGTGACCGAGCAGTTTGAGGCCTAGTCCTCAGTAGGATTAAGGCCATGCAGCTCCCCCACAGTTCACAAATAATCCATTGAATCGGACTTGCTGCATTCCACATTAACTATGTCCAAAAGGGTCTTGTGATCACAAGAAAAGTGAATAAAATAATCACTCAGTGTTTGACTGCACATCTCCTTCACAGACCTATTCTGGTGTTTCTCTGATGCAGACAGTGGCATGATCTGCACCAAGACCAGCTCCTTCAGTTTCTCTGCCAATGTGCAACTTACTGATCGGGTAGAGCTGCAGTACTTTAAATTCTAATGTACAGCAGGATCTTGTGGTTGTAAAATCTGGATTTAAAAAGACAATAACACGCTTGATTTTTCCCGTAGAAGCTTTTGCATCTGAGCACAGCGCCATCTTACCGGAAATACTAGATAATAAGATAATATGATCCTTAGCTACTAAGATCAATGCCAGGAAATTACAGCACATCTTAAAGGATGCTCTGGAATAACGTTGGAACCTCAGCTTGTGTGAGTTTGGTCCCATAACATCACATTTCAAGTATGGTTGTGGCCATAGTCATAAATGGGCATCTCACATAGTCAGATTCAAAAATGTACCATCGGATTCTCCTTTCCCTATAAATCTGCACTGATTACATATCTGTAATCTGGAAAGCTTGGTATTGTGGGGGTGAAGATCAGGGAACAAAATTGCCTGTATTTGGGAAAGGGTGCTGAAGCAAGATTGAATGTGATTGGGAAGAAGGATGGGTGATTGGAGTACAGGACACGTGTAGTTAATAAGAAAATGCAGGATTTTAGAGAATTGGGATGACACTGAATGTCGGAGGGGTTAGCTTGGTCACAAATTTTGATGATGGGCGTACATTGTGGATAAGCTGTACATTAGGTTAGGGAAGATATAGGGACTGGCTGTATTTCAGGTGGGAAGGAGCTGCAGTTTGGACAATGATACAGGGTCAGTTTAGTGAGGGACTGGAGGGGCCCAAGAACTTAAGAAGGTATTATGTTTATCTGCAGACCTCAGAAAAGGACATTGTTGATTCAATCGCCTATTGTGCAGAGAATATTCAATTGCAGTTGCCCAGGAATGTGTCATCTAAGATGTCCTGCAATTCTCCAAAACATATGTTGTATGGGAGATCATGCCATTGTATTTCACTCTGTCATTGAAGCTCCATAAGGTTTGCAAGAATTCTTTGTGACAGAAAGCACATGGTTAAATTTTACTACTGGTATAATTTCAAAGTTAAATGCAAAGTCAGGTTTAGTGTCATATTCTTAAGTACACGTATGCACAATTGCAATGAAATTTCTCATACAAATGGAGGGTGCAATAGTTTGATTTAAAACCAGTGTATTATGCCTAAACAATGGAGACTACAATGGGATGAGGGAGGATTTTGGCTAGTGTAGACTGGGAACACAAGCTATATGGTGGGCCAGTTGAGGAACAGTGGAAGACTTTCAAACAGATTTTTCATGGTGCTTGACAGAAGTATATTCCACTTAAAAGAAAGGACTGTGGGGAAAGCCAACCTTGGATAACAAGGGAAATAAAAGAAAGCATCAAACTAAAAGCTTATGCACACAAAGTTGCCAAGAGTAGTGGGAAACTAGAAGATTGGGGAGACTTTAAAAAGCAACAAAGAACAACTAAACGAACAATAAAGAAAGAGAAGATAGATTATGAAAGTAAACTAGCACAAAATATAAAAATGGATAGTAAAAGTTTTCATAATTATATAAAGTGGAAAAGGGTGGCCAGAGTGTACATAGGTCCCTTGGAGGACGAGAAAGGGGAATTGATATTGGGTAATGAAGAAATGGTAGAGGCTTTGAATGACTATTTTATGTTGGTCTTCATGGTGAAGGACAAACCTATCATGCCAAAGAATGATGTTATGGATGTGATGGGAGGTGAAAACTTTGATACAATAACCATCACTGAAGAAGTAGTGCTGAGCAAACTTGTGGGCTTGAAGATAAGTAAATCTCTTGGAACTGATGGAATGCATCCCAGGGTACTGAAAAAAATGGCAGAAGTTATAGTAGAAGCTTTGGTGATGATTTACCAAAATTCTCTGGACTCTGGACAGGTCTCAGTGGAAGAAGGCGAATGTTATGCCACTGTTCAAAAAAGGATGTTGGCAAAATGGAGGTAACTAAAGGCCAGTTTGTTTCACATCTATAGTTGGGAAACTACTTGAGGCTATCATTAAAGAAGAAATAGTGAGGCGTCTGTAAAGAAATGGATCCATCAGGCAGACATGGCATGGATTCAGCAAAGGTAGGTCCTTTTGACAAACTTACTGGAGATCTTTGAGGATATAACAAGTGCAGTGGATAGAGGGGAACATATGGACATTAGTTACTTAGATTTCAAGAAGACGTTTGATAAGGTACTGCATAAAAGACTTAGACATAAGATAAGGGTGCTAGAGTTGGGGTTGATGTATTAGCATGGATAGAGGATTGGTTAACTAATAGAAAGCAGAGAGTTGGGATATTTAGATAAGATAGAGGTAGGAAAGTTGTTTTCGCTGGTTGGTGAGACTAGAAATAGGGGACAAAACTCAAGATTCAGGGGAGTAGATTAGGACAGAGATGAGGAGGAACTGCTTTTCCCAGAGGGTGGTGAATCTGTGGAATTCTCTGCCCAATGACACAGTGGAGGCTACCTCAGTGAATATATTTAAGACAAAGTTGGATAGATGTTTGCATTGTAGGGGAATTAAGGGTTATGTGGAAAAGGCAGGTAGGTGGAGATGAATCTATGGTCAGATAGGCTATGATCTTATTGAATGGCGGAGCAGGCTCAATGGGTCAGATTGCCTACTCCTGCTCCTGTTTCTTATGTTCTTGTTCATACATAGATCAGTTGCAGATATGGGCTGAGAAACGGCAGATGGTGTTTAACCCAGATAAATGTGAGATGTTACACTTTGGTAGGGTAAATACAAGAAGGCAATACACTGTTATGGGCAAGTTCTTTAACAGTGTTGCTGAGCAGAGAGATCTTGAGATTGAAGTTCATACTCCTTGAAGGTGGTTACACAGGTCAATAAGATGGTTAAGGAGGCTTATAGAATGCTTGCTTTTATTATTCAAGGTATTGGGTTCAAAAGTCAGGAGGTTATGTTGCAACTTTATAAAACTCTGGTTACTGTTTACTATCTGGAGTACTGCATAAAGTTCTAGTTGCCTCACTATAGGAATGATGTTGAGGCTTTGGAGAGGGTGCAGAAGAGGTTCACCAGGATGCTGTCTGATTTACAGGGAATGTGCTATCAGGAGAGGCTGCATAAACTTGGGTGGTTTTCTCTGGAGAGTTGGAGGCTGAATGAAGATCTGATAGAGGTTTACAAGATTATGAGAGACATAGATTGAGTGGACAGAGAGTATCGGTTTCCCAGGGTTGAAATGTCTAATACCAGAGGGCCAGCATTGAAGGTGAGAGGGGGTAGGTTCAAAGGGGGATGTGAGGGGTAAGTTTTTCACTCAGAGAGTTGTCGATGCCTGGAATGTACTACCTGGTATGGTGGTAGAGGCAAATACATTGGAAGCTTTTAAGAAACATTCAGATAGGCACGTGAATATGATGAAGAAGGGGGTGGATATGGACATTGTGCGGGTAGTGGAGGATAGTGTTTGGGGTTTTTTGATTTACTTTTTAGCTGGGTCGGCACAACATTGTGGGCCAAATAGCCAGTTCCTGTGCTGTACTGGTCTATGAACCTACTCACAGTAGAATAAAAATTACATCATTTAATAAGGTTAAAAAGAAAATCAAAAATTATACACATTTTTTACAAGGAAAAGCATAATTTGAACCAAAAAGTCTACGTTTTAGTGAGAAGTGATCAAAGTGGTCATAGTATTCCTGAACTATTGAGATTAGTTGCTATTTTTGACGTTGGTGGCATAGGCCCTAAGGTTTCTGTACTTCTGCCCAATAATTTTTTCCTTGGATCCATGTGGTAAAATCCCAGAGATTTATCTTCTGATATGTACTTCATGATTGCCAATATAGCCCTTCTCATCATATATAGATACACAGAGTATAGATTCATAGAACACTACATCAGTGGTCCCCAAACACCAGGCTGCGGACTGGTACCTGGCCGCAAAGCATGTGCTACTGGGCTGCGAAGAAACGGTATGATTTTGCGATATGAAATGATATGTGTCAGCTGCCCCTTTCCTCATTCCCTGTCACGCTCATTGCTGAACTTGAACGCATGCAAGGTCATTACCCACGCGAGGTCATCAGTCACCTAAACGCAGTGATAACCGAGTGCTAGGGATCACTGGTTGGCCTTAGGTAACTGGCCACTTTGTCTGGACAGCGAGAAGTGCCATTGCTACTTGGCTTGGAGCACGAACAGATGGGTGCCGTCTCTAAACCTGTTTAGCACACCGAGTGTTTGTGGGGTACCTGGTGCTAAAATATTCACAGACGACCTAATTCGGGCTCAGGGTTTCATAAGTAGCAGAGCAGCTACCTCGATGCAATCTACTGAAAGTCATCCCTCGAGCCAAACTCACCCACCTGTTCAGTTCATTTGCTATTCATAATTCATTCTTTTTATTCCAGCTCTGCACTCTGTAGCACCTACATTCTTTTGTCTGTGTTCCCACCCTCTAGTTGCTCCCATTGACTTATTTCCCTCCATAGATATTGCCTGACCCACTGAGTTCCTCCATCTTTTTTGTGTGTTGACCAGATAAATTTGTTTACAGCTTATCCTCATCATCACCCCAGTTTTACACCATCAGAAACATTCCTCCTCCTCCTCTACCCTCCTTGCAGATTGATAATTTTTTTTTGTCCCTTCCAGTTCTAACAACAGGCCTTCAACGTGAAATATTAACTCAGTTTTTCTTCCTACAAATTAAGTTCAAGATATCGCAAGTGCTTGACAGTAGATGTTAAAAATTTGCTTCATTTAGCTGCAGTGTCTATAATCCTGGGGCATTCTGAGAACTAAGTGTTGTTCATTGGGATTGTGATGAAAAATAATTATAGAACAAAGAAACTATCAAACCTGAGTTAATCTATCCAAAGTAAATAATATTTGGAAAGGAATTTATATTGTTTTACATATGATTAACACCATTATTTAACAAATATAAACTTCTTATACAACAGGGAAGAAGTAAATGTATTAACACCTTTAACTTTTCTCATTGGTGCAACACATCATCCAGCATTCCATGCAGTTAAAATGACTTTTCAAAGTTTTGCAGTCTGAAATGGATTTTGAAAAAGAGTTGTGAAAAAATTGACAATTGTTTCCTATTTGAAACAGAAAGTACAACATTAAATTGTCAGTATGATTTAGTCTTATTATTCCAACGATGTCCTGTTCGAAACAAAGCCGAATAGACACAGGTACATGCACACACAAATAAGTAATCAAGTATATTCCTTTATTTTAACAAATTAGTTAAATTGCGCATTGTTTTTTTAGCAGCAATTCGAAGATTTTGGATTTGGAAGCATAATATTAATCATCCAGCACACTTCATGAAAGGCTGTTAACGAGAAAATTAGATGGGTTGCTCATTATCTGAAACTAGCCTGACACTAATCAAAAAATCTCTTCTAATTTCATGCTATGCTAAAGCCCATCAAATAAGCTTTCCATCCAACCCTTGTCTACAAAACTTTATATTGCTGCAGATTGTTAACCTAGAAATTAGATCTTTATGCCCAAAATCTTTGTGCATTAAAATTAAAATTCAGTTGTTTTTGAAATATTTATTCCCATTTCTAGCAGAGATTCTATCATTGGGAAATTGGATCAAGTATTCAGATGTCATTCATCCTAATGAAAGTTTCATATTTCCACATGTGATGACATCATCTGTACGCATGGCTTATTTGAATTATTCAATAACAGGAACTGACCTGCAGGAATCACTTACAACAGAACAAGAGCATCATAATGTCAGCCATTAAATCATACACTGTTAACCAGTTTCAAGTGCCCTGCTTGTGATATTTTTACATTAAAAAATCTTCACATTAAGTTGTTATTTTACAATAATCATGATGACATTTTTGTAAAGATGGAGGCTGTGTGAATCACGTTTGCTCCATATTCATAGTGGATACCCCTGGAGAGTCACGCACTCTGACCACTGGCCCATTCCCACAGTGCAAATAACACAGCAGCTTATTACCTGTTGAGCAAGCAGCTGCTATCTATGAACATAGTGGTCAAGATTTAGTATACTTAAAGGTGAGCAAACCTTGAAAATGTTTTCTCAAGTAACATTGCCCAATTTTACAATCTTTCTCATAACATCTGGCTTGGCATTAATGTTAGACACTGCACCACATCATACACTGAATATGCCAGAAGTTCAACTTCAAGATATTAATCCTTCAGTGTACAATACAATACACATGAATATTGTCATCCTTATCATAAGATTTGATCTTTCTCTAAGCTCCAGCAAAACTTAATATCAGAACATACAGTTCTAAGATTAATGGAATATAGATCAAATGACATAGTGACAAAAGAATGGCAGATAGAGTTTAATTCAGACAAGGGTAGGATGTTTATTTTGGGAAGTTAAACCAAGGCTGAGCATATAGGCTTTAGGAAGTGTTGTGGAAAGGCAAGAACACAAAGTCCATACAGACCTATACAGAATATCAGAGATGTGGGTCATCAGGATTCATATAGCACAGTAACACGCCCTTCAGCCTAACAAGTCCATGCCAACTAAACTTGCCCATGTTTGGCAATAAAGTGATCGGAAAGAGGTGAAACACCATCGGTCATTGGAAAAGTGTTAGGCTACAGTCGGTCAATGATCGGAACAATTTTAAAGGATAAAGTGAGAATAATGGAGCATGTGAAGGCCCTGCCCTGATGAAAGCTACAATTATTACTAAGCAACGCAGTGGTATAATTATTGAAATACATACGTTTCTTAAATGTTTGATATCCATAGAAAGGTAAAATATGTACTATATACTAAGACAAATGTTTGACTAACTACGCTATCCTCCCGTATACTTTAAATCATCTAAAGATTACTTATAATACCTAATAGAATGTAAATGCTATGTAAATAGCTGTTATGCTGTATTGATTAGGGAATAATGGCAAGAGAAAAAGACTGTATATGCTCAAACAACAAGTGCTGGAAAGAGAACTTCCAGGTTTTCCCAATCCACAGTTGGTTGAATCCGCACATGCGGAACCCGCGGATAAGGAGGGCCGACTGTATATACCTGTCCAACTGTCCTTTAGATATTGTTATTTACTTCTGGCAGCTCATGCAACATACTGTACATACCACCCTCTGTTAAAAAAGTTGTCCCTCAGGTTCCTATTACATTTTTTTCAATTTCATCTTAAACCTATGCCCTCAAATTCTCAATTCCCCAACCTGGGAAAAAAGACTCAGTGCATTCATTATCTTTATGCCTCTCATGATTTTATACATCTCTTGATTGATGAAGTAAAACATCTCTACAATTGTACTCAATGCCTCTTGCAATGAAGCTTTCAATTTGTTTGCTGTGCATACATGTTAACTTTGAATAATTTAAGTTACCTGGGTCTTTCTGAACACCAACACATTTCAAGTTTCTTACCTTTTGAAGAAACATTGCCTTGCCAATTTTTCTACCAAAGTGAATATTCTTACATTTTTTCCCCAGATAATCCCTTTCAGCTTGTTCCACCATTAATAAGGCCACATCTTCCAGTTAATCTCCCACCTTAATTCCACCTTACTGAAAAAAATCATAAATCGCTTGATCCACTTAATAATAAAAATCTTTCAAAATTTGTCTTGGGCAGACTTAATGATTAAGCACTATAGGGGACAGGAATAAAAAGAATCACAGCCCTATGAGAACATTTCAATCAGAAATAAGCAAAATCATACTTTAAGACAGTGATCCCATCTCTTAGACATGCCACCTCAAGGGAAAATCCTCTCAGCTTTACAATTTAAAACCCCTTTAAAATGTTATGTTTTGATGGGACTACTTATTTTCATCTTAATTCTATAAAGAGATTACATATGTGGTTTAGAGGTTCTGTTTTCAAAGGGCAATACCCAATCCTATGTAGTCTGTCAATTGAATATTTGTTGTGTTTCAATTTAAGGCAAATATATAATTTCAAAGATGGAATCAACAAAGCAATGCATAGTACTGAAGATGTATTTTCACCAAAGCAGTATTTTCTTAAAACTAAATTGCATAACTTTGTAAGGATTGTGAGAAGTGGCCCTGGCGAGCACGGAAAACATTATTTGGTGAGCCAGATGCCTAAAGTTGAATTTCCAAAACAATCTGATGGTAGACTTTTAAAAAGCAAACACGAGAAAATCTGCAGATGCTGGAAATTCAAGCAACACACAAAATGCTGGTAGAACGCAGCAGGCCAGGCAGCATCTATAGTGAGAAGCACTGTCGACGTTTCAGGCCGAGACCCTTTGTCAGGACTCAACGACAAATTTCCAATTTTCTGATTTTAATGATGCCCAATGCTACAGCTACTGCCACATTTAGAACCCACTTTTATAACCACCCATAAGATATTCAAGCAGAATTAGGTCATTCAGCCTATTGAGTCTGCTCTGCCATTACATCTTGATGATTTGTTATCCCTCTTAACCCCATTCCCCTGCCTTCTCCCTGTAACCTTTGATGCCCCTACTAATCAAGAACCTTTCAACCTCTGTTTTAAATATACCCAAACACTTGGCCTTCACAGCCATCTATGCCAATGAATCCCACACAATTACCAGTCCTCCTCATTTCTGTTCTAAAAGGTCTCATTGTATTCTGAGGCTGTCTCCTCCAGTCCTAGACTCCCCCTCCCTCATAGGAAACATTATCTCCATATCCACTCTATCTAATCCTACCAATATTCGATCAGTTTCAACGAGATTTCCCCCTATTCTGCTATTCACTAGCGAGTACAAGCCCAGAGGCATCAAACACTTCTCATATGTTAAACCTTTCCTTCCCAGGGTCATTTTCAAGAACCTCAATTGGACCCCATTAAATTGTTAGCACATTCCTTCTTAGATAAGGGGCCCAAAATGGCTTATACTATTCCAAGTGTGGTCTGATCACTTCCTTATAAAGGCTCAGCATTCATCCTTACCTTTTTAACTTTACTTGCCTCATCAATGAACTGTTCCCACAACCTATGGGCACACTTTCAAGGACTCTCCATCTCATGTTCTCAATATTTATAGCTAAGTTATTTTTTATTATTATTATTATTATTATTACTTTTCTTTTGTGTTTGCACAGTTTGTTGTCCTTTACACATTGGTTGTTTGTCCATCCTGTTGGGGGCAGTTTTTCAATGATTCAATCATGTTTCTTGGATTTACTGTGTATATCCACAAGAAAACAAATGTCAGGGTGGTATATGGTGACATATGTACTTCGGTAATAAATTTACTTTGACTTTAGATAGGGCAGCTAGGGCTCAACAAACTTAGGCAAGAACAGGTTTGAGACAAGCACAGGTTCTAAGTAACTTTCTAGCTCCTCAAAGACTGTGTTAAGGAACTGGAGCTGCAGCTCCATGACCATAAGTTGGTACAGGAGAATGAAGAAGTGATAGGTAGGAGGAACAGAGAGATAGTCATCCCTAAGTTGCAGAGGGCTGATACCAGGGTGACCGTCAGGAAAGGAAAAGGGAATAGACAGCCAGTGCATAGTATACATGTGGTTATTCTCCTCAATAATAAGTATACCACTTTAGATACTGTTGGGGAAGAAACAACCTACAAAGGGGAAACTGCAGTGAGTTTTGTCTCTTTGGTTCAGAAGAGGGGAAAAGATGAGTGCAGAAGCGATGAGGGTTTCCATAGCTAGGGAGCCAGACAGAAGATTAGCTGGACATGAAAAAGGCCCTGAGTGGTATTTTGACTTGCAGGTAACAGGGTCATAAATGTCTCCAATTGGGTCCACAGAATTCTAAAGGGGAAGGGTGAGCAGCCGGAAGTTGTAGTTCATATTGGTACCAATGGCATAGGTAGGAAATGGGAGAAGATTTTGAAGAGAGCATTCAAGGAGTTAGGTAGAAAGCTGAAAAGCAGGACCTCCAAGATAGTAATCTCTGGATAGCTGCTTGTGCCATATGACAGTGAGGGTAAGAATGAACATGTGGCTGAGGATTTGGTGCAGAGAGCATGGTTTCACATTTCTGGATTATTGGATCTCTTCTGGGGCAGGTATCAAATGTACATAAAGGACAGGTTACACTTGAACCTGAGGGAGACCAATATCCTTGCAGCCAAGTTTGATTGAGCTTTTAGGAAGGTTGAAACTAATTTGGCAGGGAAATGGGAACTGGAGTGATTTGGCTGAGAATGGAGCAGTTGGTTACAAGTAGGAGCAGTGTGTACTGAGACTGTGAGGAAGGACAGGCAGATAAGAGGACAAAATTGCAGTCAGTGGGATGAGTTGAAGTATAACATGGGGAAAACTCAAAACCGATGAATACGAGACTGAAAGTGTTATATTTGAATGCACACAGTTTACGGAATAAGATTGCTGATCTTGTAGTGCTGTTAGAGGTTTGCAAGGAATGACATTGTGAGCATAACTGACTCGTGGCTGAAAGAAGCTCCTAGTTGGAAGCTTAACATCCAAGGATACTGTTGGCCGAAAAGAACAACAATCAGTGAACTGGAATGAAGACAGTCATTTTGTGGGACTGTCTTTGCAGCCACCATTTTGTGATCTGTTTGATGAACTGATTGTTGCTGTGGAATAACTTAATCAGTGCAATTGAAGATGGACACAAAGAGTTTCTGCTAATGATCTGCCAAACCTGAGACTATTGTTAAATAAGAAGCCGTTTATTCTGTAAAATGGTAGCTTTTCAGCAGTAATCTTTTATTATTATTATTTTTATTTTATTTATTTTTCTCTTCTATATTATGTAATGCATTGAACTGCTACTGCTAAGTCAACAAATTTCACATCACGTGTTGATGTTAGTAAACCTTATTCTGATTCTGATCTTGTCATCTGGGCCCAGTATCTGGGTGGTCAGTTTGACTTCCTTGAATCAGTCAGAGATGAATAGAACAAAAGGACTAAGACATGATGGTGAAGGCGAAGGACATAAAACAATACTGCTTGTAGCCCTAGGCTACATCCAATGAGAACTTAGACACATTAGTCAAGTGACCTCAAGACAACAGAATGGAAAAGCAACACTGATAAGAACTGTTTAAATGGAAGGAGTTTTGAATGCAAGGCAGTGACAAGTCTCGGGACCAACCATCATAGATGTAGAGATTAGGTCAAGAGCACAAAGAACACCTGGCCAATGTAGACTCCTTTCCCAGATATTACCTTTTCCATTCTTTGATTGTTCCTAGAGGGTCAGGGAAACTTAGTAAGTGTGCACATAGGTATTTGGTTGTGTAAACTCATGTGCGTGTGAACTGAGCCAATAAAGGTCATTGTCAGTAAATACAGATTCTCTCTCTGCCTAATTAATCATTATTACTAAGAGGGTAAATCCCTGTAACAACACACACTGTGTTGAAAGGACAGGCAGGTAGGCAGAAGGGGTGGGGTAGCTCTGTTGGTAAATAGTGAAATCAAATCCGGAGAAAGAGATGACACAGGATCAGAAGATGTATAATCATTGTGGGTAGAGTTAAGAAACTTCAAAGGTAAAAGGACCCTGATGTGAGTTATATACAAGCCTTCAAACAATAACAAAGATGTGGGCTACAGATTACAATGGGAGATAGAAAAGGCATTTAAGATAGCCAATGTTAGGATAGTCATGAAGGATTTCAATATGTAGGTAGACTGGGAAAATCAGGTTAATGCTGGATCCCAAGAGAGACAACTTGTAGAATGCCTACAAGATGGATTTCTAGAGTAGCTTGTTATTGAGCCCACTAGAGGAAAGGCAATTCTAAACTGGGTGTTGCGTAATGAACCTGATTTGATTAGAGAGCATGAGCATGAATCTTTAGGAGGTAGCTATCATAATACGATAGAATTCACCTTGCAGTTTGAGAGGGAGAAGATAAAGTAAGATGTACCAGTATTACAGTGGAATCAGGGAATTACAGAAGCATGAGCTGGCCAAAGTTGATTGGAAGGGGGAGACTAGCAGGGATGTTGGCAGAACAGCAATGACTGGAATTTCAGGGTGTAATTCAGAAGGTGCAGGGTAGATCCTGATGCTCTGCCCTCTGGTCCTAGACTCATCCACAATACACCTTTCCATTTTGCCTTGCTATCTAAGCTTTAATGTATGGACATTTCTAACACCTTTTGTTTTGTAATCTCTTGAAAATGTTATCATTCAGTTCATATTAACTCTTCACATTCAACAACATATTACACTTCTCTGTTAAAACTTTGTGGATCAGAAATCTCCCTATTTTCATCACTCCCACTAAGCCTTGCTGAAATCTGTTTCAGTCCTCTTTATTGATCATAAATTTCTGAAATTTATATTATCTGCAGCCTCTGGCATTTTGCCTATTTACTCAACCATATGTCAAAATTGGTCCATCGGAGACTCCGTAAACTTACCTAAAGATTGAAAAAAAATTGCTCAATACTTCTTTGTTTCCTGTCTTTCACACAATCCCTTATCCGTTAATCCCACAAGCTTTAACTGACACAAATACATTGTTTTGTTAAAATCTATGCATTTCAACTGATTAATCTTAAAACCCATAACTCCTTAATGCCTCTTCCTCCAAAGATGTATCCAAATCTCTTTTTAAATTGCTAGCATTATTTAATTTTGTTTACTATTTTATATACTAAGCAATTGAATCTGAAACATCATTGCACATTTTAGCATGTTGCAATCTCAAACCGTCAGTATTCACTCATCCACTTCATTGTAAATTAGATCACATCCAACAAGAGTGTCAGTAAGCTGTTATGCCTGCAAATCAGATAACAGTGGCAGGTATTATCAGTTACAATGACAATTTAGCACAGATACATAAACCTCGTGTTTGCAAAATAATGTTTGGTGTGAATAAATTTAGAGAGTTTCCTGAAGTCATTTGCCAACAGCAATGAAATGGCATTGCAAGATATTAATAGAGACTATTAAGACACCAAAACTAGTAACCAAAAAGGTGTAATTTAGGCTCTGAGCAAATGTAACACAATTCACAGGAATATGACGAATCAAAGGTCTTCAGAAATTTTCTATACTGTACTGTCTTTGCAGACGAATAGCAGATGAAAGAAATACTGATAAACACTCTCTCAAATCATGGTAATTGCCTCAGATATGTCACTCAAGTGGGTATTCAAAAATAGATTCCAATGATATACATTCTTTTTTTTAAAAGAATGGAAGTCCCCATCATCTCAATCTTAAATCAATTATCCTAAGACAATGCTCATTAGTTTTTAGAGACAGCCATCAGGGAAAATATCTTCACTGCATCTAACCTGCCACCTCCCTTCTAAGTCTAACAGGTTTTTACACAATCATTGTACAGTCTTCCCACTGAATATGGGCTCAACTTGCTCAACTTTCCTCATAAGCACTGGTAGATTAATAGGAGCTGACAGTATCTGGGACCAGGAACCAGTGATCAAGGGATTAAGCCACACCACCCCCACCTTTGTTCTTTATGGATCTGATGCAGATCCAAGTCTATATCTCATTCTAGTCCCAAGGAAACAAATGAGCAGGCACATGGGGACAATTCTAATAGGTACAGGTCAGTCACTGACTGGTTAACTACAATGTAAACTTTCAATGATTTTTTTAATGTCCAAATGAGAATCAGCAGATAAACATGCAATTGTTGTTCTTACTAAAGTATCTACTTAATTTGGTCTATATGGACGTGGTGAACTGAAGCATCTATAGTTGTGCTGTAGGAACCTCTCACTTCATTGCTAACTGAGCTGTGCCCAATCTCAAATTATGTTCCTTTTGAAATGAACCCAAAATTCCATAATACTGTAATCATTTCCCTATAAGACCACTTCAGATTCATTCTACCAGACCATCTTTGCCAGTTTGATTTGGTCAGGCTCCACAATTATTTAGATTACTTTTAAATAACAACCTTTTATTTCATGATTTATTTGTTCTCTGACACTGATGCTGCTGTGAGAAGGTTTACTAACTCTCATCTCCATCTTTACCAATTCCAGATTACTTTTGTTGAGGCCAACAACATCCCACATTACTATCCTCATGTCATCTGTTAAAATAACTTTGTTCTCCTCATGTTTTATTTTGCATGTCCTTTCCCAGTTTCAAGTAGAATGAAATATTTAATTCCCAAGTGCATTCACCAGAATCAAATCAGAATCAGGTAAAATCACGGCATATGTCGTGAAATTTGTTAGCTTTGTGGCAGTAGTACAATGCAATACAAGATAATATAGAAAAAGAACTGTGAATTGTTATAAGTATTGATATGTATGTTAAATAGTTCAATTAAATAAATAGTGTAAAAACAGAAATAAAAAAGTAGTGAGGTAGTGTTCATGGGTTCAATGTCCATTCAGAAATCAGACGGCAGAGGGGAAGAAGCTGTTCCTGAATCGTTAAGTGTGTGTCTTCAAGCTTCTGTACCTCTCTTTTGATGGTAGCAATGAGCAGAGGACATGTCCTGGGTGATAGAGGTCCTTAATAATGGACACCAGCTTTTTGAGACACTGCTCCTTGAAGATGTCTTGGATGCTATGGAGGCTGCTGCCCATGATGGAGCTAAATAATTTTACAGCAGCTTACTTCAATCCTTTGCAACCCCACTCCCCATACCATATGGTGATGTTGGAATGCTCTCCATGGTACATTTGTTGGAATTTGCGAGTATTTTAGCCAACGTCCCAAAACTACTCAAACTCATAATGAAAAACAGCCTTGCCTTCTTTATAGCTGAATTGGTATGTTGGGACCAGGTTAGAATTTCAGAAATATTAGCACCCAGGAACTTGAAATTGTTCACTCTCTGCACTTCTGATCCCTCTAAGATTGGTTTGTGTTCCCCTGTGTAGCCCTTTCTGAGGTCCCCAATCAGTGCTTTGGTCTTACTGATGTTGACTGAAGGTTGTTGCTATGACACCACTCAAATAGCTGGTATATCTCACTCCTGTACACCATCTGAGATCATACCAACAACGGCTGTATCATCAGCAAATTTATAGATGGTAGTTGAGTTGTGCCTACAAGATCATGGGTGTAGAGAGAGTAGAGCAGAGGGCAAAGCATACATTTCTGAAGTGCACCAGTACTGATTATCAGAAAGATGGAGATGTTATTTCCAATCTGCACAGATCCTGGTTTTTCACAATTGGCTTGAAGATAAAAGACCAAAGGTTGTGGTTGATGAGACTCATTCTGGCTGGAGAGCCAAAGTTCTGCAGGGATCTGTACTGGAAATTTGCTGTTTCTAATATATGACCTGGATGAAAATGATACATCTGTAAGCTTACAGATGATACAAAAAATTGAGATGATATGGACAGCATAGAAGATGGGCAAAGGATACAGTAAGATACAGATCAGTTGCAGAATTGGGAGGGGAAATGGCATATAGAGTTTAACCTGGTCAAATGCTCAAATGTAAAGGGACAGTACACTGTTAATGGCAAGACCCATAAGAGTGTTGATGGGCAGAGGGACATTGCAGTCGAGTCCATGTCCCTAAAAGTGCCTACAGGTTCACAGTGTGTTAAAAAGACATCTGGCATGCTTACCTTTATTAGTCAATGAATTGAGTTCAAGACTCAGGAAATTATGTTGCAATTTTATAAAGCTCTAGTTGAGCTGCATGTAGGATATTTCGTTCAATTCTGGTCGCTCTGTTATGGGAAAATGTTGAGTCTTTGGAGAGGGTGCACAAGAGGTTCTTCAGTATGCTCACTGGATTAGAGGAGAGACTGGACAAACTTGGGTTGTTTTCTCTGGAACAGCAGAAGAGATTTATAAGATTATAAGAGATCGAGATAGAGTAAGCAACCAGAATCTCTTTCCCAGGGTTAAAATGTCAGAGAGGTAAGAGCTTGGAATGCACTACCTGGGGTCGTGATTAAGGCAAATACAACAGAGACATTCAAGAAGATCTTAAATAGGCAGATAAATGTGCAGGAAATGGAAAGATTTCCTGCACAGGGTTGGAATAAGCTGCAGAAAATTGTGAACTCAGTCAGCTCCACCATGGGCACCAGCCTCCCCCGCATCCAGGACATCTTCGATGTGCATCCAAAGTGGCATCCAATATCAATGACTCCCAACACCCAGGACATGCCCTCTTCTCATTGCTACAATTAGGGAAGAGATACAGGAGGCTGAAAGCACACACTCAATGATTCAGGAGTAGCTCCTTCCCCTCTGCCATCAGATTTCTGAATGGACATTGAACCCATTAAAACTACCCCACTACTTCTGTTTTCTCTTTTTTGAACTACTTAATTTAACTTTTTAAAATACGTACTTTTTACTGTAATTTTCAGTTTATTATTATTTATTGCAATGTACTCCTACATAACAACAAATTTCATGACATATGACAGTGATATTAAACCTGATTCTGATATGGATATTGTGTTGGTAGAAGACATTCGTTCAGTTGGGTCACTGTTTTCTCCTATCAGATTCCTTCATATTCTGTCCACCGGTTCCACTTAGTATCTCCCAGTTTCTTACTTCATCACCACTTCTCCATCCACCTATCTTCCCCCTCATCTGCCAGCTTATACTCCTCTCCCCCCCCCCCCACACCTTCTTAATTTGGCTGTTGCCCCCTTTTCAGTCCTGATGAAGAGTCTCAGTCTTCCATAGATGCTGCCTGACTGAGTGTGTTGCATTTGATTAATAATTTAGTTAGTTCAGCATAAAATCATAAAATCCTGCTCCTGTGGGACACTGTTCTATGATTTATGTTCCAACTCTGGAGTTGAAGAGTCAAGAAAAGTGGTAGTGAGTTAAGGCTGAGTCAATATACACATGGAAATTGATTCTGATGCCAAGCTTTGGCCCAAAGCAATGATAATTTCTGCCCTTCCACAATGATGCTCAACCTGCTGAATTCCTCCAGCACATTATTTGTTGCTGTGGAAATTGATTTTGAGTTTTCTGAGTTTTTCATGTTCCAAGGGGCAATTTATAAATGAAAACTAACAGTGGTTCAGTTCAAAGATACATCCTTGGGAAATATTAACAGTGACTGTGTTTTTAACAATTCAAATCTATTTCATATATAGATGCTCTGCGTGAACTTCAAATATTAACAACAGTGTAAGCCAATGATTTTCAGTGACCCTAGTTCGTTACTCAATTAAATTAAAAGGTATCCTGAGTCTACAGTTAAATGTTTTATTCTTTATTTTAAAATGGTAAACTTACCTATTTTTAATGTTACAACATTTCTATCAATATTTAATTTTACATACTATCTCCTTATTTCTAAGCCTCAATATCTCATTGGTCATAGTGTTACTTTCTCTAATCATGGAATTAACCAGAATTTAAATAAAAGTAAACTAGATTTCTAACATTTATTCTCAAATAAATAATATTAAATTATAAGAAATAATATTAAACCATTAGAAAGGGATGACATAGGATCAGAGGTGTAGCGTCTCTATGTGTTGAGTTAAGAAATGCCAAGAGTAAAAGGACCTTAATGGCAGTTGCATACAGGCCTCCAAACAGAAGCTGGGATATGGGTTACAAATTACTGCAGGAGATAGAAAAGTTTGTCAGAAGGGCAATGTCATGATAATCATTGGGGATTTTAATATGAAAGTGGATTGGGAAAACCAGGCCAGTACTGGACCTCAGTAGAGAGAACTTGTAGAATGTCTAAGGGATGGCTTTTTTAAAACAGCTTGTTGTTGAACTCACTGGTGGAATCGGCTGTGCTGGATTGGGTGTTGTGCAATGATCCGGAGATCATAAGAAAGCTTAAGGTTAAGAAACCTTTAGGAAACAGTGATCACAATATGATCAAGTTCATGTTGAAATTTGAGAAGGAAAACCTAAATTTTAATGTGTTAGCATTACAGTGGAATAAAGGAAATTACAATGGCATGAGAGAGGAACTGGTCAAGGTTGACTGGAAAGGGACACTGACAGGAAGGACAGCAGAGCAGCAGTGGCTGGAGTTTCTGTGAAAAATGAGGGAAGTGCAAAACAGATATATTCCAAATAAGAAGACATTTTTGAATGGAAGAAGGCCATTGTGGCTGACAAGTGAAGACAGCCAAAGTAAAAGCAAAAGAGAAGGCATACAAGGAAGCCAAAGCTAGTGGGAAGATAGAGGTTTTTCAAGCTTTTAAGAACTTGCAATTGGAAACTAAGAAAGTCCTAGGAAGGAAAAGATGAATTATGAAAGGAAGCTGGCGACGAATATCAAAGAAGGTACTAAAAGCTTTTTTAAGTATATATAGGGTAAGACAGTTGAGAGTAGATATAGGACAAATAGAAAATGAAGCTGAAGATATTGTGATGAGAGACACAGAGATGGCAGAGGAACTGAATATGTATTTTGCATCAGTCTTTGCAGTGGAAAACATCTGTAGTATACCAGACATTCGAGAGTGTCAGGGAAGTGAAGTACAAGCACTGAAAATTACGACTGAGAAGGTGCTCAGGAAGCTCAATGGTCAGAGGGTGGAAAAATCTCCTGGATCTGATGGAATGCACCCTCAGGTTCTGAAGGAAGTAGCTGGAGAGATTGCGGAGGCACTAACAGTGATCTTTCAAGAATCGATAGATTCTGGCATTGTATCGGACAACCGGAAAATTGCAAATGTTACTCCACTATTTAAGAAGGATGGGAGGCAGCAGAAAGGAAACTATAAACCTGCTAGCCTGACATTAGTGGTTGGGAAGTTTTTAGAATTGATTGCTGGGGATGAGATTACAGATACCTGGAGGCATGTGACAAGATAGGCCAAAGCCAGCCTGGTTTCCTGAAAGGAAAATCCTGCCTGACAAACCTACTTCAATTTTTTGAGGAAATTATAAGCAGGGTAGACAAAGGAGTTGTAGTAGATGTGGTGTACTTGGATTTTCAGAAGGCCTTTGACAAGGGGCTACACATGAGGCTGCTTAGCAAGATAAGAGCCCATGGAATTACAGGGAAGTTACTAGCATGGGTGGAGCATTGGCTGATCGGCAGAAAACAGAAAATGGGAATAAAGGGATCCTTTTCTAGCTGGCAGCCAGTTACCAATGCAGTTCTACAGGGGTCGGTGTTGGGACCACTGCTTTTTACAATGTATGTTAACGATTTGGACTATGGGATTAATGGATTTGTGGCTAAATTTGCTGATGATACAAAGATAGGTGGAGGAGCGGGTAGTGTTGAGGAAACAAAGAGCCCTCAGAGAGACTTAGATAGATTAGGAGAATGGGCAAAGAATTGGCAAATGAAATACAATGTGGGAAAGTGTATGGTAATGCACTTTAGTGGAAGAAATAAATGGGCAGACCAATATTTAGAAGGGGAGAGAATTCAAAATGCAGAGATGCAGAGGGACTTGAGAGTCCTTGTGCAGGATACCCTAAAGGTTAACTTGCAGGTTGAGTGGTGAAGAAGGCAAATGTAATGTTGGCATTCATTTCTAGAGGTATAAAATATAAGAGCAGGGATGTGATGTTGAGGCTCTATAAGGCACTCATGGGACCGTACTTGGAGTATTGTGTGCAGTTTTGGGCTCCTTATTTTAGAAAGCATATACTGACGTTCAAGAGGGTTCAGTGAAGATTCACGAGGATGATTCCAGGAACGAAAGGGTTACCATATGAGGAATGTCTGGCAGCTCTTGGGCTGTATTCCCTAGAATTCAGGAAAATGAGAGGGGATCTCATAGAAACATTCCAAATGTTAAAAGGCCTGAACAGATTAGATATGGAAAAGTTATTTCCCATCGTAGGGAAGTCTAGGACAAGAGGGCATGATTTCAGGATTGAAGGACGACCTTTTAGAACAGAGATGAGGAGAAATTACTTTAGTCAGAGGGTGGTAAATCTGTGGAATTTGCTGTCATGAGCGGCTGTGCAGGTCAAGTCATTGGGTGTTTTTAAGGCAGAAATAGATAGGTTCTTGATTAGCTAGGGCATCAAACGGTATGGGGAGAAGGCAGGAGAGTGGGGATGACTGGAAGAATTTATTTAGCCCATGATTGAATGGCAGAGCAGACTCGACAAGCCGAATGGCCTATTTCTGCTCCTATATTTTATAGTCTTATAAAAACATAAATGCAATAAGACCGTGGAAGAATATCTTCGAAGTTGAAAGTACATTATCAAAGTATGTATACAACATATGTATACAAGAAATTCATCTTCTTACAAATAGTCACAAAAACAAAGAAAACTAACAGAACCCATTTAAAACGATCATCAAACACTCAATGTGCGAAAAAAGAATAAATCAAGCAAGCAATAAAAAATAAGCAAAAAACACTCAGAACTTTTCCCATGAGGCAGCGTGGCACAGTAGCAGTGACCTTTCAGACCTGGTGTTACATTAATTTAATTTTCTAATTTAAGGTTGATACACAATTTTTGATTAGGGCACATGGATAACAGAGCGGCTATCTACCATCGCCAGATACTACTACAATACAGAGATCATCCAAAAACAAACCTTTACAAAGATCTGCTGGCTGAATTACGCAACCTCGGCTTGCTGAGGGGAACGGGCCTACATTCCTCGGAATCGCCTGATGCTGGTAGCCAGAGATGGAGACGTCGAAAGCGATGTGCGAGGAAGCGGAACTGAGGCAAGCGGGCAGGGGTCCATGCCAGGCTAAAAGCAAACCCTAGCCGGCCGGCTTTCCCGTCCATTCTGCTCTCCAATGTCCGCTCCCTGGACAATAAAATGGACTACATCCAACTCCAACGAAATACTCGGCAGGTGTACAGAGTTTGCTCTGCGTATGTCTTCACAGAGACATGGCTTACTGATGGAATTTTGGACGCTGCCATTCAGCCAAAAGGGCTAGCCTTGTTTCGTGTGGACAGAGATGCAGCTCTCTCAGTAAGACTCGCGGTGGTGGTATTTACATCAACACAGAATGGTGTAAGAACTCTGTGCTGGTTTCCAGACACTGCTCATCAGTAGAGTCTGTGGCTGTTAGATGCAGACCATTTTATTTGCCACGGGAATTCACCTCTGTTCTTATATTCGGTGTTTACATTCCCCCCAGCGCTAATGCTAAGGAGGCGCCCTGTGAACTGTATGGGGCTATTAGCGAACTGCAGAACGCACACCCTGATGGACTGTTTATTGTCACCGGTGATTTTAACCATGCAAACCCTAAGTCATTGCTCCCCAAATTTCATCAGAATGTGGACTTTGCAACGAGGTGGGAGAACGTGTTGGACCTGGTTTACACAAACATCCCCGACGCGTACCGAGCAGAGCCCCGCCCCCACCTCGGTTACTCAGACCACATCTCTGTTATGCTAATCCCAGCATACAGACTGCTCGTCAGGCGCTCCAGACCAGTTCAGAAGCAGGTGAAAACCTGGCCAGCAGGAGCCATCTCTGCTCTTCAAGACTGCTTTGAGAACACTGACTGGCACATGTTCAGGGAGGCTGCAACCGATGGCGACTCTACCAACTTAGAGGAGTGACCAGCTACATCTGCAAGTGCATTGATGATGTTACTCTGTCCAAGACCATCACTATACGCGCTAACAAGGAGCCATGGATGACCACGGAGGTGCGTGTGCTGCTGAGGACCGGTGACTCCGCCTTCAGAGCAGGCGACAAGGCAGCTCTAACAACAGCGAGGGCCAAACTGTCCCGAGCCATCAGAGGAGCAAAGCATGCACACGCCCAGCTAATCCACAGCCACTTCCAGGACAGCGGTGACACGCAGCGCATGTGGAAGGGCATGCAGGACATCACAACTACAGGACAATATCACCTGACTCTGCAGGTGATGCCTCGCTCCCAGATGCGCTGAATAACTTCTATGCCCGGTTTGAGGCAGAAAATGATGTGGCAGCAAGGAAGTCCACCCCTCCTACAAATGACCAGGTACTGTGTCTCACCGTGGCTGATGTGAGAAGAACCCTGTGCAGGGTCAACCCACGGAAGGCAGCTGGACCAGACAACATCCCTAGTAGAGTGCTCAGAGGATGTGCAGACCAGCTAGCAGATGTTCTCACTTATATCTTCAACATCTCCCTGAGCAGCACCACCGTTCCAATGTGCTTCAAGGCCGCCAGAATCGTCCCCGCGCCGAAGAAGTCTTCAGTGTCCTGCCTAAATGACTACCATCCCGTTGCACTTACATCCATCATCATGAAGTGTTTCGAGAAGCTCATCATGAGGCATATCAACAGTTTGCGTAATGTCCCAACCGCTAAACAGATGACACCATCGCCACCACCCTCAACCTGGCTCTAACCCACCTGGACAAAAAAGACACATATGTTCGGATGCTGTTCATAGACTTTAGTTCAGCATTCAACACAATCATCCCTCAGAAACTGATTGGAAAGCTGAGCCTATTGGGCCTGAACACCTCCCTCTGCAACTGGATCCTAGACTTCCTGACTGGGAGACCTCACTCAGTCCGGATCGGGAGCAGCATCTCCAACACCATCACACTGAGCATGGGGGCCCCTCAGGGCTGCGTGCTCAGTCCACTGCTGTTCACTCTGCTGACCCACGACTGTGCTGCAACACACAGCTTGAACCACATCATCAAATTCGCTGATGACATGACCGTGGTAGGTCTCATCAGCAAGAACGACGAGTCAGCTTCCAGAGAGGAGGTGCAGCGGCTAACGGACTGGTGCAGAGCCAACAACCTGTCTCTTAATGTGAACAAAACACAGGAGTGAGGAGTGAGTTAACCTCAGGAGTCAACCACTCCCCGCTGAACCTCGACGGCTCCTCGGTAGGATCGTTAAGAGCACCAAATTTCTTGGTGTTCAGCTGATGAAGAATCTCACCTGGTCCCTCAACACCAGCTCCATAGCAAAGAAAACCCAGCAGTGTCTCTACTTTCTGCAAAGGCTGAGGAAAGTCCATCCCCCACCCCCCATCCTCATCACATTCTACAGGGGTTGCATTGAGAGCATCCTGAGCAACTGCATCACTGCCTGGTTCAGAAATTGCACCATCTCGGATCGTAAGAGCCTGCAGCAGATAGAGAGGTCAGCTGAGATCATCGGGGTCTCTCTTCCCGCCATCACAGACATTTACAGTACACACTGCATCCGCAAAGGAAACAGCATTATGAAGGACCCCATGCACCCCTCATACAATCTCTTCTCCCTCCTGCCCTCTGGGAAAAGGCTCCAAAGCATTCAGGCTCTCATGACTAGACTGTGTAACAGTTTCTTCCCCCAAGCTATCAGACTCCTCAATACCCATTGCCTTGACTGACACCTTGCCCTATTGTCCTGGTTATTATTTATTGTAATGCCTGCACTGTCTTTGTGCACTTTACACAGTCCTGTGTAGGTCTGTAGTCTAGTGTAGCTTTCTCTGTGTTTTTTTTTTTACGTAGTTCAGTCTAGTTTTTGTACTGTGTTATGTAACACCATGGTCCTGAAAAACATTGTCTCATTTTTACTATGTACTGTACCAGCAGTTATGGTTGAAATAACAATAAAAGTGACTTAACTTGACTTGACTTGAACTAAAGTTCACCAAAGTGCCCGCAGCTACAAAGCCTATTCATTGCTCCAGCTGATCCAGGAGCCAATTAGTTACAGGCCACAGCCTCAGTTCACTGTAGAGATGAGGAGATGAGTAAACCTCGCAGAGCATCAAGTTGAATATCAGCCTGTCTCCCACTTCTGGTCCCAACACCCCGACCTTTTCAATCTGGCACAGCACTTAAATCGGCCAAACATCTACCTCAAAACTGCTCATTTCTCGCAAATCATTCTTAATGTTGATGAAAATAAAAACACAGCTATTGATCTACAACGTTATTTTGTAAGGCACCTATATTATCTTAAAATAATAAATTACTCTTATTAACTTAGTTAAATTTAATTAGCATCCCTGTCAGAAAAACAGAAAGTTTTGGAAACACTCAATACGTCAAGCAGTATCTGTGAAAGAGAACAGAGTTAATTATTTCAGATTGTAAACAAAGAGCGAGCATCATCCAAGACTATTCTGATTGAAAGTTAACTTTGATTATCTTTCTATAAATGGCACCTGAGCTGCTGAGTATTTCAGGCATTTTATGTTTTATTTCAAATTCCAGCATCACAGATTTGGTCTACCTGCTTGCTAAATATTAGTTAGCAAGAAACAATTAAGTTCTTCGCATTTATCTTGACAAAAAAAATAGAGTAAGAAAATAATTATCCTTCCAGGATAATTTGATTAAGGGCTGTTGAAACATTTAATTTCTGGGGATCTGCAAGTGCATCTAAGAAATACACTTGGAGTGTCCATTTTGCCCCTGTAATGAATGATATGTGTAGGAATGGATTCCTCAAAGTTGCAGGGTAACAATATTCCAAAACACCAACAAGTTGCATTGGCATTAAAACTGGATACTAAGAAAAGCAATGAAGGACACCTTAAAACAGACTTATTATTAATGAAAATTATAATATTAGGCTTCATTCTACTAGAAGTTTGCAAGTCACAGAATTATTTAAATTGTTGCTCATAAGAGTTTCACAATTGATTTTTAAATGCAGCCATTTAAAAAAACAAATATAAATAAATGTAAGTTGCTGGTGCAAATATAAAATTGGCTGAACAATTACCAACTAATTTTAAATTAATTAATTCAATATTCTACCAAAGTACCTGAACCAGTGAGCCATAAACATCAATGAACTATAAATGTGGTGCACTACAAACTAAAAATGTTAAACTATCTGGTGGCAGTGAATTAAGCATCGGAATTAACATGGCTATATTTCTAGCACAATGTTGTTATTTATGGTTGTAATTCACATTATCATCCAGTTCTATTTTCCTTTCAGTGAATTTGTATTAATCAAATTGAATTAAGAGTAGAATGTATTAACATCTTTCTTGATCCTATGAAGAGCAACTTAGAAACTGTAGAAGTTTATATCCTTACAGGAAGCTATTTAATTAAATATGTCATTGCAGAAATTTTGTTATTGTATTTCTAATTAAGAACTTTCCTTGCCAACAAACCTCGCTATTTATACTGCCAATTTGCATGGACTAATCCAAAATAAACAACACAGAATAGCATGTTACACCTGATTAGTCAATACTAGTAGAGTTGGTTACATTGAAGCCTTCGAGCCATCCTCATATAAGTCATATCTCACAAGACCAGAAGACATAAGAACAGAATTAGGCCATTTAGCCCCCTGAATCTCCTCTTCCATTCCATCAGGGCTGATTTATTATCCCTCAAAACCCCATTCTTACCTTCTCCCCGTAACCTATGTTGCTCTGATAAATCAAGAACCTATCAAACTCCACCTTAAATATACCCAATGACTGCCTCCACGGATGTCTATGGCCACATTCTGGCTAAAGAAATTATTCCTCATCTCTGTTCTAAATGGATGTAGCTAGAATTCTGAGGCTGTGTCCTCTGGTCCTAGACTCCCCCACTATAGGAAACATCTACTTTATCCATACCCTTCAATATTCAATAGGTTGCAGTGAGATCTCCCTTATTCTTCCAAACTCCAGTGAGTACAGGCCCAGAGTTATCAATGCTCCTCATAAGTTAACCCTTTCATTCCTGGGATCATTCTCCTGAATCTCCTCTGGAACTTTCTCCCATTCCTGCACATCTTTTCTTAGATCAGGTGACCAGAACTGCTCACAGAACTCCAAGTGCTGTCTAACTAATGCCTCATAAAGCCTCAGCACTATGTCTTTACTTTTGTATTCTAGTCTTCTCAAAATGAATGCTAACATAACATTTGCCTTCCTTACCACCAACACAACCTGCAAGTTAACTTTTAGTCTAATGAGGCCTCCCAAGTCCCTATGCACCCCTGATTTTTTAACTTTCTCCCCATTTAAAAATAGTCCACATCTTTATTAATTCTACCAAAGTGAATGACTATGCACTTCCCTACATTATATTCCAGCTGCCACTTATTTGCCTATTCTCCCGATATGTAAGTCCTTCTGCAGTCACCCTATTTCCTCAGCACTACCTGCCCTTCTACCTATCTTCATATCATCTGTAAACATGGCTACAAAGCTATCAATTCACTCATCCAAATCATTGACATAAAACGTGAAAAAAAATTGTCTCAATACCAAACTCTACGGAATACCACTCATCACTGGCAGTCAATCAGAAAAGACCCCAATTTATTCCTATCCTTTGCCTCCTGCCAGTTAGTCAATCTTCCATACATGCTAGTATCATTCCTGTATTATGACTCTTTTCTTGAGAAGCAGCCTCATGTGCAGCACCTTGTCAAAGGCCTTCTGAAAATCCAAAACAACATCCATTGACTCTACTTGTCTACCCTGCCTGTTATTTCCTCAAATAATTCCAACAGATTTGTCAAGCAAGATGTCCTCTTTAGAAAACCATACAAAAACACTACGGCCTTTTTATCATATGCTTCCAAGTACCCAAAACTTCATCCTTAATAACAGACTCCAACATTTTTCAACTACTAAAGTCAGACCAACTTCCTTTCAACACACACAAAATGCTGGTGAAATGCAGCAGGCCAGGCAGCATCTATAGGAAGAAGCACAGTCGACGTTTCAGGCCAAGACCCTTCATCAGGACTAATTGAGATAGTAAGAGATTAGAAAGTAGGAGGGGGAGGGGAAATCTGAAATGATAGAAGACAGGAGGGAGTGGGGTGAAGCTATGAGCTGGAAAAGTGATTGGGAAAAGGCATACAGTGCTGGAGAAGGGAAAGGATCATGGGACGGGAGGCCTAGGGAGAAAGAAAGGGGGAGGGGGAGCATCAGAGTGAGATGGAGAACAGGCAAAAAGTGATAGGCAAAAAGTGATGGGCAGAAAGAGAAAAAAAGGAGGGGGGAAATAAATAAATCAGGGATGGGGTAAGAAGGGAGGAGGGGCATAACAGAAGTTAGAGAAATCAATTGGAGGCAACCCAGACAGAATATAAGGTGTTGTTCGTTCAAGCTGAGTGTGGCTTCATCTTGACAATAGAGGAGGCCATGGATAGACATATCAGAATGGGAATGGGAATGGGACATGGAATTAAAATGTGTGGCCACTGGAAGATCCTGCTTTCTGTGGCGGGATAGAGCGTAGGTGTTCAGCGAAACTGTTTCCCAGTCTGCGTCGGGTCTCACCAATATATAAAAGCCACACCGGAGCACCGGACGCAGTATACCACACCAGCCGACTCACAGGTGAAGTGTCGCCTCACCTGAAAGGACTGTCTGGGGCCCTGAATGGTGGTGAGGGAGGAAGTGTAAGGGCAGGTGTAGCACTTGTTCCGCTTACGAGGAACTTCATAACTTCTATTTTCTGTCTCTCTCCCTTCTTGCAGAGTAGAATGACATATGCAAATTTTCAGTCTGGAACCATGCCGGAATCAAATGATTCCTGAAAGATCACTACTAATGCCTCCACAATCTCTTCAGCTATCTCTTTCAGAACCCTGGGGTATAGTCCATTTGGTTTAGGTGACTTATCTACATTCAGACTTCTCAGTTTCCTAGGCACCTTCTCCCTAGTAATGGCACTAGCACTCACTTCTGCTTCGATACTCGCGAACTACTAGCATATTGCTCATTCCACAGTGAAGACTGATGCAAAATATTTACTCAGTTCGTCCACCATTTCTTCCCCCCCCCCCCCATTAATGCCTCTCCAGTATCATTTTTCAGTGGTCCAAAATCCATTCTCATCTCTCTTTTACTCTTTATATATCTGAAAAACTTTTAGTATTCTCTTTTATATTATTGGCTAGCCTACCTTTATATTTCATTGTTTCTCTCCTTATGGCTTTTTTAGTTTTGATGGTTTTTAAAAGGTAACTAATTCTCTATCTTCCACTAATTTTTGCTATATTATATAGCCTCTTTTATGCTATCTTTGACTTCCCTTGCCAGCCACAGTTGCCTCGTTCTCCCTTTAGAATACTTCATCATCTCTGATATGTATCTATCCTGCACTTCCGAATTGTACTCAGAAACTCCAGTCATTGTTGTTCAGCTTCAACCCTGATAGTGTACCTTTCCAATCAACTTTGGCCAGCTCCTCTCTCATGCCTCCGTAATTCCCTTCACTCTACTGTACTACTGATACATTTAATTTCATCTTCTCCTCTCAAACTGCAGGGTGAATTCTATCATATTATCAACAGTGCTTGATAAGGGTTCCTTTACTTTTAAGTTTCCAATCAAATTTGAGTCACCCAATCCAGAATTTCCATTCCGCTAGTGGGCTCAACCACAAACTGCTCTAAAAACCATCTCATAGGCATTCTACAAATACTTACTCTTGGGATCCAGTACCAATCACATTTTTCCAATCATGAATAACGTAGCATTACCAATGGACATGCTTTTTCTATCTCCCATTGTAATATGTACCTCACATCCTAGCTACTATTGAGGCCTGTATACAAGTCCAGTCAGGGTCTTTTTACCCTTTCAGTTTCTTAATTCTACTCTCAAGGATTCTACATCCTCTAATCCTATGTTACTTCTTTCCAAGGGTTTGATTTTACTTTTTACCAACAGAGCTACCAGCCCGTGCCTACCTTTTCAGTACAACGTGTATCCTTGAATATTAAGTTCCTAACTTTGATCTTTCAGCCATGACTGAGAGATGCCCATAACATTCTACCTGCCAATATTTAACTGTGCACAACATCATCTAGCTTATTCATCTAGTATAATGAGGGTAATAAAACTTAACACCTCTGGTCGTGTATTCATCACTCTTTTTGATTTTGGCTCCCCTTTATATTTTAATTCATCCCACTGTCTGTAATTTTCCCCTGTCATCTGCCAGCAATTCGTCAAAGCCTCATTTCACACTCCATCTAGTTGTAAACCAAATGCCCGATCCTCATCCTTAACACTCTGGTTCCCATCCCCCTGCTAATTAGTTTAAACCCTCTGACACAGCTTTAACAAAGATTTTGGTTCCCTTCAGGTTCATGTGTAGCCCATCCTTTTTGGACAAGTCATACCTTCCCTAGAAGGGATCCAAATGATCCAGAATGTTGAAACTTGACCCCTGTATCAATTTCTCAGCTAAGCATTCATCTGAAAAATCATTTTACTCTTACCCTCACTGGCATGTGCCACAGACAACAATCCAGAGATCACTACCCTGGAGGCGCTGCCTTTCAGCTTACTGCCTAACTCCTGAGATTCTCTCTTCAGGAGCACCTCCATTTCATATCCATGTTGCTGGTACCAATATGTATCACCTTTGCATTGCCATGGACCCAAGACATCCCTGACCCTGGTACATAGGAGGCAACATAACATCAGGGTGTCTCTTTTACAACCACAGAATCTACTCTCTGTTCCTCTAATTATAGAATCCCCAATCAATGCTGCATTCCTCTCTGCCCACTTCCCTTCTGAGCCGCATATCCAGACTCAGTGCCAGAGGCCTGGTCACTGCGGCTTCCCCTTGGTAATTTGTTCCCCGGCCCCCTAACAGTACCCAAGTGTTATACTTTGCAGCTGCCAAGCAGAATCAAGGGAATAAAAGGAGGTATGATCAAAAGGTGAGGTTCTCCCAACTCCTGCCGGGAGACAGAGTCCTCATAAGGAATTTGGTGCTACTTGGAAAGCATAAGTTGGCTGACTGCTGGGTGGCTTAGCCCTATGTGGTGAAGAGTCAGATGCCAAACCTACCAGTTTTCCGGGTAAAACCAGAGTATGGGAATGGGCCTGTCAAGATTCTCCATCGGAAGCTGTTGACTCTGAATCAAGAGGTTCAGGTAGACCCAGAGCCTGACTTGGAGCCTACACCTAGTAAGAGGAATCTGTAGAAATGTGGGGCCACTACCGGGCCCCCAACATGTGAGGTTAGGCTGGCCCCCACCCCTGAGAGGGATACTGATTCGAAGAATGAGGGCCTGGATATGTGATATATGTTGCCTTTTCCTAACTCCCCATTGACTGAGGAAGAGATTCCCGGTCCTTCTCCAATTGAGACAGGTGAAGTGGTGGGGGGGGGGGGGGTGGCTCTCTGTGGACAGCCTGAGTTGCAGCAGGACTCTGCAGGGAAGGAAGCGGGTTTGGCCACGGGACCGAGGGCACAAAGTTTGCAGGCGTGCACGAGTGATAGATCAGGGGAGGACTCGCCAGGTAGACCGGATGTATCCCCAGTAGTGTCTGTACCTGAAGTGTTAGAAGAGGGGGTGCGGAAGTCTCAGAGAATTAGGAGACCACCGGATAGGCTGGCTTATGTAGCACCAGGGGAGCAGAGACCACGCTACCATTCTGGGGAGCTATGTCACTGCCTTTTACACCTGGGTTGTACTTTGTGTTTTGCAGGAAGGGTTGGCGAATTACCTCAATGTCATGAGGACATGTCTAATTTTGGTGGGGGGGGGGGAAGAGTAACGCAATGTAAGGTTTCACTGCTAATGTAATGGTTTCTCTGTAGCAGCAATGTTTGGGTTATGACTGGAGATAACAGGGCTTGGAATGTGGGGGGCCCATCCAATGAGAGAAATGTTGTTGTTTCTTGAGAGTCTGGAAGAGAGATTTTCATGGGTTTTTGGTCAGAGACAGGAGAAGAAGGAAGATGTGTGTGGAGAGAGAGCTGGGAGACCACCGGACGGAGTGGACTGGAATCAAGGGTCCAAAGGTCGGCGACGCTCGGAGGAGGTTAATGGTTGATCAGTGGTTGTATTTGTGAGCTCCATGTGCACATATATTGAATAGATTTAAAGAAGAGCAAAATCAGAAATACTATGTATTAAAAAAAGTGAGGTAAATGTCCAATCGCCTTCAGGCCTCTATACCTCCTACCTGATGGAAACAGTGAGAAAAGGGCATGCCCTGGGTGCTGGAGGTCCTTAATAATAGATGCTGCCTTTCTGAGACACCACTCCCTGAAGATGTCCTGGGTACATTGTAGGCTAGTGCTCAAGATGGAGCTGAATAGATTTATAATCTTTGCAGTTTCTTTCGGTCCTGTGCAGTAGCCCCTCCATACCAGACAGTGATGCAGCCTGTCAGAATCCTATCCACGGTACATCTACAGAAGTTTTTGAGTGTATTTGTTGACAAGCCGAATCTCTTCAAAATCCTAATAAAGTATAACCACTGTCTTGCCTTCTTTCTACAAAGTACTCGTTAAGTTCATCTGCCATTTCTTTGTCCCCCATTACTACCTCACTAGCATCATCTTCTGGTGGTCCAATACCTCCCTATTATTCTTTTTACAACTGAAAAATTTGGCATCCTTCTTTATAGCATTGACTAGCTTTTCCCTTGTATTTCAACTTTTCCCTTCTTATCACCTTTTTTTTAATTGCCTTTTGTTGGATTTTACAATCTTCCAAATCATCCAAATTCCCATTCACTTTTGCTAGCTTATATGCCCCTTTCTTGGCTTTTATGCAGTCCTTAACTTCCCTTATCAGCCATGGTTTTCTACCCCTGCCATTTGAGAACTTCTTCATCTGTGGGACATACCTATCTCGTGAACTATTCCCAGAAACTTTCGCCATCTCTGCTCTGCTGCCAGCCTTGCCAGTATCCTTCTCCAATCTCACATGCCTTTGTAATTCCTTTTATTCCATTGTGATACTGATACATGTGACTTATGCTTCTTTACAAATTGCAGTATGAATTCAGTCATATTATGATTACTGTCTCCTAAGGGTTCCTTTACATTAACCTCCCTAATAAGATCTACGTTATTACACAACACCCAATCTAAGATAGCCTTTCCCTGAGTAGTCTCAAGCACAAGCTACTTTATAAAGCTACTTCTGACAAGCATTCGACAAATTCTCTCTTTTGCGATCCGACACCAACCTGATTTTCCCAATCCCCTTGTATGTTGACATCTCTCATTACAACTGCATCATTACCTTTATTAAGTGTCTTTTCCAGCCCCTTTGCAATCTCAACCCCACATCTTGGCTACTATTTGGAGGCCTTTATACAATTCCCATAATGATTTTTTTCCACCCTTACAGTTTCTTAACTCCACCCACAAGGATTCAACCTTATGCCATCTCTTTCTAAACATGTAATTCCATCTCTTACCAACTGAGCCACACCACCACATATGCCTTCCCACCTGTTCTTTCAATACAGAGTATATCCTTTGATGTTAAGCTCTCAACTGTGGCCTTCTTTCAGTCTCGACTCAGTGATGCCCACATTATACCAACCAATCTCGAATTGCACAATGAGTTTGCCCACCTTATTCCAAGTGCTACACACATTTAAATACATTCCTTGCCCTGTTGAACGTTGCCCCTGTGGTACAATTCAACTTGTTGCATTGTTTGCATATGTACCCAATCATTGGCTTGTCCTTCCCTACATTCATGTTACATCCATCATTTACCTGTAAACCTGCTGGCTTATCTTCAGCTCTATCATACTGGTTCCCATCCCCTGCCATGATGACCCAGCCAAAGCTCCACTGGCACAATGAAACTGACCATCACAGAAAAAGCACAGTTTTCATTTTGTTATCCTGAATTTGTTCTTTGTCTGCATTACTATTATTTATTTTAAGTTTGTTAAATTGAATGCAAAGCAGTAAGTTCTACAGAGTTCTCAAACAGCTTAAGACTGATAAACCATGTACACTATTATTCCTCTGTGATTATGTTCTGACCATTAACTGATGATATTCTACATTATAGTTACATTGCTAATCCTTTTTTCCATGGTTATGACATGTTTGCTATACAACTTTAATTACAAAATTAAGGGGAAAACACAATTGCTTTCTTTTCAGTGCTGCAAAACTGGAAATTCATTTAACCTGACATTAGTATTTGCAACCATTGCAAGATCATCTGCAATGCTGGATCAGATAGATACCTCTGACTGGAATCTACACAGGAGAATCTCACGGTTCCCAGTGTCACAATGTAGCTAATCACATCAATGTTTTTTTCCAGCAATATCCACATGAAATGAAATTGCAGGATCCACAAAACAGCTGCCTGGCTGTTACTAAAACAATGGGTTAGCAGCTCACTGTTTATCCATCTGAATGCTATTTATACAGCCAAACAGTGAAAAATGGATAACTTCAGAAGCTAGCTCAAAACCCTTCAAAAACTACTTGCATATCTTTTCCCTGATGAAGGATTTCGGCCCGAAACGTCGTCACTACCTCCTCCCATAGATGCTGTCTGGCCTGCTGAGTTCTGCCAGCATTTTGTGTTTTTTTGTTTTTTTTACATATCTTTCATAATAGTTACATATTGATAAAATTATTTGTTACTTTTAATAGTTTTGTGATTTCTCAACTTGATAGGTGCTCTGTTGCTTTATTGCTGAGTGGATGTAGATTTAGCAGCATAAGCGAAGAGAAAAACAGAGCCAATGTTTCAAGTAATGATGGAGAAATATACAATATGGGACCAGAAGTCTATTGGCTCTCTCATCCTGCTCACCATTCAACCTTAGCTAATCATCCACTTCAGTACTCTGCTTCCTTCTTTACTCCAGATCTTTTTATCTCATTTGCATTAATAAATATATCCATCTTCATCTTGAACATATTTAATGATTGGTATCCACTGCTTTCTCTGGTGGATCATCATCTGGGTGAAGAAATTTCTTGTGATCTGTGATCTCAGTTCTCAGAGTCATACCCCATATCCTGAAACTGTGACCCATTGTTCTGAATTCAGAACTGATAAAATGTAGAAAATAGGTAAGTTTTAACCTGCAGAGAAGCGGGGGGGGGGGGGGTGGAGAAACAAAGAGAGAAAATGTGATAAGATGGAGACCAAAGGAAAATGGATGATAAATTGATGTCAAATGAGAAATTGCAGTGAAGACTTGTTAATGGCAGATGATTTGTTTGTAAAAGAAAGAAATGAAACAAAACATGCTGGATGCAACAGTTGCTGAAATGAGGGAAAATGCTCAGCAGGACAGACTGTAACTATACAGAGAGAAACTAGCTTATATCAGAACTAGAGATTGAAAAACAACCACAATTGACTATGTTATAAATACAATAAAAATTGTTTGAAACATTCAATGCTTGCAAAAGGGAAATAGAGTTGAACCCACTGATTGATGAATCCACCATAAAAGGTCATTGACTTGAACCACAAAATCTGCTGCACCTTCCTGCTAGAGCACTCTATCCTCTCACACCAAATATATTTTTATAAAAGAATCCATTTTATCCAACCTGTAGCTAATTATTACATGGATTAACTGCTTCTTCCTCCTCCTTCTTCAGCCTTTTGCCTCTTCCACCTGTTCCTCTCATGATTCCCATTTAATTTCCCTCCTAACTATAGTCACCTATTACCTGCAAGCTTGTGTTCCTCCATCTCCTATCTTTTCACTCTAGCTCCTTCCCTCTTGCTTTCCAGTTCTGATGAAAGGTCTCAGTCTGAAACATCAACTGTTCATTTCCCTCCAGAGATGCCTCCTGAACTGCTCAGTTCCTCCAGCATTTTGGGTGTGTCATTCAAGATTTCCAGCAACTACAGAATAGCTTCAGTCTCCAAAATGAGAAAGTCCATTATTTTGGCTGGAGCTTGTCAGGAGAGGAAAGGGTTTGTTGAGTCTGAAGACAATTCAGACCACAGGATTACCAGTCCTTTAACTGCTCTTATCTTCATTGTATTCATGTGGTCAGTGTGGTTTTGTTTCAACTCAATGATAACTCCAAGAAAATTAAGAATGTAGAATTATCCAAAAGTAATGTCATTGTATGTCATAGATTAATTTTCATTTGTTGGACAAAGGCATTGCCCGACATTTGTAAAGCACAAATATTACTTGGTGGTCATTAACCAACAGCATATTGTCTTTTTTACATTTTCTGTATGCAGATACCATTGCTTCATTGAATGAGGAGTTGGGAAATGTAATTGACAATTTATATACGCTTAGTGGTCACTTTATTTGGTACAGCAATGGACCCAATGCAGTCTTTTGCTGCTGTAGGCCATCCACCACAAGGTTTTTTGTGTTGTGCATTCAGCAGTGCTCTTCTGCACACCACTGTTGTAATGTGTAGATATCTGAATTATTGTTGCCTTCTTGTTAGCTTGAACCAGTCTGGCCATTCTCCCTTGATCCCTCTCAATAACAAGGCATTTTCACCCACAGAGCTGCTACTCACTGTATGCATTTTTTGTTTTTGTATCACTTTCTGTGCATGAAAATCCCAGGAAATCAGCAATTTCTGAGATACTCAAACCATCCCATCTTACACCAATAATCATTTCACAGTCACAGCCACTTAGATCATATTTCGTCCACACTGTTGCTTGGTCTGGTCCAAACAACAACTGAACCTCCTGACCCTATCTGCTTGCTTTTACACATTGAACCACACGATTAGATCTGCATTAATGAGCAGGTATTGAGGTGTACCGAATAAAGTGGCATTAAGTATGTTCAATTTATTGTAGTGGGATTGTGGTGGTGGTGGGTGGGGGGGGGGGGGGAGACACAAAACAGAGTGGCAAACTATCTATTTTTATGATTCAACAGCAGAAGTCAACCATATTAATGGCAGCATGTGCAGATGATGCTCTCTAATTGTTACTGAAAATTTATACTACATACTGCTTAACTCATTTCCACACAATTCTTCTGAAATACAGAAAAATCAATTTTACGGAAGTCCAGAGAATCATATTTCTTCTTGTCTGTCCAAAATTAGCTGCTTAACCTCACTTTGGGGATTGGTACTATAGCTTTTGCATCTTCTTTGACAAGTACACACTTGCTTTTGCATATATTGCATTGGATAAGGGAGGGTAAATCAGTCAAGGTACACACAGGCTGCATTACTGATCAACACTGAGTTCTGATGCACTTATACAGCAATTCTCCCTGAAACAAAAATCCTTCATTGAACATTTCCAAAAATAAATCAACCAGAATAACACTGTATAGATCACCATGTAAGCAAAATTATATGTAAAATTACTACTGTAAATCAGTCAAACTGTTTAAAAAGTACAGTAATTCAGTGCTCTTGGCAAATATAACAGACTTAACTGGAAGCACTATAAGTTAATTGAATCTTAGCAGTTCCATGAATATTGAAAATTAAATAAATACAGGAACAAAGCTTTATTACTTATAGATAATCCAACTGTGGCTCACAGCCAATTCCATATTTCAAACAAATTAGCAATTATGCAAAATTTACACAATAAAAATCATATTTTTCTCTAGATACATAGATAAAGAAACATTTATATCATATCCTGTAGGGCACAAATGAGCTATGTGGAACATGTGAGGACACATTGCACTCCCAGTGTCTGTTCTATAAAATCACAGGTTTCATATCAATATGAATGATGTGCAGTCAATTTGATCAAATCCAGATTCAAGAGCCCCCTTAACACAGGTTCAGTTTCCAACTGGCAGCTGGCATATTTGAAAAATGAAATATATGCACATTCCTTAAATTGAAGCTGCATCATACCATAAACAATGGCTGCAAGTGGCATACAAAGTTCTTGTAAAGCTATGAATCATTATAAATGATTCAGATCTTTACTCCATGTGCTCTCCATGATACATCTGTAATAATTTGTTAGAATCTTTAGTGCGTCACCAAAGATTCTAACAAATTATTACAGATGTATCATGGAGAGCATTCTGACCAGTAACATCCACATAGAGGAACATATCCTCATAGAAGGATCAGAGAGAGTGACATCAATGGATCTGGAGTTGAGAGGGTAAACAGCTTTAAGTTCCTCCACATTCACATCACCGAGGACCTCACGTGGTCTGTGCACACTAGCTGTGTGATGAAAAAGGCACAACAGCGCCTCTTTCACTTCAGACGGTTGAGGAAGCTTGGTATGGGCTCCCAAATCCTAAGAACTTTCTACAGGGGCACAATTGAGAGCATCCTAACAGGATGCATCACTGCCTGGTATGGCAACTGTACCTCCCTTAATCGCAAGACTCTGCAGAGGGTGGTATGGACAGCCCAGCACATCTGTAGTTGTGAACTTCCCATGATTCAGAACATTTACAAGGACAGGTGTGTAGAAAGGGCCAGTAGGATCATTGGGGACCCAAGTCACCCCAACCACAATCTACTCTAGCTACTACCATTCAGGAAACGGTATCGCAACATAACAAGCAAGACTAACAGGCTCCGGGACAGCTTCTTTCACCAGACCATCAGACTGATAAATTCACGTTGATCTGTCTATATTATATTGACTGTTTCTATTTATTATAACTTATTATAAATTACTATGACTGCACATTTAGATGGAGAGGTAAAGATTTTTACTCCTCATGTATGTGAAGGATGTAAGAAATACAGTCAATTCAATTCAATTTCAGGTTCCTGGTGTTGAAATCTCTAGAGGATCTAACCTGGTCCCAACATTTCGATGCAGCTAGAAAGAAGGCAAAACACCAGTTATATTTCATTAGAAATTTGAGGACATTTGGTTTGTCACCTCAAACATTCGAACACTTCCACAGATGTACCATGGAAAGCATTCTGACAGGCTGCATCCCAGTTTGGTACTGGAGCAGGGAGTACTGAACTGGATCATAAGAAGCAACAAAAGTTGCAAAAATTAGTCATCTCCATCATGGGTACTGACCTCCATGGTATCCAAGACATCTTCAAGGAGTGGTGCTTTGCAACATCCATTATTAAGGACCTCATTACTCAGGACCTGCACTCTTCTCATTGTTACCATCAGGAAGGAGGTACAGAAGCCTGAAGGCACACACTCAATGATTCAGAAACAGCTTCTTCCCCTCTGCCATCTGATTTCTAAATGGACATTGAACCCGTGAACACTACTTAACCTTTTTTTTTTGGTTTTGCACCATTTTTAATTTAACTATTTAATATAATACAGCATATATACTTACTATAATTGATTTATTTATATTTTTTCTTCCATTTTATCATATATTGCATTGTACTGCTGTCACTAAGTTTACAAATTTCACGACATATGCCGGTGGTATTAAACCTGATTCTGAATTTCACTGCCCCTTTGTCTGGTATGGAGATGAAATGCAGATGATCAGAAAAAAACACCACACCATCGAGGGCATGGCCCCTTCTCATCTCAACCATCAGGGAAGAGGTACAGGAGCCTGAAGGCACACACACAAATGTTTTAGAAATAGCTTCTTCCTCTCTGCCATCAGATTTCTGAACAGAGCAAGAACACATGAACATTATCACACTAATTTACTCTCTTGTTTGCAATACTTCTTGTTTTTTTAAACATTGCTTCTTGTAACTTACAGTAAATTTTATGTACTACATAAAACAACAAATTTTACAACATATGTCAGTGATAATAAACCTGAATGTAATACCAAATTTTCCAATGCATTCCTGGAGGCATAGGTAAATTTGGCATTGAAGATTTTGAAACATTGGCATTCTGTTTGAGCAGAAAACAGCATCTCTACAGTCATTAACATACCAGAAATATAGGTCAGAAAATGGGCCCAAGCAGTAAGAAATCTGTGTCTGTTCTATGTATGCCAAAAAAAGAAAAGCAAATCTTAGAGCCATACTGGTATATACAGCTATATTTTTGACTTGGTTGAAGTGAGTGGAGCTAAAAGAGAAGTTGTTCCAATTGAGATTGGTTCAACAAATGTCAAGGAGGGCAGTATTAGAGGGAGGCTGGTTCAACAAAAGGCTCTCAGGATTAGACACCTGTGATAAAAATTGGAACCGAGAAATTAAAAATTGCCAAAATGGTGGAAGGCATCAGAGATTTTAATTTAGTAATGGTACAGCAAAGGATCTACAATGACAGATGTGATACAGAAGTAAATGGAAAGAAAAAAGTAATTTTTATGTTCTACACAAAACAAATTTTACAACATACAATAACAACTTTATGATAATAAACCAGATTCTAATTCCAAATTTTCTAATGCATTCTTAGAGATATAGGAAAATTTAGCATTGAATGTAGTGAAGGTAGCAAAGAGGAAAGTAGAAACAAATTTTGTGGAACAAGAACAAGCCAAAATAATGGACAATCCTCCTTGTGGATTTTAGCAGCAAGGACAGACAATTGCAAAGTATTTCAAGACATCACTTTGATATAGAGAAGAACTCGAAATGGGAGGTGCAGGGGCATTAATATGATCACACCCAAACATGCTGGAGGAAATCAGCAGTCCTGATGAAGGGTCTAGGCCAGAAATGTTGACTCTTTATTCCTTTCCATAGATGCTACCTGACTGCTGAGTTCCTTCAGCATTATGTGGGTGTTAATCTGGATTTCCGGCACCTTCAGAACCTCTTATGTTTATTAGTATAATCAAAGAGCTTCTGATGAAGGATGAAGAGGAACTTGGGCAAAACAGAAAATCAGAATCCCAAGGATCATAATATCTGGATTATCACCTGAGTCACATGAGAATTGGCAAAGGATAAACAGGATTAGAGAAACAAATATGTGGTTTTAAAGCTTGACATAGAAGAAATAGGTTCCAATTCATGGGGTGCTGGCACTAGCGCTCAGAAAGATTAGAGCTGTTCAGTTGGGATTGGTTCAACTTGAACCCTGCTCAGATTAAAGTCCTGGTAAATTACACACCAGGGAGTGCAATAAGGCTTTCAACTAACTGGAAAGGGGAAGGGCTCTAAGAGCAGAAGGTTTAATAAATCAGGAGGAGATGTAAGAGCAGACATGATAGTCTAAATGACCTGTTCGTGTACAGTACCATTCTGTATTATGTTCTAAGAATACTTCATTTCTCTTCTCTATTACTTATTCCCACACGGACTCCATTCCCTTATATTATCTTCACCCTCAAGTACAAATTTAGTTTCCCTATCTGCTTCAACATACATTAAAGATGATATGGTGGTCAGCTTATTTTTCTCTTTTCTTGGAATCGCTTGTCTCACACTACTTTACAAAAACTACTCTATTAAACTCTTCCAATTTTAAAGACCTATACCATACCTAATTACGCTTTTCCACTGAAAAGAATCTCTAACTATTCAATATTGCCTGATAGTTTCCCGTCAATTACTGTAATATAATCATAATTTTTCTCTACATTTCTTTCCAGTGTTTCAACATCTAATCTTTATAGCAGTGATTATAATGGAGCCAACTCTTCTCAATATGATGTAGCATTTATTCATGAGAAATTCATATTTGATATACTCCTCTCTCGCCAGCAAAACATTCAATTCAATTACAGAAGGTAACAAAGTAGTCACACCTTAGTGATATCTATGGAGAGGAAATTCAGAAACAAATTATCAATGAAGATGAAGAGGAAAAATATATTTAAAAAGCCACTGCACAAGATTATATTGCTGTCCAACTAGTTCTGGGACTAATGTTCGAATCTTTACAGTATTATAGGTGTACAGCATGGAAGTCAGCCATTTGGTCCAACTGACCAGACAAATGAGATTACAGCTTTTTCTTGCAATGGTTTTGGAGACAGTATGGGGAGTTAGGGGTCAGGGTTTAGAGACGCACAGCAGATGAGGAAGAATGAAGAGTTAAGGGCTGGATCTGGAGTTTGGAGTTTAGGTCTGAGTGCTTTGCGGATAAAGGCCAGCATTTTCAGAGGTCAGCTTGACAGACACTAAAGAGACCAGTGATCCCCAGTTCAGTGAGTCTTGAGTCAGAGGTTCCTACAGATGGGAGCTATGAAGGCAATGACCTCCCAGGTCACTAGGATCAGAAGTCCATGTGAGTTTGGAAGTCAAGGCCCAAAGTGCTCCATGGTAGAAAGTACAGAATTTTCTTGAGGAGCTTAGCAGGAACGTTGCTGAAAGAAAGGCAGTGGATATTGCCTACAAGAATTTTAGCAAGGCTTTTAACAAAGTTCCACATGGGAAACTTGTCAAAAAGTTTCATGTACTTGGCATAGAATGAGGTAGTAAATTGGATTGACTTGGTTGATGTCTGGAGGAGCCTTCATCCTGACCTCTGTGTTTTCTCACAGAGGTATGGAGGAAGTGGAGGCTCGCAGATCAATGAACTCTACATTTTATGGCATACATCTAACGGGTGTCAGCTGCCTCCACATGGCCATTTCCAAGATTCGTTCATCAGTTTTGGAGGACCTGGCAGGAATTTCCCCTCCCTGAGGCTCTGGTAGGATGAGGGCAAGGCTCACATCTAATTGTTCTGCCAGGAATATATTCATGGGTCAACCAAGTGGCAGATGTCTGGGATCCATTGGCTTGAGGTTGAGCTAGTCGACAATAGAGTCTCAGCTAGGGCCGAACATTGGAGATCTGCCCCTCTGGGATGAGTACCAGAGGAGAAGGAGACACTGAGGCACCTGCAGCTTGAGAGCTCCTGAGGCGTTTACATGAGGTCAAGTGTCCAGATGCTACATGATATGGACCACACCTTGTCCTTCTATTCTCTCAAAAAGGAGAGGGGTATGCACAGGCAGCTCCTGGAGCTGCCAGCAGAGGATAGTTCCTCAGTCATGGATCCGGCGAGAATTATTGTGGAAGTTCATTTCTTTTCTGAGGCTATATTCTCACCAGACTCATGCACAGGGCTCTGGAGGAGGACTTGCCAAGGGTTAGCCCTAGGGGTGCTGAGTGGCTAGATATCCCGTTATCTTTAGAAGAGCTGATCAGTGTCCTCAACCAGCTGCAGAGAGGCAAGTCCCCAGGACAAGATGGGTTGTTTGATTTTCTCCAGGCCTTCTGGACATCCTAGGGGTTAATTAAGCAAGGATATTGGGGGAAAGACTGGTGATTGGTGAGATGCCCCTCTCTTGGCACAAAGCAATTGTAGTTCTGCTGCCAAAGAAATTGAATCTCCATTGCCTAAGGAATTGGCACCCAGGATCTCTCCTCAATGCGGAATACAAGGTCTTTGTCCAGGCAATGGCAAATCATTCGGGTTCTGTGCTGGCTCAAGTGGTCCACCTTGATCAGTCCTACATGGTAGCAGGGTACTCCATCAAGGACAATGTCCACCTCATCTGGGATCTGATTCACCTGTGCTGAGAGGCTGGTCAATTAGTTGCTTTTCTCTTCCTTGACCAGAAGAATGCATTTGACAGGATGGATCACAAGTACCTTTTTGGGACTCTACAAGCATTCGGGCTCAGTCCACATTTTGTTTGGCTGTTGTATACTGCGCAGGGTGCTTTGTTAGGATTACTAGGTCCGTGACAGCACCCTTGTGCTTTAGGAGGAGGGTGCATCAGGGCAGTTGTACTCTGTTTGTATGGAGCCATTCCTGTGCCTTCTCCATAAGAGAGATTAATAGCTTTAGTTCTACATGAACCAGACATGAAGGTAATCCTTTTAGCTTACGCCGTTGATGGCCTCCTCGTGGTCACCAAGCTTGTTGACTTGCAGGGGTTGCAAGACTGCCAGCGGATCTTCTCAGCCACATCCTCTGCACGGATCAACTGGGAAAAGTGTGTGGGGCTATTGGTGGGTCAGTGGCAGGTGGACTTCCTACCAGAGGGGTTGAGACCCTTTGCGTGCAGCACCATACACCTCCTCTACTTAGCAGTTTATTTGAGCTCAACAAAGAAGGCCTGGCCAGCAAACTGGTGGGATTTGGAGGGATTTGCCCAGCTGGGACGCAGGTCAGGCATCCTTCATGCAACCTCATACTGGGGAAGGACATTAGTTATAAATCAGTTGATCACGTCCATGACATGGTACTGGCTTAATACTTTAGTCCCACCCACTTCTTTTGTCTGCAATACCCAGAAGAATCTGGTGGGCTTCTCTGGGGTAATAGGAGGTATTGGGTCTCTGTAATCCTGAGTCTTCCGATCATGGAGGATAGTCAGTCATTGGCACCCAGCTGGTGATCTTCTGCCTCAGAACCCTGCAGAGATACCTGTATAGTGACCGTCCTCTGAGATGGCATGCACAGGCAACACACTTTCACCACTGGAGATATTGCCTGCAGGAGGGCATGCGGCTTCAAGCTGACAGCATCAGATGCACTGCTTTGAGGGAACTGTCTCGGTTTTTACTAAGAGCTATTGAGGATATGGGGTCCAGACTCATCCAAACAGGGTGTTACTGCGCCAGTGGGGGGGGGGGGGGCAGTGCTCTAGCTCTGGCGGGGACTGGTCCCCTTCATATCACAGTGGGCATTGTGGGGGCTCGGGTAAGTGGAGGGGTTCCAGCTGCACCACCACCTGAAGGACCAGAGCTGTTCATCAGACCCAGGGCTCTGGATACCACATGGGAGAGGGTCCCACATAACCTGAGCCATCTCGTGGAGATGCACACGTGCCTTCCATGACGCTCCAAATCACTTCTTGCACAGGCTTCTCTTGTATACCTTTCAATTCTTTGCCTTTGTCTGCTGACCAGATTCACCTTGGCCATCTAGCAGCAGGGAACGTCCTCAGTGGAAATCTCTTTGTACACTGGGGACCAGGGGTGGAAGGTGTTGTATAGGACAGTACCATGTAACACGTCTTTAAGCAGGTTTACTTGCTTAAACGTCAATCTGTCCATTCTGTGGCTGTGAGGCGTCAGTGTATCACACTCATATGTAGTGTGTGAGATTGCAGCACCTGTCTTTATCTGAAAGAGCTGCTCCTCAGGTTCTGGTTGCACTTCAGCCCCACGCTCCTTATATACAGGCATCCAGTATGGAAGAGGGTGAGTCACGAGGGAGATCTACTGGTGAGTTTGCTCCTGGGCCTGGACAAGAAGGCCATTCATGGGTCTAGGCTGCAGAAAGTTGAGGGCTCTGCCAGGGCCGACAGCCTGCCCCTCTCCGAAGCTACGCTCATGTCCAGCTGTCTTGGAGTGGGAGCATGCAGTCTCAATGGGTACAATGGGGGGTTTCTGGGAGCAGTGGTTCTCCCCCCACCCCCAGGGAATTGACTGTTTTATAAACAATAGAAATTATATTTTAATTTAAATTTGTTCACTGTCTTGTAAATACTGAACTTTTGTACTTAGTGCATTTGTTGTGTGAATTAACAGTTACAGAGTTGTAAAAACAAAAATCAGCAAGTTTGTGGTGACACCAAGATTGGGGACTGAGAGGACAGCGAGGAAGGCCATCAAAACTTGCAGCATGATCTCGACTGGCTGGAGAAAAGGGCTGAAAAATGGAAGTTGTAATTTAATGCAGCCAAGTGTGAGGAGTTGTACTTTGAGTTGAAAACCATGTAGGACTTACACAGTGAATAGTAGGGCACTGAGGAGTGCAGTAGAACAGAGGAATCTGGAAGTACAGGATTTATAATTCCCTGAAAATGGTATGAAGGTACACAGTGTTATAAAGAGAGCTTGAGGCACATTGGCCTTTATAAATAAGAGTATTTAGTACAGGGGTTGTCTCTGTACATTATCTGTGTGGAATGCATGGGTTTTCTCTGGGTCCTTCAGTTTCCTCCCACAGTCCAAAGACATACTGAGCACATTAATTGTTAAGTGCAAATACTTTTACCACAAGACTATTCAACAAAGGAGCAGAATTAGGTCATTCAGCCCATCGACTCTGCTCCGCCATTCCATCATTGCTGATCCCGGATCCCACTCAACCCCATATGGCATTCAACCTTTGATACCCTGACCGATCAGGAAACTACCAACTTCCACCTTAAATATACCCACACACTTGGCCTCCACCAGAGTCTGTGGCAGAGCATTCCACAGATTCACCTCCCTCTGACTAAATAAATTCTTCCTTACCTTTGTTCTGAAAAAGTCTCCCCTCAATATTTTAGAAAGGATATACTGACATTGGAGAGTGTTCAGAGAAGATTCACGAGAATGTTTCCAGGAATAAAAGGGTTACCATATGAAGAACATCTGGCAGCTCTCGGGCTGTATTTCCTGGAATTCAGGAGAATGACAGGGGATTTCATAGAAACATTTCAAATGTTAAAAGGCCTGAACAGATGATATATGGCAAAGTTATTTCCCATGGTAGGGGATTCTACGACAAGAGGGCATGGCTTCAGGTTTGAAGGATATCCTTTTAGAACTGAGATGCGGAGAAATTACCTGAGTCAGAGGGTTGTAAATCCGTGGAACTTGTTGCCACAAGCAGCTGTAGAGGCCAAGTCTTTGGGTATATTTAAGGCAGAGATATATAGGTTCTTGATTAGCCACGGCATCAAAGGGTTTGGGGTGAAAGCAGGGGAGTGGGGATGACTGGAAGAATTGCAGCAGTCCATGATTGAATGGTGGAGCAGTCTCGATGGGCCAAATGGCCTACTTCTGCTCCTATATCTTATGGTCTTATGGTCTAATTTTGAGGCTGTGCCCTCTAGTTTGGACCCATCAATGAGTAATGAGGGAAGAGGGGGGTTTGGGGACAGGATATAGGGGGTGGTTCATGAAAGGCTTGATGCGGGACACATGGAAGGTGGGATGAATGGACGGAGAGTAGAGGGGAGCTTAAGATGGATGGCAGCAGGCTGATCTCTTTAGTAATGGGAAAGGGGCCGATGAAGCGAGGGGCAAGCTTGCAGGAATCCATCTTGAGGGGCAGGTCTCAGGTTGAAAGCCACACACGTGGGGTAACGCGGTAACGTGGGGCCTTGGAGCAATGGCAATCAGCTTGACGTTTGATCCTAGCAGAGACATGGAAAAGGGCAGAGCGAGTGCGCCTACACGTCCGCTGACAATAGCAGATAAATGCCTCAGCAGATGGATTGCCAACCTCCTCCTCCTGGGCAGGAAATAATGGAGGTTGGTAGCCAAGGAGGCACTCGAAAGGGGACAGACACGTGGATGAGAGTTTATGGCATACTTGGCCCAGGGTGGCTGCTGACTCCACGCAAAGGGGTTCTGGGAGACCAGACACAACAATGCAGTCTCAAGCTGTTGGTTGGCCCACTCGGTCAGTGGGTGGAATCCTGAAGGCAGACTCATGGAGGCACCCAGAAGATTACAGAATGCCCCCCAGAAGTTGGATGTGAATTGAGAGACCCTGTCTGACACAACATCTACAGGTAAATCATGTAATTTAAAAACATGCAGTATTAGTAATTTGGCTGCTTCTTTGGCCGAGGAGAGTTTAGGTAAAGGAATGAAGTGTACAGACTTGGAGAAATGACCAACTACTGTTAGAATGGTGGGGGAAAGACCGGTGACAAAATCCAGGGCAATGTGGGACCAGGGTCTCTTGGGGATAGACAGGGGTTGTAACAGACCAGTAGGTGACTGGTTAGAATTCTTGCCTTGAGCACAGACTGAGCAGGCTGAGCAAAGTTGCTGATACCATCTCCCAGGGAGGGCCACCAGAACCACCGACTGATGAAGACCTGAGTACGCTTGGTTCTAGGGTGACAGGATAACTGGGAAGAATGACCCCACTGCAATACCTGTGAGCGGACAGAGCTGGGAGCATAAACACAGTTAGTGGGGCATTGACTAGTGGCTGCCTCACTCTGTTGAGCAGCTTGCACCGTGGCTTCAATGTCCCATTGCACTGCACCCATGAGGCAGTGATTAGGGAGGATGATATCAGGTACCTCAGGGGTCTCAGAGGAAGGAAATCATCAGGAGAGAGAATCAGGTTTTCCATTCTTGGAACCGAAGCAGAAGGACAGAGTAAAATTGAATCTCGAGAAAAACAGGGACCAACAAGCTTGACGAGAGTTGAGACGTTTGGCCATACGGATACATTCCAGATTCTTGTGATCAATCCAGATTAAGAATGGCACCTTTGCTCCCTCCAGCCAATGTCTCCACTCCTCCAGACCTAGCTTCACAGCCAGCAACTCCCAGTTTCCGACATCGTAATTCCACTCCATGGGAGTGAGGCGGTGAGAGAAGGCGGCGCAGCGGTGTACCTTCTCATCCTTGGCCAAACGCTGAGAGAGAACAGCTCCTACACCAATGTCAGACTCATCCACCTCTACAATGAACTGCAGGTCGGTGTCGGCTTGAATCAGAATGGAGGCAGAGGTGAAACATTCCTTCAGGTCAGAGAATGCTTTTTCAGCAGCAGGAGTCCAGCAGAATCTGACAGCCAATGAGATAACTGGCAGATAACTGTTTGTCAGGTTGGAGGCCGGTGACTAGTGGTGTGCCTCAGGGAACTGTGCTGGGTCCAATGATGTTTGTCATATGCATTAATGATCTGGATGATGGGGTGGCAAATTGGATTAGTAAGCATGCAGATGATACTAAGATAGGTGGCGTTATGGATAATGAAGTAGGTTTCCAGAGCTTGCAGAGAGATTTAGGCCAGTTAGAAGAGTGGGCTGAAAGATGGCAGATGAAGTTTAATGCTGTTAAGTGTGAGGTGTTACATTTTGGTAGGACTAATCAAAATAGGACATACATGGTAAATGGTAGGGCATTGAAGAATGCAGTAGAACAGAGTGATATAGGAATAATGGTGCATAGTTCCTTGAAAGTGGAATCTCATGTGGATAGGGTGGTCAAGAAAGCTTTTGGTATGCAGACCTTTATAAATCAGAGCATTGAGTATAGGAGTTGGGATGTAATGTTAAAATTCTACAAGGCATTGGTGAGGCCAAATTTGGAGTACTGTGTACAGTTCTGGTCACCAAATTATAGGAAAGATGTCAACAAAATAGAAAGAGTACAGAGGAGATTTACTAGAATGTTACCTGGGTTTCAGCCCCTAAGTTAAAAGGTTGAACAAGTTAGGTCTTTATTCTTTGGAGCGTAGAAGGTTGAGAGGGGACTTGATAGAGGTATTTAAAATTATGAGGGGGAAGATAGAGTTGACATGGATAGGTTTTTTCCATTGAGAGTAGGGGAGATTCAAACAAGAGGACATGAGTTGAGAGTTAAGGGGCAAAAGTTTAGGGATAACATGAGGGGAACTTCTTTACTCAGAGAGTGGTAGCTGTGTGGAAAGAGCTTCCAGTAGAAGTGATAGGAGCAGGTTCGATATTGTCATTTAAAAAAAAATTGGATAGGTATATAGACAGGAAAGGAATGGAGGGTTATGGGCTGAGTGCAGGTCGGTGGGACTATGTGAGAGTATGCGTTCGGCACGGAGTAGAAGGGCTGAGATGATGTTTCCGTGCTGTAATTGTCATATGGTTATATAAGAGCAGTGAGTGGTGCAGCCAGAGTACTGTAATTTCTGATAAAGCGATGATAGAAGTTAGTGAAGTACAAGAAGCGTTTCAACTGCCGATGAGTCGAGGGTTGGGGCCTTTCAACCACTGCCTTGACCTTCAGTTGGTCCATCTGAATGGAACCGCCTGAAATTACATACCCCTGGAAGGAGACTGCATTATGATGAAACTCACATTTCTGAGGTTCTCCAGAAGGCGCTGGAGAACTCTGAAGACATGACCTGTGTGTTCAGCAAGGGACTGAGAAAAAAATCAAAATGTCATCGATATACACAAAAACAAACTGGTTTCAGCATATCGCTGAGAACATCATTTACCAGGGCTTGGAAGATGGCAGGGCATTGGTGAGACCAAATGGCATGACCAGGTACTTGTAATGGCCTGATGTGATGTTGAAGACCATCTTCCACTCATCCCCTTCGGCGATGCGGACAAGATTGTAGGCACTACGGAGATCAAGCTTGGTGAAAACTGAGGCTCCTTGTAGTAGTTCAAATGCCGAGGTCACAAGTGGAAGAGGGTAACAGTTCTTAACAGTGACTTTATTCAGTCCCCGGTAATCAATGCATGGACACAAGGAGCCATCCTTTTTTCAACAAAGAAAAAAACCAGCACCAGCAGGGGAGGAAGACGGCCGGATGATGCCTGCAGCCAGAGACTCTTGAATATACTTATTCATGGCTTCTGTTTCAGGTACGGCCAGGAAATACAGGCGGCCCCTTGGGGGATATGTGCCAGGCAAGAGGTCAATGGTGCAATCATATAGACGATGAGGTGGCAGGGAAGTGGCCTGGGACTTGCTGAACTCAGCCTTGAGGTCCATGTATTCAGCAGGGATGGCACTAAGGTTTGGAAATTCCTCGGGGGGGGGGGATCTGGGCTTGGAGACAAGGGGATCTGAGCATGGTGGAGGCAGTGGGAGTGACAGAATGGGCTCCAGCCTACAATCTTGCGACTGAGCCAGTCAATGTGGGGTTTGTATCTGACTAAACCAGGGATGGCCCAGGACAATGGGAGCTTGAGGAGAGTCAGTAACATAAAGGGTTAACTGTTCATGATGATTGCCAGATAAACTGAGACTCACCAGGGCCGTGACATGGATGATGTTAGCCATTCTCTGACCGTTCAAGGCGTTGGCCATTAATGGTGACTGGAGAGCAGATGTGGGTAGACCCCACTGGGCCACCAAGACAGAATCGATAAAACACTTCTCCACACGAGAATTGACCAAGACGGAGACTGCTCGGCATTGGATGCCCCACTCCAGAGAAGCAGGTATGAGAGTGAGTGGTGTCGAGGAGGTCCAGACAGGGGTCATGCTCACCAGTACTCCTCGTCCTACTGGTGAGTGCTAGCTTTTACTGGGCAGGTGGAGATGAAGTGGCCGGATTGGTCACAGTACAGACAGGAGCGGGTGCTGATTCTCCTTTGTCTTTCAGTTGGCGTCAGGCGGGAATGGTCAACATGCACAGCCTCAGGCTCTGGAACGGGAAATATAGATGGAGGCAAACGGCAGGGCAACGTAGACTGACGAGGAGCTTGGAACTCACCCAGTAGCCCCAGGGACCCTCTGGAACCCCTCCCTCTGCAGCGCTGCTGAAGGCAAAGATCAATACCGATGGCTAAATCCACCAGGGCTTCAAAGATGGCAGGAAGGTCCTAGGTGACCAGCTCATCTTTGATGTTTTCAGAGAGGCCATTCAGGAATGTGTCGTACTGTGCCTCCAAGTTCCAGCCACTGGAGGTGGCTAGGGTCCGGAAGTCTATGGCGTAATCTGCGCGGCTGGTGCACGTGCAGCATTTCACGGGCAGCCTCTCTCCCATGTTTGGAGTGATCAAACACTTTTCTTACCTCCTCAGAAAATAACTGAAAACTAGTGCAGAAAGGGGAGACTGCCTCCCAGACGGCTATTCACAATTCTTTTGCCCAATTGAACAGCTGGGTGATGACGTAGGCTACCTTGGCTCAACCAGTCAGAAATGTTGTTGGTTGCAATTCAAAAATGATGGTGCACTGAGAAAGAAATGAGTGGCAGGTACCAGGTTCACCTGAGCACTTTTCTGGAGGAGGCAGACGGGGCTCTTGGATGGGAGGAACATGCAAAGACACGGAGGGCAGGGCGGATGCTGCAGTCACAGAATGTTGATGGGCGCTCTGGGACAGCTGGAGTGACTGAATCTGGGCCACAAGATTAGCTACATTGCCAGAAAGCGACTCCACTGCCCTGAACACGGAGTCCAGATGGTTCTGGTGTTTCCCCAGCATCACTCCCTGGTGTTCTAGGGCAGCTCTCAGAAGATTGGGGTCTGCTGGATCTATTCTGGCCAGATTGTACTGTCAGGACGCTGGAGCAAGGATCCAATCACAGACCCAGTACTGTGCACACAGTGATAATAATTGAGTAACAAATCCCAAAGTGCAAACAAAGTCAGCATCAAAGTTCAGGCAAAGATCAAAATATCCAGAGTAATCCAAAAACCAGATTCGGGGAACAGGTAGAGTCAATATTCAGATGGACAGAGTACAGGTACAAATGCTGGAAAGGCTCGGGAAAATTCACTGGCACAATCTGGTAACTAACAGGTGAAAACACAGGACTGCAATACACTGAGCAATAAACAGAGAGGCAGATGATAGGTGGAGCACAATGAGACACAGGTGGCAGCGATACAGGTAATAATGAGAAACAGATTAGAGACAGAGTACTTAGTAATACAGGGGCCGGAGTAGAGCAGGAGTGGGGACAGGAACACATGGCAATACAAAACCACAGACCGACAGCTAGGGAGAAACACACCAAATGACAGAGTTCATCTGCAGGTACTGACAAATCAACAGAAAGGAGAAAACACTATTGATGAGAGTTGTATCCAAGTTGCTAAAAAGCTTTGTAATGCACAGCAGAGAATACTTTAGAAAATTAAAGATGCATGCAACAAGGGTAATACAGTAATTATGGGAAATTTCAATCTACATTTAGACTTGGCCAGTCAAATTATCAGTTCTAGTATGAGGGAAAGAATCTATGGAATAGAAAATGGTTTCTTCTTTTATATATTGAGAAATCAGTGAAAGAAGAGACTACTTTGTGCAAAGAGAAAGGTTAATGGATGAACTATTTACTAATGCACCTCTCAGGAATAGTAAACAAAATCATAATATCTTATATAGTGATCGAAAGTCATTTAGTTTGATCTGATGCAGAATCTTATATCTGGTGTGAGGTGACGATTATAGAAGGCAACTACTTTAAAAGATATGCCTTTAAATGAGCAACTAAGAATTTATGAGAGGAAAATCACACTATGACTTTTCCAATATGCTTGGTTACTCTATCTTCTGTAAACCCAAGGGCATTCAAGACTGTTTGTCTTTGTCCTAACTTGCAGCAAGTCCTGTTCATTCATGACTGTATCCTGTCTCACAGATTTTAATTCTATATTCTTATTTTGAAATTCCATCATGATCTTCAACTTACATGTCAGTGTCCTCTCCTTGGATGTATATGTCTCCAGTATTTCCCCCAAGTTATGAATTACTGACGATATTTTGCAACGCAGACAATGCAATTAAGTTGCCACTTCTAGAATTCCAATGTTATTTCCTCCTTTAAGACAATTAATCCTTTGGTGATCAGTTCTATAGTGGCTTAGTTACAATAATTTTTTTGTTGGATAACATTCTTACCAAGCATGTATTTATCTGAAGCATTCCTATTTTCAATTTAATATAGAATTGGTTTTTAAGATACAAGAAATTGGATGGAGGAGATTTTGGATGATCAATACTGTAATTCCATTTTATTTCTTACACATGCCTGGTGATTTTACACAACTGCAGAGAACAGGCCATACAACAGAGCTAAATAATTATCTAACTGCAGTGCTACATTATCTCTGGTGGTTTTCTTTGTCAGAGATAATGATTTTATAAAAGATATAGGATAAGTTTTTATGTACATCTCCAATCTTCTGAAGTGATTGACAGTTGCAGATAAAATAAGTAAATGAGATTATGTCAACTTTTTAAAACTCAAATAGCTCCCTAGAAAGCAGTAAGAGAAATAAATTGCATAACAGAACCTTGTGAAGCAATCATTGTCAAAGAATTATTATACGTTAGCAGCTGGTGGCAATAACTTGATTCAAATTGCAGCTTCAAAAATTGGAAAACCTTATTAAAGTTTTCAAATTACATGTTTTTTACTACTGTCTGTGGCACTTGAGATGTAAACTGTAACTTTATATAGACCTGAGCTGACCTCCTTGACTGACATTTTCAGAATTATTGATTAGGGAAGTTCTTTCAAAACAAGAGCCAACATATTCCAATTTTTCTAAAAGTGTACATTATACATTATAGACAAATATTTGCCAAATAAATATAATACAATTCTAATGTTGTGCTCTTAATGTAACCAGTTTATCACTTTTGATCATTTGAATGAGTTCCAAGTATTAACAGGTATAAGTGAATCCTGAGACCAAGGTCATATTTAGTTTCAAAAATTGATGCCATACTTCTTTACATTTTTAACTATTTACCAACAAATTTGAGAGCCTTATACTTTATTGTAAAACACAACTTGAAAGTTTCAAGTTATTATATACAACTTGAAAGTTTATTTTCTGCCAAAACTGACTTAATAGTTTCCCATTCAACCCACTCATCACAGCCCTTTGAATTATTTTGGCTGATTAAACAGATAAAACAATCAATAACTGAAGAAAGGCAAAGTGGAATAATCAGCTTTACATACCACTACAATAGCCTCTTTGTATTGCAAATTTTTCTTCTGCATTACAAAAAAAATTGAGTCAAGGTGAAAGGACCCAACATATTTAGAAAAGGCAGCATTATTACAAATAATTTGACACTGATTTTGATGACGTGATTAAACACTTAATTAAATACAAAGCAGTTTAAGAATCATCTATCAGGAGGCAGAGATCGAGAAGGAGAAAGGTTAAGGGGATTGAACTCAAAGCATCGGCTCTAGCAACCTTCAGCATTCTCACCACAATTGATTAAAGCAATGAATAACCAGAAGGCACAAAAGATCAGAACCGGAGGAGTCTGAAATCCTCAGAGAATTTTGTAGTTGTAGAAAGTAACAGCTGAAACTAATTCGGCAAACATAGGGTTTATGTCAAAACAGAATACAGATATTGGAAGGAGTATTCTGGATGGTAATGGAGGTTGCAAAGAGGTTGACAAGCAGAAGGTTATAGACAAACTTTATCATCAACCCTCTCACTCATTCCTTCTTTGTAATCTTTCACAAGTAATACTAGGATTCAAAGTAAGGTTAAGGGGTCTCATCATCTATGTAATTTCAGGTCTGTCATACAATCTGAATTTGGTTTCATTACACTATTGAATTTCAAGGGAAACAATAATGTTAAGCACCTGGTAGCAATGTTTTGTTTCATTCAACTGAGATGGATATAATTAAGCAAGAAGAAAATAAGGCCTGGATTTTCCAGTGCTACAGTTATAGAATGTATGATTTTTACATTAAAACTATGTGAAATATGGCTTTAACCAACTAAAATGTAATTATGGAGTTACAGATTCATGTAATTTACAATATGGAGACATCCGGGCAACATCTTGCTTGTTATTTGAATGAGCAACAATGACTAATCTCAGTTTGTCCATAATTCTCTAACTTCCCTAACTTTGGTTATTTATCTAAATTCCTATTGAAATTATTTGTCTGGTTAGGTCCTTAAAAGTTAATTGGTATCTTTCAAAAACACTGGTTAGTCTAAAAGGCATTTTTTCTGAATGAGTTCTAGATAAAACTTCTTTTTCCAAATAGAATTAAGTTTTCCATTGTTAAAAAAATCAAAACCATGGACATATTAATTTCACAGATCGAAATTAAATTTCAAACAATTTTGAGCAACTGAAAATTCACTGCACATGACTTGCATTCTGAACCATTTTCATTACTTTTTTTCTGTAAGAACAGGGAATCCTAAATTCTGAAAGCTGACATGGAGATGTGATACACAATTACTTCATGCCTTTGAACTGCCACCTCATTATGATGATTTCAATATCCAGCTGGTGCTAGATATTAGTACTGCTTGGCATGCTGATATTGAGCTCGCTAGTTACAGTTACTAGTAATTGTAGCTGAATTGCCATATTTGAAGCTGAAACAGGAGTTACAATGTAGCTGGGGCAAGTATTGCCAATCATTCTACATTAGAAACAAATTGTGAAGGAAATCACAATTTGAACCTGTGTACAGTACTCCCAGTTTTTCCAGTGCTGCATTTGAAGTCTTTGTGTAACAAAGAAATGCTACACTCCTGGAGATCAGAAGGGCAGACACATGCTCAGAAGGTAGTGGGTTTCAAAGTGGCTCTGAACAAAAAGGACAACATAGGTTGTTCTTGTGAAGGTGTTAACAGATATTAATAAGTAATTAAAATAAGAAAATAATGAATGATCTCTTGGCCTTCTCTGAGCATGGTTTATGTAAAAAGACAGAAATTATTTAAAAAAAGAAACATAGCTTAAGTTTGCTCCAGAAATTTGCATTTTTTTATAAAAAGCTTTCAAAAACGGTAATTATAAAACTACTGACCTGTCATAAAACAAAACAACTTTACTTATGCTTCAGAGAAGGAAATATGCTTTCTTGGCCTAATCAGACAGGGATGATCTTTTGACCCAATGGCTTACTGTTGAGTCAGAGTTGTACAGCATAGATACAGGCTGACCTGTACTTATCCCACTTGCCTGCATTATTTTTATATCACTCTACCCCTGCTCAGTCAAGCATCTAGATACCTCTTAAATGTTATAACCATCCTTTCCTGCTTCTGCTACTTTCTCAGACAGCTCATTCCAGATACTGACTACTCTTAGTGTGAAAAAGTTGCTAAGGGTGGTTAATGTCGTGCAAGTAAGAAGGACAGCAAAGACAAGCCAGAAAACTACAGAACAATAAGTCTAATATCAGTGGTGGGTAAATTAATGAAGGGAATTCTGAGAGACAGAATCCATCAACATTTAGGTAAAATGTCTAATTAAGGATGGTCAGCGTGGTTTTGTGTATGAGAAATCCTGTCTGACAAATTTCATTACATTTTTCGAAGAGGTAATCAGGTGCATAGAAAGCATAGGGTCATGGTATTGTCCATATGGACTTCAGCAAGGCCTTTAGACCACAAGACACAAGAGCAGAATTAGATCATTTCGCCCATCGAATCTGCTCCACCATTCCATTATGGTTGATTCCTGATCCCACTCAACCCTACACACCTGCCTTCTCGCCATATCATTTGATGCCCTGACCAATCACCTTTGGCAGGGTTTGCACGGAAGGCTCGTCTAGAAGGTTTGGTTGCATGAGATCCATGGAGAGATAGCTAACATAATTCACAACTGGCTTGATGGTAGGAAGCAGAGAGTAAAAGTTGAAGGTTATTTCTCATAGTGGAGGCCTATGATAAATGATGTGCCACAGGGATTTATCTTTGTTATACAATTTGAATGTGAATGTACAAGGCAATGTAAGTTTGTAGATGATACTATGACAGTGAAGAGCATTATCAAAACTGAAAGGAGGATGTTAATCATTCAGGTAAGTGTGCTGACAATCAGCAAATAGCTTTCAATTCAGATAAGTGTGAAGTGCTGCATTTTGGGAAGTCAAACCAGGATAGGATTAATACAATGGTCAGGCCTTTTGGAGTGTTTTGAGCAGGGCAACTCAGAAGTGCAAGTACACAGTTTATTGAAAGCAACATCACAGTTAAACAGGGTGATGAAGAAAGTGTTTGGCACTGAGCAATGGAGTTGAGAATTATGTTAGGAATATTGCAGGCAGTTTTGGTCAACTTCTTATAGGAAAGACATCATTAAAGTGGAAGAACTGCAGAGAAGATTTAGGGAGATGCTGCCAGCACTTGAGGGCCTGAGTTATAAGGAGAAGTTGGGTAGCTTGAATGTATTTCACAGAGTATAGAAAATAGAGAGGTGATATGAGACAGATGTATAAAATCATGAGGGGCATAGTGAATCATGAGTGAATGCATGCTATCTGTTTCCCAGGGAAGGGGAACTAAAAGCTAGAAGGCAAATGTTCAAGGTGAAAAATGAAAGATTTAAAAGGGACCCAAGGAACAATTCCATCATGCAGAGAGTAGTGCATGTATGGAAAGAGCTCCCTGAAAAAAAATGATTGGGACATTTAAAAGTCATTTGGATAAGAACATGGATCAGAAGGCTTTAGAGCAGGGGTGTCAAACTCATTTTAGGTCACGGGCCGGATTGAGCAAAATTCGGCTTCATGCGGGCCGGATCAGTCGGACGCGTGCGAACGCAGCTTTCGTTGCCTCCATTTTTTCAGCCTGCTCTCATGTGTCTCAGTCTCTGCTATAACTACAAAGTGTTTCACTTTACAAATTCCGTTTCTTATGAAGAAGACTGCCGAGCAAGACTGCCGAATAAACACTAAAAACCCAGTACCTGAATAAACTCAGCATTAGCCATATCATACACCATAGGCGCTTCGATTACTGGGGCCAGCTTTAATAGTAATTAGATATTATCTCGCGGGCCAAAGATAATTCCACCCCGGGCCGGATTTGGCCCGCGGGCCTTGAGTTTGACATATATGCTTTAGAGTGATATAAACCGAATATGGGAAAATGTGACTAGCAAGTAGGCCAAAGGGCCTCTTTCCATGCTCTTTCCATTAAACTTTGCCTTAATCTATATTCAAAGTTCGAGAGTTCGGGGTGTTATCAGCAGTGAATCCAGAGTTCAAGGCCTGGTGTTTGGTGATTGGCAGTCTTGGGGTTGATGCCAAGGCTTGAACTGGAAATTCAGAAGCTGAGGCTGTTGGCTGGATCCCAGGTTTGCAAATCTCTGTGAGTCCATTGGTGCAGTCAAAGGCCCAATATCTGTGTGTCCAAGTCCAAATCAGAGTCTAATGCTGAAGATGAAGGCCTGCTTGGGGTTGAAGGACTTTGTACAAATATGTGTGTGGGTGAGAGGGAGGAGCAGGCTTGTTTTGCTGTTATTGTTTTATTGTTTGTTGTCTTCTGTTTTATTGTATTCTGTGTTGTTCTGTTGAGCATTGTGGGTATGTTATGTTGATGCCATAATGTGTGTTGACACTTGTGGGCTGCCCCTAGTACACCCTCATGTGTGTTAGTTGTTTAAGGAAATCACACACATTACTGTATGTTTTGATTTACATGTGATAAATAAACGTGAATCTTAAATCTTCAGAGGTTCTTATAAGTTGAGTTGTGCTCATATTATAAACATACACTCAGTGTCCAGGTGATCAGCAGCTTTTGAGATACTCAAACCACCACATCTGGCACCAATGACAACTCCATGGTCAAAGTCAATTAGAACACATTTGTTCCCTATTCAGATGTTTGGTCTGAATAACAACTGAAACTCTTGACCTTGTCTGCATACTTTTATACCATGAATTGCTGCCACATGATCAGCTGATTAGATGTATACATCAACAAGCAACTGTACAGCTGTACCTAATAAAATACACTGAGTGTATAATTCTACTGATCTACATACAAAATATTGAAATTAAAACTGCCTTCAATCAACCATTCCTACTTTAAACATCTGCAGTTTGCTTTATCTGAAATATATCTTGCCATCACAGGGATAAAAAGTTCTACATTTCAAATGGTCATTATTCAAAAATTCCTCAGGTTAGCTGTTGCAACAAATTAACACATTTATTTCCTAAACCTTTAGAATTTATTTGCAGAAATCAATATATTTTAAAATGATAGCACTATGGGCAGAACACAAAACAGGCTGCAGGTGCACTTCAAATTGCTCCATATTCTAAATATGTCTACAAAACACTTAGCAAAACTATCTGATTCTCATAAGGTTCTGCTCAAATAGCAATAAACACACTTAAAGGAAATGATTTTATGGTAATGATAATATACCTGGTTAAAATAAGAAAAACAAACATTTAATCTTGAAACAGAAATAAAAATCACAGTATATCATTATGTGAGTTTGATTTGTCCAACTGTTTCAGTCCATAATTTCTACTTATGTGATTTTTCTGGTTGAAAATAAACTGTGAATATTGTACATATCATAGTCCATTTCTCTTTTGTTTGAATGAACAAACTGATATAGACCTATTTCTTATACTTTTCCCATAACTTTTAAAATACATCATGTACTTACACTTCTAAATTTCCAAACGAGTCTAATATTCTGTCAGTAAACAAAGGCATAAATTCTACCAGACAAAGATTATGTGGGATTTAGAATGTTATGGTTCGGCAACAATGAATATAGAATTGAGACAGGTTTTTTTATAAACAAATAAAACATTTATTAAACACTGCTCAAAAAAAACCCAAAAGTAAACAAACGACTAACTTAACCGGAAGTTAACTGCTATATGGCAACTCAAACAGTTCTTAAAGCGAGAAATGCGAACACAGTTCTTAAAAGTAGTAAATGCAAAAGTCGAAATGATTTACATAGTCAATTTGGAGAGATTTTCAAGAAGTAACAAATTCCTCAACGACACGACGTTACTGCTGATCCCAGCTGAAATATTGCTTGCCCAAAGGATTTACGACGAAGGAAATAAAACGGCTTGAAGGCACCGACCTTTCCTTGGCGAAACCCTGCTCCAGTCCTTTCTGCTCTTTAGCAGGGACTATCTCGGATGCAGGTTACTAATTCCTTCTGAATGAGGATCAAATAAGGTCGAACCTGTTTCACCGCCAACACCACCAACTTTTCTCGATCCTTCGTGTTTTCCGTACTTCAACTGGACTGCAAAGGTGGGAATCAAAACTGGCAGTGGTTTTAAAATCTGCCGGCACAACTTACAACAGAAATTAAAACTCCACTTTAAAACAAAACTGTGTCATGAAACAAACACGCAGCATAACTGAGTCACTGACGAGCCACAAACTGACCTGCATCACAGCAAGGCTTTCTCCTTTTAGACCTGTTGAAACAGCCCATCACATGACCTCTCACTGGCGGGAAAATTACATCACTCCACCATCACAAAACCATTACATCATGCCCAGCAGAGACTCAATTACATCATGGTCATGTGACAGTCGCAAGATACCCTTGGGTGCGTAACAAGAACACAGTACAGAAAATAAAATGCTTTTCCATCCAACTGATCTTCAGTTAAACATCACAGGATGTCAATAATATTGAAATTAGTACAAAATGTTTAAAAAAAATTTTAAAAGATCCAAACATGCATCTTTCCTAATACACAAATTCTGAAAATTAGACTCATTCATATTATCACTTTATGCAGTTCCTATTAAACATTAATCTAAAAGACCAAGACATCATGGATCTCATGAATCTTAGTTTTCTGGATGGGTTTACCATGAGGGACCATGTCAATTGCCTCACAGATGCTCATAATCCATGTAGACAACATGCACAGCTATACCTTCATCAATCACTTTCTTATCCCCTCAAAAAATTTTTATGTTAGTAAGACATGACTTACACTGCACAAAGTAATCTTGTAAACACAAAGTACACTGCAGATGCTGTGGTCAAATCAAGACGTACAAAAAGGCTGGATGAACTCAGCAGGTGGGGCAGAATCCGTTGAAAGAAGCGTTGACTGCTTCTTTCAACGGATTCTGCCCGACCTGCTGAGTTCATCCAGCTTTTTTGTACAAAGTAATCTTGACTGACCCTAAATGGGTGATGGTTTTCCAAATGCCTATAAATCCTATGCCCTATTCTGAATAATCCTCTCCAAGCAGCTTCCAGACCAATGATGCAAGACTCACCAATAGGTAGTTTCCAGGATTATCCATATTTCACTTCTCGTAATATGATATTCCTTCTTTCCAGGCCACAAGGGACTTATTGCTAACCACAGCTTTCCAGCAGAGCAGCATTATCTTTCCAAAGGTCAAAAAGTTTTACTGACCAAGTTCAACTTCTAACTAGTATTTCTTGCTCAGCTTCTTGATGTAAACAAGAGAACAACAGGGTCCAAGCAACACACACAAAATGCTGGTGGAACGTACCAGGCCAAGTGGCATCTATAGGAAGAAGTACAGTCGACGTTTCGGGTCCAGACCCTTCATCAGGACTAACGGAAAAACGAGTAAAAGATTTGAAAGTGGGAGGGGGAGGGGGAAACACGAAATGATAGGAGAAGACGGGAGGGTCCACATTTTAAAATTAATTTTACTTAGCAATATAGCACAGAGTAGGCCCTTCTGTCCCTTCGAGCCATGCCACCCCACAAACCGCTGACAAACCTGATTAACCAAAGCCTAATCACAGGCCAATTTACATTGGCAAGTCAAACTACCCATACGTCTTTGGACTATGGGAGGAAATCTAATGACCCTTTGAAAACCCATGCATTCCATAAAGAGAATATACAAACACTACCTTACCGATGGCGTGAAAATTGAACTCTGAACTCCAGAACACCCCGAGCTGTAACATCGTTGTGCTAACCATTACGCTTTAGTGGCATCCTAAATTTTCACATAATTTATCAAAGAGAAACAATAGGCCACATTAGCCTAATTAAACATTGCATTCACTTGACCTGATAAATGTAACTGGAAAAATATCACATGCAGCTGATGTCAACTAGAAGAAAAACTGTATAAATATTAGATAACTATCAGAAAGACCAAAAAGTCATTTCTTGCCTTTGGTTTCTACAACAGATGACTAATTCATCTGCAATTCATTAGTATGTCTTTTGTAAGAATTGCACCTGTGCTTGGAAATCCTTTATAAGTTAAAAATCCTTTGCAAGTTAGAAATATTTTGTAAGTTAAATATCCTCTGTTATATTTAAGTTTATGTCAAGAATTATTCATCAAAATTAACTATTAACAACTGAAATCTGAAGTTAAACTATGTTGTTAACTGGAAGAATCTCCTCCTTGGTCAGATGGAGGGACCCACTGACTAAAAGACTTTTTTGTAGAGAATAAATAGTGAAGCAATCTAGTCTTTGAATTGTAGGTTGATACAGTACAATCTCCCTTAAGTGAGGGTATTTGTATATACTTGTATCAAATAGGGCAGTAAGTCTCATTTGTAGGTCTAGCATGTAGTACACACAGTATCAACACAGTATAATGGTGTTCAGCATACCATTGTCCCTGTGCCGAAGACATCTTCAGTGTCCTGCCTCAATGACTACCGTCCCATTGCACTCACGTCCATCATCATGAAGTGTTTCGAGAGGCTCATCATGACAAACATCAAGACCCTGCTACCCCCCTCACTGGACCGCCTGCAGTTTGCATACCGTTCCAACCGTTCAACAGATGACGCCATTGCCATCAACTTCCACCTGGCCCTAACCCACCTGGACAAAAAAGACACGTACGTTCAAATACTGTTCATAGACTTCAGTTCAGCATTCAACATAATCATCCCTCAGAAACTGACTGGAAAGCTGAGCCTGCTGGGCCTGAACACCTCCCTCTGCAACTGGATACTAGACTTCCTGACTGGGAGACCTCAGTCAGTCCAGATTGGATGCAGCATCTCCAACACCATCACACTGAACACAGAGAGGGCTGTGTGCTCCGTCCACTGCTGTTCACTCTGCTGACCTATGACTGTGTGCAACACACAGCTCGAACCATATCATCAAGTTCGCTGATGACATGACTGGTGGGTCTCATCAGCAAGAATGACAAGTCAGCTTACAGAGAGGAGGTGCAGCGGCTAACGGACTGGTGCAGAGTCAACAACCTGCCTCTGAATGTGGACAAAACAAAAGAGATAGTTATTGCCTTCAGGAGGGCACGCAGCGACCACTCCCCGCTGAACATCGATGGCTCCTCGATAGATTGTTCAGAGCATCAAATTTCTTGGTGTTGAGCTGGCGGAGAATCTCACCTGGTTCCTCAACACCAGCTCCATAGCAAAGAACGCCCAGCAGCGTCTCTATTTTCTGCGAAGGCTGAGGGAAGTCCATACCCCACCCCCCAGCCTCATCACATTCTACAGGGGTTGTATTGAGAGCATCCTGAGCAGCTGCATCACTGCCTGGTATAGAAATTGCACCATCTTGGATCGCAAGACCCTGCAACGGATAGTGAGGTCAGCTGAGAAGATCATCGGGGTCTCTCTTCCCGCTATTATAGATATTTACACTACAACACTACACGCTGCATCCGCAAAGCGAACAGCATTATGAAGGACCCCACACACCACTCATACAAACTCTTCTCCCTCCAGCCATCTGGGAAAAGGCACCAAAGCATTTGGGCTCTCACGACCAGACTATGTAACAAGTTTCTTCCCCCAAGCTAGCAGACTAGTCCCACTGACCTGCACCTGGACCATATCCCTCCATACACCTCTCATCCATGTACCTGTCCAAGTTTTTCTTAAATGTTAAAAATGAGCCTGCATTTACCACTTCATCTGGCAGCTCATTCCACACTCGCACCACTCTCTATGTGAAGAAGCCCTCCCAATGTTTCCTTTAAACTTTTCCCCCTTCACCCTTAACCCATGTCCTCTGGTTTTTTTCTCCCCTAGCCTCAGTGGAAAAAGTCTGCTTGCATTCACTCCATCTATACCCATCATAATACCTGGACTGACACCAATTTACTGCCCTTTACTATGCCTATTGTCTTGTTTATTATTTATTGATAGATAGATAGATAGATAGATAGATAGATAGATAGATAGATAGATAGATAGATAGATAGATAGATAGATAGATAGATAGATAGATAGATAGATAGATAGATAGATAGATAGATAGATAGATACTTTATTCATCCCCATGGGGAAATTCAACTTTTTTCCAATGTCCCATACACTTGTTGTAGCAAAACTAATTACATACAATACTTAACTCAGTAAAAAATATGATATGCATCTAAATCACTATCTCAAAAAGCATTAATAATAGCTTTTAAAAAGTTCTTAAGTCCTGGCGGTAGAATTGTAAAGCCTAATGGCATTGGGGAGTATTGACCTCTTCATCCTGTCTGAGGAGCATTGCATCGACAGTAACCTGTCGCTGAAACTGCTTCTCTGTCTCTAGATGGTGCTATGTAGAGGATGTTCAGAGTTATCCATAATTGACCGTAGCCTACTCAGCGCCCTTCGCTCAGCTACCAATGTTAAACTCTCCAGTACTTTGCCCACGACAGAGCCCGCCTTCCTTACCAGCTTATTAAGACGTGAGGCGTCCCTCTTCTTAATGCTTCCTCCCCAACACGCCACCACAAAGAAGAGGGCGCTCTCCACAACTGACCTATAGAACATCTTCAGCATCTCACTACAGACATTGAATGACGCCAACCTTCTTAGGAAGTACAGTCGAGCCTGCACTGTTTTGTGCACTTTATGCAGCCCTGGGTAGGTCTGTAGTCTAGTGTAGTTTTTTTCTGTGTTGTTTTTACGTAGTTCAGTGTAGTTTTTGTACTGCTTCATGCAGCACCATGGTCCTGAAAAACATCTCGTTTTTACTATGTACTGTACCAGCAGTTATGGTCGAAATGACAATAAAAAGTGACTTGACTTTGACTTGACTTGACATAATGGTATAGCAGAACGTTAGTTTATCACCAGCTGTTCTGGAGCTGGCCTGTGGTTAGACAGGATACAAAAATCTTGGTCAAAATCTTGGTCCAGCATCTATCTATAATCTGGGATATATACCACCAGATCTTGATGTAGCCACCCTAATGTTCTTCAAGAGACCCAACAATCTCTTTGATCTCCTACTGTCAGGTAAAAGGTACCATACCGTAAGAAAAAGGACTGTTACACTTCTTCCCCCAGGCTGTGAGACTTCTGAACACCTTACTACCACCCTACATATATTATTTATGACAGTGTCTGTAGAATTACGCTGTTGTTTATTTAAATATATGTCATATATACACCTTGTCATCTTATTCATCCACAGGATATTTTATTATTTGTTAATATTATTGCATCAAGATTATTTTATGTGCTGTCTGTGATATATGTACTGTGTTTTGCATCTTGGTCCAGAGGAGCATTGTTTCATTTAGCTGTATACACGTGTACAGATGAATGACAATAAGGTTGAACTTGAACACTATCTTATTCTTTGTCTCAAAATGCCCTAGCAGATTAGAAAGCTCTACACTGGTCTCACAATTTCCACATTCTTCTCCTTGGCACGCAACTACACCCTCATTCTTCTACGCTCCAGGGAATAAAGTCCTAACCTATCCAACCTTTCTGTGTAGCTCAGTTTCTCAAGTCCCAGCAACATCCTTGTAAACCTTCTCTGCACACTTTCAACCTTATTAATATCCTTCCTATAATTAGGTGACCAAAACTGCTCACAATACTCCAGCTTCGGCCTCACCAATATCAATCCCAAGACCCTCATCAACTGGGAATTTTGTCCCTTGGACAACATTGGTGTCATGGAGAGGGGAGACTTGCTGCATGGGCAACTGCTGGTCTTCCATACAACCTTGCCCAGGCCTGCGCCCTGGAAACCATTCCAGGTGCAGATCCATGGTCTTGCGAGACTAACAGATGCCACCACAGTTCCCAATATGAGTCACCTTGAAACCCTGTCTCCACAAGGGCTGAAATTAAATATATTCACAAATCATTCATATGTCAATAATTCATCAGGCTTATTACAAATGTTTTACTCATTCAAATAAAGAACCATTAATTTTAATTCCTCTTGCCATTCTTCTCTACCTTGAACTAATTTGCTGTTGCACATTAATTGCTTCTTTCCTTTTCTCACATGATCTGTTTACCAGTAGCCAATTCATTGTACTGTACTATTATTTGTTTTTTTACCATTAACTTCCTCAATTAAGTTTTCCCCCTCCTCAACTATTTAGTTTAAAGCCCTAATTAAATAACCAAATTTACCAGGACACTTCTCTCGGCTCTATTCAAGAAGGAAAAAAAAATCAAATGAGAACTATCCCAATGAAAAAGCTCCTCTATCCCTAGTACTCCATCAGCCTAACAATCTTTTCACTATGGCAATCATGAAGGCATACATTCAGCTCTCTGACCCACCATTTAGGGATTCGGATTACACCTGCAGAAAAGAGTACAGTATTTACCATTGCAGTATGGTCAGTTTACCCATTTTCTCTGTAGGTCTACGTCTACATCTTTACAGGCAGCAAATATGTCAAATCAGTTGTGAATATGCAAAAATTAAAGCTCCAGTAACACTTCTGACACTTGAATATAAGGATTCTTAAAATATTACTATAAATGGATCCACTACAACAGTAACTATTACTGATGTATCAGCATCCTGACATATGATAACATAACATCCAGGCCGGGGAGTTAGCAGTTTTTCATCCCACTACTTTAGAACATAAAACAGTACAACACAGAAAAAAGGCTCTGTTGGATTAGTCTGTTTAATTATAAGTTTCTGTGCAACTTAATAACTTTGCATTCCCTCACTTAGCATAAATACATGCCCTCTAGAATTAGGCACTTCAACCCTGGGGAAAAGATACTAGCTGTCAATCCATGCCTCCCATTACTTGATAAACTTCTATCAACTCTCACCTCAGCCTCTGCTGCTCCAGAGAAAACAACCCAAATTTGTCCAATTTCTCCAGATGGTACATGCCTTTTAATCCAGGCAGCATCCTGGAAAAGCTGTTCTGCACCCTTGCCAAAGGTTCAACATCTTCCTATAAAGGGGGAAACCAGAATGGAATGCAAAACCCCAAAGAAAGATAATCCACATGTTACTCAAGCAGAAGTTATTTCTCACCATAATCAATGTCCCGAAGCATTTCATGACAGTACATGTGAGTGCTACTGGGCAACAGTCATTGAGACATCTCTGCCTGCTTTTCTTGGGCAGTAGTGTGATTGGCATGTAAACCCTTCCACAGATTTTGTGCATTCAAATGCATCTCTAACTTCACACGGAATTGCTTTCTCACTCTCAAGGTAAAAGGCACCTGGACATCACAGATCTAGCCCTCAGTAGACTGCAAATCTCCTGGTTCATACAGGACTTCTAGTTTGCCAAAGCAGGTTGTTGAAGGCACACTCTCATCCAGGCAGGTTATGATGAAGTCAGTGATGCCATGATATATTTATTCAGAGCTGAAGATAAATCCCTGAATATGGTTCAATCCACCAATTCAAAGAAGTCCTGCAAATCCTCCGCTGCCTCCCTTAATTATTCCTTCACCATCCTAACCACTGATGCTGCAGGCTTCTGTCTGTTATATGCTGATAGTGGAAGTACAGCCAGGTGATCTGACTTGCCAAAGTGCAGGTGCAGGATGGTACAAATGGCACACTAAGCATTCTTGATGATGGTATAACAGTGATCTAGAGTTTTAGATCCTTTAATTCCACAGGTGAAATATTGGTGGATGTTTGTCAGAGATTTCTTCAAACTAGCCTGACTGAAGTGTCTCATGATAATTAGGAAGGTAGCTATTACAATTTGGAAGGTAGAGTTCGGAGTTCAATTCTGCAATCCTCTGTAAGTTGGAAGCAATCCTTGTCATGCATGCATGGATTTTCTGCAAGTGCTCCGGTTTCTTCACACAGTCCAAAAACGTCCTAGTTAGTAGGCTAATTAGCCTTTGTAAATAGTTTCATGATTAGACTAGGGTTAAATTGTTGGATTGCTGGGCCAGAAGGGCCTGTTCCATGCTGTATTTCTAAATACGTAAATAAAATAATCAGGGTTCGCCGGCTGATGTGAGCTGATCACAGTGCTCAGCTTCTCCAGTGCCAGCTTGACATATGCCAGGGATGGAATCTATACTGTGGCCACAATGATGGTGGACAAATCCCACTGCAGATAAAACAGTCCATAATTGACTGCCATATTCTCCAGATGGGGGAGAAGGACTGAGTCAAAACTACCATGTTTGTGCACTATGGTGAGTTAAACATGAAAGCAAACTCCATCACTTCTGCCTTTACCTGATCCCACTGCCCAGTCTACACAGTAGATGGTAAAGCCCTCAGGCCAGAGTGATGAGTTTGGTGTGCTAGAAGTCAGCCATGTCTCTGTGAAGCAGAGCGCACACATTCCCTTATGTCCCTCCTGTACTGTAGCCTTGGTCTCAAACTGTGAAAACTTTGAAATTAAACAAAGGATGTGCACGGGTACAGATAACAAAAGCACAGAAAGCTACCACTTTGGCCTGAAAGGTCTGTATGAACCAACAACCACTTTGTACTGATCCTACATTAACACTAATTTCATTTTCCTTACATTCCCCACTTATTTTCAAACAGCGTGAAATTTATAGTGGCTAATTAACCTACCCAACCACAAGTCTTAAGCTGCAGAATGAAACTGGAAAACCTGAAGCAAACTAGTGCAGTCAGAGGGAGAATATGCATACTCCATACAGACAGAACCAAAAGGTCATAATGAAACCCAGGTCTTTGAAGCTGCAAGATAGCAGCTCTGCAAGCTGTGCCTCTGTGTCATCCTGGTGGAAACCAATAGAGACTGAATAAGACAATGATGAGACTTCAACTGCCAAAACTCTTCCAAAGATTGAAATCCCAACTGCCCCGGCAATGAAGTCCCCTAAGAGAATTATCTTACCCTCATTGAGGATACTCGACAGTGTCACGTCTAAGCAAGCACAGAAGACCTCTTTTTCATACTCTTATTAGCAGTTAAAGTCTCAGACAAACACAGGAAAGCAAGGATCATGGCTGGCATATAGAACACAATCTACTTTATTATTGTCTTGTACCTTATTGTTGTGTGGTGGGGTGGAGATACATCTCAACCAAAGAAAGTGCAAGGCGCTCCTTCCCTCTGCTAGCCTGCAGGCCACAGTTGGGAAAAGTGCAGCACATGCTTAACTCCCCGATCAGGGTTACGTAAAGCTATGGGAGCAGGTGGTGGACGGACTTAAAATGGTAAGGTGACCACTGACACCAGGCAGACAACCTCTAAGGAGTATTGTTAATGGCTGGGGTCATCCATCTTGTTAAGGCACTGCCCAGAAGGCGGCAATGGCAAACAACTTCTATAGAAAAATTTCCCCAAAAAATCTTCGTTATGGAAAAAACATTATCACCCATGTCATTCCAATGGCACATAACTAATGAACTTTACGGTACCTGAAGAAGAGTTCGGCATTTTTTTTTACAGGTGGTTACTGCATTATTTCCTGCTGAAAAGATTCAAGTATGATACCTGAGAGCAGAGTTTGGGAGAATTTGAGTTATTTCAGATTTCCGTAACTAAGATCTTCCAAAACCTGGGGACTTCCTGTGTTGTCTATAAGAAGTGGTATCTGCTTGCAAATTCTATCAAGATCAAATACATCCTCTTTGGGAGTTACATCTGACCTGACATACAAAATGGAGCAAGACTCCCTCTTCTGGAGAATCCCATTTTACTATCTCATGCAGCTTCTAGGTTGAATTTATTCAACACTTACACAAATACATGCATAATACAAATTGAGCAGCATTTTAAATTTCATTAGTCTTTTTATAATATCAATATTTTACAGAAATAAAATATCCTGAAGAGAGCTCATTTTATTAACCTGAAACATTGTGTATATTGTTTTCATTTCTTGACACAAGACATTTCAGCTCTTTAATAACCTACTTACTTTGAATATTTTAATGCTGTAATTTCATGTCATTCTCTTAACTGTAATAAACTGATGCAAAGTTACTACAAGCTTTTCTCTAGAGGCAGAATAGGTACATGCAATTTCTTCATACTTCATAAACGATGAGTAATATTCAAAAATGTCTTTTCTATTTTTGATAAACTAATAGATACCTCAGAATTGATAATGATCAAATTGCTCTTAGAGTTTACAATTGCAGAACTATAGTTAAAATAATATACTTTTTATTATTTGGTTTAGGAAGTCCACTATGCCCCTACTCATCCATGGTCTTGTTCAGCTGAGGAGGTACCTTCAAGTATCCACCATTTTTTGGAAATCAAGTTAGTGATTATTGTACCAAGTACACAATCTTCTATCCATCATCTTGCAAGGCCGAGCAGTTGCAAATCAATTCCAAATATACCCTGGATCACAGAATGATTTATTAGCCATAAGTACCCAAGATGACTTCACAGAGTGAGAAAAGTCTATTACCATCACACCATACATCAAGTGTTATTCATTTCTATGGCAAGCTATTTACTGTCTAATGCCTAATGATGTCAGCTATGCAATTTAATTGGTTCTTAAAACTGCTTGACACAAAATGGTGCAAAATCAACATAACTGTATTCATCTAGAAGACTATTAATATTCACAGACTAAATGATGAGTTCTGCTTTCATTTCACAGACCCAAGTTTGACTAAAATTCCCAGTTGATGAGGGTCTTGGGATTGATATTCCCATGCAAAACAAAGAGTACTAGTAGGATGCTTCTTCGAAATAAATTGATTGAACATTCCTCTGAATAATAAGGCTACATCAAGGACACTTACAGTATTTGTTTCAACTTGCTCAGGATTGTTTTGGGTTGCAAGTTCAAGATAGATACCTGGTGTCTAAATAATAGAGGCGAACAGAGGGAGAGAAAAAAATATATATACAGTGAATTCCAGCTAATTGCAACACATTACAATCAGTACATTTTAGCCCAATTAAGCAGCTGCCCCATCAGCCAAAGTTTTGTGGAAATATTTTAAAAATGACAAACTAACATTTAACTAAGTAACAAATTATGTATTTAAATCATTTATAAATGCACACAATGAATCTTGTACTGTTAACCAATAAACTTTACCAACAACTTACTGTTGTTTCAACCCACTTCTCTGCTATTCTAAATGTACGATCTGGCTCCAAAGTTACCTTGCTACTACTATTTCTACCTCACTCTGCATCCTAATTACTTATGTAGCATCAAGGGAAGTTCTTAAAAATATGACATTTCCAAAAGTTCTATTGTTAAAAAATATCAGTTAAAGTTCACTGTAAGTCCGTCAACATTAATCCATGAAAACGTTGTTTTATAGTACCAAATTTCAAATATAATTGATACCTCTACAAACATCTGGCAATGCTTCAGCAGATCGTTTTTTAATATAACATTAGCAAGGAGATCCCACCAGAGGCCCTCGGTGAGCTGTGAAATTACTTAGCAATAGTGGCCTGCATTTATCCACTGCTATAAATGCAGAAACTCTTCCTGAGGTCCTTCATTAAACTGCAAAACAAAATCTGAAATCTAAGAAGGGGACACAAGGCAAGACAGCTGAGAACATTATCAAATAGGTGTTCTTAGAAGAGTGATGGGAGGGGAGAAAAGTGGAGTGACAAACAGAATTATATACAGACAATATACAATACAGAAATTTTGTTTTTACTGCAATTGTATCTCTTCCCAATTTACATCATTGATCTTTACCTGAATATCTTTCCATTCCTCTGTCCACTGGTGTACCCTCAATATTATTTATCTCGTGCTTTTTCATAAGAATATAAGCAATTGGAGCAGTAGACGATCTGACTCATCAACCTGCTTTGCCATTCAATAAGCTCATGGCTGATCTGACCATGCACTCAGTTCCACTTTAACTGCCTTTTCTCCATAACTCTTAATTTCACTGCTATACAAAAATTTATCTAATTGTGTTTTAAATATATTTAATGAGGTAGCCTCCACTACTTTCCTTGGCAGAGAATTCCACATATTCACTACTCTCTACAAAAGCAATTTCTCCTCATCTCCATCCTAAATCTATTCCCATGAATTCTGAGGCTTTTAAATAGCAACAAATTAAATATTAGTTCATTTTCCATATTAAGAGATTTCTACCAAATACCTTAATGTGTTAATTATTGACTGTATTATATTTATGATCTTATTATGAATTTAAATCTTTGCATGATTCTCCATCAAGCTCCATATGTTGAAATCTACTAGGTAACCCTGAAACTTGCTCTATTCCAGAAAAAGTGAGGCTCACACTCTCCTTTCCGAGAGTTATAATCTCCAAGTCAATGAAAATCTGTTTATCCAAATTTCTATTTTCACCATGTACTATGGAGAAAATAGTACATGAATAGAATGAATCATTTAGCAAAATAATGCTACACCAAGGACCAAAATGATCAGAAGCTTAGCTAATAATGGTGGGACAAAAGGATTTTGGGGAGTATAAAGATATACTCTCTGAAAGGGGTTTTAGAAAACTGTAGCACCAGGGAAGGTGAAGGCAATAGTAAAAGAAAGCAATAAAATGTTTAAGCACCAAGATAAAGATCTCAAATTTGGAGAAATGACAGCTAAAACAATTGCCTCTTAACCTGAGAATTAATGATTTCAACTGAATTTTTAAAGAGATAGGATGACCTTGCCTTGAATTATGCTTAAGATACATCTCAAGGCTAACTGCAGAAGAGGATGTTTTCTTTTAATCCCAAACACTGAATACCAATTTTTCCAACTGGAAATTAAAAATAAAATCTCAAATTATGAGTACAAGATAAATCTCCACCATGGAGTTTGCACTGTCTTGAAACCTAGTCATCCCTAAACCTCCTCACAATAAGTACAGCTTTCAGGCAATATCATTTCTGACAAGACTGACAACATAATTTAAAGCTGGCTGTTAAAAGAATAAAAGCAGAGAGATGAATTATATCTTCTGAGGGACCAATAGCACATTAATTGTTTTGCCAGCAAAATATATCTGTTGTCACCGTATCTACTCTGTGATTGTCAGAAAAAAAGTTGACAGTAAACGTTTAACTACCATAATCAAAAAAAAAAGGACCACCAGCATTACCTTTATTCCCAGACTATATTAAGGGGCATCACAGAGTGCAACTTAATTAATTTACTTATACTAATTCCAGAAAATTTCACATGGTATTCATAAAAGACAATGATATGTCTTCATTACTGATTTAAAAGTTGCAATCTGTTTTATTGATATTGGATAACTGAATCATCTTTATAACTAGATACTCTATTCTCTGTAACAACTGGCTAATAAATTTATGCTATATGTCATTGCATAAAGTCAAAAATAAATTACCTTCTGTCACTACAAAACTCAATACCATTGATTGCATCAACCACCTGGAACTTGGTCCATGGTGTTTCAAAATTCCCAACAATTCTGCTATTTTTGTGTTACTTTTATTTATAAGCTGATTAAACTCAAAAACATTCTCAAATTTCCAAAAGTAAATACAATACCTTGACCTATAAAGCAGTTATTGAAGACACTGAATTTATATAATACATTAATAACTCTGATCAATCAATGAGGTCAATAAAAATTGGCAAGGATCAACAGGAACATGCCAAACTTCTTTAACCTCCTGAAGAAGTAGAGGCACTGGTGAGTTTTTTTGGCCATGGTATCCATGTGATTGGACCAGAACAAGCTATTGGTGATGTTCACACTTGGAACTTACAGCTCTCAATCTTCTCAACATTGATGCAGAATGAGGAATTAGGAAAGAAATTGACTTAATTCCTCAACCTTAAGTTAATAACCAGCTCCTTTATTTTACAAGTATTGAAGAAAAAGTTGCTGTAATGGCACCATGTTACTAAGTCCTCCATTTTTTGTTCATCCATGTGCCTGTCTATGAGTCTCGCAACTCTGGTAGTGGGCTGGCAGCAATCAAAACTACAAACTACTCTACTAATTACACTTTTTGAAGGAAAAGATCATTGCAATCAATAGCCTGTAACTTCACTTGCAAAATTCAGCATTTGAAACGCCTGTACGACTCGGCATTCTTGTGGTGATAACTGAAGTTACAGAGGCGCAGGATGGTTGCTGGAGGAGCTTGGAGCAGATTCAAAGTGGCAGATCCAAGGCAAGGCAGTGGAGCCTTGGTCCAAGAGCAAAGAACAAGCCGATGTTTGATCAATTTAAGCGCAGGGCCAGATTGGAAAGGTCAGGTATGGGCCAAACCAAGGGGGCAGTGCCCATGACCAAGAACATCATGAAGTGGCAGCCCTGTGTCTAAGAGCAAAGAACCGCCTGACGTTTGGCTGAATTAAGCGCCAGGCCAGACTGAAAAGGTCAAGGTGTAGGGGCTGGAGGTGAGGGACAAGCTGATGTTCAGCTCGCTGTTCCGCAAGGTTTACTCATATCTGTGCTAAACTGAGGCTGTGGCTTGCAAGTAATAGTTTCCTGGACTAGCTCTAATGTTGAATAGCTTCATGACTGTGAACTCACATTCATAAACTTTAGCTCTGAATGTTATTTGCTTACTTTTCATTCTTTGCACATTTTATTTTCTTTTGCACACTGGATGTTTGATGGTTTTCATTTTTAAGGAGTTCTATGTGCTGTCTCAGAGTCTCTTAGCTATGGTAGCGGGCTGGGAGCAAAGAAACTTACAAAGTAATTAATCACACTTTTTCTGGAAAAAAATCACTGCAGTCAATAGCCTGTAACTTCATTTGCGGAGTTGACTACCTAAAAGTTGTGACTGTCTGAAAGGAGGCAAATCTCAAGGTGCATATAGTATACATATTCTGATAATAAATCAGAAGGGTAGGGAAAGGAAGAGGATGGCAGCAGTGATAAGGCACTCTATAGTCAGGGGGTCAGACAGGCAATTTTGTGGATGCAGGAAAGAAACACAGATGGTAGTTTGCCTCCTAGGTGCCAAGGTCTGGGATGTTTCTGATCACGTCCACGATATCTTAAAGTGGGAAGGAGAACAGCCAGAGGTTGTTTGTCATGGTACATATTGGTACCACCGACAAAGGTAGGAAAAACGAGATGGTCCTGAAAACAGACAACAGGGAGTTAGGAAGGAAGTTGAGAAGCAGGACCTCAAAGGTAGTCAGCTCGGGATTACTGCCTGTGCCACGTGACAGTGAGTATAAGAATAGAATGAGGTGGAGGATAAATGCGTGGCTGATGGGTTGGAGCAGGGGGCAGGGATTCAGATTTCTGGATCATTGAGACCTCTTCTGGGGCAGGTGTGACCTGTACAAAAAGGACAGGTTGCACTTGAATCCCAAGGGGACCAATATCCTGGTGGGAAGGTTTGCTAAGAGTATTGGGGAGAGTTTAAACTAGAATTGCTGGGGGGTGGGAACCAAACTGAAGTGATAGAGGAAAGGTAGGTTGGCTCACAAATAGAGAAAACTTGGAGACAGTGCGAAAGGGAGGATAGGCAGGTGATAGAGAAGGGGCACACTCTGACCAATGGTTGGAGATGTGTCTATTTTAATGCGAGGAGTACTATGAATAAAGTAGATGAGCTTAAAGAGCGTGGATCAGCACCTGGAGCTATGATGTTGTGGCCATTACAGAGACTTGGATGGTGCAGGGGCAGGAATGGTTACTTCAAATGCAAGGCTTTAAAATGTTTCAGAAAGGACAGGAAGGGAGGCAAAAGTGGTGGGGACGTGGCACTGTTGATCAGAGATAGTGTCACGGTTGCAGGAAAGGAGGAAGTCATGGAGGGGTTGGCCACAGAGTCTCTGTGGGTGGAAGTTAGGAATAGGAAGGGGTTAAAACTCTACTGAGTGTTTTTATAGACCACCCAATAGTAACAGGGACACCAAGGGGCAGATAGGGAGACAGATTCGGGAAAGGAGTAATAATAACAGGGTTGTTGTGGTGGGAGATTTTAATTTCCCAAATATTGATTGGCATCTCCCTAGAGTGAGGGGTTTAGATGGGTGGGGGGAATTTGTTAGGTGTGTTCAGGAAGGTTTCTTGACACAATATGTAGATAAGCCTACAAGAGGAGAAGCTGTACTTGATTTGGTATTAGGAAATGAACCTGGTCAGGTGTCCGATCTCTCAGTGGGAGAGCATTTTAGAGATAATGATTACAATTCTATCTCCATTACCATAGAACACATACAAAATGCTGGTGGAACACAGCAGGCCAGGCAGCATCTATAAGGAGAAGCACCGTTGAAGTTTCGGGCCGAGACCCTTCGTCAGGACTAACTGAAAGGAAAGATAGTAAGAGATTTGAGTGGGGGGGAGGGGGAAATGCGAAATGATAGGAGGAGACTGGAGGGGGTGGAATGAAGCTAAGAGCTGGAAAGGTGATTGGCGAAAGTGATACAGAGCTGGAGAAGGGAAAGGATCATGGGATGGGAGGCCTCAGGAGAAAGAAAGGTGGGTGGGGGGGGGGGGGGTTGGAAGCACCAGAGGGAGATGGAGAACAGGCAAACAACTAAATATGTCAGGGATGGGGTAAGAAAGGGAGGAGGGGCATTAACGGAAGTTAGAGAAGTCAATGTTCATGCCATCAGGTTGGAGGCTACCCAGCCGGTATATAAGGTCCTTCCAGGTGAGGCAACACTTCACCTGTGAGTCGGCTGGTGTGATATACTGTGTCCAGTGCTCCTGGTGTGGCCTTGTATACATTAGTGAGACCTGACACAGACTGGGAGACCGTTTCACTGAACACCTATGCTCGGTCCGCCAGAGAAAGCAGGATCTCCCAGTGGCCATACATTTTAATTCCACGTCCCAATCCCATTCTGATATGTCTATCTATGGCCTCCTCTACTGTCAAAATGAATCCAAACTCAGGTTGGAGGAACAACACCTTATATACCGGCTGGGTAGCCTCCAACCTGATGGCATGAACATTGACTTCTGTCTTTCCTTTCAGTTAGTCCTGACGAAGGGTCTCGGCCCAAAACATCGACAGTACTTCTTCCTATGGATGCTGCCTGGCCTGCTGTGTTCCACCAGCATTTTGTGTATGTTGTTTGAATTTCCAGCATCCGCAGATTTCCTCGTGTTTGTCCTTTACCATAGCATTGGAGAGGGAAAGGAACAGACAAGTGAAGGAAATGTTTAATTGGAGTAAGGGGAAATATGAGGCTATCAGGCAGGAACTTGAAAGTATAAATTGGGAACAGATGTTCTCAGGGAAATGTACAGAAGAAATGTGGCAAATGTTCAGGGGATATATGCGGTGGGTTCTGCATAGGTATGTTCCAATGAGACAGCGAAAGGATGGTAGGGTACAGGAACTGTGGCGTACAAGGGCTGTTGTAAATCTAGTTGAGCAGACGTGCTTACAAAAGGTTCAAAAAATGATAGAGATCTAGAAGATTACAAGGCCAGCAGGAAGGAGCTTAATAATGAAATTAGGAGAGCCAGAAGGGGCCATGAGAAGGCTTTAGCAGACAGGTTTAAGGAAAACCCAAAGGCATTCCAGAAGTATGTGAAGAGCAAGACAATAAGATGTGCGAGAATAGGAGAAATCAAGTGTGACAGTGGAAAAGTGTGCATGGAACTGGAGGAGATAGCAGAGGTACTTAATGAATACTTTGCATCAGTATTCACTACAGAAAAGGATCTTGGTGATTGTAGGGATGACCTGCAGCAAACTGAAAATCTTTAACATGTAGATATTAAGGAAGAGGATATGCTGGAGCTTTTGGAAAGCATCAAGTTGGACAAGTCACCAGGACCGGACGGGATGTACCCCAGGCTACTGTGGGAAGCAAGGGAGGAGATTGCTGAGCCTCTGGCAATGATCTTTTAATCAACGAGGACAGGAGAGGGTCCAGAGGATTGGAGGGTTGTGGATGTTGTTCCCTTATTCAAGAAAGGGTGGAGAGATAGCCCAGGAAATTATTGACTAGTGAGTCTTACTTCAGTGGTTGGCAAGTTGATGGAGAAGATACTGACAGGCAGGATTTATGAACATTTGGAGAGGTATAACATTATTAGGAATAGTGAGCATGGCTTTGTCAAAGTCAGGTCATGCCTTATGAACCTGATTGAATTTTTTGAGGATGTGACTAAACACATTGATGAAGGTAGAGCAGTAGATGTAGTGTATATGGATCTTAGCAAGGCATTTGATAAGGTACCCCATGCAAGGCTTATTGAGAAAGTAAGGAGGCATGGGATCCAAGGGGACATTGCTTTGTGAATCCAGAACTAGCTTGCCCACACAAGGCAAAGAGTGGTTATAGATGGGTCATATTCTGCATTGAGGCCAGTGAGCAGTGGTGTGCCTCAGGGATCTGTTCTGGGACCCCTACTCTTTGTGATTTTTATATAAATGACCTGGATGAGGAAGTGGAGGGATGGGTTACTAAATTTGCTGATGACACAAAGGTTGGGGGTGTCGTGGACAGTGTGGAAGGCTGTCAGAGGTTACAGTGGGACATTGATAGGATGCAAAACTGGGCTGAGAAGTGGCAGATGGAGTTCAATCCAGATAAGTGTGAGGTGGTTCATTTTGGTAGGTCAAATATGATGGCAGAATATAGTATTAATGGGAAGACTCTTGGTAGTGTGGAGGATTAAAGGGACTTGGGTTCCGAATCCATAGGACACTCAAAGCTGCTACGCAGGTTGATTCTACGGTTAAGAAGTCATACGGTGCAGTGGCCTTCATCAATCGTGGGATTCAGTTTAAGAGCCAAGAAGTAATGTTGCAGTTATATAGGACTCTGGTCAGACCCCACTTGGAGTACTGTGCTCAGTTCTAGCTGCCTCACTTCAGGAAGCACGTGAAAACCATAGATAAGGTGCAGAGGAGATTTAGAAGGATGTTGCCTGGATTGGGGAGTATGCCTTATGAGAATAAGTTGAGTGAACTCAGCCTTTTCTCCTTGGAGCAACGGAGGATGAGAGGTGACCTGATAGAGGTGTACAAGATAATGAGAGGCACTGATCGTGTGGATAGTCAGAGGCTTTCTCCCCAGGGCTGAAATGACTAACACAAGAGGGCACAGTTTTAAGGTGCTTGGAAGTAGGTACAGAGGAGATGTCAGGGGTAAGTTTTTTATGCAGAGAGTGGTGAGTGCGTGGAATGGGCTGCCAGCGTCAGTGGTGGAGGCAGAAATGATAGGCTCTTTTAAGAGACTCCTGGATGGGTACATGGAGCTTTGTAAAATAGAGGGCTATGGGTAAGCCTAGGTAGTTCTAAGGTAAAGATATGTTTGGCAGAGCTTTGTGGGCCGAAGGGCCTGTATTGTGCTATAGGTTTTCTATATTTCTAAATGTACTTTGAACTTGGGTCTAAATTAGCATGGTGTTTAACTTAAGAGAAAAATCTATAGGGGTTGGTTTCCATGTCCTGCCTTTCTTGGTTATCAAGGTCTCAGGACTGATGAATTCTGGCAGAGTAATTAAGGTGAGGAAATGGAGTGAATGGAATGCAATTATGAATGGTGATGGATGGAGTGTCCGATTTAGTCCACGTAACATCATGAAATGACTGAGCATACAGGCTATAACAAAGGCAATGGAAGTAAACCACATATCAGCTCAGTCACTGAAGACCTGTGCTTGAGAAGTAGCTGCACTTCGAGCCAAGCTGATGCAGTAAAGTTACAAACGTGACAACTACCCATATTGCCCAAGTTTGTTCAATTCAGAAAGCACATGACAAATCTGATAAGCTAATTACTCCCCAATCAGTTCAGTTTTAACCATCATTAAAATAATGGAAAGTGTCATTGACAGTGTTTTCAAACATGAATTAAACAGCTAAATTCTGAAAGTGACCTAGAGCCTGTTTTTCCTCCAGCCATTAAGAAATCTGTGGGAATCACCAAATGTAGAATTTATTTATCTAAAACAATTACATTTTTTTTTCTCAAGGGGTCTTAAATATGAATACAAATGGGAGGAAGGTAGGTTTCAACTGTTTGAAGCCTTAATCAGATGCCAAAGGAAGTACTGGGTATAGGTTTAGAAAGACATAAATCTGAAAGAACATACAACACATGAACAGGCACCTAGGCCCACCATGTCCCTGCCAACCATGATGCTATTTTAGACAAATCCCACCTGCTTGTATCTCTCTATTCCCAGCTTGTTCATGTGACTGCCTAAATGATTCTTAAATGTTACCATTATATCTGCTTCCACCACCACCCCTGGCAGCATATTCCAGGGACCCACTGTTCTACATATGAAGAAAATAACTGCTTTTCAAACTAACTTTAAACTATCCTCTCTTTACACTGAAGCTCAGCCTTGTAACATTTTATAAATTCAAAAAATTAAATCCCACTTATTTTTCCTATCTATGCCTCTCAGGATTTCACATACATCTACCAATTTACTCCACAGCCTCTGATGCCTCAGAGAAAACAATCCAATTTGTTCAACCCCTCCTTTTAGTTAACATTCTACTATCCAGACAACATCCCAGAGAAACAACAATCTGCTGGAGGATCTCAGCAGGCTGAACAGATCTGAGAAGTGAAAGGAATTGTCAGTATTTTGGGTCAAACCCTGCATCAGGACTGAGAGTGGAGGAGGGAAATAGCCTGTTTAAAGAAAGAGGGACTGGTGAGACAAAGGCCAGGGATGGTTGGTAGACAAAAGGGGAGGGAGTGTTAAAGGATGTTAGACAAATAGGAAAGATAGAGAAGGGGGAGAAGTGGAGCTGAGAAACATGTTAGATAGAGATTGACAACATAAAAAAGGAAGATGGAAGCAGAAGTAGGGTAGGGAAGGGGAAAATAGAGACAGCTACTAGAGGGAGATAAACGGGAACACAAAGATTATCTGTGCTGTCACCTTCAAAGGTCTGATTTGTACTTCCTCTTTTCCTCAAATACTCCCAAAGACCTTATCACTGCCTCATTAGTACCCCCAAACTATATCACCTCACATCTGTCTGGATTAAACTCCATATAGTATTTTGCAATCCATTCGATCAACACAGTCATGTTTCTCCTCCGCTCGGGGCCGAGTTCCTCATTATTAACATCTCCATTCATCTTCATATCATCTGTGAACTTAGTAATCACAACTCTCACACATACACATCCAAGTCAGAGAAATACAAAATTATGAGTGATATAGACAGGATAAATGCAAGCAAATGTTTCCACTGAGGTTGACTGAGACTAGAACTAGAGATCATGGGTTAAGAGTAAAGAGATGAAGTGTTTAAGGGGAGGGAACATGAGGGAAAACTTCTTCACTCAGTGGGTGGTGAGTGCAGAATGAGCTGCCAGCGGCAGTGTTGGATGTGGGTTGAATTTCAACAATTAAGAGAAATTTGGATATGAACATAGAAGTGGTAAGGAGGGCTATGGTCTGGGTGCAGTTCATTGGGTCTAGGCAGATTCATAGTTCAGCATGGACCCAAGGACCTGTTTCTATGCTGAGGTGTTCTATGATCCTATGACTCAATCTTGATACCAATTTATACTAAAATTCTCCTCCCGTGCATCATTCATCTCTCTCCATTCCCTTAATTTCTTGTCTATATAAAAATCTTAAGTTCCACCAAACTGCTTCTGTCCACTTATACCACTGGTAATCCATCCAGGCACCCACAAACCTCTACATAAACATCACTTATGTCAACTTTGCACAACCCCCCAACCTAAACACATAAACTCTGGTGGTTCCTATTTCTACTCAGTGGAAAAGATTCTGATGGATTATCCCTCATATTATAAAACAAGCCTACATTAGGTCTCTCCTCAGTCTCCAAAGCCCTAGGTAGAACAGCCCAAGTTTGCTCAGTCATTCCTTACTGCTCATAACCTCCAATCCAGGCAACATCCTGATAAATCTCTTCTGTACCCTCTCCACAGTCTCCGCATCCTTCCTATAATAGGGTAACCAGAAATGCACACAATATTCTAAGTGTGGTCTAAATGAAGTTTTCTATTGCTGCAGCAATATCCTTACCAATGAAGGCAAGCATTCCATACACCTTCTTTACCACTTTATTCACTTGCACAACCACTTCCAGTGAACTATGGACCTGGACTCCAAGGTGACTCTGTACCTCACTGCTACTAAGGGGCCAACTATTAACTGTGGGTGATGGGTAGATTAAGTGAGTGAAGGAAAATTTAAAAATGGGGCTGGTGGGATAAGCAAAAGAAAAGTGGGGAAGGTTGTGCTTACTGGAAAATGGGGAAATCAAAGATCATGCCATGAGGTTGGAAGGTGTAGTTATTAAGGTGGAATGAGGTGCATTTCCTCTAATCTGTGTCTGACCTCAATTGACAGAAGAGGCTACAGAGTATAGATAGACATGTTAATGTGCTAATAAGAAGTGGAACTAAAATTGCTGATCACTAGGAGATCAATGCTGTTCTAACAGCTGGAACAAAGGTGTTCCATTTCTGCTTCTCACTTCCTTCCATTTATTTCATGGTCCACTGGTCTCTCCTATCGAATTCCTTCTTCTTTAGCCTTTGTCATTTCCAGATCACTTCCCAACTCCTGCTTCATTCCCACTCACACCCTTGCCTACCTGCCTATCTTCCACCCTTATCAAGATTCAACTATCACATCCCAGCTTTCATTCTACCTTCCCACATCCTTTTATACTGGTTATTTTCCCTCTTTGTTTTTCAGTTCTGAAGAAGTGTCTCAACTCAAAATGTCAATTGTCCTTCTCCCTCCATAGGAGTCAATTCTTCTTGTATTTCGTGTGTCACTCTACATTTCCCGCATCTGCAGCTTCTGGTGTCAAATAACCTATATTTTTTAATTATGATGATTAAAGCAGAATAATTCCTTGATATTCCTTTCAAAGAGTTTCATGGGACCTTTCAGGTATGCAAGAATATAGGATTGACCTTGTTTTAAAATAGCATTTGAAAGATAACAGCCTCAAAAGTGCAACACTCCCTTAGTTCTGTGTTGAAGTATCAAATCAGATTATTGCATTCAAACTTCTCTTACTGGAATTGTAATCAGTAACCTGCTGACTCAAAGCTAAATATAACATTGTCATCATCTTGCAAGATGGGAATTAATCCAGTTAAAAAGCCAAGATAAATCATGCTAAAAATAAATCAATCCATAGAAACACAATAAATTCAAAGGTTCAAAGGTCCAATTTAATGTCCGAGAAATTTATACAATATACCTCCTGAAATGCTTTTTCTTTGCAGCCAGTCACAAAATCAGAGGAGTGCCCCAAAGAATGAATGATAAGTTCAATGTTAGAATCCCAAAGAGAGAAACGTCCAAGACAACCACCCACAGTTACGCTGCACTCTGCCTTTGTGCACCGACTCTGACACCTTCAAGTAGCAGGCAGCAACACAGTCCACACCTAGACCCACTCTGGCTCCAAGAGCTTCAGGTACTGTGATCTACCTCATCAGTGAGCTGCTCATTGATTGAAGCAACCGGCTGAGGTGTCCAGAATGTCACCCCAGCCAGTTGCTTCAATCAACGAGCAGCTCACTGATGAGGTAGATCACAGCACCTGAAGCTCTTGGAGCCCAACACCATCTTGTGATTGTAAAAACACATTTAACAAAGAATAAACATTTCTTTTGGTTGCCCCCAAGAGGCCACTGTGTCTGAGCGTGCCACCATCTTACCAAAAGATCCCTCTACATCACCAATAGTCTGCTTTGTTCCAACCATGTGAATGCCATGTCCAAGAAAACACACCAGTGTCTCTACTTCCTCAGGAGGTTAAAGAAATTTGACAAGTCTCCTTTGACCCTCACCAATTTTTATCAATGCACCATAGAAAGCTTCCCATCCAGATGCATCACGGAATGGTATCCCAATCGCTCTGCCAGTGACCACAAGAAACTATAGAGTCGTGGACACAGCCCAGAAACAAGCCTCACTTCCATGAGCTCTGTCTACATCTCTCAGTGTCTTAGTAAAGCTGCCAACATATTACAAAGTACACCCACACTTGATATTCTCTCTTCTCTCCATTTCCAGCAGGAAGAAGATACAAAAGCCTGAAATCATGTATCAACAGCTCAAAGGCAGCTTCTATCCCACTGTTATAGGACTATAGAGGGTTGTTAAGGCCATGATGCTTATTGTCTGTATACTCTGCACTTTCTCTGTAACTGTTACACTTTATTCTGCATTCATTTGTAGCTTTGTCTTTTGTAGAACCTCAATGCATCGTTGTAGTGAAATTATCTGTATGGATGCTATGTAGTCAGGGGATTGAGTTCAGGAGTTATGAGATAACATTGGAGCTCTCTAAAACCCTGGTTAAACTGCACTTCAAATACTCCATTCAATTCTTGTCACCTCAAAATAGGAAGGACATGGATACTTTAGAGAGGCTGCAATGGAGATTTACCAGGATGCTGCCTGGACTAGAGGACATGCCTTATCAAGATAGCGAGCTGGGGCTTTTCTCTTTGGGGCGAAGGAAGACAGGGTGACCTGTTAGAGGTACATATGATGATGAGATGCACAGATCGAGCGGATAGCCAGAGACTTTTTCCCCAGGGTGGAAATGGCTAATACAAGATGGCCTAATTTTACAGTGACTGGAGGGAAGTCAGAAATAAGTTTTTTTTACTCAGAATAGCAGGTGCGTAGAATGCCCCATGGGGTGTTAGGAGAGTCAGATACACTAGACGCATTTAAGAAATTCTTAAGATATGCAAATGGATGCTATAATGGAGGGTTATGCAGGAGGGAAAGGTTAGATTGATCTTATGACAGGTTAAAGGGTTGGCATAATGCCGTGGGCTGAAGGGTCTTTACTGTGTGGTATTGTCTAAGGCAGAGGTGTCGAACTCAATTGCACATGGGGCCAAAACTCAAAGCGCACTTTAGGTCGCGGGCCGAACAGGATAAACATTTATTGAACACACTAAAACTAAACATTTTTTGAACATAAATATGAATAAAAACAGACAGGAATATTATTCCAGAAAAAATAAACTAAAACTTTAAATGACTTAAATATTTTGCTCTCCATAAAAATATCTCCTGTCAGTATTATACAAGTTAGAAATATGAGCATGCTGCAAAAAAAACCCTGAAAATATAAATAAAATTCGTGCTTTTCAGCAAAAGTTAAAACAACAACAAATCAAAACACTCAGTTTTCTTTGCTCTTATGCCGTTTTGTCAGAGCTGGATGCTTGGCATCTTTTTTTGGCAATAAGTTCGTTTAGGTTTGGTGTAAGGTTCTGTGTTGTGGAGATTCTCAGGATGGACTGCAGGTGTTCATCAGTGAGACGACTCCTGTGTGATGTTTTGTTAATCTTCATCACTAAGAAAAGCTTCTCACACAGATATGTGCTACCAAACATGCACAAGGTTCGAGCCGCATGTAGACGGAGCTGAGGCATTGCTTCAGGAATGGAGCGAATAAACTGTACGGGCCCTGCAGTGTCGTACTTTGCCTTTAGTGTCCCATTACGCTGCAGCTCTATCAGCTCCATCTGAATCTGTACAGGTGCAGTTTCCACGTTGACGGCAAATGGGTTGCGAAGCAGCTCGAAATTAATTTTTTGTGCTTCAAAGTCACCAAAGCGCCGTGCGAACTCAGTGCGAAGTGCGCTCAGTTTATCAGCAAAGTGCGCATTTGGGAACATCATTGCGCCGACCTGGTTCAACATTACTTGGCAACAGGGAAAATGAGGCAAGTTGCACTGGTGCATTTGTGTCTCCCATAAGAGCAGCTTCACTTGAAATGCCTTCACTGCATCATACATGTTAGTGATCATGCGGTCACGTCCCTGGAGCTGAAGGTTTAAGATGCTGAGATGTGTTGTTATGTCAGCCAGAAACGCCAACTCACATTTCCACTTTTCATCCCGTAAAACTGTGGAGTCTTTTCCTTTACTGTCCATGAACTGACAGATTTCCTTGTTGAGCTTAAAAACTCTATTGAGAACTTTTCCCCGACTCAGCCAACGCACCTCTGTATGATAAGGAATGTCGGCAAACTCTGAATCTATTTCCCGCATAAAAGACTGAAATTGCCGGTGATTTAAACCTTTAGCTCGGATAAAGTTTACGGCTTGTGTTACAGTGCTCATTACATGTTCCATCTTTAGGACTTTACCACACAGCATTTCTTGGTGTATGATGCAGTGATATGTTGTTAACTCACCAGTACAGTTCTCCTCCTGCATCTTTACCCGCATCCTTCCCACTAGTCCACTTTTTTCACCGCATGTCGCTGGTGCTCCATCTGTTGTAAGTCCAATAAGTTTGTCCCAGGGCAATTTCATGTCGGTTACACTTTGACATACATTTTCAAAAATGTCTTTTCGTGTCGTTGTCCCGTGCATCGATTTAATGTTCAATATTTCCTCTGTAACGCACAAATTGGAGTCCACTCTCCGGATGAAGATAGCCAGCTGTACAGTGTCCGTCATATCAGCACTTTCATCCACAGCAAGCGAGTATGCAATAAATGGGTTGCTTCTTTCAATCAACTGTGTTCTTAAATCAGTGGCTATCTCACAAACTATACTCAGCAACCCATCGGTTTTGAAAGACTCCTTTTTCAGAATCAACTTTTCTCTTCGCCATTGTTAGGGGTTAGCTTTGACTTCAGAATAGCGTTGTATACAGCAACAGACGCTTGACGCGGGAATGTTCCCGGGTAGCCTATCGGCAGTTGTTGCGCTGCATTATGGGATCTGTAGTTTGTGTGTTATCAGCGCTTCATATCGCCGGGCCATTAATAATTAAAATAATAGATCTATCTAAAATGATCTCGTGGGTCGGATATAATTGTACGTCGGGCCAGATATGGCCCGTGGGCCTTGTGTTTGACACATATGGTCTAAAGTCTAAAACAAAGTTTTTCCCTGTACCTCAGTACAAATAAAAATAATAATGCCAGATGTTATTAGGGAAAACGAGATCATGGTAGGTGCAGCAACATTTTGACACGATTCAAGACTGGCCAATAAGCAGAAAACAGTGAGTGGGCACAAACGTCTTTTCTCTGGTTGGCTATATGTAAAAAGTGACATGCCACATAGATCAGTGCTAGTGCCTCAGCTTTCCACAATTTATATGAATGACTTGGATGGAGGCACTAAAAACATTTTAGTTGAATTTAGTTGACATGGAGATATATAGGAAAGTAGGTTTGAGTTTGCTGTCAGGTGTGTGACAAATTCAGCCAAATGAGTGTAATTCAGTCTCAATTTTAGCAGTTCTAGCCTATGAGAGAATAATAGCATTGCTTTGCTTCTCCTTCCAGTGAATTTGAAGATTTTGGGACAGTGTTAGTGATGTCTTTCATTGCCCTGGGGAGCCTATTACGGGCAAGTCAATTTGCGAGAAACAGCTCGTCAGCATAGGTATAAAAGGCTGAAGAAAATATTTCATGATTGAAAAATGAAAAAAAAACATTTTTTAACCAGTTAAGAAAGAGGAAAGAGAAACTGGCAAACCAAACAGAATTAAAATATGGAATCATTTAAAATTACACAAAAGAAACTTAATTGAGAAACAGAACAAATGATTAAGGAAAAAAAGCAAAATATAAACAAACTCAGATTTATGTAGCCTTTCATCATACTGTCAGTAATTTTCCAGTATTCTCAAGCAAATTTATTATATGTAGTCACTGCTGTTACATTGTTAAACATTGTGAATATTTTATATGTAGTGATATCTGAAACATACAAAATAATAAATAAATATGACATTTTCCGTAGTGGCAAATGCAAGATTAATGCTGCCAATTACACCATGAGAATGTTTGCTTTTCTTCAAACATTGTTATGGGATCAGATCATTTATATCCACCAAAAACTGAGATACCTACCTTGTCAAATATCTTTTCCAAAATTCCTTGCATAATTCAGCATTCCCTCTGCTCAGAATGAAGTCCTGTATATTCTAATAGATTTGAATTCTATCATAGATACTGGATAACAAATTTTTATCAGTTCAGTAATCAGACTCGGGTTTAATATCACTGGCATATGTTGCAGATTTTGTCGTTTTGTGACAGCAGTACATTGCCATACATAATAAAAAAACTATAAATTACAAAAATAAACATATATAATTAAATAAGTAGTGCAAAAATACGGCAAAAAAAAGAAAAAAAGTGAGGGAATGTACTGTTCATGGGTTCACTGTTCATTAAGAAATCTGACAATAGAGGAGAAGCTGTTCCTAAAATATTGAGTGTGTGTCTTCATTTTTCATTTTTCTAACAGTAAGTATACCCCCAGCAAAATAAATGATGTAAATGTTGCCAAAATCTAAAATAAGAACTAATCTTAAGAAACTTATATACTAAAATAAATTCATTGTTGTGTAAACAAATATCCACAAATTCTAAGAGGCAATATAAATAGCAAACAACGCAGGAAAGAAGTTTTTAAATGAGCAGGATACATACATACAAGTTATAACGCATTTTAAGCTCTATCAGGATGAAGAGAGGTATTGAGAGACACTTAGTAAGAAGTCTCAACGGCAAATATACAGTGGCATGCAGAAGTCTGGGCACTTCTCGTCAAACTTTCTGTTACTGTGAATAGATAAGTGAGCAGAAGATGTACTGATCCTCAAAAGTCCTAAAGTTAAAGATGAAACATTCTTTTCAATATTTTAAGCAAGATTCATGTATTATTTTTGCTATGTACAATTTTAAAGAGAAAAAATGGAAAGGAGCATCATGCAAAAGTTTGGGCACTCCAAGAGATTTCAGCTACTAAGGTCTCAGACATTATTTGGCTTGTTAAAGCTATGGTTTGTTCACAATCATCGTTGGGAAGGCCAGGTGATGCAAATTTGCCCTGACTCCTCAAACCTTGTCCCAAGAATCAGCAGCCACGGGCTCCTCAAAGCAACTGCCTAGCACTCTGAAAATTAAAATAAATGATGCCCACAAAGCAGGAGAAGGTTAGAAGATAACAAAGCATTTTCAGGTAGCCGTTTCCTTAGTTCATAATGTAATTAAGAAATGGCAGTTAACAGGAACAGTGGAGGTCAAGTTGAGGTCTGGAAGACCAAGAAAACTTTCCGAGATAACTGCTCGTAGGATTGCTAGAAAGGCAAATCAAAACCCCCATTTGACTGCAAAAGACCTACAGGAAGATTTAGCAGACTCTGGAGTGGTGGTGCACTGTTCTACTGTGCAGTGACACCTGCACAAATATGACCTTCATGGAAGAGTCATCAGAAGAAAACCTTTCCTGCATCCTCACCACAAAGTTCAGTGTCAGAAGTTTGCAAAGGAACATCCAAAGTTTGCAAAAGCCTGATGCATTTTGGAAACAAGTCCTGTGGACTGATGAAGTTAAAATAGAACTTTTTGGCCACAATGAGTAAAGGTATGTTTGGAGAAAAAAGAGTGCAGAATTTCATGAAAAGAACACCTCTCCAACTGTTAAGCATGGGGGTGGATCAATCATGCTTTAGGCTTGTATTGCAGCCAGTGATACAGGGAACATTTCACTGGTAGAGGGAAGAATGAATTCAATTAAATATCATCAAATTCTGGAAGCAAACATCACACCATCTGTAAAAAAGCTAAAGATGAAAAGAGGATGGCTTCTATAACAGGATAATGATCCTAAACACACTTCAAAATCTACAATGGACTACCTCAAGAGGCGCAAGCTTAAGTTTTTCCCATGGCCCTCACAGTCCCCCGACCTAAACATCATCGAAAATCTGTGGATAGACCTCAAAAGAGCAGTGCATGCAAGACGACCCAAGAATCACACAGAACTAGAAGCCTTTTGCAAGGAAGAATGAGCAAAAATGATACACCATTGTTAGCAGAGTCTCAAATGGTGATGAGAGGGTGTACAGGACTGAGAAATACCAGCTAGTCTAGTGGTGTCACGGCAAAAAATTTATAGTCAACGTTAGTAACGCCAAAGAGCTGAAAGGGACTTCAGAAAGGGTAGATCAAAGGAACACAAATCAATCCTCATAGAGAGGGATCAGAAGTGGAGAGAATGAGCAATTTCAAGTTCCTGGGCATCAATAACTCTGAGAACCTAAACTGGTTGCAATATATTGATGCACCTATAAATAAAACAAGACAGTGGCTATATTTCATTTGGAGTTTGAGGAGATTTGGTTTGTCACCTAAAACACTTAAAAACTTCTACAAATGTACCATAGAGAGTATTCTGACTGGTTGCATGACCAAATGGAATGGGGGGGGGGGGTGGTTAGGCCTACTGCACAGGATCAAAGTAAGTTGCAAAAAATTGTAAAATTAGTCAGCTCCTTCATGGCTTTTCACCTCTGTAGTATCCAAGATTTCTTCAAGGATTGGTGGTGCAAAAAGGCAGCGCCCATCATTAAGGACCCCCACGATCCAAGACATGCCCTCTTCTCATTGTTACTGTCAGGAAAGAGGTCTAGGATTCCGAAAGCAAACTCTCAACGAACCAGGAACAGCTTCTTCGCCTTTGTCATTCAATTTCTAAATGGATATTGAACCCATGAACACTACCTTACTACTTTTATTTACTTTTTTCTGTTTTTTGCACTACTTATTTTAGCTTAACTACTTAACATACAAAATATAGAATTACTTTTTTTTCCATATTTATCATGTACTGCATTGTACGGCTGCTGATAATTTATCAAATTTTACGACATATGCTGGTGATATTAAACCTGTTTCTGAAATCTTGTAATAAATACAGAACAGTTATATTGAAATCTAAAATCTGTACTGATTTCAGCAATAAATATTCAAAGAATAGTAAAACTGAATAGTGATTAAGCCAGTAATTTATTCATTAACTTATGAAATGGAGTAGTAGATACTATTTCTACATCACAACTGAAGTCATGTACCTTTCTTTTGGTGGGACACAGACACTGGTTGATTCAATGAATGATAATAGCAGAATCAACATTCAGAAAGATTTCTGGGGCCACAGTGTGATTAGCCGTGGGGCTCATATTTAGAAAACCTTAAGAGCAGTAGGCATAGGAACAGATTTATGCTATTTGGGCCATCCAGTCTGTTAAGCCATTCTATCGTGACTGATTTATCAGTCCTCTCAATCTCATACTCCTGCCTTTTCTCCATAACCTTTAACACCCTTGTTAATGAAGAACCTATCAACCTCTGCTTTGAAGATATACAATTACCTAGCCTCTACAGCTGATTGTGGCAATGAATTCCACTGATTCACTACCCTCTAGTTGGAGAAATTCCTCCTCACGTTTGTTCTTAAGAGATGCCCTCATATTCTGAGGCTGTACCCTCTAGTCCCAGACCCACCTACTATTTGAAATATCTTTTCCATATACACTCTGTTGAAGTCATCCAATTTTTTATAGGTTTCAATGAGATCCTCCCTCATTCTTCTTAAATTCAAAGCCATCAAATGCTCCTTATACATTAACCCTTTCATTCCCAGAACCATTCTCATGAACTTCCTCTGGTACCACTCCAATGCCAAGACATATCTTCTTACATAAGGGGCCCAAAACTACTCACAATTTTCCAAGTGCAGTCAGACAAATGCCTTATAAAGCCTCAACATTACATCCTTGCTCTTATATTTTAGTCCTCTCAAAATGAACGCTAACATTAATTTTTGAGAGGACTGACTCTCCTTTGTCTATCCTACCTGTGGTTTCCTCACTAAATTCCATCAAGGAAACAATGCTGACTTTGACCTATTTATCAAGTATCTTGTGTTATCAAGTATTCAAGTACCTTGAAACCTCATCCTCAATAAGACTCCAACATCTTACCAACCACAGAAGTTAAGCTTAATGGCCTATAACCTCCTTTTTCTTGCCTCCCTCCCTTCTTAAATAATGGAATAATATTTGCAATTTTCCAGTCCTCCAGAACCATTCCAGAATCTAGTGATTCTTGAAAGATCACTACTAATGCTTCCACAATCTCCTCAGCTACCTCCTTCAAATCACTGGGTTGCAGTCCATCTAGTACTTACCTGCTCAAAGACTTTTCAGCTTCCCAAGTACATTCTCCTTAGTAACAGCAACTACTCTCACTTCTGCCGTAAGACACTCTTGAAATTCTGGCATACCACTGGTGCCTTTCACACTGCCAATTTGTATATTCAGGTCATTGATGTCAGATATCTTTCATTGTAATACTAATTGCCAATTATCTTAATTTTATTTCTCCTCAAAATTCAAGGCCATGACTATTGGCTTTGACTTCGCCTGACCAAACTTGCCATCATACCCATGAAAACCTCCTGTTCCCTGCTCAATTCAAGTAATGAAAATAAGTTCACTGATTCTTGAATTCTATTTTATGATGTTTGATGGAATCTGAATTTTCTAATTCAAGCGTACCAACATAGAAAATATTTAATGATTATGTAATTATATCATGCTTGGCTGCAGTTCAGCACCAAGTACTAGAATATTTGATTTTGCTAAATTAGATTATGCAACCTACATTACAAATTATTAACCTGTTTCTAATTTTATTAAATGCTAGCATTGTGTAAACTCCACAAACCTTTTGAAATGTTTAATTTCAATAGAGACTTGCCATCTGAGCTGTTGTTTCAGGCTAGAAAAGCACAGCCCACAAATCAATTGATAGATTGTTCTGTCTGAGCTCACCAAACCAAATCAGCAAAACCCAATGATATAGTGCTTCTCTGGAAGTTAGCCAAGCATCACCTATCACTGATCACAATGATTAGAGCAGATTATGCACATCACTCTGTCACTCGATGCCAATTTATGTTACATAACTGCACATTGATTAAAATAGTAGTTCAAAGGTACGATAAAAAAAGTTCATTAATGAACCACAGGAACAAAATATCTAAACAGACATCACTTAACAGGTAGTTTTATAAAATGATTACACAAGTTGCTCAAAAGCTGCTTGCTGTCACGCCCAGCATTAAATACGTTCTCAAGCTAAACTATTCAATGATATCCTGTTTTTCATGAATTTAAGCTTCATGATTTACTACTGTAGTCAATGTGTACTTCAATTCAATTTGAACTTTTTTGTTTCTTAAATCATGTTATATTTGACCATAACCTAAAAAACAGAATTTATTGTTTCTGACAAAAAGATGAGAAGAAATATCTTCATCCAAAGAATTATGAATCTTTAGAACTTCTTATCCAAGTAGCTAGTGGAGGTTCAGTACTGACAATAATTAAGATAGACATCAACAGATTTTTGGATATTAAAGAAATCAAGGGACATTATGTTAACACAGGTAATTAGCACTTAAGCAGAAGACCAGCTATGATTATGATGAATGCTAGGAGATGCAGGAGGGTTCAAAAGTCTATGCCTGTATCTAACACCCACATTCTTATGGCATGGTCAGCCCATTGTGCTTGTGTCAACTCTTTTCAAATGTGGTTAAATTAATCCTGCTCCTGGTCTTCCTCAGTAGCCTCATGGAATTATTATGGTCACACTTCAGGAAAAGCCAAAATGGGTATTTGTTCACTTTATTATTTTCATTCAGCAAGTTTCAAATTTCTGACATTCAATTGTTAAAGTTTAATTTTAGCCACCAAACATTGTAAACTGTATATATTACCGTTTTGCCTTACAAAACCTATATTTTCCCATTCCCCAACCAGTAATTAAGGTAATAATAATTTAACAATAGTAATTCAAGCAATTTACAATATTCTAGTCTTCAGTTTAATTCTATGGAGTGTTTATGACATTACAACATTTTAAATAATCATTATATTTCCAGGAAAACTTTTGGAAAATAATTATACACAAATGGCCACATTTTACGTAGTGACATTTCAATAAGTGAAAACAGGAGAAGAAGCTAATTACTAACAAAAAATGTAACTGGCAGATCACAATATTTTTTCAGACACACCTTTCTAATAACAGGTCATCAATCTAGCATGTTTTTGTCCATACAGTTCCCAGATAAAAATATTTTCTCATGCACTCTTTTCAAGTTTCCAGCAAGATACAGGTGTCAATCTCAACTGACGTAATCGACACCTGTACCTGGCTGGAAGCCCAAGAAGAGTTTGTGCCGGGAAAGCTCTAGATCATTTTCGAAAAATATTTTGTTCTTCTAGCTAATCGTAACCTGAGTTTAAACAAATAGATTTTCTGACGGGTATTCTGTGAAGATTATGCTAATGATGGAAACTAGCCTGGCATCTCAGTTCATTGATTCATCTTAAAATGTCATTACAACTACGATCATAATATTTCATTCAATTCTGCCTATCCATTTTTAAAACACTTAAGAAAATGATCTTGAACATTAACCATAATGATGATTGTATTAAGTGCTCGATTATAGGTCCTGACGAAGAAAATTTTGAGTAAAAAATGTACTTCATATCTGTAATTCCTATGAATCAGCCCACTGTTCACGGTGATGTAAAGCAATAAAACTACCCTGCCATTCTCGTGATTGATTCTGACATTCACCACTAACATTATCTTTTTTCTTTTAGATTCATATGTCCTCCATTTTCCCCTTTCTGCTTAAAGTTATTTTTGAACAATAGAACATAATAAATAGTAGTCCATCTGAATCTTGAAACTGCTCATCCATTCATCAAGATCAAAGATGATCTATCCCACCGCCATTTTTCAGCACTATCACCAAATCCCGTGATTGCCTTGATGTCCAGAAATGTATGCACCCTTGTCCTGAATTAAACAAATGACTGAGCACTGAGGGTCAAAAGTTTGAAAGGTTCATCGCCTTCTGAGAAAGAAATAGCTCTTCATCTCAGCTCTAAGCTGTTAATTCTCAAACTGTGCCTCTGCTGCTAAATTTATCAGTCAAAAGAGCTGTACTCTCTGTAGATAGGCTCCTTAAGTATCTTTAAGAAAGGATATTTAAGAATTTTGCAAATTTATTTTTCTAAACACTAGTTCCATTCACAGTCCACTCAAACTATCCTCCAATGAGTAACCTGTCATCTCTGAAACCACTCCAATGAATTTTTACTGCACTTCCTCCATAGCAAGTACATCTTGTCTAAATTAGGTAAGAATAAAACTGTATCAATTTTTCTGGGCATAGTCTTTCCAAAGCCCTTACTCCCATAATCAAAAATTTCATTTTAAACATGAATATAACCCCAATCTTCCTAAATCAGCTGTTGAACCTACACATTGCCCTTCAGTGCCATGTGTACCAACAAACCCGGCTGTTCTGAACATCAACACTGACACTATAAAACAAATATTCCTATTTTACATTACTGAAGTGAGTAATCTCATATTTATTTTTGTATTATATTTCATCTGCCAGATTCTCAGTATTTATTTGGCTTCTCCATATCGCAATGAGGCTTTTTCCTTCCTTCTCCAGATTCACAATGCCAGTTTAGTACCATCAACACATGACATTCAAATCCCTCAATCAAATCATTGATCATGAATAGTGAGGACCCAAGTTCTGATCCCACTTTTCACAGCCTAGTTTGAAAATCATTTGTTTGCTTCCATTTTTTTTCTGTCAGTTAATTCCTTATCTATCAGTATGTTGCCCCCATTGTCATGCCTTTAACCCTGTCATCCAACCTCTCGTGTAGCACTTTACCAAAAGCTTTCTGAAAAGTAAATTATATCACATCCTTTATTTCCTGTAATCACATCTGCTGATTTCCTGATTCTACTGTACACATCTTCAAAGAACTCCAAATCAAACAAGATTTACTTTTCATAAATTATTTTTTTCAAGGTGTACAGCATCTTTCATTATAGAATCCAGCATTTTTCCCTTGTACTGTTGTCACAATGTATGAACATAATTAGAACCAGTAGTAGGATCCTAACTGTTTTAAATATGACTTATAATGTTAATTAAGTTATAATGATTAGTAAATTTGCAAATGGTACAAAAATGGCGGTGGTGTGGATAGTGTGGAAATCTGTCAGTCTACAAAAAGATAATGCTTCAAAATGAATTGAACACATTTAGTTTAACTGAACCAATTTACTACAGCTATTATAAATGGATATTCAGATGAATTGATTTTATTGGCATTTGAGTAAAGTCAATCAAAGGCAATAATTATTACACTTTAACTGCAACCTTGTAGCATGTACAACAGATAAAATACGGAAGATACAAAATGCAAAGATCCTGCTTTTATCTAGATATAATATGTCAAATATGTACCAAATTGACTAGCCAGTTATCAGCAGATAAAAAGCAGCCAACAGCATAAACAATAACTAGAGAATACCATACAGCACCTCAAGTCTGCTGCAGAATTCTTCAGTACAAAGAATTGATCTTTTCCCTGGCGTCCACCTATTTCCATACATTAACAGCCAGTAATTGTATCATAGAAACATAGAAAAAACATAGAAAACCTACAACACAAT